>NC_135783.1:256899321-257499321 GCF_051106095.1 Pogona vitticeps
GACCTATTCATTCTCTTTGACCTGGTGATAAATTCTTCAAGGTCAGGTCAAGTTCAGCCACCAGTCTCCGGCTGTGCAGTAGCTCCCTTGCCTTGCCCCAGTTTCCTGCCATGCCTGTCATCCTTCCTTTCTGTTGTTCTGCTCATATAGTCAGTCAACATCCCTATCCCTTCACTTACCCCTTGACATGTTGTCTCCTTAACTCATCATGCCAAGCCTGCCCTCTCATTTGGATAGTGTTCTTGGCTTGCTCCCTATTCAACAGTTAGCTCTGGCTTTTGATTCACATGCTTGTAGATCTGGACAGTTTTTCATTCAGCTCCACTTAGGCCAAATTCCTTAGGCAGATTGAGGCAAACTATTGTAGGTGGCACAGTTTAAGTCTTACTCAAAGTGCTACCCTGGGCATTACAGGTAGCCTGTCACTGGAAACTCATATCATCTTAGTGTTCTTTTTCCATGTTTCCAACAGAGCTTTGTGCCTGAACAATCAAACCTGCAAACCAAATCTATGCCTATCACCTGATGACCAATCACAAAAGAAAGTGAGCTAATTTGCAAATTATAAGAAGTATTAAAAGATGTCCTGCTGTGGCAATCAGATTTTTCTCTTCCATTAAAAAAAATCTTCAAATGATACAATTTGACCCATAGGAGCCAAATGTTGTTTTGGATCTAAAATACCTTCACTGCCATAGAGGCCAAGGATACCGTTTAAATATTCTGCTGCAATGCACAACTGGTTTGGAAGGTCTGTGGTCTCAGTCCTGCTAAGTGACTCCAGTTTCTTTTTCCTGCACGCTCAATAAACTACAGCCTAGGCCTGATAAGAAGTGGAGTAAGTAACATGTAAGATAGTATAAGATGCAGAAAGAGTATAAAGTCTAGAAAAAGTGAGTCATGCCTCATGCTACAGAGAAAAAATAACACCTATGGAGACAAGACAGCAGCCGAACTGTAACAGAGAGGGGATAGTTGTGTCCCTGTAAATGTGATGCTCTGTTTGATCCCAAACCATAAGAAAACCAGGTGACTTGTCCATTAATTTTCTTTCATACTCTAATTCCAGTGCACAAACTTTCAAATTCTGGAATAAATCCTTTTAATGCCTCTCTTAATTTTTCATTAAAGGTGGAATGCTAAAGTTACGTATATGGAAAATTGCTTTTTGTTTTCAAATGGCAAGATGCTGATTTGAAGCGAAAAGGTAATGGAAAATGTTCAAGCAAGAGACAAATGATAGCAGTCTCTGATAAACACACTGCCAGCTTTAGAGTAGGTTTACAGAAACATGGCAACTTTATGGTGCTTAAACTTTTCTTATCTATCACTAGCAAAACTAGAAACCAATCTTCCCGTAATACCAAAATAAGGATTAGTCATAAAGCTCCAGTAGGTGGCATCAAACTTCATCCCCACCCATATGTCTGCTGCACATTTCTTTCTTGCTGAGATAACTGCAGCAAAGTACATTATTTATACAGGGGTGGGTGGGATCTTGGTATGTTACTGGATTAAATTTTCAGGGAAAATTGGCATGTGAGTTTAAACTATTTTTTAAATGGCATTCAGCAGAGAAATGAGATATTCATTGTGTGCCATGAGATTCTAATTTAACTTCGTGCTAACATTGATCATGTTTGGATGTTTGAGATATATCTTTTGGGTACCACTTGGCCAAAGTTACAACTCTTTTATGCCTTAAAAAATCAGTGGGGGCTGTGGGAGACCTCTGGGTAGAGTGGGCGGCATATAAATAAAATAAATAAATACATAAATAAAATAAATAAAAGCATATGGTTCACTTTGGTTTCAGAATGTCTTTGGTGTATGTGCATCATAGTTTACTAACTTGGACCAGATAGTTTTATAGTAATATTGTCCCACTGCCTTATATACTCTTTGTAGTAATCATCATTATCATCATCATAGTAGAACTGCAGAGCTGAAAGGGACCCTATAGATCCTTGAGCCCAGCCCCTGCCTAGGAGGCACAATGAGGAATTAAATTCCCAACCTCTGGCTCCACATCCAGATATCTAAATCATTGAGCTATGCAGCATTTCTTATGTGGCTATTTAGGATTTGGTTTACATGCCATTTAATTTGGCTGAGCTAAAGCCATTAGTGAAGTGGAACAAATTATTATCAGCATTCTCCTGGGCTAAGGCCATAAAATCCACTCTCCTAATTCCTTTTCGTTGATTTCAAAAGGTGCCTCCCTTTTTGGAACATTCATATACCCCCCCTACAGACACACAGATAAACATATGCCTTGTTTTTGAATCTTAAAGATTAAAGACATTATAGGCAGCTGGCTGGATAGCTGTCTATGTTGGAACACCTTGCTGTGGAGCCAAGTGTCAGAGGTTTGCTCCCCAGTTGTATGCATGGGACTTTCAGATTTCTTGGACTTCAGCCCCAAGAATTCTCCAGAAATTCTACCAACCACATTTTTGTAGGCTTTAGCCAAGAATACTAGAGTCCTCACAGGAGCTTTCAATTATTTACAACTGAGGAATGATGGCTCCATCAGCCATTTTGTTAGAGGAAATGGGTGGAAGAGGCCAGGCTCTGTGCATTCAAGGACTGGTAGTTTTTTGAGAGGCACCCTTAAAAAGACTAATGGCCAGAGAAACTACCAACCCCCTAATCCCTTGCAGCTCCCATGAAGCTTTGCCTGTCTCATCAGAATTTAATTTCTTAGTCAAAGCCACTAGAATTCTGGTTCAGGAAATTCTTAGAGAGTTCTGCAGGTTGAAGTCCAAGAAATCCAAAAGTTCCATGGCTACCCTGCTGTGTTTCCCCAGAGAAAATACAGCCTGCATGGCTTTGTGGAAACTGAACAGTGCCGCTAAAAGGAGGAGAATGGGAAATGGGAAACCATTTATCAGCAGTGCCATTTTTGAGCATGTGTTTCTCCAAAACAAACCAGAGAGTTGACAAAGTAGAGTGGCTAAGTTAGGCACCATTAATGCAGGTAAATTTCCACTTTATTCCACATGAGTGAAACCTCACATTGAGGTCTGCATTCATTTAAGGAAACTGCAGTAGTGCAGTAGTTAGCAAAACCCTGCTTCCGCCACAAACATTAGAATTGGTGAGAATTATATGCAGTTTACTGTTTGAAAATATTGTTCCAAAAAACACAATTTCATCATAAATTTATTTATTTTTATTTAAATGCAAGAGAAAGAACTTGAAAATTTTAAATATTGAATATGACAGGAAGTGAAACTGACATTCACTCATCTAGACAGAGTGCTTTAAGTGCTGAATTCTTCAAATATGGCTATGAATCCATGTGTGTCCAGCCATGTTTGTGGTGCTTAATTGGAACTGCTATGTACTTTGTTCTAACAGAATGGCTGTTCTTCTTGACAAGAGCTTGAGATTCAAAACAGATTGAAATATGGGAGAAAGAAACTGACATTGCTTCTCTCCCACAATTGCTGGTCCCAAATACTTTCCTGAATTTAAAAAGCCGGCCACATCAATGGCAGCAGCAGCGGTACTCAGGCTGTGGAAACCAATGGCAGTATCAAGAGTGCTGTCTTGAGACTACTGACTATAAATGATCACATCTTGGAGACTGGTGGTTCTCACTGGATATGAAAGACACATATACTGTAATCTTATTTAACAAGAGCAACAAAAAGTCATTAACCAGAATCCAATTGAGATTTTATGCTGGAGAAGGAAGTGTAAGTATATAAATTGTGGCAGCAGACTGCAACAAATTAACAGGGTGCTGGTTGCATACCTGGTTGTACATCCTGTTGCATCATTGGCATGCTACCAGGCACGTGATCAACACCTTCTCGATTAGCTACAGTTTACCACCATAGTTTATGTGAGTTCACTTAGTGTAAAGGAAAATCCCAGTAAGATCCTAGCCAGTGAGAAAAACTGCATGATAAAATAGTTTCACATTTGCACACACATGTGCACAAATGCATATGTATATGAGAGAGAGGGGTGGAATATGTTTTGAATACTCTTTACCAAATCGTTTTTCCTTGTCAAAATGTGTAAAATATTGAAAATAGTTCTGATACAAACAAATATTGTGGATTGCATATTGTGTGTGAGATCTCTCTCTCTCTCTGTATGTGTGTACCAGAGGTTAGAGAAATCCCACAGGATACAGTGCCATTCAATTCTCTATAGCCTTTCTTCCTCGTCCCAGCTATTGTATCAAATCTATCAACATTTTATCTCTCCCCCAGATCATCAGTACTTGTGCGTCCCCCTTCTTTTTCAAGCAGCAGCTTCATACACGCAGGCCCTTTTCACAGTGCCCTTTGCCATGCTTGCCATGTGAGGAGGGTGTAAACATGTTTTCCTCAGTCTCCCACCACCTGCTTCAGAGCCAGCAGTGCAAATACTTGCAACTCTAATGTGAGTTGGAGGAGATCATAGGCTGAAAGCTGGGCTGGCACAGATTTGCTGCCTTTACAATATACTGGCTTAAGAAGAGAAGGGAAAGGAGGAGGGAGGGAGGGAGGGAGAGTTGCAACTTCTCCCCTCCTTGTGTCATGGCAAATGGTAGCGTGAAGGTTTCACTGCCTTCAGCAGAAGATGCACACACACAGACACACAGACACACACACACAAATACACTCCTTTCTGCCCCTTTCCCATCTGCCTCCATGCATACTAAGAGGCCAACTCAAAAGCAACATAAACAAGGAGATTTTGATGGGCTCTCTGTAGGGTATGAAATGATCGGTGCTGAAAGCCTGAATAGTTGGGTGGTTTTTTTCCCCCCTTCACAGCTGACCTTCCTCATATGTGGTTAATCTTGGAATAAAGATTAAAGGCCTTGACCCAGGGCCCATTGAAATTGATGGGAGTCTTTTCTTTTTCCTTCAATAGTCATTGGATTTGGGCCTAAAGTGGAATTGTCTCTTTCTCCCCTCCTCCAGGGCCCCTTTCAGATGAAAGTGGGAAATGAGGGGGCCCTCTATGAGGAGAAGCTGTTGAACACTGCACTCTCCTTTTCCCAAATGTAGCCAGAGCGGCAATATACATTTCTGAGGTCTGGCAACAGCATCAGAAAAGCACATTTTTGCCAGAGGGAAGCTGGCTGATTTGCATGGGGCTGAGGTGTGTGGGGAGGAGCAGGGTGGGGGGGGGGGGAAGGGAGACAGGAAAGCAAAACATTTTCTACATGCATGTGTGTAAAAATTATACATACATACATACATACATACATGCATACATACATGTATATTTCTCTCTCTCTCTCTCTCTCTCTGTGTGTGTGTGTGTGTGTGTGTGTGTGTGTGTGTGTGTGTGTGTGTGTGTGTGTGTGTGTGTGTGTGTGTGTGTGTGTGTGTGTAATCTCTTACACACACTTATTTCAGTCCATGGTTTTAGCATAAACACTCCAGTAACAAAGGACAGAAAGAAGAAATCTTTGGCTTATGCACAAAATACCTGATAGTTCTGTGGGGTTTTCTTGTCTCTTTTTTTGGCTCTGTTTTGGCATTAAAAAACACAAAGTGAATAAATCTGTCTATAGTTTGTAGTTTGATTGTGGTCATGACATTGTGGTGGTAGTGGTGGTGGTGATGGTTTTAAGTTGCCCTGTTGTCATGGAGCTTTTTAGATTTTAAGTCACACACTGGATGAACTTCAACAGAGCTAACCTGGTCAGCTTCACCAAATTCCAGTTAAAACATTTATGATGGGTGAGTAGTGAGTTATTTTTCCTTTCCCTTCAGGTATCTGAGAGCTTATGCTCAAATGATATGAAGTTAAAGACACTGCCATAGGGAGGGAAGAGAGAGATGAACCCATTAATGTTTCCCCCCCCCTCTTTTTTGGCACATCTCTTCCATTTTGAACGGAGGTAGATTAAAGAGAGAGAATGGCTGATATGTTGGTTTCAGAGAGATAAGATAGGGAAAGAAACTATAATTCTGGATTAGTGTGCAGAGTGTTTTATATGCCTACTAGTTTGGTGAAAAGGCGAACTGTTGCAGTCCTCTGTCCATATGAATTCTTCCATGTGTATATTTCTGTGTTCTTGGGAAAGGGATACATTATCTTTGAGCATGGTAGACCAAAACTCACTCATGCAAATCCTATCTATTTATCCATCCATCTGTGTACCCACCCACACACCCAACCCATCTAAATGCTAGAAAATGAACTCAGTAAGTCTCCTTGCACATTTCGTTTGAGGAGAAGAAAGGGCTCTATTTTCATGACAACTTGGATTTGGTTTTGAGTTCGCCTCCTCAGAGAGGTGGGGTAAAAAGTATGATCATAATCCCAAATGGAAATTCAAGGACATTTAGGTTTCTTAGGTTTGTATTTAGCATTTTACATGGATATCTCTCCATCCAAATTGGAATATTTGGGAGTCTCGAATTCTCTAGAGCAAATTAAAGTTAAATATTGACTAAAGAAGAACAAGAGATAAATGTGCCTCATTAATATAACAGTTAATATTTCAAATTGGATTTTGAATATAAGTGGATTACTTTCTACTGAATAATTGGCTGAAATCTGTTGTTTCATATAGTAAGCCACACTATAGTAGACCAATTGAATCAATGTCGTGAGTCAACTTCTCGATAAATTCTTTTCACTCAAATGAGCCTAGTCAAATTGCACTAAAGTAACTTGCAGTCAAAGTACAGCCATTTGAATCAATGGAACATACAGAAGAGTGTATTCGCGAAGGCTTTCATGGCTTCTTCACAGGGACATCTCAAGCAGTGGAAAGGTAGCGAGCTTAGTTTCACCATGTGCATTTGTTCTCCTGTGTTGGGGGGGGGGGGCTGTTATGCCACTTGTTTGTCCAGGGCAGATTTGGCCAGGAGTGGGAAGGTGTGTGTGAAGTGGATGTGAAGCACTGCCTTTTCTTCATTCAGAACACAGATTCTGAATGACAGGAATATTGACAATGAGGTTGTTTGTTTTGTAGCAGTTGCATATGTAGGGGCTGTTTGATAATGAGAGTCATGGCATAGTTAAAGTATGCCATGATTGGTGTAGGAGGTGGGGTTTATTCTGGTAAGAATCCATGAGTAACTTGTGAGGAATGATGATAAAATCCATGCCTTGAAATTGAAAGAGGCTCTAAACCCACAGTCTTGCCTGACCTCTTGTTCTTAAAAGTGGTGGTGGGGGAAGGAAGCTGACATAATATAAATAGTGGTATAAAAATCACATTGCTTCTTAATAAAATGAGATACAAAAAAATGTGAAAGACAGGAGAACAATGATGGCCAAAAGCTGCTTTATATTTCATAGTTACAAGAAACTGGTGTTTCCCTTCAGTTATCTCCCTTCAAAGTCTTTGCTCCTTATCTGTTGAGTATGTTCTAGGTCTTGATGTCTTGAACTGAGCAAGTGGTAGAAGTAGAGAGCCTGCTGGTCTGGTTAGGCCTCATCTAGAGTACTATGTCCAGTTCTCTAGATGCACTTTAAGAAGGATGCCAACAAACTGGAGCAAGTTCCAAGGAGGGTAACAAGGATGACCAGGGGACTGGAAACACTGGAAAACACTTTCCTGTGAGGAAAGAATGAAAACACTGGGCATGTTCAGCCTTGAGAAGACTGAGAGGAGATATGATAACAATTTTCAAATATGTATTCGCAAAGGCTTTCACGGCCGGGATCTAATGGTTGTTGTGGGTTTTTTGGGCTTCTTGGCCATGTTCTGAAGGTGGTTTTTCCTAACGTTTTGCCAGTCTCTGTGGCCATGGGCATCTTCAGAGGACAGCAATTTGGAACACCTTCTCTCACCTAGATCTACTGGAATCACTCGTTCTAGCCAGGAGGGGTGGCTGGGGGACCTAACACCGAGGGAGGCCCCGAGAGAAAGATCAAGAATCTGGGTCTTCTCAGCAGTGGCCCCTCACCTCCAGAACAGTCTACACCCAGAAATTTGCCTGGCTCCCTCACTGGGTGTTTTTAAGAGCAAACTTAAAACCTGACTCTTTAGGCAGGCCTTCCCTCCTGTCATTACTTAATTTAATTTTGCCATCTTTAATCATATTGTGTTGTTGTTTTATTTTATACTGTTACTGTTTTTATGAATGTGTTGCTAGCTACCCAGAGTAGACTTCGGTCTAGATGGGTGGGGTATAAATTAAATAAATTAATTAATTTAATTAAATTTAGGCTGAGTATCAAGGAAAAACACTTTAGCTGTTAGAGCAGTACAACAATGGAATCAATTACCTCAGGAGGTGGAGAGCAGTCCACACTAGAGGCATTCAAGAGAAAATTGGACAATCATATCTCAGATCTTTGATCTGGATTCCTACTTTGAGCAGGGGCTTGGATTCGATGGCCTTATAGGCTCCTTCCAACTCAATTATTCTGTTATTCTATATGATCAGTCAATATTTCAAAAATATTATTTTAGTCCAGTCTGTAAATCTAGTTAGCTAAGGATGAAGTTCTATACCATGTCTGTTCCTTGGTGGATGACTGCTTCGCTCATGCCTGACATCCCCTATATTCATGGATAAAGCCTTTTTATCCAGTTCTTCAGATACCAAAGGCACCTTGAATTATTCATAAGAATAGAAACGTCATGACGCAAGAGGAAAGAGACTGGGAATGGTGAGCAAATGAACTCTGGATGATTAACCGCTGAGTCAGCGGCACCTTCCTTCCTTCCTTCCTTCCTTCCTTCCTTCCTTCCTTCCTTCCTTCCTTCCTTCCTTCCTTCCTTCCTTCCTTCCTTCCTTCCTTCCTTCCTTCCTTCCTTCCTTTAAGGCTTAAAACAATAGCAGTTAAAAGCCTACAACTATAAATGAAACATATTCCAATATAAACTGTAAACTGAAAACATTTGGTTCACCCTTTCTCAATCACAACATTCCAGTCAGTAAAGCTGAGATAATCTTATGGGAGAAGTTACTGGATAAAGCTAACAGTTGGCTCAAATTTACAAAGAGTTAGGAGAAAAGAGACAGAAGGGCAAGAGATAACCTTCTCCTTGAAGAATGAATGTTTTCTTACGAAGCAGCAGGACATCAAATCATTGACAGATTTATTTGTTTCAGAGCTGGCTACTTGATTTACTGGAAATATCATTGATAAATATTATTTCTATTCCCTTGTTTGGAAGTGCTGCCCAGAGGTGCCACCAATTTTTATTCTTCCTGTTTAAAATCAAATGTTCATGCATTTATTTTATTCATTCATTCATTCATTCATTCATTCATTCATTCATTCATTCATTCATTCATTCATTTATTTATAACCCACACCATCTGGTAACCAGGCCACTCTGGATGGCTAACAATAAGATTTCTGATTCATTCACTCTCCTCATCTACCAGCCATCATAACAATGATCAAGGCAGTATTATATATTGGTTATTGTACAGGACTGGTGTAGTATCATTTATATAGAACAGTCAGCTATGGTGTTATGTGAAACCATTTAGGATAATCCCTGTTTTTGTTGTTGTTGTCATGTATGCAGTAGGTAAATGGAACAGCAAAGTGTGACAAACTCTTAATTTTTCTATTATTTAGCTATCCAAGTTCAGAAAATGAAATTACAGACATTTGTTTGTTTATTTCTTTTGCTATGATTTGCGTGAGGGCCATATTCTCACCTCAGTTTGTGTTTGTCTACTAATGGAATGCCCACTGTCCTGCATTCTCATTCCTCTCTGTCACACCCACCAAATCACCTCTGAAGGATTAAGGAATCCTCTGGAGTAGATCTGATGGCATGCAGAAAATCACATGGTGCAACTGGGATCAACAAAGTGATACAATTTGGATAAAACCCTATAGTCAGATGATCAGAATGCCTACTGAGATGTCTGCAGATTTTATACCATTGGTTGGATGAGGGAAATACAGTGCTTTTATTGCAGAGTTTTAAATTTTGGGTTAAATTCCTCTAGCTGCAGAGCAGAAATGTAGGATTTTACAGAGTAGAAATAGCTTTAAGTTCCCCAGAGTAGTCCACTCATCTTCTCATTAAATTGGCACTTACAGTCTCAGTAACTGACTCTGAAACATTAAAAGTAGAATAAATAGTTTCATTACTTAACAGTGAAAAGATAACTGGCAAACATGACTTTCAGCAACAGACTTCAACCGACTCATGAGAGGGAAAGAGACACATTGCAGAGAGGAGGGGCTCTCTTTGAATTCAGAGGCAGGAGTGAATAATTGGCTAGTGCTGGATGGATTGGCAGTCACCCCAGCCCAGAAAAGTCCCTCTCAATGAAACCTGCTAAAGACGGCATGGAAGGCTGCAAAAACTCCCAATAGCTTTATGTGATCTATGGCTTAGTCTTAGTTAGTTTCCCAAGGAAGAGCATTCCATAACCTGGGTGCTGCCACAGAAAAGGCCCTCTCTTGTGTTCTCATCAACCGTGCCTGCTCTGACAATGGGAGCGAGACAAGGGTCTCCTCTGATGATCTTAAGTGATGAGAAGGCTCATATGGGGTGATACGGCCGTTCAGGTATCATGGATCCAAGCTGTATAGGGCTTTATAGGTAATGACTAGCATTTTGATTTGGACCTGGAAATGGATTTATAGCTAGTGCAGTTGTTGTAACAGGGCTGTTATAGACTGCCTATAAGTGGCCCCTGCTGCATTTTGAACCAGCTGAAGTTTCTGAATCATCTTCAAAGGCATCCCTACATAAAATGTGTTACAGTAATCCAAGCAGGAGGTAACTAAGGCAGGTGTCTCTGTAGCCAAAGCAGACCTCTCCAGGAATGGGCACAACGGACACACCAGTTTTAACTGTGCAAAAACAGTCCTGTCCACCACCAAAACCTGGGCATCCGGGCTCAGAGATGAATCCAGAAGTACACCCAAACTGCAAACCTGAGTTTTCAGAGAGAGTGAAACCCCATCCAACACAGGTTGTATCCTTATTCCGTCATCTGCCTTTTGATTGGCCAGGAGCACAGGTTTTTTTAAATCTGGATTAAGATTTCATTTTGAACTTCAGTAAAGTTCATAATATCACAATGGGGCTATAGTGGATGAAACGAAAGAAGGAGAAGAGAAGGGATTGCTGCTGTACTACACCTGAGAATCAGGTTGTTAATATGCATAATATAATGGAGTCTTGTGGTCTTTGCCTGTTGATATGCATTCATTGTAACATTAATGCAAACAACAGAGAAATGTGAAGAGCTCCCTTCTCTTCCCTCATTGCCTCCCATACGTGAATTATTATCTGAGTGCTATAAACCTTGTGTGTCACCCCCGCCCCATTGCATAGCCCTTAAATATGACCTCTTCAGAGACCACACATGGATGTTTCTAGATGAGAGAGAATGTATGGAATGTTTTGCAATTGACAGCTTATGAAATTCCTTTCCGATATGCCTTTGGAACTTCTTTAAGTTACAGAGCGCAAGCGAGAGCATGTGTATGAGCGCTTCTCGGAGAGAAGTCAGAGTTCAAGGGATCACTTGCTTTCATAAACATTCCTTACTGGAAGTGGAGGGAGTGGAATTAAAGAAAAATAGAGATGCAGACACGGAATTGAATTTTCAATTGAGCTCTGACGAAGAAGAAAGAGTAATCCATTGGGACAGAATGCTTCACAGACGAGGAATACAGTATAGAGGTTTTTTCAAATGTTAAGGAACTCAGTCAGATGCCCATCAAAGTTTTCTGGTTAAGAAAAGCACTGAAAAGGCACTGGAACAACCTCTAAAACTACTGCAGTGTCTTTATTTCATGTCTGCACTGCCTTTATCCTGACGAACAGACTGAAGACAGAACAGAGACAGTTAAAAAAAAAGTAAAACAGATGCAACCAAAAGCACAGTAAGTTACAATAGAAAAATCATCAGTAGTTAGATTTATAGTAATATTGAAAAGAGGAATGATTAAAGCACTTTAAAAACACACTGTTAAGTAATGGTAAATGTACAGCATTCCACAAGACTCCTTTCTTTGGTCCAATTTTATTGCTAATAGAAGGTATTTCCCTGTTGCCAAAAAGAGAGGAAGGAGGGGTAAGGATGGGATTTCCAGAATTATTACGACTTCCAATCCCATAAAAGGAACCAACATATTTCCCCCATGCTAATCACCTTGCATTGGCTGCCAGTTTGTTTCTGCGTTGATTTCAAAGTTCTTACAATTACATATAAAGCCCTAAACAGTTTAGGACCTCGATATCTGGCAGAGCGCCTTCTCCCACCCAGTTCTGCCAGAGTCACTCATTCCAGCCAGGCCAGGCAGCTGAGGGGCCTAACACCAAGGGAGGTCCAGAGGGAAAGGATGAGGAATAGGGCCTTCTCAGCAGTGGCCCCTCACCTTTGGAACAAATTGCCAGTGGAGATCCACCTGGCTCCCTCTCTGGGTGTTTTCAAGAATAGACTTAAAACCTGGCTATTTGGGCAGGCTTTCCCTCCTGCCATGTCTTAATTTCTTATACTTCGCCATCTTGGACCTATAACATATGTTTTTGGTTTTATTGTTTTCAAATTTGTAAACCGCCCAGAGTAGACTTTTGGTCTAGATGGGTGGGATAGCAATCCAATAAATAAATAAATAAATAAATAAATAATCCACCAGGCCAAATTATGGAAGTAAAAGCCCTCAAACTGGCAGGAGGTAGAACAACTGCCTCACCCCCACCTAGTGCCCAACTCACCAGAGAACTGTGAGAATTGTAAGATTCCCTGACATTTGCAAAGGTGTATGTGATGGCACATTCTGATGGAATGGCTGCCTCTGCATAGATTGTGTGCAAAACTGAGTTTCCAGAGTGTAAGCCCAACTTGCCCAGGCTGATGTGCCTCTCAACTGATCAGAAGCACCTGTGGCTTGTGTGGACTGACTGTTCATTTGTTTGCCCTAATCCATCTCTTACTGACAATGGTTTAGAACAAAAACAGCTTCCTTGGAGTTAGATGTTTCAAGTATATCTATTTATTTAAAATATTTTTACATTAAATAGCATGAATATACTTTCTTGAGGGACCCTACATGCTAATAGCCAAGGTGTCCTCCAATATCACCTTCTGATCTCACCCGTCCAAAAAAGACGGGTGCCGCTGCAAAGCAATCTCTCTGAGGCCCCAGCACAAGTCATTCATCAAATTGTCCTGTAAGGAGGCCTGGAGACTTACTGAAACCAAGCTAGATGTCTCATACAGCAACCCTTGGAGATAAGAAACCACAGTGTGCTCTGATATCTTGCCCCCAAATGGAATACATTTTTCCTTTGAATTGCATAGATCTGAACAGCATAGTTTTGGTTATACAACGATTTTTTTCAACAAATAAACAAATAACTGTTTTGACACTGAAGGCATTTGAAGTTATCGACTTGCCCACAAACACAACATCTCTTATATAGCCTCTATATTGGGGTGGTGGTGGTGGACGTGGACGTAAGGACCTTTAAGGCTCATTATGCATAGTAGTGTATGGAAAGGATTGTAATTCTATGGAAGAGAACCCTGATAGAGAAAACTGTTCTCTCTCTCTCTCTCTCTCTTTCTCTCTCTCTCTCTCTCTCTCTGAATCAAATGTTTATGCTTTGCAGTTATGTTTTTAGAGGCCATAAGAGTTATGCATGGATTTTGAACTACATAGAGGTCCAGCGCCCCTATCCCCAACATTGTTAAAGAGAGAATTGGATTTCAGATTGGCTGGTAGTTAATACATTAAGATCCCCTGAGAGTGAGTGAAGAGGCCCTGTATTCTACAGGGGTGTGCTCTTCGATGTTTTTGGACTTCAATTCCTGGAATTCTCCAAGAATTTCCAGAACTGCAGCCCAGAAACCCAAATTAACACATCTGCAGGTTTTGCTCCTCCCCCACAGAGTAGGGCTTTCAACAAAATTACCTCTGTCAATCTCCAATCTTCCAATTTCCTGTGTGTGTGTGTGTGTGTGTGTGTGTGTGTGTGTGTGTGTTTAAGTAAGCTGCTGTAGTGCTTTTTGGGAGTCATAGGCTTCACAGACAGTCCCTACTGAAGATCTGCTCTGCTTCAAAGAACTACTCCAATAACTAGTTCTTGGAGAATTCTGGAAACTGAAGTTCAAAACCATGAAAAAGCACACCTCTTGTGCTCTGCTCCATGCACCTGGTACTAAAGGGAAGACCTATATCTGAGGTGAAGTGTGTGCTGAGAAGATATGAGTTATAGGCTTACTTGCAAGGAGGAGTTAGCAATTGCCAGATCTACAGATGCACTCAGGGGCCTTGAGAGCTTACAACCATGCATGAGTGAACAGGAATCTTTTGGGTGGGGTTGGTAGAAGAGACAGGAGAGGGCCAATCTGCGCCTGTTGGCTTGAGGCTGATTGTTTGTCCGAACTGTCTGGAGGTTTGTTTGTGTGTGTTCTTGACCCTGTTTGATTGCAGCCACCTCCTCTCCCTTGTGCTCTATCTCATGTGCCTGGTGCTAGAGGGAGGAGTTACAGGTGAGAGAAAAGGCATGCTGAAAGGAACTGAGTCACCAGTTTGCTTGGGAGAGGAGCTAGCAGCAGCCAGATTTACAGCTGCATTTTGAGACCCTACAAACTTGTGACCAGAATGAGTATATACAGGTGCCTGGCAGAAGAGTTTGAGAGCTAGGTTAGGTGTCTTAATGCCTTCCGAGAACACAGAAGTATGGATCCCAGGAGTGTATTTCCAGTGATCTGTGACAGCTGTGACTTTTTTACCTTGTTCCCAGAAGATATGGAGCCTTACACTTGCAGGAAGAACAAGTTGCTTGCCCCACTGAAAAGAAATATAACAGCCTGAGACCCATCTTTCTATATTTAGCTCTGTAGGGAGAATGATGTATTTCTGAAGAGAGCTGAGCAGACTTCCCTGGAGGAGCATCAGAGTGAGAATGCCTCTCCAGAGGAAGAAAAGCCCATAATAAAGGATTAGATATGAGCTATTCATATTCATATCCTTGAGGATATGAATATGAATATTGGCACCACTGGTGCTGCAGAAATCCAGTCCCACCCTTCTGGACCATCTGGTCCACTCATGGGTTGTTGTGCAGCGCATGCAGCCATCATCCTTGCCATTGCACCAATCATAGAAGCAGCCCAGCCAGCTCTTCCCTGCCTCCTGCACAGCTGACCAGTCCGGTGAGGAGGCAGGATGGGGAGTGTCGAGCTGTTGAACTGTTGGCTGCACAGGGAGGTGGGGAAGAACTGGCTGGGCTGCTTCCACAGCTGACACAATGCTAAGGATGAGAGCCACATGCATTGCCTGGTGACCCATGGGCGGACCAGCCAATTTGTGGAAGGATCAACTGGATTCCCATGGCACCTGTGCTGTCAATATTTATATTTGTATCCCCAGGGATACAAATATGAATATCCCATTTCCATACAGGAGCCAAGAACTTGGAGGAATGTGGTATGGAAAAGGAGGAAGAAGAGGAACCATTTTGTGTCCTTAGAGCTGTGGAACTGGTATGAGGTCTTCCAGTGATCTGGAGTTGCTAGAACAGAATCTCTGGCGCTTCCCATGGACAGTGATTCTGAGGTACTGGAAGAGAGGCAGCAGTCAGTGGAGAGCATGGGTGTGATTGTGGAGGATGCTGTGGATCAAAGAATTCCTGGCATTTCTCAAAGTAGAAGATGTGTTGTGATAATTGCTAACTCCTTACTGAGGAAAACAGAAGACCTGACAAAATATTTTGAGATGTGTTGACCTGACAGGATCCAGGACATGGCAGAGAGCTTGCTAAGAATTATCAAGCCCACTGACCCTCATCCCTTCCTTCTGATTCATGTTGGAACAACGGATACAGCCAGACACAGCCTTTGGCATATTGCAAGCAGCTATGAAGCCCTGGGTAAAAAGATAAAAGACATGGGGGCACACATGTTTTTTTAAAATCACTTCTCCCAGTCAAAGAGAAATAGAAGTACTAGAAATGAGTAACTGGCTGTGCAGATGATGCCTTCAGGACTGGACCCATCTGCACTTCCATAAGGAAAGGCTCCTGGCAAGCAATGAGTTGCATCTTCCATGCTCTGGGAAGAACGTATTTGCTAAGAGCCTTGCAAACTTTTTTAGAAATGCTTTAAACTGAATCCTGCTAGGGACAGAGATGGTGTTCTAGAGATTATAGAAAGACACCAATTAATGGAGATAAAGTCAATTATGCCTTAGAAACGACAGTATATCACGTGAGTACACCCCCTCACATTTCATAAATATTTTAGTATATCATTCATGTGACAACACTGAAGAAATGACATTTGGATACAACGTGAAGCAGTGAGTATACAGCTTGTATAACAGTGTAAATGTGCTGTCCCATCAAAATAACGCAACACAGAGACATTAATGTCTAAACCGCTGGCAACAAAAGTGAGTACACCCCTAAGTGACAGTGTCCAAATTGGGCCCAAGTAGCCGTTTTCCCTACCTGGTGTCATGAGACCCATTAGTGTCACAAGTCTCAGGTATGAAGGAGGAGCAGGTGTTATCACTCTCACTCTCTCAGACTGGTCATTGGAAGTTCCATATGGCACCTCATGGTAATGAACTATCTGAAGATCTGAAAAAACAAATTGTTGCTCTATACTGTATAAAGATGGCCTAGGCTATAAAATTGGCAAAACCCTGAAACTGAGCTGCAGCATGGTGGCCAAGACCATGCAGTGGCTTAACAGGATGGGTTCCACTCAGAACAGACCTCGCCATGGTCGACCAAAGAAGTTGAGTGCCTGTGATCAGCGTCATATCTGCAGGTTGGCTTTGGGGAACAGACGTATGAGTGCTGCCAGCATTGATGCAGAGATTGAAGGGGTGGGGGTCACCTTTCGGTGCTCAGACCATACGCTGCACACTGTATCAAACTGGTCTCCAGGGCTGTCATCCCAGAAGGATGCCTCTTCTAAAGATGATGCACAAGAAAGCCCGCATATGATTTGCTGCAGACAAGCAGACAACAGACGTGGATTTCTGGAACCATGTCCAGTGAGACCAAGATAAACTTCTTTGGTTCAAATGGTGCCAAGGGTGTGGGGCCGTAACCAGGTGAGGAATACAAAGACAAATGTGTCATGCCTATAGTCAAGCATGTTGGTGGGAGTGTCATGGTCTGGTACTGCATGAGTGCTGCTGGCACTGGGGAGCTACAATTCATTGAGGGAACCATGAATGCCAACATGTACTGTGACATACTGAAGCAGAGCATGATCCCCTCCCTTTGGAGACTGGGCTGCACAGCAGAATTCTGACATGAAAACAACCTCAAACAAATCTCCAAAACGACCACTGCCTTGCTAAAGAAGCTGAGGGTAAAGGTGATGGACTGGCCAAGTATGTCTCCAGACCTTAACCCTACTGAGCATCCATGGGGCATCCTCAAATGGAAGGTGGAGGTGTGCAAGGTCCCTAACATCCACCAGCTCTGTGGTGTCATCATGGGGGAGTGGAAGAGGACTCCAGTGGCAACCTGTGAAGCTCTGCTGAACTCTGTGCCCAAGAGGGTTAAGGCAATGCTGGAAAATTATGGTGGCCACACAAAACATTGATACTTTGTGCCCAATTTGGACATTGTTACTTAGGGGTGTACTCACTTTTGTTGCCAGCGGTTTAGACATTAATGTCTGTGTGCTGCATTATTTTGAGGGGACAGCACATTTACACTGTTATACAAGCTGTATACCCACTGCTTTACGTTGTATCCAAATGTCATTTCTTCAGTGTTGTCACACTGTTGAAAAGATTTACTAAAATATTTATGAAATGTGAGGGGGTGTACTCACTTCTGTGATATACTGTAGGTTGGGAGTAGAAGAACCTGCCAATGGAGGGGAAAGAAAACAGCTGGAGGAAATACTAGGTGGAATCCCATGGAGGGACCAAGCACTAGTTTCCCTGAAACAAATCATGCTGAACTAATTATGTTCTGTAATTTTTAGTGAATATGGCAAGAGCTCATCCAGATCACACTTAACCAAATTCACAGTATCTCTCACATAATCTCTTGTCATAGGACTCTTTCAGATGGGGTATTTGTTCCTCTTTAAGTACCTAACTCTGCAGTAATGTTATCAGAAATCTCCTCAACATCCATATGAGATTCTTATCTCTCTTTGTACAGTGCTTCCCCCACTTTCCCATGACTTCCTGCTCCTTTCCAAAAGACCTAAAAGCATTCTTTACTTTCAGTTTTGCTTTGTAGTGGGAGAGGCTTAGCACTGTGGCCCTTCTTCAAAGATAAGCAGTGTGAATACATCTGGAGGAAAAAGGCAGCAACAGGAAATAACACAAGAAGTGGAGGAATCCATGAGGCGGAGAGGGGCACTGTGGTCAGAATCACCCATCTTTCTGTGGCAGACAGAGAGTTTGCCATGCTTGGGGCAGGTGGTGGTAAAAGAACGACAGTATTGGCGCCACCACCACTGACTTACATTAAGGAAGAGGATGGGTGTTGCTCTTGAAAAAGGAGAATGGTAAAGTTTGGAAGGGTCAGCAAACAAACTCTGGGGGTGCAGGAGCGGGAGAGCTCCGAAGAGCTGAAGGAAGGAAGGAAGGAAGGAAGGAAGGAAATGTTTGAATATATGGTTGTAGGTGTAGAAAATTTCCATCACCAATCATTTTATAAGGGGATAAAACTATGTACAGTACATTGAATTGAATGGAGCATACTATGGGGTAGACATGTACAGAACTGCACTATTATTTAATGCTGCTTACTTACTTGCTTAAACATAATTGTCATTTATTGTCCTTTGCATTTCAGAAAATAAAACATTTAATATTTATTTGGGATAAAAAATCTGGGTTGGAAGTGTTTATTAGCGGGAAATCCACATTGTTAAACCAGCAGTGATTAGAGAGTTTCCTATTCTTTTTTAAATAATAGAATCTTGTTTTATTTTATTTGTTAAATTTTACCCTGCCCATCTAGTGGCAAGCCACTACTCTGGGCAGCTTACAACACAGAATAAATAAAAAATAACAACAAAGGGGAAAACAACTAACCCCTAAAACCCACCCACATAAATGAACAGACATAAGCAGGCCCCAAGATGGTGACAACAATAATGTTATAGCACTCTTCATTGAATATTGCACTAATATCTCTGGTGTTGGTGTTAATTAAAAAAAACTTAAATCATAAATTACAGCAGTGGGATATAAAGTGATACTGCAAAGGTTATATGTAGATGTGTGTGGCATATGTAGCGTATAATCTGTATATCACATCAACACTATGTCACGGCTTACGGTATGTGAAAATCCCTCTCTTTAAAAACATGGAAGACGAGAGGGCCTTCTCTGTTGCTGCTCCCAGACTCTGGAACTCGCTGCCACAGAAGGCCAGACTGGCCACATCTTGGCTGTCCTTCTGCAATCAGGCAAAGACCTCTCTCTTCAGGCAAACATGGTCTTACCATGGTAAGATGAAAGATGAGAAACACTCTCTGGAAGAAATACAGGAAGATTACAAATGGATGAGGATGACTCATTTACCCACCCCATACAATTTAAATGAATGAGGTGCAGTGACTCTAAATGTCTAATGCAGAAGGAGATATGTTTGAGGGATTCGTTGTTTCTGAAATCTGACGTGAATTGGCCAGAGGTGAGAAAAATAACATATCCTAAACCAATGAAATTCACAAATCAGAAAATAGTTCACAGTTCGCATTTTGTACATCTCTAAATTTCTCCAGTTACAGTTGCCTCCCCAAAAAGTTCACCAAAATACCTATAAAATGAATATTTTACGGTAAAATACACAATGCACAATTTGAAATGCACAATTTGAGATAAAGTGTATTTAGAAGTGCATTCTAGGAATAGATTAATCTGTTGAATTTCACTTTCTCTCATAATTAATTTATTTCCGTTTAACATTATTTCTGTCACATTGATTCTGCTGGCCAAATTCAACAACTCAGGATGATCATGTTGTACCTGCCTGCAGCGTTGCTGTTAAGGATGAGAAACCTGCTGAAAGGGGGGGGGAGTGTGGGGGAGAAAAGTAGTCACCTTCATTTAGCGCCAGAAGCACAGATAATTCAAAATCAACCTACTAAGAAGTAACCACTCATGATACCCTGCCTGAGTAGCCACATCTGTCTTTTTGCTTTCTCCAAAAATGAAGTTTCTCAATCTCTTTCTGTCCCATTTATCCAATTTTTAAAAAAAATACAGATTTTTGGACAGGGCTTATGAAACACAAAATTGAATAGAACCCTAATACACTACAAGGAAATCCATTTGAAATATTTAAACATGATTCCCTCTAGCTAGGGTTTTGTTCTCTCCGTCTCCCTCTCCCTCTCCCTCCCTCACTTCTTGGCTTATGTGGTTGTGGACTTACTGCCACCATGGGATTATACTATTATTTCATACACAGATAAGAACAAAATTTCCAGTGCAGCAATGGAAGACATTAGCAACTGCACTGTACAGTACTCGAGAAAGGTGATGACCTTTTTTGCCCAGCTTCCAGTCAGCAAATGAAGTCATCCGGCCGTCTTTTAAGTGGGGGAGGTAGATGCAAAGCTCAAGATCATTCCAGAGGGTGGGAGGAGGAATTCACAGCAGAATGAGCAGACATGGTTGGGAAATTTCATTAATGAATCAGATGGGTAGGTTCTGATTATTGGAGAGTAGGAGAAGTCAAAGGGGGGAGGGAATAATGTTATCATATTAGCCATTCTTATAAGTATCCAACTAGTTCATGCCTCCTTTGTTTACTATGTTCTCTAAACTACTCAAAGTGTTAGGACCTGTATGCTACATTTTATGTGGGTTCCTTTATTCACTTTTGTTACACTTGCTATGGCCAGGATGTATAAAATCTAATTTAAAAATGTATGAGCCTTTCTGGAACCATCAATCATTTGTAAGAATCCCATCAACCTGCAATTAGATGTGGCTCGTGAGAAGATGACCGATGCACCATGAGTGGATTACGGATGATCAGTTACCAATCCACAGTCTGTGCCTTTGGTGGATCACACTCTAATGACTTTCAGGTGCAGCCATCCACAATGTGGAACTTCAACACATTCAACACACACACACATTCAACTTCCACTGAAGTTATCAGGTCCCCAGCTGAAAGGGCATACCAAGCTGCGTCTCCATATGATGCCTTGCATGAGAACCTTCTTTCCAGGAAATGGGGGTGGGGGTGGGAGAGAAGTGAAGTGTTCTCATATGCAGCTTCTGGCTTCTAGCTAGCTTTCTTTCCTGCCTGGGAAGAGGAACAGCATGCAAAGGAAATCTCTGTACTTCTCTCTGGTCGCTGATTTGAGTTACTAGTGAGCATTTCTCCCCCTCCATATTTTGCAGGAGATGGCTAGAACTCCGATGAGGGACTTCAGTAAGGACTGGATGATGCGTCCTCTCTCTGTGATTGGAAACCCATGAAGCTAGAAGCAGCTTAGCAAACATGAATTATAGCCTGACAGGAGTTTGACCCTCCCACACTCTGCAATAAAAGAGGTGAGCCATGTGGCCATTGAAAAATATAAATGCAAGAATAGGCGATACCTTTATAGGCCACAAATTAAAAAAATAAAAACCCACACAGTGTGCAAGCTTTTGTGGGCAAATCCCACTTCTGCAAAGGAAATAGCAGAAGTCCAAACATTTGTGGCAAGGTGGGATTTGCCAGCAGGTGATTCTTAGATGTGAAGCTCTTGACAAGATGAATTTCGCCAGGCACCTCTGTCTTAGATGGGGAAGGCAATTGTTCGAAAGTTGCCACTGGGGCAGCTGTGGGTTGGATTTCACACTCCTGTTCTCCAAACACAGGGGCACAGGCTATGCATGCACACACGCGCACTTCCTCTCCATTGGGCTCTTCTTCAAAACAGTCGTGCTTCTGCTTGGCCAGAAAAGCAGGGGTGGGGCAGAAAACCCATGTCCACCATCTGGGAGTTGGGGTAAAATTTAGTAAACCCACGAAGTCTAGCCAACTGGGGTCAGATTAAAGTAAAAAAGAATATTACCTAGTGGTTGCAGTCCTGCTCTGGTGGTGTTGCGGGTTTCTGTCCCTTCTTGTTGATACATGGGGTATCCTCATAGTTCCATTGGAATAAAAGGGGTGAGCCAGGTGGCTGTTGCAAAATACAAATGCAAGAATATACAATCCCTTTATAGGGCACTAATATATTTTTTTTAAAGCATACCCCTTGCAAGCTGAATTTTCATGGGTAAATCCCATTTCTTCATAGAAAGTACCAAAAGTCCAAAGATTCATGGCAAGATGGGATTTGCCAGGTGGTGTTCTCCCACACACTGTTTCCATTGTTAGCAGGAAATACTAAAGGGCAGTTAAATTCCTTGGGCAGCTTCTAGGATCAGAAAGCTCTGCTTAACTTGCTTACCGTAGTCACAAGTTATGCTAGCTGATCATACTCCATCCTTGCTTGCCCAGTGATGCCAACTACAGCAAAGCATGTAAAATAGAAATGTGGGAAATACACGCTAATAATGGCTATCCCATTTGGACTGCACTTGACTGTAAGCTTCAAAACAGAGGTTGCATGATCATTTGCCATGGATGTTTTAGCTGCAGATTTCCTACATTGACATCAGGTTGGACTAGATCAGTGGTTCTTAACCTTGGGTTACTCAGGTGTTTTTGGACTGCAACTCGCAGAAGCCTTCACCACCAGCTGTGATGTCTGGGGTTTCTGGGAGTTGCAGTTCAAGAACACCTGAGTAACCCAAAGTTAAGAACCACTGGACTAGATGGCCCTTTGGTTGGCTTCCAGGTCTACAGTTCTGTGATTCTGTGTGAGGAGAAGACTGCTCTGACCCTGCTTCTTCCCTCATTGCTCTCACGTGAGGAACATTAATCTCAAGGAGAGGGTCCCTTCTATGCATGGATTTCCAATCATGTGGAATGATTCTGAGCACAGAGGAGGGTCTACTGTTTGCACTGTAGTTTCTGTGGTATGAGAAAGGTTGGTGGTAGTGCACAGCCCTCTTTGTGTGTTTACTTTGATTACATTGCAGAATGCATGGAGACAGCTTGTGAAACAGGTAAAGTGTGACTAAATATTAGTGTGGAGAGATAAGAGAAGTCAACAAAGGAATGCCATTTTTGGCAGCAGCCCCATATCATGCAAACATGGCAAGTCGTGTCCCTAAGCAAGACCTTTCGCTGTGCATGTGTGTGTTTGCATAGAAGATAGCCACATATGAAACAAATAATTGTATATGTGCAGTCAGGGCACCATTCCTGATGAATATTACTGGTTTAAAAGTCATACTTTTAGATCTGAATAGGACACCCAGTTAAGCTTCCATTGCTGTTGTATTTTTTTCAATTCCTGTAAGATTTTTTTAACACGTATCGAACAAGAACCCCCCAAAAGGAAGAAAGATAAAAACAGCAGATATGCAAATAGAAATTAAATCCCTAATCATATTTCCTGATCTTTGAAATCTGCTGAGCATTGCATCCTAGGCTTAGATGTTAGCAGGGAAAGTAACCGTCTTTTCGCTTAGTTTTCATATATAATGCAGTATAGTTTGTAGTGCTGAAAGCATAGTCCTCTATGAATGCAAACCATGGTACCCTTAAACTTTATAAAGGATGCTGCCATCTTAAATTCAGGCAGTGATGTGATCAGCGAAATCTTCCCTCATAGGTTTTACTCTCAAGGGTTACAAGGAGCCCTTCATAATCAGACCTCATTTCTTCCTTGCTTCCAAATCACTATTATCACTAGATGGCAATATATCCCTATACAGGTTACTTATTCCCAAACTGGCAACAGAAAAGTCACATTCTAGTTCCTCTATTCCTTCCCTATCATTACACTTCTGTTTCCCAGCAGGTGGGAGAAACATAGACCTGCACTTCCTTCAGGTGGGCAGGAAAAGCCATTCCTCACAATGAGGTGCAAGTTGGAGCCAAGTTCTGTTCACTCAGGAGACGAAACCAACACTTTGTTGGAGGTAAATGCGTGCAGCCAAACCTACCAGGGCCATGGCAATGGGAAATCTTCATTTTCTTCTAAATGCCTTTTTTTAAAAAAATCTCAGTATCAGATAACATTATTTTGTTATATTTCCTTTGCCCATCTTATCATTTCACTGACTTCAAGAAGTGCAAATGGTGTGTACAAGCAAGCCCTCTTTTCAGTGCAAATAACTTCTCTGGTCTGTCCATTGAAATTGTTGGAACTGTCACTGAACAGGAAGTATTTCTAGCATTATCTATCCCTACATAATGTTGTACATAAGCAGTAAGATGGGGGAGTGCTGTTCCCAAAGCAGGCTAACCCTGTTTCTTTTCTTTTTTTTTCTGATCAGCGTGTCGTCTTTTCCAGAGATTGGCCTGTTTAGTGGCAACCATAGCTTCTTTTTGAACTTGTCAGAATGGGTCTGCGTATGAATGGGAAAACACTTGCAGAATATGATCCAGAATTTAAATAGAAGTGGTTAATCAGTGGAGGGCTCATCCGTACAAAGCATGTGTTGCACTTCATGTGCCCAGATGACACCAGCATTTCTCCTGCCCTCCAGACAACACATGACTTTAACAAGCACTAATTGTGACAAAGTGTGTCAAGAAACAACTTCTGTGTTTTCTCCAGGAGGTGGGATTTTGTTCATTTGTTTCACTTTTTATTGGTGGTGGATTTCAGGTGGCAAGATCTCTTCCAATTGGAAGCTTCCACTCTTGCACAATTAAATAAACAAGCATCAATACTTGTTTGTATTAAATCGAGCAGAAATCCAGCAGAAGATCATCTCTAGGGTTTCCTCCAGGTTTTGAAAACAGTGATTTTTGAAGTCAAATTATTTTCAAGGCAAATTAGTAAGGACTGTCTGCTACCATCAGAAAATTGGCTTCAGGAGTGTTAATCTGCTGAAGCAAATGAAAACAAGATCCAGCAGACAATATCATTTTAAAAGCTTATAAAGGGTTTCTACAAGCTGAAAGATTTTTGATCCATTTCTTAGAGAGAGGCCAATTTCTCAACAGAGAAGAGATATATTGTGAACAGAAATTCTTCTGAGTTCTGTGCTTAAGCAGCACCCAATGGCATAGCAGGGAGGAAATGCAGGATCTGCCTGGATAGGGCAAAGTAAGATCTGAGTCTTACTTAATGTCCTGTTCTCCCAGCATTTCCTTCCCACAGTTCCCCTTAAGGACAAAGAGATAAATTATTCTGAGCCTGCCTACCTTTAGCAAACCTGGCAAGTTTCAATATGAGAATCATGGTGGATGACTTCTGTTGTAGGTTTCATACTGCACAGTTCATTCCAGTAGCTGGTAAAGGTTGGGGGCAGGGGGAACATCACCATCACAGATTTTGTAAAAGAACCAGCCAACCACAGGATTTCCCTCTGCACTTTTTGAAAGTCTGCTGAGACTGGCTATAAAAGTTTCTAATGATTTAGGGGATTAATAAAACCCAGAGAGCTTGCCCTCACTGGGCATTTGGGCTATTTGCTTCCATACAGAATGGCCATGGCTGATCTGTTTGTCCCATGTCTTGCCACACATGTATGTGCATTTCTACATGAAGAAATGAGTTGGTTCTGAGTTTTCTTCTTTGAGGTTTCTTCCCACTGGGATCTTCCCTCAGGTTTTCTTTTCATAGGATATGAGCTGGGAGACAACTTTCCGTCTTAACTATGAATTCTTTCCCTTTCCTCCTCTTCAATTTTTCTGTGTTCAAGATCCATATTCAAGCCTCCTTTCAGTACAAAAACTAACGTAGGACAAAACGCTGTTGGTCTCTTCATCACTTTGCCTGCCTTCCTTGCTCTTCTTTTCTTCTGTGATGCACCTACACTTTCACTTGAAAATCAGATTAAACAGAAAATAAGTGTTGCCCTTACTGTGACCTAAGTTCCTGCAGTTTCAATGTCTTTACCACCCCACAGTGCTAGAGCACTGTCTGGGTGGTTTACAACATAATTATGCCAAAACAACAACTTGTCCGCTAATGAGACGGGTAGTCATTTTTACCAACCAGCCTCAGAAAGATGGAAGGCTGAGTCAACCTTGAGCCGGCTACCTAAACCCATTAGGATCAAACTTTGGTTGTGAGCAGAGGCTTGACTGCAGTACTGCAGTTTAACTACTGCACCACAGGGCTTTTAGACCTCCATGTATAGCCCAGTTAAGCACTTCTCATCAGTGAAGCAGGGCAATTTTTTTTATAAACAAGTTCACAATAACAGCTGTCACTCATGTCCCCCTACCAGCAACTTTTGCCTTCATTAACTGCCTGAACTCCTCTACTCTTCTACTCTTCTACTTGAGAGCAAGGCTGATCATGGAACATATCTTTCTACTGCTGTCTCTGTACAAACCTGCTAGCTGAAGACCAGTGTTTTACAGCTTAGGAAACTAAATGAGTTACTCATATAATCAACATGCACATTTGTCATTAAAACAATTGGGAATTGACAGAGATGGGCACACTGCTTCAGACTCATCTTACAGCGCATGGTGTATATCCTGGGACATGTGGAGCTTCCTGACCTTGATTAAGACATTGGGTTTCTGTCGCTCAGTGTTACAGACACTGATGGGCAGCAGCTTTCCAAGGCTTCAGGTGGAAGTCTTTTGCAGCCCTACCTGGAGATTCCAGGACTGAACCTAGAATCATCTTAATGCAAATCATGTGCTTTGACTTTGAGATACAGACCTTCCTCGGGTCTTGAATTAGACCCAAATTACCTCATCTATTGCTTCTGTTTTGTTACAGGAAAGTTTTCATTGCCAGATTTTTTAAAAAATAAATTCTTATTGTTTTTTAAATTTTATTTTTTGGTCTGGAGTGCAAAGAAGGGAGCCAAACCAATATTGAAAGTGGCTAAGTGGTGTTGAGTAATGCAAGACCTTTTCTTGATACAGCTTGGCATTCAGAGAGACTGTGCCTTTCTGAAGTCTGTGTGGGGCTGTCCACTTGCCATTCAACTGCTTTCTTTGGGAGCTTTCCAGAAGGGCCCTCTAGAATCCACTGCAGGGAGGACAGAATAGTTTCAAAGAAGATCAGCTAGGCTGAACTCACTTCACAACTGCTGCCATAAAAGCTGGTGCTTTCCCAGTTGTGAATTTGGGTACATGGTCTCTTTCTCTGGAATGTTAGCAGTCAGCCGTGACTGGAGACAAGACCCCAGACTAGATGGACCAATGGTCTGGTCTCTTATGAAAAATCTGAAGCTCTTTGAAGCTAAGGAGGGCACTTCCAAACCACAAATTATTTCCAGAAACTGGTAGAACAGCTTTGGTGAATGAGAGGAGGGAAGGACCGCACATGGCAAGCTCACTGCAGAAAGGGGGGGGGGGAATTCTTTGCGATGAAGTCATTGTGCATAAAACAAGCTGCTCACAATGAACCTCATTTTACCAGAACATGCTGCATGATCATGGACCTCAGCTCTAGTCACTAGAAGCTGCCCTGCACCTCTGAGCTAAAAAGACAGAACACACCGGAATATGGGAAGGTCTCCGAGTGACTACTGAAATCTATTTCAGCAGATTTCTTGTTCACTTCACTATGTGGACTCTGTTCCAGTGCCAGTTTAAAGAAAGACACCTTTTCATAGAAAAGTGAATTAAATCATTGTTTTATCAGGTTAGCCGTTCACTAAACTTTGCTTAACTTGTGCAATTCTCTCTGGCTCCTCTCTTTGGCCTTCACCTTTGAGCACTATTGATTATTTAGTACCTGGCCTGGCATTTGATCCCAGCCTCTGTTAGAGATTATGCTTTGCTGTCCAACCAATGGGCTGGTGTTAACTGTTTGGAAATTTTGTTCTCAAGGTATATTGGGGCAATGCCTCTTTGAGTTTCCCAGTACAGGCTGCCTTTAACGGTAGGAACATGAGTATATGCATGTTTTACTTTGAATTCCTGAAGTGTTAGGCTGCCACAGTCAGCCTGTGTATAAGCAAGGGATGGCGCCTTCCTTCCACTCAAATCATGGACTCCTGGCATTGAATTCTCCTTGGTAGAAAGATCTCATCTTCACAAGAAAGTAGATGTCAAGAACAAGGCTTGTAGCCTTTACCCCTTTCCCACATTCAAGTTTCAGTGTGTCAGAAATGCTTTTCTATGTAGGAATGAACATTCACCTGTCTGCAGTCTCACCCAAAGGCAAAACTGTGCAGCAAGACAGTGGCTTGCCACTTAAGGATAAACCATAAAGAGATACTACCCACCAATATAGGCCATAGATTGAGCTACATGGATCCATGGGGTGACGTAATCTAATCCTGTTTCCTTTGTTTCTAGCTCTTTAGGACTGAGAGGCTAACTACATGGCCATTTAGCTGCTGTTTAGTCCACTACAGGGATGGGTTGATTCACTTCTAAAGATGGTTATCAGACAACATCTTTCCAGGAAACTTCCTTCTGGAAATGGAAAGAGATGACAGTGAGGGAGGGTATCTCCCTCATTGGAAAGAGAAGGCAATGAGGGAGATTTTTGTTTATTTCTCTCAACCAGCTCTTGACCAGAAGAGAAAAGCAAACAAAAATTCCTCTTGTTGCTCCCTCCTGTCTCTTCCTGCTTCTTGGAAGTGGTTTTGCGTTTAGTTTTTATTTTGTTAAAGTAATGCAGTGCCTATGCACTGCTCTAATACACTATTTTTTTAAAAAAACCAACCTTCCTTGGCTCCTCTATGGAGTCAAGGAAGTGTTTAATTTGCCAGTATCCTGAAATGGCTTTCTTCTTAAATCATTCCACAATAGTGGCAAATTGACAGTGGATCAAACGGGGTTGCTTGAGGTCCATATGCCATTTGGACGCAGGATTATACCAAATGGCATACTGGACCTCCTAGCGAACCTATTTAGTCCAATGCAGCTCACTCCAAAACAGGCAGACAAGCCCTGGCTCAACCAAACTGACTCCATGGCAGCTAACCATTCCTTAGGACAATGGTCTCCAACCATGGTCCTCCAGATGTTCTTGGACTACAAGTCCCAGAAGCCTTCACCACCACCTTTGCTGGCCAGGATTTCTGGGAGTTGAAGTCCAAGAACATCTGGAGGCCCAAGGTTGGGGACCTCTGCCTTAGGAGACCAGGCAAATGACTCATCCCCATTCTATCCTGGTTGTGCAATAACCTTGCATTCAGTTGTGGAACAGTGTTGTCTGACATTGGAGCAGTGTTTTGGGTAGTCATCTTGGGGGATGATTCTGTATCATAACTATGGCCAAGTTATTTTATAAGGGTTGCTAAACCACACAATAAATATTTAAGCTTTGCAGCACTGTCTATTTCTGTAATAGTGTAATTTTACGATTGTGGCATTGCTCTGGAATTGACCCATGACGTCAGGTGATGCATGACTGTGATGTCATGTGTCTACTGCAAACTCCAAAGCAATGCCACTAGTCTTCACATTGTACTGCTGTCGTGTGCCAAACCTAAATATTTCTTGTGTGGTTTAACAACTCATATGAAACAACTTCAGCATGCGATGTACAGAATGTCAGTGACAGAGTGATCCAGATGGTTCTCCTGCCTTCTCATTCTCAATTGAGTGTGTGCTTCATTACATTGCTATGTATTGCATAAATTTACTAGGCTTCTGAGATCAATTAGCTTTAGCTGGGGTAGGAGGAAATCTACCATTTTCATACAAAAGGTGCCAGAAAGGAGGACCAGTCAACATTGTTTAGCTCTTTGCTTCAGTTCAACAGGATGCCTTGTGAGGATGCTTTGCCAACAGGTGTTTAAAATGACAGAGAAATCATTGCCCAAGCATCACACAAGCACCAAGGTTATTTTTCACAACCGCTCTGCTCTCACTACCAGTGTGTCTACCTGAGTGAAAATTTGACTTCATGCTAGCAAACCCCATTGGCATCGACAGACTTTCTTCACCCTTTTCTTCCCTACAGTTCTCTTTGCTGTTCCATAATTTTCTCCATAGGATTTCCCAGCCCTCCAGAACAAATATTAGGAACATGGAGTGGGCTGAGGAGAGGAGGGGTATCATTCCCTCCAGATTCTGCTGATGGAAGCCATGAGGTCTGCAGAATAACTACTGCATTCATCTTTTAGCTTCCACATGGGCCAGTTTATTTCTCAACAGTCCTAAGGTTTAGTTTTAAATGCCTTATATTTCATAAGCTGTGGTTACTGAAACAAATGTTGACCTTAGCATGTATCTTATTGTTCATTCATTCCATAGAATGGGATTTTAATTTTAGATCAGCATTAACTAAAAACTTCACTTGGCAGCCTGTGACTAATTGTTGGGTTGTTAACCTACCACTTTTGAGCTATTTGCCAAGGTGAGAAGTATAAATAATGGAAACAAAGGCAGATTCTTCAAATTACACTCCTAGCCTCATTAATGAAGCAAAAGCTCAAGCATAGATGAAGGTGAAAAGTGATGTTGTCTGTTAGAAATACTCCTGTTGCAGCTTCTCCTGTCACAGTTTTCCTTTATCACAATAAGCTGGGAGGAAAACAAGCATTCTGGAAGCAATCAGAACCTGTCACTCAAACTGGTTGTCAGTCAGGAAAACAGGATCTAGAATCACGAGATAAGGAAATACATGATCATTCCCACCAATTCTGTTGCTCTATATGTCAGTCAAGGTCGAATCTCCTGTCCCAGGGCTCCCAGGGCTTCTTCCACTTGATGAAAGAGATTACGTGGAAGCTGTGAGATAAAATAGTATCATCAGTCTTTCAGAAGTGTAATTACACTGGCAGGATTTCAACCCATAAGACTGCATAGTGTGTATTAAAATGCAGAGGGCTTATTTGCCTCTGAGTGTAATGTCACAAAGACGAAGCTCACTATGCTAGGAGTTTGGTGACTGGAGGTCAACTCACCACTCTCAGAGGACAGGGATTGAAGCTGGGTTGCAACTATATGAGAATTTTTCAAAAATGACTCCACATGAAATTTAGATGCACTGGGATGTGGGCTTAGGTGAATCATGGCATTCATTTTACAAAATGTGTAGCATTTTATTAAATTAAAAGATGAAATTGTTGATTGTGCGTGTCCATAACTACTCACACTACTCTTCAACATTGTTGGAGCTTACAGAAGGATAAGTCCCCTGTCCCTTCAGCATTTGTCCCTTCCTTCTGGCTGCACCCAGAAAAGAAAGTTCACCTCTCTAGGTCAGTTTAAAAAAATATATATATCACCTGAAAAAGACTGGAAGGACAGTGGAAAAGATCTGAAACATGTCTGTCTCATTCTTTATCGAACATATGAACAAAGAGAACATCCATCTCAGCTGTCCTCCAATGTATCTCTCATTTTCAAACATTCACCACTCTGCCTCCATGCAAGGAAATCAATAAGCAGATATTGTAGTCATTTAGTTCAAAGAAGCAGATACTGTATGAGTTCCCGTTATCAGTGATGGCCTTTATAGGCACTCAGAGGTCAGATGGGGCATCAAGGTTCAAGGGACCACAAAACCAACTTTTAACTTTTCAAATAGTTGTGTCTTGTTTGGCCACAGTCATCCAGGCTTTATAGAGATATTTCAAGTACAGAGCCACGGAAAATGTACAGGCTGCTAATCCAAACCATCTATTCCATCTAAATTCCGCCAACAAAATAAATCTAATGAATAAGCTAGCTAAGTTAGGCAGGCAATTTATGGTGCAGTGAGATGTTGTTTTGCTGAATTCAGTAAGACTTTCTCCTAGGTAGTAGCAACCAGGATGGCAGCCTGCATCCAACACATACCCACTGAGTTTAGTGGGAAGGACTTCTGAGTTTAATAAGTGGAGGTCCGAAGCAGGTAGTCTCATTCTTATCTAATTTATTTATTTTTGGAGCTATGATTTGGTGCCAAATCATATGAGTGTGGGCCATGTTCCATGACAGTAGCTGTTCAGTGCAACTACAGGTGAAGATCAGGGAGATGATTTCTCCTTACACATAGATAGCAGAAAACTCTGAAGGCAAACACCAGGAAAAAAAAGTTTAAACATCATATTTGAAATAAAGATAACATTATTCATCCACCCACCCTAACAAAATTTCTTGCATGTTTTATTGGTCCGTCTCTCTTCTCTATGTCCACAGCTGCAACAATGTTGATGGGGGTGCAGGATAAGGCCTTTTCTGTTGCAGCACCCTGGCTGCAATTCCCTCTTTAGGGAGGTAAGATTGGTTCACCTATGTAGTGAAAGTTTTGTTTCTGTTTTTTTTTTCCTGCTGTGCTGTTAATATGACTAATGTAATTTGTTGCTTTGCAGTAATTTTTATGTACTTTGTTTCATTTTGTTTTATATGACTTCAGTGGATACTAAGATAACCACACGTCATCTTTTAGAGAGGACAATCCTTCATCTAAATGGTAGCAGAGAACAATCCTGCTTTTGCAAGTGGCCTACATTTTAAAGTCTGTCCAATCCAAGTATGACTTAAAAATTAGAAAGCAATACAATAAGGAGAGAGATCTCAGACGTTCACCCACTGTTGCCCCTGTCTGTGGACAGCAGGCTTTGCAGGCACACAGGCCATCTGGTCACTGCCTTGCCAACTCTAGAGAGACAATATATCTCCATAATCAATGTCTTCCTAAGCCCCCCTCCAGAAATGAGTAATGCGTGTTTGGATGTAGTTTTATGCAAGTTAGGAGTCAGATGAGAAAAAACTTTTTTTCCATTGGCTCCAAACCTCATGTATCAACACTACTGTTCATCAATTAGTTCCAAAATTTTCTTAAAGCTATTGCTACTACCACCACTCCTGTAAAGCAGCTCAAGCCAATGAAGACTGACTATGCACCAACTGAATGATTTCCTTTTCCCCTCATCCTCCTTGAACACCCTGCCTGTGATGCCTGTGAACACAGACTTGGAACCTGCAGTCAGTGTTCTATTGTTGCAATTGTATATCTGCTAAAGATTTTTTGAAGCATTAAGAAGAAGAAGAAGAAGAAGAAGAAGAAGAAGAAGAAGAAGAAGAAGAAGAAGAAGAAGAAGAAGAAGAAGAAGAAGAAGAAGAAGAAGAAGAAGAAGAAGAAGCTAAATTCAGATAGTTCTTCTGCAGAATAGAGGGCAGGGAAATGAAGCAGGAGAGATGTTCCATTCAAGAGAAGAAGTTGACCCAAAGAAAGTTTTCTAGGATGGACCACTGAAGCTGCTCAGATTCTCACCTGGATTTCAAACACTTCTTCAGGTTGATTGCTTTTGGGGAATGACCCCACAGTTGAGCAAAGAGACTCTTTCTCTGTAGGTGGGATATAACTGGGAGCCTTCATAGAAGCACAGGAAGCTGCCTTGCACTGAGTCGGGCCCCTGGACAATCTCACCCAGTGCTGTCAACTCTGACTGACAGCAGCTTTCAGGGGTTTCAAACAGAAGTGTCTTCTAGCTGTATTCGATATCACATTCTTCTTGCTGTATGTAGGATGCTGTGGTCCCATTTGTCCTCTCTCCAATTTTGTTGGAGACCCCTTACTACAGCTGCAAAATATACCATATTTTCCATGTATAAGACTTTTCTAACCGAAAATTTCTTTCTTTGCAAGAAAGTGGAGGGGGAAAGCCATTCCTGCTTTTCCCCTACATTTTTGTTGCAAAAAGCAGCTTTCCCCCTCCATGTTTTGCATAGAAAATGGAGGGGGAAAGCGATTTCTGCTTTCCCCCTATATTTTTGTTGCAAAAAGCAGCTTTCCCCCTCCACTTTTTCACAGAAACATTTGCAATGAAAATGTAGGGCGAAATGTGGAGGGGGCAAGCTGCTTTTTGCAACAAAAATGTAGGGGGAAAGCAGAAATCGCTTTCCCCCTCCATTTTCTTTGCAAAACATGGAGGGGGGAAAACAGGGATCAAAGTGCTTTGATGCCTCCCCCTACTTCCGAGTATAAAACGACCCTCAATTTTTCCTTTAATTATTTTAGGAAAATGTGTCATTTTATACATGGAAAAATACGGTAACTTGCAGAACCAGTGAACCTTACCATTGTCTTCCCAAACTTTACACACTTGTTCAACATGGCCTGAACAAACAGAACTTTTTTTAAAAAATGATCTTTATGCACTCAACACTGAACAATCGGTCCCCTTGCTGCCTGCCATGTTTTTAGTTTTAACCAAGGACAGATTCTTGTGAAAATGGGTTTTTTGTTGTTTTATTAATTTCCTAGAACTGCTTTGACTTGGCTGCCCCCTGAGGACTACCAAAGGACAATTTAAATTGTAGAAGTGGGTGGTGCCTTGTGCTGTTTGGTTTAACTATTTTAACACTAGTAAGTAAACCACTGTTCATCTTCTTGCATCGCGGCTAAAAAGAGCCTTGGTCTGGAGGTTCATGACTTTGCTATACCATAAAAGTGAGGGATGCAAACCTTACAGGAAGATGTTCAGAATCTTTCACAGCTGTAAGTCCATAAACATGATTATTGCAAACTGGTTTCTTTGAAAAGCCTGGCACAGTTTTGCTATAGCCTTTATGAACTAAAATAGAATAAATTATGTACAAAATGGCTGGGAATTGTGCAGGCCACAGGCATACACACTCCAGTAAGAGTCCTGGTGTGGCTATCAGGAGCCTCCTGAAACAAAGAATTGGCTTTAAAGGGTTAGTCGCAGCCCCCGAGACCTCTTTTGTCTAATCACTTCTGGTGTTGAAAAGAAGGGCATACAGACATGGCCAAAAATATTATCTTAATACCAATACAATTCCCACACACTTAGGAGCTTCTCAAAGAACTTAGGAATCAGGGATTTTGATTAAACTTTCTTTTATTAAAGAACAAAAATTATAAGGAGAATCAAATATAACTGTTTCAGGTGTTCAGTTTTTTTAAATCATGTATTCAATCACTGGTATTATTTATATTATGCTTATGTGTTCATTCCTGCTTGTTCAATATGATGTAAACTATTCAATTCTCTTTCCTAACCCCTCTATCTATTCCTAAATCCTAACACTCTCTCAATAACTTCTTGTCCCTACTTCTTTCTATCCCTGTCTTATTCCAACTCTCTAACTGTCTCTTCTAGCTGTCTTAACTGTCCTTCTGACTCTGCCCCTCCTGCTCTATCTTCTGATTGACATGCAGGAATGACGTCATCTTTTGGAATCCGCTACAGCACCCTTGCAATTCTGTCAGAAAATGCAACTCTTCTCTCAGAAAATTGTTGCAGTTGCAAATGTTTTGGTACTCACATGTTCATTTCTTTGGTTTGTGTTGGAACAACACAAAAACACAGAGAAGAAAAGTCAAATCTGATACAATCCCACACAGAAACCCAAAAATACAATGGCCAAAAATATTGGCACCCTGTCTAAATTGTATCTAGACACACCTGTCACAAGTAAGAGGTGTGGACAATATAGTAATCACACTTGCAACCAGTTAAGATGGAGAAAAATTGACTCAACCTTTGTGTTGTGTGTGACACTGAGCATGGAGAAAAGAACAAAGTGTAAAGAGCTGTCTGTGGATTTGAGAGAAAAATGGTGGAAAAACATCGACAATCTCAAGGCTACAAGTCCATCTCCAGAGATCTTAATGTTCCTGTGTCCACTGTGCACAATGTCATCAAGAGATTTACAGCCCATGGCACTATAGTTAACCTCCCTGGACATGGACAGAAGAGCAAAATTACTGAAAAATTATGATGAAGGGTTGTTCGAATGGCAGATGCAGAATTCAGATTAACTTCCAAACAAATCCAATCTGATCTGCAGACATAGGGTACAACAGTGTCAACTATCCGTTACCATCTTAATGAAAAGGGATGCTGTGGTAGGAGACCCAGGAGGACACCACTGCTGACACAAAAGCATACAAAAGCAAGACTGGAGTATGTCAAAACAAATGTGACAAAACCACAATCCTTCCGGGAGAATGTACTGTGGACAGATGAGACAAAAGTAGAGCTTTTTGGTAAAGAACATCATGACACTGTTTACAGAAAAAGAAATGAGGCATTCAAAGAAAAGAACACAGTCCCTACAGTCCAACATGGTGGAGGTTCAAAGATGTTCTGGGGTTGCTTTGCTGCTTCTGGCTCTGGATGCCTTGACTGTGTGAGTGGCATCATGAAATTTGATGATTACCAAAGAATTGTGGGGTGCAACATAATGACCAGTGTCAGAAAGCGGCATCTCCACCAGAGGTCATGGGTGTTCCAGCAGGACAATGACCCGAAACACACTTCAAAAAGCACTCAGAAATGGTTGAAATCAAAGCGCTGGAGAGTTCTGAAATGGCCAGCAATGAGTCCAGATCTGAATCCCACAGAACAGCTTTGGAGTGAGTTCAAAATAGCAGTTGGGAGAAAGCATCCTTCAAGTCTGAGGGCTCTGGAGCAGTTTGCAAAAGAAGAGTTGTCCAAAATTCCAGTAGGGATTTGTAAGAAACTCATTCCTGGTTACAGGAAGCAACTGATTTCAGTTATTTTTTCCAAAGAGGGTGCTACCAAATATTAAATTAAGGGTGCCAACAATTTTGAACAGTGCAATTTTGGGTTTTTGTGTGGGATTGTATCAGATTGGACTTTTCACCTCTGTGTTTTTGTGTTGGTCCAACGCAAACCAAAGAAATGAACACGTGAGTACCAAAACATTTGCAACAGCAAAAATTTTCTGAGAGAAGGCTTGCACTCCCTGACAGAATGGCAAGTGTGCCAATATTTTTGGCCATTACTGCATGTGGCCCAAAGAGGTCTGGAAGTGATAGAAAAGAGGGCAGGCACAGCTCCACACCCTCCACAGCCTGATGTTAAATATTGTTTATGTTAAATATTAAACAATAAGTTTGGAAGAGGCTTGAAAGAGAAGAAATCAGGAGACAAATACCTCTACTTGGGCAGTCACTAGAAGTCACATTTATACTTCTGAGATTACAGCACAATCCTGTCTTTGATGTTTTCCTGTTGAAGATGAACAAGAGTTCTGCTAAGGGTAAAATTACACATTATATTAACAGTATGGAGAAGAGTTAGGAAAAAAAAACATTAAGCTTAGCAATGGGAATAGATTTTCACGGGAAGTTCTAAATATGAGAAGGATCTTCCTTCCTTATCTGTGAACCCAGCACCCAAGACCACATTATAGATAAACTTAAGGAAAAAGTTCCCACAGATATTCTCCCATGTACTACAGGATCAATGAAGATACTCCTGCTACCTTTTTCCAGAAAGTCATCTACTGACTGCTAGCAAAGCATTTGCAGCCCAAGCAGTATGCTCAGGCATCAGAAGAAAAAACACAACATCAAAGCTGATAGAGAAAATTTGTCCAAAGCTTTATTGGTTATAGCTGCATACTTTTGGTGCAGCATAAAACAGGGAACTGGGCATCAGATGACCTGACTGCTAGTTATGCATCACCCCAGCTTCCTTGCTGAGTAAAGTCAAGGAAATCATTGACACAAGCACACTCAACCACCTGATGTGAAGGGAGGTGCAGCTGTCTATCAGCTGGAAAAGCCCCTGACAGACTTCACCCTAAGATCCCTTAAAGGAATGCCCAAAATGGTTATAAGATTATGCTTCCCCCATTCTCCTTACACTGGATCTGAACGACTAGTCCTGAACAAATAAAATTAAAGCAAGGATTTATCAATTGTCATCTTTCATGAGGAAATAAAGCCTTTGGGAAATTGGAAATTGACAATAAATCATGCCACAACATTAGCTGGATTTTCCTGAACTGGATATTAAATGCTCTCCTTCATACCTGATCTATAAGGAAGATACAGGATGACAGAGAAAAATGTATCTGCTATGAGCTCTCCAAATGTAATGTTTAAAAGGTCTTAGGAAGGTGCTAAATGCTGAAGAGGGAGAAGGGCTGAGCCAAAAGTTTCCAGAAGACATTTTTTTCTGACAAATGTTCTGAGATCTTTCTTTTTATTACTCCTCTGAGAAGAGAAGTCTGCTTTGAATAATTAATTCCAAAATGTTTCTTCATGGGTGTCTGCCTCCTTGCTGTCAACCACCACAATGCCCTATAATGACACTAGGTTGAAGGAACTGTAGACAAAATAGTGGTCACACTTTCAACACAAGGGTTTCAGTGACAATAAAAACAACAACAACAAAAATATTTGAAATAAAAGAACAAGGCTTTGGTTTGCCTCCCGCTTCAGGGAAATTGTTAAGGAACCTCTCCTTCCCTTGGGCAAATGTAATGAAATGTTTCATCCAACTTCTTTGGCTGTAGATACAGTGGAGACTTTGAGAGTATATGTGTATATGTGGAGTCCCTTTTTTCTGCATGAGGAATCTAAGATCCACCAACTGGAATCAAGCAGAAAATAAAAAAAGGTCAAAGTATCTTTGTGAAAAATTATTTTTTTTTTAGAGGATCACTCAATAGCTACAAATGACTTGGGTCTTCGGTTCTTCAGAGTTTTTCCTCAGGTAAAGATGTAATTAACAGCTGAATATTTTTCTTGAAAAAAGACTGGGAAAGCAGGATGAAGATTGTAGATCCAGCACAATGAAAGTTATTGCCTTATAGTTTCTCTCTTCTCTGGAAACAAAAATCTAATTTGTGCCTGCTCTGGATTCCTTCAAAGCCTTCCAGGGTATACAGGCCTGCTTCATTTGGTTTAATTTAGAAAACAGGAAAGCAGTGCAGTAGCCTTTATATTAACCAAGCAAGATTGGTTGGTTTAATTAGTCCCACTTGGTTAAAAAGCCAGTTAGAAGCCAAATTGGTAATCATACTGAATGGCTGGATGAGTTGGAATACTCAATGAGGCTTCATCTCATGGAAAAACATCTTGTTCTGGCAGTGGCACCTTCCATAAAATAATGCCTCGAGAAGCTGAACACAGAAGTTCAAGACAAGGAGCCTCAGAGCATGTGCTTAGCTCCGGAATTAATTTTTTTAGGTCTGGAACTGGAGTTCATACGCAAATTAGAGCACACCAATATATTCCTACACTTCCTAAAACCTTTCTAATTTTAGCAGCCTAGTTAAAAAGGTGGGAAGATTTTTTCATAGTTGTCATTAACACTTGTGCAACTGTTGCTTTAAGGTTGCTTGTATAGCAGAACCATATTATTCAGGTGTAAAGTTATAATTTTTGGTCTGTTTTTTGAGAGTGAGGTCCAGTGACCCTTGTGACACTTCTATCTAAATAAACATGCAGAAGAAAAGGGATAGCATGGCTAAACTGCCATACACACTTACAGGATGTAAATCCCATTGAGAAAAGTGATACAGTACAGTATTTAGCTCTGGGGAAATGTGTAGTTTTTGGAACTGTAGTTCAAAAAATAGCTTGCCCATGGTTCACGTAGAAGAAACTGGTTAAAAAAACACTGGCTCACAAAAACATTTAAGATATTCCAATAAAACTGGTAGTCTCGGGCAACTAAAAGGTTATTATAGATAGAGTGAGAAGAGGACTGATTTATGAACTACACTGAGTTTGATGCTTCTGATTAGGGCATGAACCTTGTTCCCTTCCCCCTCCTCCCTGGCCAGTGACCAGTAAGAGCACTCTCTGTTCAGCCAGTCCTGGCAGGAGCACAGGTTTGCCTGTCCCACCATTTTGTCTGAGTGGGTGATCAGCCAAGGAGATTGGGCAGGGAAACTTGTGCCAGGGGACTGGCTGAACAGCTGAAGAGGAGGAGAGGAGCTTTGAGCGGGGGAATCTAGCTGGGAAGGCAAGGCAAGGGAACAAGCAAGACCTGTAGTGCCATGCTTACGAACTGGCACATACCTCCCAACCAAGGTTGTTGTCCATCTCCACTTCTGGTACATGGTAAGGTAAAGGTAAAGGTTCCCCTTGACATTTTAGTCCAGTTGTGTCCGACTCTAGGGGGCGGTGCTCATCCCGTTTTCAAGCTGTAGAGCCAGCTCTTGTCTGAAGACAGTTTCTGTTGCCATGTGGCCAGCATGACTAGGGAACACCATTTTACCTTCCCACCGTGGTGGTACCTATTTATCTACTCACATTTACATGCTTTCGAACTGCTAGGTTGGCGAGGAGCTGGGACAAAGCAACAGGAATCACTCCGTTGCGTGGATTCAATCTTACGACTGCTGGTCTTCTGACCCTGCAGCACAGGCTTTTGTGGTTTAGCCCACAGTGCCAACACGTCCCCATTTGGTACATAGTAGCCTACCTTATATCTTAAGAGTGGGAAGATGTACACAAACTACTTGTGTCCAATCCCATTGTTGCTAATGTCATAATTGAACTGACAGTTATGAACAATTTCTTCCAAGTGCCTGAAATTGCTTCCTGATCTTCCTCCCCAAGTTGGTGGGCATGTACATTACTGTGTGGGAATTATGGTACTGATGGAGGAGCACATCAAAAACAATGTGTTCCTTCCCAGGCAACTCCCTATGTATATGTGATATGAAGGGGATCAGATCAGCAAGAAGGGAACACCTGCTCCGCCTCCCCCATCCTGCCTTCAATCTCCCCATGATGTGACTGGTACAGCAGTCAACAACCTGGGGCTTAAGTGCCTGGCTTGGCCTAGACAACTGATCAAGAAAGGCAAGAGAATCATATTCAGTAAGTGAAATACAGTATATGTCTCATGTAACTGGAATTGAAACCACAAGATACTCAGGAGACTAGGAGAAAAGGAGACTCCCACAGATACTTTGGAATGAATACAACAGCCTCCCCCAGTCTGATGCTCTCTAGCTTTATTGTGTGGCCACTCTCAGGATCTCCATCTAGCATAGTTAATTGGCTATGTTAGGTGGGAATAGTGTTGTAGTTTGACAGTGCTGAACACTGCCAGGTTTTAGAAGCTTGGAACATGTTATTTTCAACAATCTGCATATGTTTTTGTAAAAGCTACCCTACTTATGTGAGAATCATACCCTGTCCTTGCAGCTCTTCTGAGCTTCCAGGATCTTAATGGTAGCAACCTCTGTGCTCAAGAGAGAGCCATGGCCAGTCCTTAAAAGACTGTAAAGCTGAATACCTGGAAAATCAATCAATCAATCAGAAAAGATTGTCAGTTTCTGAGACCAAGTAAGTGACTAACAAGCAAATTCTAAGCATGCCCCAGTAAATGCATGGATGGTCAGGGTTGCCATGAACAACAGACTATCACGAATCAACAGTTATCCCATCTGTTATGCCCACTTGATGTTCCATTTCTTCCCCTTTTTCTTCCAACAGTGCTTCCAGTTTGCACTTCCTGCATGTGTGTTCTGTGTTATTCTCAGGCAGGAAGACAGACATTGCCCATACTCTGCAGGTCATCACCACTGAAGTCACAGAAGTGGGACTTCAGCTTGAAGTGCCTCATAATGAATTACAGATGGGTTCAAAATTGGGGGAGGAAGCATGCTTGCCTTATGTGAGAACCAAGTACTGTGACTGCATGTAATTTGTGCAAGGAGCGCCTTTTTTGCAAGACTCATGGCTTCCTCAGCATCATATTAAGTTTGCAACATCTTCTGCCTTCCCACTTCTTACATGAACATATGAAATAATAAATACGAAGAAACCTGAAACCTCTGAGGATGGCTCCAAACATGACTCAACCGTTCACAAGATCCCTTATCCTATGTGTGCCTCTGAATTGAGAGAGGAAGAAGGAGATCTAACTCTCCACAACCTCATGGCTTTTCCTCTGAAAAACCCCTCCTTGCCATTGCTTTCCCATTTCTCCACTTCCAATGCTTCCATCTGACCTGCAGATGCAGATCTGGGAGTTCTCCAACTGGCTGCAGTAAGAAAGGGACAGGAAAAAATCATGGTGTACTTGAGCCAACTAGTGGCTCATCATCAGAATGGGGGACACCTCCCATTTTGAGGTAAGATATCCCCCCCCCCATCACTAACATAGTATCTATGCATGGCCCTCTGGATTCTGATTTTAGAGAGAGGTTTAGAACACTGTACAACACAGAGAGCTAGTTCTTGAGATTAAGGGTATGATTGGACAGGCATTTGTCCCACAGTTTGGTTCTGCCTGGAGATAGGCTGCTTCGCTTCTTTTTCCAGAGACCATACAGGGACACCAGTGTGCCCCTGACTGATTCCTACTCCTACTATGTTGGGTCACTGTCAGGAGCTATTGGGGGGGGGAGTATTGCTGACAGGATCACTCTTTTTTTGGTTCAGTTCCAGCATGATTGGTCACTGGAATGAAACCAAAGCAGCTGGCTTAAGCTATTCTTTTGCTTAAGCTGCTTAAAGATCTTGAGAAATGGAAATCTTCCTCCCCACTCACCTGTGGAAAAGAAAGGAAAGGGTTTCCCTTTTCTTTTTAATTGTTGCTAATGCATTAGGATGCTTTGAAAGGGCTCATGCACTGTGTCAATCAACTTCTTTTTTTAAAAGAAAACTTTGTCTTTTTTCCCCCTCTGTCAGGGAGCAGAAAGGAAGCTTTCCATTTCTCAAGATTGTTAAGTGCCTTAAGCAAAGCACAGGGGAGAGGAAAATGGCAGAGGGTGGATTTTTTTTGTATGGGAAATAAGCTATTATTGGGATAGAACTACTGTACTTCAATTATTATATTGTTATTATAGTTATTTTGATTGTTCTTATTGTCTTATGGAATGATAATTGTTTACTGTATGTTTTTATCACTGTAATTATATTATGGTTGTATTAACTGTTCTTGACTTTCGGAAGGTGCTCTGGTATAGAGCACAATATAATAATAGTAATAATAATAATAATAATAATAATAATAATAATAATAATAATAATAATAATAATAATAATAATAATAATAATAATAATAATAATAATAATAATAATAATAATAATAGTAATAGTAATAGTAATAGTAATAGTAATAGTAATAGTAATAGTAATAAAAAGAATGTTGTTGTTGTTGTTGTATGTTTTTCTTTCCTTTTAAAAGGACAAAATATCAGTCTGGATAGTGCTAAGCCAGACTTCTTGAGGTGAAGTGTGGTCAATCCTTGCATGTGGAAACAATGATCACCCCAAATGACACCTCAAAGCAACCCTGTTTAGCATGATCTGAAAACCACTACGACAATAGGGTAATCGAGTTGCATCCTACATTTTGTTAAAGACTCATATATTTCAGAACCATTCCACACATGCACACCCCTAAAAGTATGAGATGAGATGAAAAAGACGACCTGCCTGCTCCGCTTAGCTGGCACTGTTCACTCCCAATCCCTTGAGAAAATTTTTTGAAGACATCATTAGCAATGAAGCTAGCAGTCTTAAAATGTCTATTCTCATCAACATATTAATACTTGAAAGCAATCACACCAACAGACTCCAATAAAATCACAATTTCTTTTACTTTGTTTCTGCTTTTAAGAGCAACTGTGAAATAGTATAAAGATGAACAGCACATGTTTGGCACTGACTCATGAACTGGCTAGTTTCATAAGTTTCATGTTAGGAGCTTTAATTTCACATCCTTATTTCCTCCCCCCCCCTTAAGATGCAAAAGGAAGCAAAAACAAAAACAGGTGTTCTCTACAATGTTACATAGTTTTTCTCTATGTATATTCAGGTCTATTTATATGTGAGACTGTACTTGATGTATTTAATGAGATAGTTTCTTTTAGGAGAAATATTATCAGCTAAAATAGGAAACAGTGGCTGAAATCCTGTTGCGCAGCTCTGCGTTTACAGTGGTGATGATGTCAGCAGCAGCAGCAGCAAATTGCCGTTGATTAAAGACAATTTCAGAATGCATACTACTTGTACAGAAATCAAAGGCATACCCAAGAAAGCCTTTAATTGGTGGTGATTTGCCACGGGGCTGCCAGGTGAAAGATGAGATTGCTAGAACAGCTGGACACAAAGACATAATCCCACAATGGCATAATTAGGAATGTTAGGATCCAGTTTAGTCTGGAAATGTACTTCCAATATACCAAGTTATGTTCCAAGGATTTTTGAGTGGGGTGAGTAAAAATTCCTTTTTTTTTTCCTGACCCCATTTTTCTGAACCAAACTTGATGACATGCAAGCTTCGGAATTAAAAGCTGACAGCACATTTCACCTCCAGGCTCACCCTTCAAAACTCCATGCCTAAGCATTCCAGTGAGCTCAAGGCAGTATAAATGGTTCTCTTCCTCATTTAATCCTCACAATAAATGTCTGAAGAAGGGCAGGCAGAGATATTGTGGCAGGCCCAAAGTCACCCAGTGAGTTTCATGGTTGTCTGAATCCAGATCTTATAAGTCCTAGTCCATCACTATAACCATTATATCACAAGTAAATCTAAAATTACAAGTCAGCTCAGGGGATCTATGTGGGTTGAAAGGCAACTCAAAAGGTACCTAATCAATTAACAGGAAACAGAATGATGGACTAGGACTCTGGAGACCAGGGTTTGAATCCTCTCTTGGCCACAAACAGTCGCTGTGGTTCTGGAGCTAATAAAAACACTTTTTAAATATCCCATTTACCTTGAAAAGCCTGTTAGGATTGCTGTAAGTCAGTTCTGACTTGATGACACATAACTAACTAACTACTGTACTTCCTCTCTTGAATAGAGAGAACCTCTTCAATTGAATCGAAACAAGAGCCGACAAGCAAGTAGGTCAAATGATAGTAATGACAAAGCAAATAGCAAAAAAATAAAATTTTGACGTCAAATGATAGTAATGACTCAAAGCAAACAGCAAAAAAATAAAATTTTGACAGGCTAATCCCCCATGGGGGGATTATATTTCCAAATATATATATATTTAAATAAATATATATTTATATATATTTCCAAACAGGGAGTTCTGCAATTCCCAGAAGCTGGTTATTGCAATCTGGGAGTTCTGATAAACAACAATATTTATATTTATCAGAACTCCCAGATTGCAATAACCAGCTTCTGGGAATTGCAGGTCCCTCCTTAAATAAAAAAAAAACCTCAAGCTCTTGTTTATAGCTATGTGTATGCATAGGTAGCTGGCTGGCTAACAGTGGCTTAGGTATCTGGCTGTGGAGTCAGTTGTTGGGGGGGATTCGATTTCCCCCTGTGCCTCCTACAAGTAAAGCCAGCCTGTGTGCCCATGAGCAAGCAACATAGTTCGAGGATGCTCCCAGAATAAAGGAATGGTAAACCACTTCTAAGTATTCTGTACCTCAAAACCCTGAGAAGGGTCACCAAAAGCCAGAATTGACTGGATGGCATATGATTATTATATGCATGTCTAGAGGGGCAGCAAAAACTGGATGCATCAACCCAGGTCTTTATATATGTTGATACCAAAAAACTGAGAAATATGCAGAAATGAACAGCATACACAATGATGTTCATACCTTGCTGGGCCAATAGATTTTTGGTTTGTATCTAGACAGTAATCTCTTTGTCGATAGAGGATAGTAGAAAAAGAAGAAGACCTAATATGAGATGGATTGATTCAAATACAGTACATTACAGCCTGTAGTTTTTAAGACCTGAGTAAGGTTATAAATGACAGGATCTTTTGATGGTCATTAAGTCATAAGGTTGCCATTAAGTCAGAAATCATTTGATGACATAATGGTGAATATATGCTATCACTATGAATCTTCCCATCCCTGGAAAGATTTCCTGTAAATACCTTTGAGCCTTACCTTAGAAAAGCAATTTCAAATTTTGGGAGTCAGGTGAAAGCAGAAAAAAACAGGGAAAGCCCCAAATACTGGTATAATGGGGGTTATTTGGGGAGCCTCAGAGGGTTGGATTGGCACCCCAAGAGGGCTAAATTCAGTCATAGGGCCTGAGGTTTTCCATCCTTGGCCTAGAAGCTCCTGTTCATTTGCCATAACCATCTTTAGCTGAGAGTACTCAAAGGTGAGAAATAGATATGAGACATCATAGCTAATTGTCAGCACTTCAGATCATTCATTTGTGTACTTCATTTTAAATAGGTGGTTGATTTCAGGTATTTAGATTGGAAAGTGAACTGGTTTCTTCACCATTGCACTACTTTATACTCATTAGCCAGGGTCCAGCTAAACGATCATGAAGAAGGTGGAGCAAGAGATGAGAAGATAAAGTTTGGAAACATTCCTTCTGAGGGATATGCTTTGTGAACTTTTGGAATAACTGGAAAGAAATCTTTTAAAGTGTTCAGAGCAAATATTGACCTAATCCAGTTCTGAGAATTATCTTTCCTGATTTGCTTTTCTGCTTTGGAAGCATAGAGGTGGAACTGGCAATCTGACAGAAACTCTGACCTAACATGATGGGTGTGATGAAAACTAGATTGGGGACTTGGGTCTCAGCCTCAGTCACTACTATTTTAAATTCAGTTGGTCACATATGAGAAGCTTTAAAACTTGCCAGGTAATCTGTATGCTTTGTGATTGGCTGGCTGATGGGTAAGTTTGATCACATGTTCTGCAAAGATAAGAAGAAAAGTCAGTTATAGGGTTCAAGGCCTGCTTGTTCTGTGATGTTATTATATTGCTTTTATTTGACTATATTACTTTCTGCTTTTGCAGGCTGTTTTGAGGGCCTTTGACCAGTAAAAAAAACCCAAACCCTATATATTCTCAAAGGTGTGTGTGGGGGGGACATATATGCAGTTTAAAGCAAAAAGTTGTAGTAGAAGCTATGCCTCCAAAACATAGAAATTCTGGCAAGCCACAGCTTAACCCCTCACTCAATACAGAGGCACAACAATGCATCCTGATCTTACCTTGACTTCTACCCCACCTAAGCACTGTCACATGCCAATCCAGTCCTTATGTCACTCATCAACAGTGTTGTGGAGGAGCTGAAATTAAACATTTGCTTTTATAGCACTAACATCAACCAACAACAGATATTCAACAAAGTTGAACCAAAGTTACATAATCTTTACTAGTCCATTCGAATTGATATGTAGTTGAGAGAAAAAAGGTTTAATAGGCTTGGTCCTGTGTAAACAGGGTTTTTAAAAGATGTGGATGGAGCTTACCTCACATTTTGAATAAGAGTTCACTTAAATGTCCTGAATTTCTTTGTTTTTCAAGGTATAGCTTTACCTCTAACTTCTTGTTTAAACCAAAGTGGTTTCTCCCAGGATTTTTTTCTACTCTTTGAAATGAAGAAACACATAGATATCAATAACTGAAGGCTAACTGAATAACTTAAGATTAAGCTTGTTTCTTAAAGAGATAAGTCCTGCATGTTGTTATTGGAGTCCTGTTTAAAAATCTTCTCAGAGAAACATATTTGAGGATTTGGCCAAAAGTTAATCCTATCCAAGGAAAGGAGGAGGCAGAGAATCACAGGTTTCTGTCCATAATTGCCAATGAACATGGTCCCTTTGCATAAAAAAAAGCAAAAGTAGAGACTATAGATTTTCAGAGGATGGCAGGATTGCCAGATAGAGCCGCAGTGCCACTAAATAATACTTTTACTTTTACTTTTATTTGATTTTTACCCCACCCCCCTAGACAAGGTCTACTCAGGGCAGCTTACATACCTAAAAACATAGCAAACAGCATCTTAAAAATATTTAATAATGGCCATAATAGGTTGCCAAAAAAGGAAAAGACTCCTCCATTCATGGGGGTGAGAAGAAAACATGGGAACATGTCATCAAGAGCAACTACAAGTTAGTTAGAACTACGATATAATACAGTGGTTCTCAACCTTGGGTCCAAAATATTCTTGGCCTACAACTCTCAGAAATCCTGGCCAGTATAGCTAGTGGTGAAAGCTTTTGGTAGTTTTAATCTAAGAACATCTGGGGACCCAAGGTTGGGAGCCGCTGATATAATTGTTGAAGTAACAGTTGAATCTATGGAGCTTATAAAGGAGCTGACACACCAAATCCCCAATGGGCCTACTATAGTTGTGACTCAATTTCAGCCAATATGTAGTAACAAATCATATGTCTACTGTGTCCTTTTTTGAATACATAGCTTATTTGATTCAGTGTTTTAGATCTCTCATTGTTTGCATTGTGTTTTTCCTTAAAATATTGCCACAAAAGAAGAATTTGTTGGCATTAAAAAAGAAAAGATAAAAGAACAGAAATTGTCCAAATAGGCTAATAAATAGCCTGTTCTGTTTTCCTGAATACAGTACAGAGTTAACATACCCTTTCCAGCATTCCCAGGTGGAGGAGCAAATAAAGCAATTAGACTCGTATATTTATGGTCAACCTGGACTACATTTATTGAAATGACTAAGGAACCAAGCAATGTGTCTTTGCAGGAATCCAGGTAACTCTGGGCTGAGCCTATTTGCCACTGGGTAACTCCATCTCTGTGCATAGAACTGTTGTAAATCAAGCAATCAGCCCTTGGGACACCATCTGGCTTGGTCCCAAATGTGAGCTGTTCTCTGCCCAGGGTCCAAAAATCTCAAGCTCTTGCCCTTAAGAATCAGCTGTCACCTCCATGGGGCTTTTTTCTGGTGCCCACAACTCCCATACTCCTTGAAATTTACCTGCACATACCTGTCACATGTGAGTGATAAATCTCTGTTTAGTAGCTTGCCCCCCTGCCGTCTGCTCCAAATTATCTTCAAGAAGGGCCAAATGAAGATTGAGTAGTACAGTCTCTTTCCCAAGATCACTTTGCCAGTGTCATTGACTTCAGCGAAATGTCCTAAGGATGGGTAATGGAGAGCTGCATAGACTGCAGGCCTTCAGGCTAGCAGTCCTCTTAAGAAAAACTGGATACTACTTTGGAGGGAAACACAGGCCAAATCCTCACGAAAAGAGACTTCAAGAGCAAATAATGGTTTCATTACTTCCCTGGAATCTGTTTTCCTTTGGGCAGTTTTACCCACGTTGTTGCTTTCCCCACTTCCCAGCAGATGTCTTGGAACCAATGCAGCCCAGCCCAGCCCAGAGGACCGCTGTTTGCCAGCTGTTCTGCAGACCTGTTCTGTTCTCCCTAAGCAATCCTGCTGCAGCCTGCAAACAGACCCAAATAGTTGTACTGAATGTATAGCATGTTGTAGTTTCACGCTAAAATATTACGCTGGGCAAGTGTTCGTGATTACTGTATGCTTACAAACAGTCTCCAATACCTTTCTTTCTCCTGCAGATCCCTTTCTAACGTTTCCTGCAAATGCCACTACACAGCAATGGTTCCCGAGCTACAGCACAGCTCCGGGGATCAGGATCAGAACCTGTGCTGCACTGTAGCTGGGCATATTGTGAACCCTTCATCAGCTGTTTCAGCGTGCACTGGGCTCCATTCAGCTTTAGAGCATTCTAATATGATTGTGTGTGAACTGGGATCTCAAAGTAAAAAAAAAAGAGAACAAAACAGAAGAAGATTACTTTGTCTCCTGTATAGCTTTAAGGAAAGAAAAGATTTCTGTGTTAAGTGAAAAAATAAAGCTTAAGTGCCAAGGGAGAATGATTGGCACGCTGGGGTTAAAGCTTTTATTTGTTCTCCAGTCATCAATTTCAGTGTCACATTTCTGTCCTTCGGTATCCTGGTAGTCATGATGCTCCTTGAAACCATATACCCCCCTCTCTCTTTTTAATAGCATGTCTACTCATAATAGTAGCTATCCAGCAACAACTACAATGTGAAGGTGAATACGAGCTTAGCATGGAGAAACTGAGCCAAAGGGTAGAGATATTTTTTTCTGAGCACTTTCCCCAGTGTCAAAGGCTTTTCTGTGATGGAGTCGAGGAACTGCTGCAGAAGTGGCAGAAGTGTTGACCTACTTATGAAGCATTGTCCTGAATTGGCTTTGGTTTGCCCACGCATTTCTTATTGAGTAGGCCCACTCATGTGATCAGTCCAGTAAGCTTTTGTTTCCACTCAGTTACATCAATATGTAGCGACATCTGATTGGCTATGTGATAGCATGATGTCATCATGTTCATCATGTTATCTCTGCCTGGCTGAAGGATGCCTCTGTGAAGAAAGCATGCTATCAAAGGGGAAGAATGATACAGAAGGATCTGCTGATCAGGGGAGCAATAGCAGGAAGTGGAACCTCCCCGCCATTCCCAAGTTAATTTTTTAAATACTGGGATTTGTTTGGTAACTAGGCCTTCTGAAAGTGCTACTTTGATTTTCTTTTGTTTGAAATAGTAAATAATGTTGTTCTTGTTGATCCTTTAGCCAGTGGAAACAGATCCGGATCAAAAAGAAGAAGAAGTTCATGAGGTCCAAAAGTATTTTTTTAAAAGGATTTAAAAACTTATCACTGGAGAGAACTACCAGTTCTCTTCACTGAGATGCTTTAACGGAAATGTACAATCATCCCTGCGTAATGCAAGAGTGGGACATACAAGAAGAGAGACTCATTGCCTAATCTAAAGCATGTGGATTCAGAAACAAATCTCACTGAGATTAGAGGAATTTATCCCTTAGGACAGCAGACCCACAGTGCTTGTTGACAAGATGGTGAGGGTATATCCGGTCTAGGAAGGACAGTGATGAGGGAACACGTTTGGTGGCTATGGTTGCAACAAGCTTTAGCACTGAATCAGATTTTTCATTCTTAAGGGGATTGAATGCAAAGACAGCTTTTAACAATTGCATTTTACCCCTTGCTTACCCCAAATAACATGTGCCAATGCAGCTGTATTTAAATGCACGGTGACTGTCTTTTCTAACTTGCTCCTGTATTGTGTTAAGAAGCACAGTGAGTTCCAAGGGAAAGCATGCAACAATGCCTCAGAGTGTGCCCAAAAAAACGGGTGTTTGCAATAAAGCTTTGTTAATAATTGCCTCCAGTCCTTGTCTTTTCCCAGTGCTTCATGCAGATTACTGAAAGAGGAGTGGAATTTGATATGTAAAGAACCTGTGGCATATTGTTGCTCAGATTACCTTGCTATAGTTACCCTTTTGCAACAGCATTTCCATCTGGGTGTTTTCATATGATCAGTGAAGCTACAATGGGATTTCTTCACTGTGAAGGGCTACTAGCTGATGAGTTTGGGGCAGGGTCGAATCTAAATACGTATCCAAAAGAGGTTAGAATGTTTTTGATTTGAACTGTGTTTAGATCATAGCTCTTCCAAAGCTATTCATGTGACCATGAATAAAGTACATTGAATGAGATTTTGAAGTGTATTTTATATTTTGTGGAATAAGAGCGTTCTTGTGAGGAACCTATACAATCCTCTACATAGGACCAAACATATCAGTAACATAGACCCAGAGTTTGGAAAAGTTATCTTTTGAACTCCATTACCCAGAATTTGGTTGCCTTGGTAGATAACATCTGCTGCACAGTGGATACAGAAGTGAAACTTTATTTGTTCTCCTGGACTTCTCAGTGGCTTTTGATACTATTGACCTTGATACCATATTGGACAGCCTGGCAGGGTTGGGCACTGGAGGCACTGTATTGCAGTGGTTCCAATCCTTCCTGTCAGGGTATACTCAAAAGGTGCTGCAGAGGGAGCACTGTTCAACCTCATGGACTTTGGCTTCTGGTGTCCCTTGAGGCTTTACCCCACCCCTGGCTGTAAATAAGGCAAATAATATTAATAACATTAATATCTGTTAAAAGCTGTCTTTGCATTCAATCCCCTTAAGAATGAAAAAATCTGATTTAGTGCTAAAGCTTGTTGCAACCATAGCCACCATATGTGTTCCCTCATCACTTTCCTTCCTAGACCGGATATACCCTCACCATCTTGTCAACAAGCACTGTGGGTCTGCTGTCCTAAGGGATAAATTCCTCTAATCTCAGTGAGATTTGTTTCTGAATCCACATGCTTTAGATTAGGCAATGAGTTGCTGGAAGAGGTCATTTGAAGCTTTGAAAGGAAGACCAATATGTTGGTGCTGATATACAGCTCTGTTGTTCTTTGTCACTTGACATCAAAGGAGTAGTCAGGATTCCTGAATGCTACCTGACCTCAATAATGAGATGGATGTTAGAGAGAACAAGCTGAAATTAAATCCTAACAAGGCAAAATTGATGCTGATCAACAGAAAGTCAGGGTCAGAGATTGGGATTGCTCTTGTGCTAGAAGGAGTTGTGTTTTTTGTGATAGCTTAAGTAAACCTGGGAGCTGTCGTTGATTTTGGTAACTCATAACATTGCTTAAAATTGACACACATCAATTAAGCTTTATCTACCAATAGAGCTTATGCTTTTTTTCCTTTTCTTTCATTCTTTTCTCTTCAACCAGTCTTTCCCTTAACTTTCTGGCTTTCTCTCTCTTCACTGTTCCCTCCTGTGTGCTGGTCTGCCTTACTGACTTTAGAGTATGAAAAGGTAGGTACGTGCCAGGTTGCCCCTTCTTATCTAGTCACAGTGTGTTCTCCTGAGGCGATTTTTGGCCTGGGATAGTGTGTGTCCATAATATGTGTATTTCATATGCTTTATTTTTATCAGAGCAGGAATAGACAGTACATAATGTCTTCAGACCAGGGTGGTTACATAGCAGATAAGGGAAAGGTGGATGTTGTACATTCACTTGCCCGGCCTCAGAGTTGAAATGCTTGCACACAAACTGCTGTGACTCAAATGTGCATATTCTTTCCAGCCTTGCATGCAAACTCCTGACTTGTGTCAATAAATTGAGATCCAAGCTGAGATTTCACTGTCCATGCGCTGACAGCAAAGGGGAAAGTTCATCGCTACTTCTTGTCTCTTGTAGCTTCCTTTCTGATTCTTTTCTCTACTTCACACATTATCTCATCTCTGTTTTTTCCCTTTTCTTTTTGGAGTAGAGGAGGGAACAGAGAGTTGACCCAGTGATCCACGTTTTCAATGCCTCCAGGACAGCATAAGGCACAACAAAAATAACGTTGCAGAGGAATTCTTCCACCTAGCAATTCTTGTTCGACTGTTTTGGGAGGGGCCATAGCTAAAGATGGGAAGGCCTGGGAGAAAAAAAAATCCAAAATGGGAGGAAAACAGGTTTTTTTTCTCTCTGGAAAAATTGGGGGGAAATGGAGTGTGTAATATGTTCTTTTACAATGATAAATAATATCTCTATGACATGGTATTCAAACTATATAACATGAAGACCTTAATGAATGAACTTCTGAGACTTTATATATTTAAGTTCTCTCTAGAGATCTAAAATATCCAAAATTTTCAAATTTTTCTGTAAAAAATGGGGGGAAAACTTTTTTTCCAGAAAAAAATGAATTTTTTGAAAATTTTACATCTCTAGCTATAGCTCAATGGCACAGCACAGATGCTGGATTCAATCCACAGCATTTCCAGACAGGCTAGGAAATAATCATGCTTGAAACCCTGTTGAGGTGCTGCCATGGTTGACAATACCAGGTTAAATGGAGCAATGCTGTGACATAGTATAAGTTTGTATTGTGTGGTCCTACGTGAAGACCAAGCATGTCTGAGTACTTGGCAGCCAAGGTGCTTTGACATATGTAATCATCTTATAATTTGAGAGGACATTAGAAAGAAGGGGTTTTAATCCACAGCATCTTGGTCCCAACAGGACCAATAAAGGATGAATCTCAAAACTCCCCAAAGTTACTCATTGGATTCTGGGACTTACAGTCCAAACCAATAGCTTTTCCAAGCTCTGGCAAAACCTTCTCACAGGACGCTATGGTCCTCTAGTACAGTACTGACATCCATTTGCTTAGCAGCCATTCTTCTTTACAAGACAGTGAGTTTACAGCACTTATCTATGTGTAAATGTCTTCTATGACAAAGGGCTTCTGAATTCTCTGCTGCAGAAACCTGGACACCCGCATTTCTCGCAGACAGTCCTAGCTTCTCTTGACCATAGATCTTTAATACGGAATAACTGCCTCCACCAATATTGCCAAAGTAACCTTAGTTGCAATTCCTTACCAGAAGGTTTGCAGAATGCCTGTTTATCTCTGTGTGGTGTATAATGTCTGTGTGTCAAGGCTGACTCTGTTCACCTTTATGTCTCTCAAGATTAAACCACAAGGTATCTGGGCATTAGGCTCATTTTTGGCAGACTACACTTGTGAGGTCACAATGCCATAAGGAAAGCTGAGGTCACATAGATAAACTACAAAAAACCCCAAATAACTGTACCACACCTTTATGCGACTATACCATACAACACAGTACACAACTGATAAAACTGGCAGTTTGTTAACATAAGGCAATTTGACTCCAAAAGTGTGCCACTGTAACTAGGTAAGAAGATCAGGAATAATATATTTTAAAACAAAGAAAACTAAAACATTAATACACAGGATATCTTCAACAATACTGTATATATGACACATTGGTAATGTTGCGTATTCAGAAAGCAGGACAAGACAGATTATTAATACTTTTGCTTAACTGTTAAGTACTATAGTCATAAATCCCCATCACGATTCATGTTTTCTAGGTGCCTTACAAAACAAATTTAGTACCTTATTTGTTTTGTAACACATCATTCTGACATGTTGACGCTTTGTACTGTGTTTCCCCAAAAATGAGACAAGGCTTTATATTAATTTTTGCTCCAAAAAACATATTAGGGCTTATTTTTAGGGGATGTTTTATTTGTTTTCATGTACAACAATCTATATTTATTCAAATACAGTCATGTCATCTTCTGGTTGCTGCACTATGGTGGAGGACGGGGTTTCACTTAACTGGGGCTTATTTTGGGGGGTAGGGCTTATATTATGAGCCTCCTGAAAAATCATACTAGGGCTTATTTTCAGGTTAGGTCTTATTTTTGGGGAAACAGGGTAGGGTTTCTAGACATAAGTACTTGGGGTTTACCATTCTCTTCTTCTGGAAGCACTGTGGGACTGTACCACTTGCACAAGGCTACATAGCCTGGCTCTTTTCCTGGAACACCAAAGTGGGGAAGAGAACTCCGAGACTCTGGCTCTGCAGCTAGGTACCTAACTCACTGGGCTATCTAGCCTGCAGGAAACAAGTACAGTGGTGCCTCGACTTACAAACGTCCCGACTTACAACCGTTACCAGTTACAACCAGCTCCGGCCGCAAAATTTTGCTTCGACTTGCCGCCGGAGCTTCCAGTTGCGACTGGAAAAAGGCAGGGAAAAATGGTGGGGAATTCAAAATTGCTAACCATTGGTGGGCAAAGACGCTGCTTCTTTGTAGCTCTTTCACCCCAATGGTTAGAGTGAGTGCATTGGAGGAGGCTTGGGACTGCCTAGTAAGGTAAGGTGCTGCTTTCTGCTTTTTAAAAACTACTCTGGGTGGGTTTTGCAGGATGAGTTTGGGCTGGGGCGGGGGTTTGTTTCTGTGCTGTTGTTTGTTTTTTGCAGCCCCAGTGCCTTCTGATAGGGCTTGCTCTGTAGTTTATTTTTGGTTTTTTTTAAAGCCCCAGCCGTCAGGCCTTGCTCTGTTGTTTATTTTGGGGTTTTGATGCTTTTTGCAGCCCCAGCCCCTTCCGATGGGGCTTGCTCCATTGCTTTTTTTTTAAAGCCCCAGCACCCTTGGGGCTTGCTCTGTTGTTTATTTTTTGTTTTTGTTTTTTGTTTTTTGCAGCCCCAGTGCCTTCTGATGGGGCTTGCTCCATTGTTTATTAAAGAAAAAAAAGCCCCAGCGTCTTCAGAACTTGCTCTGTTTTTTTGTTTTGTTTTTTGTTTGTGTGTTTTTTAGCCGCAGCGCCTTCTGATGGGGCTTGCTCTGTTGTTTATTTTTGGTTTGTTTGTTTCCTTTGCAGCCCCAGCGCATTCCTATGGGGCTTGCAGGGTTTTATTTTTATTTTTATTTTTTTGGAGGTATTTTCTCTCTCTTCTGGAACGGATTAATCACGTTCCAATGCATTTCAATGGGAAATGCTTCGACTTATGACCATTTCGAGTTGGAACGGATTATGGTCTGGAACGTATTATGGTCATAAGTCGAGGCACCACTATACAATAATTGTTTGTTTGCTTGCTTGCTTATCTGTCCATTCGTCCATTAATTGCACCACCCAGCTTAGTAGCATATCACTACTCTGAGAGGTGTACAGAAAAACAGAAAATCACAAAAAAACAATACAACAGAAATACAAAATTAATAACACAGTATAATTATGTAGCTATCAACCAAAGAAGACAAGGAAAAAAGATAGCATAAAATACAGTCAAACATAGGTCTATGACTATTTTGTCAGAATGTTTTTAAATGCCTCTTTGTAAAGCTCTGTCTTAACAAATCTTCTAAAAATACTAAAGGGGGGCTGGTGCACCTCTGGAGGGAAGATATTTCACAATGAAGGGGGTCACTAACAAAAAGTTGTGGTTTCTCATGAATATTTTCTTGGCCTCTCTTGTAGTGGCCACCTTGAGGAGAGTTGTTTGGGAGGAGTGGGTGACTTGGGTAATAGCTCTTCAAGAGAGACATTCCACCAGGCAAAATCTCAAAATTGTTCAGGGCTTTAACTGTCAATATGAAAACCTTGAATTGGCATGGAAACTGACAGGGAGCCAACACAGATGGGCCAGAATCAGGGAGATATGATCAATTTTTCTCCACCCAAAATCAACCTGGCCACTGCATTTTGAACCTATTGGTTAAAGATATGATATAAAACAAAAACTAGTAAAACTAACATACAGTTAAACATATAAAACATTTCAACCTCAAAAGTCCAAAAGATAAGACATAAATCATTTTAGAGACATAAGTAAATCAAACGATCTTAACTTGGAACCCTCTCCCCATGAAAAACACCAAGTTAGTACCAGCAGATGTTCTTCGGAAAAGTTGTTGCATAACTAGAGGAATCACTACTTAAAAAGCCTTATCCCTAGTGCAGGACTGGACTTCATTTGGTGGGTCTTCTGAGACTAGAGACTCTGAAGATTTTAAGGTGGATATCAGAGATGGGCAAAACTAAGCTATCTTTAGGCAAATAAATTATTCTGATTATCAAGTCTTTCAAAGTTATGGTTTTCAGTGACAAACATCTCCAAAATGCTAAATGAACTGTTTCAGAGTTTTCATGAGTAGAGAAAAAAAATATATACATAACTGTAATGCTAGCAATGAAGAAATTAAAATGAAGATTTTTTTTTAATATCTTGATTCAGTCATCAATCCAAATGGGGACCTTAGCCAAGACAAAGACTGAGACCTTGAAAGGCACCTATGAAGGAACTTGAAAAAAATCCTCAAGTGTAAGGATGTGTCACTGGAGACAAAGGCCAAGATTATCCGTAATGTGGTATTCCAGACTACATACAGATGTGAAAGTTGAGTAATGAAGAAAGCTTACTGGAAAAAAAAAATTCATCCAAAATGCGACATTGGAGGAGAGCTTTACAGATACCATGGGCCACCAGATAGATAAATGAGTTGGTTCTCATACAAATTAAACCTGAATTCTCTCTAACAGTTAAAATGACTAAACCTATGCTGTCATACTTTGGTCACATTATGAGAAGAGAAGACTCACTGAGAAAATAATGCTGGGAAAAGTTGAAGGTAGCTGGAAAAAAAACCCTAAATATAAAAATGTGTTGGCTCGGTTAAGAAACCCGATTCGTAATAGAGAATATTACAGAAATGCATACATCCTTATTACATTATTTGTAAATCTCATCAGCCCTGTTACTGAACACAGCTGGCTTTATAATCAGCACACTTATTGGAAATCTGGGAAATCTCAACAAGAAAATTTAAAAGGTAAAAACTCCGGAGTTTGTGCTGCTTTGGCCTAGCACCATAGTCCCACACATGATACATGTGCAAAACTTTTTTTGCCCTAACAGAAGCATCTCTCTCCCCCCCCACACACACACACAGCTATCTAAACACAAAACCAAACTATTTAGACTCACTTGGACTTGAAAAGCAGTTTGGAGATTTGTCACAGAGGCTCTTTAAAGGGAAATTTGGGATAAACCTAAATACCAGTTAGTTGTCTTCTGTAGTTGGGCCAAACCTCACTCATAGAGTGCTCATCAATGGCTCTTTCTCAAACTGGGAGGAGGTAACAAGTGGGGTGTAATAAAGCTCCGTCCTGGGTCTGGAGCGGTTCACCATTTTTATTAATGACTTGGAGGAGGGAGTGGAGAGAATGCTTATCAAATTTGCAGATGACACAAGATTGGGTGGAATAGCTAATATTCTGAAAGACAGAAACAAAATTCAAAAAGATTTTGATAAGTTTGAGCACTGGACTGAAAACAACAGAATAGAATAAGCGCAAATTTCTACACCTAGGGGGAAAAATGAAGCGCATAGTTAAAGATGCAGGATACTTGGTGAGAAGGATCTTGGAATTCTTGCAGATTGCAAGCTGAGTATGAGCCAACAGTGCAATGTGGCTGAAGGAAAGGCGAATGCTATTTTAGGCTGCGTTAACAGAAATATACTCTCCAAATCCCATGAAGAAATAGTTCTATTCAGCACTGGTTAGGCCTCATTTTCTGTACTGTGTCCAGTTCTGGACACCACAATTGAAGGAAGATGCCGACAAACTGGAATATGTTCAGAGGAGAACAACAAGGATGATCAGGGACTGGAAAGCAAGCCTTATGAGGAAAGACTGAAAGAACTGGCCATGTTTAGCCCTGAGAAAAGAAAACTAAGGGGAGAAGTGATAGCACTTTTCAGGCTGTCATACAGAGGAAAGGCAAGATCTGTTCTCAGTCATCTCAAAGTGTAGGACAAATAAAAATGGGCTCAAGTTATTGGAAGCCAGATTTAGACTGAATATGAGGAAAAAAACCTTGTGGCAATCCCCTCTGAAGCCCCTAATTCCCTCAGGTCTTCACGACGTTCACTTTTAAGTTTCACACTGTCTCTCACTCACAGAATCTCTCCTCATACTCCATACACCAGCCTTTATATCCAGCCCTCTCCCCCCTTGGCTCCACCTTCCATCCTCTCATTGGCTCCAACTCCACTGTTCAGCTATGACGGACAGGTGAGGGCAGGGCTGTTCTCTACAAACCTCCTAACCTTTAGAGCAGTACAACAATAGAAACAGTTGCATCAGGAGGCTGTAAGTGCTCCAGCACTGGAGATGTTCTTTTTTAAAAAAATGAATTAATTTTCAATATTATAATAACAAATAAACAAAATATAACTAACATATCCACCTAATAATAATAATAATAATAATAATAATAATAATAATAATAATAATAATAATAATAATAATAATAATAATAATAATAATAATAATAATAATAATAATAATAATAATAATAAAGTAAGAATAAAAAGTAAGAAAAATACCCACAGGTATATCTACAACATTTTGTTCCCTTCCCCCCTCAGGAATTTTGACCTTATTTGCTAATTTGTTTATATTACAATTTAGTTACTTATTTTACATATTGTATTGCTCCATTCCTCTCCAAAAATGCATTGATTCTTCACTGGGGGTAAATCTTTTCCTTTTCTCAAGCACATATACTACAAATAGATTCCATATTTCTTTAGAATTGTTACTATTCAATTCATTTTTCTTATCTTAATTTTGCAAGGTAATTTATCATTATTAGCCGTGTTCCACATTTCTTTATACCATTCTTCCATATTGTTGATTATTTTTCCCCAGTTCTTTTTGAAAATTGACCTTGCAACAGTTACCATAATAACAAATAGTTCTTTTAAATTCCCATTTTAATTGAGCAATATTAACATATTCAACAGGGCTATCACTGAGACATTTGCACATCAACAAGGATGATAAAGGGGCTGGAAACTAAGCCTTATGAGGAAAGGTTGAAAGAACTGGGCATGTTTAGCCATGAGAAAAGAAGACTGAGGGGTGATATGATGGCACTTTTCAAATATTTGAAAGGCTGTCATACAGAGGAGGGGCAAGATCGGTTCTCGATCATCCCAGAGTGCAGGACACGCAAAAAATGGGCTCAAATGAAGCCAGATTTTGGTTGAATATCAGGAAAAACTTCCTAACTGTAGGCAGTATGACAGTGGAACCAGTTACCTCGGGAATTGGTGAGTGCTCCAACACTGGAGGCATTCACGAAACACATAGATAATCACCTGGTAGATATGCTTTGATTGTATTCCTACGCTGAGTAGGGGGTTGGACTTAATGGCCTTGTAGGCCCCTTCCATGTTCACTTTTCTATGATTCTATGATCTTTACCCAGAATTTCAGTTAGCTCATTAAAAATCATTATCTACCCCTTCTTCCTCAATGTCTACCACAAATGTAAATATGTCTCCTTTTCTTTTTTTACATCTCAGGTATAAATATGATACAGTTTCAGTTAATAAATCCACTTTTATTTGCATTAATCTCCATGCAACTTTATAACTATTTTCTTTAACCCTTACAGACATGTTTTTCATTATCTTTCTATTCCACATTTCTTAATTTCTTTGACTAAATCTCCTTGCCAAACTTCTTTAAGGCTATTGCTTTATATTCTGCATGTACTACAAATTTTATATATTACACTTATTGTCCCCTTTCTATTTTTGCTAACTTCTATTTTTACTCTCTTTTTGATAAAGAGCACCTTTGGGGGAGTGCTTGCAGAGATGGGGGTATAACTCAGATGTCCCAAATCCAATCTTCACCAAACCTAGATGGGGTGAGGAAGAGAGTCATCGGAAGCCTTGTTGTGAGTTTGACATCTCTAATTTGTGCAGGGGCCATTCTACCACTCTTGGAAGCCCCAAACCACATGAAGCACAATGCATATGAACTGCAAATGCCAATAATTGTTTGGCATTTAGTCTCATTCTGGGCAAGTGCAATTCCTCAAAATGCTCCCACACAAATCACAAAACAGCCCAATTCAAGGTTTTTGTTTTATTTTAATTTTTGCTTCATGGTTCATTTCATGCCCATTTCTCTACTCTTTGCCTTCCAGAGGAAAAGACATATAGGTAATATGTGGGAGAAAAAGCAGAAAAGAGTTTAAGCACCTCTTTTTGTCAGGTAATAAGTTGCTGAAGGGTGTACAGTGGCCCGGTTATCGTGCATCAGCTCCCACTGCTCTTAACTTTAGATCTGTCAGTTCAGCAGTACCCCATTCCCTGAGATTTCAGAGCCTAAATCTGGAACCTATGCATAGGCCCTTGGTAAGGTTATCAGGTCTCCAAACAACATCTGATATCTCTGGAAATGATGATGATGATGATGATGATGATGATGATGATGATGATGATGATGATGATGATGATGATGATGATGATGATGATAGTCTTAGAATGGCAGGCCTGGAAGGAACCCTGTGGATCATTGAGTTCACCCCTTATCAAGGAAGCACAGTGGGGAATCAAACTCCCAACCTCTGGCTCCCAGCCAGATGCCCAAATCACTGACCTATCCAACAGTACAGTTGTTATGTTTCTTCAGGTATTTGGACAGGGAAGAAAATCTCAGGGTAAATGGTGCTGAAGGAGGAGATTTTATTTTATTTACTGCCCCAGCTTTACTGCCTGGCTGCCTATCTCCTTTCCACTATCATCTGGCTCCAGGAGTTGCTGGCTCCACATGAACTGCTTGTGATGTTTGTTGCACACATAATATCCTCTCTCACACACATACACACTGGCAATAAAAACCGCATGTAAGCATAATTTAAATTGCTTTAGATTTTATCATTCACAGGATGCAACGGTGAAATCGATTTATATGGGCTGCAAAGTAGGATTTTTTTTCAACTGGCCAGCAGAGGCTTTTTAAAATACTTTGCTTCTAAAATGGATTCAAATGAGTTGATTTCAACAGTATGGATGCCAAAATAGGTTTAAATCACCAGAAATAAATCCATTTCCATTCAGTGCATGTGAAAGTGGCCACCGGTTTAAATACCACATGACTTGAATCTGAGTTTTAAAAAACCTGAACAGAAATCGATTCAAATGGCCAGTGTGACCACCACCATAGATCCATATTATTTTGCAGTTGTTACACAAGGACTCACCAGCACATGCACTAACATCCTTAAGCCCCCTCATCCAGGTAGGGGAGGAGCTGAGTGATCAGCCTCAGTTGGCTGAAAGCTGACCTGGAAAAAGCTGCAATCTAGGAATCGCATGAACAGGTCCAGGAACACACCCAGGTTCTGAACTCAGTCCCTATATAGAAGAGTTATCCCGTCTAACTTAGGGAAAGAATCCTGACAGAAGAAGGTTCTATCTTATCCAGGTTCAGGTTCAGTCTGTTAGCCTTGGTCCATTCCAGAACCAAGGCCAGGCAGCGCTCAAGCACCTAAACAGCATCCACTACAGAAGATGAAAAGGAGAGAGAGAGTTGTGTGTCATCAGTATACTTATGACAACACACTCCAAATCTCCAGATAACCTCCCCCGGCAGCTTTACATAGATATGAAACAGCATTGGGGAGACTGATGACCCCAATGATCGAGGGTCCCAGGAATCCACGATTCATCCCCAAGCTGAACTCTCTGGACACGACCATTGAGGAAGGATCAGAGGCAGCTGAACCCCAATCCCCACATCCGACAGCCTGTCTGAGAGGATTTTGTGGTTGGTAGTATCAAAGGCCACTGAGAGATCCAGGAAAACCAAAAGGGTCATTCCTTTCCTTTCAGCCTTCCTTAAAAGGTCATCTTGCAGTATGACCAGCACTGTCTCAGTCCCATGATGCAACCTGAATATGGACTGGAATGGGTCAAGGCAATTCTCCTCCCCCAGGTATGTCTGGAGCTGTTGTGCCACCCGCTCAATGACTTTGCCCATAAAGGGAATGTTGGCAATGGGCCTAAAATTATTCAGGTTATCCATTGCCAAATTCAGCTGCTTAAAAATGAGCCATATATCCATTTCCTTCACAAGATAACCCTCTCTTGGAGAAGCATTTACAATATTAATGGCCCAGTCCATGGTAATTCCATTGGCTGCTTTTAAAAGTCATGATGGGCAAGGATCAAGCAGAGAGGCGGCGAGTCTGCAGCATACCAGCACCCTGGACACCTCCTCTGATGAAATAGTCTGAAACCAAACCACATGGGCAGAAAGAGCTGATGCACCAGAGATCTCAACCTGATCAGCCATACTGTCCCATCAGAGGGCCTCAATTTTAGATTTTAAAAAGGCTGCAGATTGATCAGTGGTGAAATCAGCAGGGTGAGACCTTTGCTGACCAGGATGAATGAACCACCCACAAGAGCTCTGCATGCTGGTTCGCAGCCTCACTAATGATCTTAATAATGAACACCATTTTTTTGGTGGATTTTAAGGCATTGGCATATCTCCTGGTCAGAATATTTACCACAACCAAATTATACTCTAATGGGTCTCTCTTCCACCTACTCTCTAACTGTCTCCTTGCTAACTTCATACCTTGTCTGAAACAAGGACCAAATATTTCTAACATTTTAACAATTATAACTGAATCCCTGAAGCCCATTTTAGCAAAAATTTTAATCTTTTTTATGCTTTCATATTTTAATCTTATAATTGTATTTTAAATCATATATTGTTTAATTTATCTTTTAATATTTAACTTATTGCTTTTTAAATTGTGTGAATTTTTTTGTTGTGAGCTGCTTTGGGAGAAATGCGGCATATTGTTGTTGTTGTTGTTGTTGTTTTGTAATAGCAGCAGCAGCAGCAGCAGTAGTAGTAGTACTGTAGTAGTGAGTCTCTGGGCTACTAAAATTAAAATGCAACGCCATTGCATCTGTTGATGCACCTGTGTTATTATTTGTCTCCTGCCTTCTCAGTTGTACAGTGGGGTCTTGACTTGAGAACTTAATCCGTATTGGAAGGGGGTTCTCAAGTCAAAAAGTTCTCAGGTCAAATCTGCATTTCCCATAGGAATGCATTGAAAACCATTTGATCCGTATCTGTTCTTTTCCGTCCATAGAAACTAATGGGAAGCTGCTATTCTGCCTTCGACCACTAGAGGGGGATACAGTGGTGCCTCACTTAACGAGCGCACCGCATAACGACGAAATCGCATAGCGATCCGTTTTTTCAGATCGCTAATGCGATCGCTTAACGTTTTCCTAATAGGGCAAAATTCGCTTTGCGAAGACCGGTAAGCGTTTCGCTTACCGATCTTCGCAAAATGAAGCCCGACAATCAGCTGTTCGGCGGCCAAAATGGCCGCCGGAAGCCCAGAAATGGCCCAAAATGGCCGCGCGCAGCGTTTTCGCGCCCTCGTTAAGCGAGGCGAGGGCGCGAAAATGGCTGCCGGCCATTAAGAAGCTTCGCTGAACGGTGAGTATTTGGCCCATTTGGAATGCATTAAACCATGATTAATGCATTCCAATGGAAATCCCTGCCCCGTTCAACGATGCTTCAGCATAGCGAAGGTTAATCCGGAACGGATTAACCTCGCTATGCGAGGCACCACTGTATTTTGTTTCTTTTTTTCTTAGGTCAAGAAAGGTTCAGGGAAGGCAGGGAAAATACAGTCCAGGCAGTACAGTACCAGGCGGTCCGAAGACTGTCTCCCAATCCACTCTCTATAAACACTGGGAGGAGTGAGGAAGCAGACAGGCACCCTTTTCACTGGCCAACAGTTAACTGAAAGTTCAAATTTTGCACTTTCCCTGCCTCCCACGTGGGTTTTTTTCAGTTCGTAACTCAAATCTAAATATGTAAGTCAAGTCAATATTTTCCTATGAGAGCGGTTCTTAAGTCAAAATGTTCTTAACTCGAGCCGTTCTTAAGTCAAGACCCCACTGTATCTCAAGACAGCATGAAGACTAGAAGGCTTCATAGCCAAGTTTCCATTTTTCTGGGCTTCTGCTTACTTTTGTATCATCTTGCCTGATGAGGAGATAGCAATCTTAAAAGCTTGCTTGTGTTTTTATGTTGGAGTTTTATTTTTAGCCTCACATGCTGCCTGTGGTTTGAGTTACTTTCCTGAACTGGTGTGACTATCACTCTATCCAATACTATCCAATCATTCTCTCCCACCTCAGAATTCAAAGAGAGCTTTGCTCCTTTGCTGAGTGCCCTCCCCCGCCCGGTTTAGTCTGTTGAAGTCAGTTTGTTTGCTGTTGATTGTTGAAAACTGTAATTAATGAAACATTTTTATTCTTTCTTCCACAAATATCTCAGAGTGATTAACTGAGAACTTACCGTTTTTTTCGCACCATAAGACACACTTTTTCCCCACAAAACAGGGGGGTGGAAAGTCTGTGCGTCTTATGGAGCGAAGAAAACAGATTATATTTTCCTGTTTTCTTCTCCAAAAAAATTGGTGCGTCTTATGGAAAGGTGCGTCTTATGGAGCAAAAAATACTGTCAGTTAATGAGAAAGGAGTGGACTATCTAGGGAATTTGTAGCTATTCTGCTACTCGAATCTTGATATATCTACTGCGTAGCAAAGGAGAAATTTACCATAAATTCAAAACTCTGCAACATTTTGTGCTTTTGTTTATTAATCTAATAAAAGTATCAACTTAGTATAAATTTCATAATGGACAAAATCTGAATAACATGACAACCCCAAGCCAGGGAGAGGGAAAATCAGCAGCTAGTGGGTGATTCCTAGCAGTGATTCCTAGCATTCCTGTTTGTGTTTAGATCTTGCATGGCCTTACCTGCAGTATACCTGACACATGAGAAGCCCTCCTGACTATAGAAATCCTGGCTACTTGGTGCCCTGGTGTTGCAAAAGCTAAACACACAATACAAAGCAAAAGACCTTCACACTGAGTCTGTGACTCCTGGCAGCTGCTGGAAAAGGGTGGAAATGAGTTCCCTGACAAAAATCAAACTTTCTCCTGCTTTTGCAGTGCACAGAGGTCATCAGCTAATGTTATTTGTTTATTAATCCTCTGGGAACACAGAGCAGCATCTGATTTTTTTAAAATAACAAAAAAACAAAAACAAAACAGAATCACCTCACAAACTCCTGGATTACTAAATCAGTCAAATACACCAACACAGCTTCAGCCATTGAGGACATATTACAAGCGACCACTGTTTCCCCTTGCTTTTGCCCCAAACTCTGAGCATTCATTTTTATTTCTCCTCCAATGCTTGCCAAGGGCTGAGGTCTTCTGCACTTGCAATGTAAGGAGGAACTATGCAGCACCAGCAGCAACTGCAGGATAACTCAGTGGTGTAGCGCTCTGGCTGCAGGGTGGGAGTTCGATTCTCCGCTGTGCCTCTTTGACAGGGGCTGGACTCAGTGATCCACAGGTCCCTTCCTGCTCTGCAAAATGGTGCTGCTGCAGCTGCTGATTACATACTTTGCAAAACCAGAAGATGGAGGTCTCATGATGCATATTCTCTTTTGGGTTTTTTGTTTGTTTGTTTGTTTGTTGTTGGGGTTTTTTTGGGATGTGAAGGCAATATTTTCTTTTTTCATAGAAAGAGTAGTCAGCTGTGGTGGGAAACAGACATTAGTGACAGCCTGTAATTAGAGCCGAAAGAGCATTGGTGTTGCAAAGAGGTGAGCAAGGCAGGTTTCCTACCCTTGTGAAATTGTACCTCAAAGGAACCCAGTGCTTAAGACCTGAAGGGCGATCACCAAACAAAGAAAGCTAATTTGCATAATCCTTAAAATGGCAGACATTTGTGCTGTGACACTCCCATTAGTTATACATTGCTTTCTTCCCATTGTGGGCTAGCTGTAACATTTGTTTCTAGCCTAGACTGTGGTTCCCATATGTATATACTGAGCATCTGCAGTTAGGAGGGAAGTCCATCCAGGGATGTATTAGTCAAGCAAAACACCCTAAAGACAATCCAAAAGTATAGGCAGCTGGATTGGGCCTGATAAATAAACAAACAAAAAAAAAAAACCCACATATATTTGGTGATATTCATCACCTTGAATTGCCCATTCAAGACCAAACTATATCAAATAGTTTGTATTGCAACAGGGATAGCTTGCAACAATATACTGTTCCTGGGGGAAAACTATTTCCCCCATAGCTATTATGAAGAAAGCAGCTAAGCTCAGTGGGAAGAGCAGAATTGTAACTCGGGCAAGGCAACTAGGGCTTTGACCCCAGGTGCCAAACTTTAGAAGGCATTAAAATGTGCTGCTGAATGAGCACAAACCACTTACTAATATTTGCTGTTGAAAGGATCTGAACATGCCTGCCCTAAGGTAGCACACCACCTTCAACTGTTCCTCTCTGGGAAGTATGAAAAACAGAACAGCTGGGCTCAGCATGTAAGCAATGTGGCTGCCATGTACTCTGACCCAAGCATTTGTCCCCATTTCTCCCTCCCTTTCCTGGGTGTCCAAAATTAATCCGATAGGGTTGCAAATCCCTCAGAACCAACATTGCTAGTTAGAGCTCTGGGGCACAGGGGATCTCGGGGAGGGAGTGTGTATATAGAGATAATGCCTTAACTTCTATTACTCAGAACACCCCAGATCTTCAACCCTTGAGCACTGGCTTTGCTATATCATGGACTGCATTCACTGATCCCACCGTTGCCTACCTCTGTTCCCAAGGTTGTTTCACAGATCTCGATCATCAATATTGGCTGTATGGATGATTGTTGTTCAGGGGACTGAGAGCGGGTGCAAGCTACTTCTTCACTACCCATTCAGTACCTATGTGGGGAGAAAGTGTGAAGGTATTGAGATTTCATGCACACGGATTGTGTAGGATAAAGTGAATTGTGGAAGAAAAACTGCTTTTGCAAGAAGCCTTTTTAACATGGAAGGAACATGTAACGAATCAGTTCCCACCTGGCATCTCAATAATGGAATTGCCCAGGAAAAAGAAGCTACAAACTCTCACTTATATTGATTACATAGAAGAACCCCCACACAAATAACTGTTTGCCCTCGAGTGCTGGCTCGGCATAGCCAATAGTATTGGATCATGGGAATTCATGCCCATTCCTGCTCCACAACTTGGAAATTTTACTTTTTTTCAACTACAAGTTACTGAATCTTCCAGCCAGCATAGCCTCTAAGCATCTGGCTGTGATTCTGGGAGCTGTAGTTCAAAAAAGCACTTTTTCCATGTTCTGTACAGTTTGGAGACCTCTTTTTGCCCAATTACTCAAATGTTGTTTATGAATTGCTGGGTAGCTTAATAGTTTAGATAACTGGCTGCACAGCCAGAGGTTAGGAGCTTGATTCACCACTGTGCCTCCTTGACAAGGGCTGGACTCGATGACCCATCATCCCATCCAGCCCTGCAGTTCTGAGATTATTAGTATTTGCCGTAGTAACTGAAAAAAGGTACCTCCATGTTCCTTGAATATTTTAGGAACCTTATCAGAGCTGAAACAGTCAACAGCAACTAGGTCTTCTGGGTCCAAAAATATGGTGAAAGTACTCCATTACACACGTGCACATGCACACACACACACACACACACAGAATACGAGCACCAAAGTAGAAAACATGGCTTATGATTGCCAAGGAAAACTGGGAAACACCATCACATGGTGTGAACCTAAATTAAGACTGCTATATTTGAAGAAGAAAAATCTCCCCAGAGACCCACAAACCACACCATTTCAAAGATAATGATTCTTTTCATGTGAGGAAAAAGGCACAGAAACCTAAAGAAGGACTATGTATTGCTGTTCTGACTTTACTACTGGAGTAAATATTAACTTCAAAACTGACTGTCTCGGGTGGGGTTAAGAACAGGAAACATCTCATTTACTCCTTGACAAGACCCTTTCTTTTTCTTTTAGGTTGCTCTTCCTGTGATTTTCTAGTGGTTACACATTCACCAAGATCCACATGAGGTTTGTAAATGTGAAAGGACCTCTGAGCAATGACTCGTTTGTGGTTAAATGCTAGAATCATCCAACAGCCAAGGAAGCACTTTTCGCTGCACCACCTTTGACCACAGATGTGATCTCTTCTCCCACAGGTACTCAATCAGGCTACTGAGGTATCAAATGGAGCTACCTGTGGTTGGCTCCTCCCAGCCCTAACAATATGCTTGGACAGTTTGCGTACACCCGGATAAATCTGGAAGCCCACAGGTCGAAAAGTCACACTCCATCTTCCCTTTACAGAGCTGGAAATTACCAAACAGGCACATTCTTGAGGCTGATAATCTCCCATGGCGGGTTAAAGAATCAGTTTTGGGTAGGTCTTGATTGTGTTTCCCAGCTCTCAGCTAGGTGTGGAGTTCCACTACTTCAGTTATGCCTGAGCTAATGGTTTTCTTAGTCCTGTTCATTGAGCAAGTGAAATGATGACATGGTTGTTTCAGCAGATTTGATTACAGTCAGTGCCTGCTCTGAGGTATTAGGAGTGGTATGGCTGCTGTTCAGAGTTTCTCCACGTCATATTATTCTGCTCACACAGTAACTGGAGCCCTCCTTTCCTGCAGTTATCATGGTTCTTCCCACATGATTGCCCCTTCCTTGTTATGGGCTTCTCCATTCCAACATGATTCTAACATCATGAGTAGAAGGGATAATTATGCTCCTTCCTCAAAAATTGAGGTTTGGTGCCTGTTCTGATATGTATATTATTGTCCAATTTGGAGATGTAATGAAACAAGCTCTCACAAAGTTCACAGCAAGGTCCAAGTGAAACTCAGTGATGAAGAAAATGGTTAAGACAAAAAAAATTATAATCAATTCAATAGTCTCTGAACCTCCTGTAATTAGAAAAAGGTTACACAGAAAAAAATATATATTGTCTCTAGTGTATCAGATCCAATTGAACAGTGCTACCAAAAGCTAGAACTTGGCAAGTTACTTTTTCTTAAAAAAATAAATAAATAAATCTGCAGTTATCGTTACAAGCTCTCAACATGGTTAGCTACTATTATTGCTCCAGTTGTTTATAACCCATCTACCAATGTCATTCAAGCCCAACTAAACATAGATTGCTTTCAAATTCAAAAGAGTTTTCACTGGGCCATATTGTCCATGTTTGGGATTTTTTCAAGCTGTATCATGTAGTTAAGGGACAATGGAACTATTTCCCATTTCTCAAAAATAACCACCAAATTGTTATGACTTTAGTTAATTTTTTAAAATATCTGAACCCTATGCACCAATGGCTTATGGTACAAAGTGCAGTCCCATCTTGTTTCCTCAAAACCCCAAAGAGAAAATGAAGGAGGAGCACAAGGCATAGCACAAACCAGTACTTGAACCATGTGATATTCCTCCTCCACTACTTGAGGCCAATGAAATTACAAAAAAAAAAAAAAAAAAAAAATTAAAAGAACTGAAAAGTTATAGTTTCACTGCAAAAGAAGCAATGCTATGCTTTGTTAGACTATAGTACTGTAATGTAGCTATACCTTAATTATTAAGGAAAGGAACAAAATAAATAATTATGTGTAACTAATTAATCTGAATCTTTAGCAAAAAAAAACACGATTTCTTACCACAGCAAGTCATCAACAGCATATTCAAGAGGCTGATAGGATGTCTTGCTTCAGGTTGGGTTTGGAATGTGACTCTCACTCACATTATAAAATCTTCTCTTAAATGAGACCTTTTAACCTATAGGACAGAAGAGAAGCTCAAAGCCAAGGTGAGTCAAGCCATATGGACAGATACAGATATACCCACAGAAACATGAAACTCTCAGATCTCTTTCTCCACCAGGAAGACTAGCATTAACTCCTCCAATGCATCACCCCAGGCCCTCTCCTGCTGCAAATCCCCTGCGCTGGTCTCCTCTGACCTTGTCCTGGTCTCCCTCTCCCCACCATTTCCTCCAACTATACAGTCCCCAGTTGTTCACAGAGACAGGCACCCACCTCCTTCCTCAGGTGCTCCTCCTCATTATCTTCAGTTCTCTCCTTCTCCTGAGTGGACCAACTGGTCCCAGTGCCCATCTGAGATCTGGTGGGTGTTCTAGGAGGGTGCTGGGCAAGATTTGACAACTCAGATGGCTCTGTAACTTTTTCCTGAATGCCTTCTGTATTGGAGCATTCACCACCTCCCAGTGGAATTGGTTTCATTGCCATATTGCTCTAACATTTAGGAAGTTTTTCCTGATATTCAACCAAAATCTAGCTTTCTGTAACTTGAGCATTTTATTACGGTCTGCACTCTGGGATGATAGAGAACAGATCCTGGCCATTCTCCATATGACAATTTTTCAAGTATTTGAGGAGTGCTATCCTATCTCCCCTCAGTCTTATTTTCTGAAGGTTAAACATTTCCAGATCTTTTAGTCGTTCCACATAGGGCTTGGTTTCCCGTCCCTTGATGCCCTTCTCTGAAGAGATGAAAAAGATATTCAGCTTGTTCTGTACTAGAATGGCACAAGAGCAGTTATGGGCCTTCAAACATTTTGGTCTTCATCAGCGGTAGCCATCACAAGCAAGGTGAAGGATTGTGGAAGCTGTAGTCTATTTGGAGAGATATATTCTTCCACCAGCTCCTTGAATTACCGTTTCCCTTCCAGTCCACTCAGTTGGGTAACTGTTTTTTAACAAGTGAGTTAGTGCCTTATTTTCCCCTCTCCCTTGGATTTTTGTTTTTGTAACATGTCAAATCCACTATAATTGATCTATCCAAGTATTGCAAGTGCTTGATAAGTAATACATATAACAGTCCTACCTAATTCTCAATCCCTCAGTGCTCCGAGCTTCTAGATGCCACATAACAATATCTCTTGGGCCCAAGTAACTAAAGCTCTTAATATTTATTGTATTGTATATTTTATAGTGGTGCCTCACTAGATGATGATAATCCATTCCACTGAAATTGCTGTTTAGCGAAATCATTGTCTAGCGAAAAGCATTTCCTCATTGGAATGCATTGAAACCTGTTTAATGAGTTCCAATGGGGAAGAATAGTCATTGTCTAGTGAAGATCGGCCATAGGAAAGCCGCTTTGCAAACCGCCGATCAGCTGTTTAAATCACTGTCTTGCGAAGCTTAGGCCCCCAAAAACACCTGTTCGCGAGCACGGAGGGAGCTGTCAAAATCGTCATTTAGTGAAAATCGGTTTGTGAAGCAGGGACCAAACATTGTCCAGTGAAATTCCCCCATAGAAATCACTGTTTTGCGAATCGCTATAGCGATCGCAAAAAGCCAATGTCTAGCGAAAAAACTATCATGTGGGGTAACTGTCTAGCGAGACACCACTGTATTTTGTTTTGTTTTTCTTCAGGATAGTAACCAGTCTCTCCTCCATATAATTCACACACACACAAAGACAGAAAAACTAAAAAGAAATAAGGGGTGAGGGAATGGAAAAACAGATAAGACTGAAGTTGGCCCGGAACCCAGCACAAACACAAAAGAGATACTGTACTGGAGATGCCAGTGCCAGCAGGAGCATCTGCAGCGACTATAAGAGGAGTCAGCAAAAACCCAGCTGCCCTAGGGGCAGCTCACCTGCCCACTCACACCCTCTTTGCAGGGTGTGGATGGGCATGGGTAACTTGAGGAAACTTTGGCTACCCTGAGATTTGTGCTCATTCCAGCCCCAGAGGTCCCAAGGACGCCAGACTCTTGGAGGGACTAGTGTCCTTTGACTATGTTTTTGCTGTTCCCAGATCTGATGGGTTAAGTTTCAGTTTGCTCTCATCTAGCACATTACCAACACCAGGCACTGATTTAGAGTCGATAACAATGAAGATGAGGATGGTGATAATAGTAATAGTAGAAACTATAAATGCTGCCAGAAGTAGTATCTTTTTGTTCTGTTTAATAGCCTTTTTAGTTCCCCACAAATCTGTTGAGAAAGGGGGGAATCACAAGCTTGAGTTTTACGTGTTCTCATATTTATTTTTCTTGATGATATTAGAGCATTATCGGTATTGCTCTATGTTTATAGACTGAAGTAAGGTTTTTCTAACTGTTGTTGCTGCCAAATTTGACCAGGTATCTGAAAAACAGGCTTCATTCTTTCCAGGCGTGAAGGTACTTCAGATGTTTATCAGGATACTGCCAAACTTCTATTAACCTTTTGAGGCTATTGTGTCTAATGGGGCCCCATAAGCTATTTAGTTTGGGCCTAGTTCAAGTTTTCAGATGAGTTAAGGTGGTGATGTGGCTTCCCTTCCCCCTACACTGTTTAGAACCATCTCTGTTTCTCTAGCATTGCAGTCATCCCCCATAAACAAAGTTCTGAGAAAGGAGATTAGCCCACAGTGATTTCCCCCCCTTAATGCTAGGAGAAACTGAAGCACGAGAAGCTTTCCCCTACCCAAACAGAACTCCATTAGCTAGGGAGTGCTGACTTCAGTGAAAATGTATTTGCATCTATAATCTAAGCACCTGCATATCTCTCAAGATATGCCGAAGGAGCTGATACAGACAATGTGCAGTCGTTTCTCACACCACAGAAATTCTCCAGCAATGTTCACTTGGCTTTACTATGAAGGTGGGGCTGATCTATTACAGCTTGCATGGCTGTACCCACCGAATGATTGGTGGCTTCACATTTTCCAGCCAATAGATGTGTACGGATGCTGCTATTCCTTCTTGATTTCTTGTGTGCTACATGTGTCAATCCAAAAGGAAGCATGAATCTTACAAAGCCTCTTATTTTAAAAGGCTTGTGGACTTCGGATGTTTCAAATATAAACCTCAATTGTGACCAGAAGAACTTCCAGTTTTACTGTAGCACTGGGGAAAGCTAGTTGTTCAAATGAGCTGTTACCTTTCTCAACGATGGAGAAAGCTGAGGCTAGACTTTTGTGCGTACTTTCCTGTGCATAACCAAAGATGTTCCCAAACATGAGAATGGGAGAATAAAATGCTGCCATAAATCTGGAGCTCAAGTCTATGTTCACTTCTCTGTACTGTTCTACCTGTAATAGGAGGGATGCAAAACATGCAAAAACAACCATATGAGTTAAGTTTTTGCAATGGTAAATAGAAGTCTATTCCATTTTAAGGAGGCTACACTTCTAACATTGTACTGTAGCTATATCATGCACTTTGACTCTGAAAGTATGCCAGCAATACTGTAATACAGGCCGATTTTGCATCCCCCTTGTTAATGGCAGAAAGTCACAGAGTTCAACTAAGTTCATGGTTCAATAGAGATAGGAACCCAAAACTTCCAAGTGCTATCTCATTGTCTTAACCATTACAATGTTCCTGTACTCATTCTTAATGGGATTTTAGATAGGAAAGTAATCAGGACCTGAGAAAAGGCAGACATGGAAATAACAGTGGTAAGTGTACTGCTCATATTAAAGTCCTGAAGAAGAAATACTGTGAAGGTTGTAGGGTTATGACATCAACATAACTGAAAGTCACAGCTTTAGACATGCGTGGCCTAGCATAGTGGCCTTGTGACATCACCTTGAGAGACACATTTATTTTTGTACTGTGACAAGATCAAGTTTTAACTTAAAGCAAAGCAAAGTGTGCTGCTTATATACCGCCCCATAGTGCTTCAAGCACTCTCTGGGCGGTTTACAAGTTAATTATGCAGGCTACACATTGCCCCCCCCCCCAGCGAGCAGGGTACTCATTTTACCGAACTCGGAAGGATAGAAGGCTGAGTCAGCCTTGAGTCGGCTACCTGGGATTGAACCCCAGGTCGTGAGCACAGTTTTGGCTGCAGTACAGCCGTTTAACCACTGTGCCACGAGGCAATTTAAGCAGCTGCTCCACATCTGTAGCACTGTGAAGGACACTAATGCTTACTGGGTGTGAGTCATCACATCATGACAGTCACTGAATTAATGTTCAGACATCATGGCATGAGCTGCTATTATCAGCATGGTTGATATGACCATGCAGGGTGCAATACTGTGCAAGTGGTCTTCCCCCGCGCCCCCCCCATTACTTCTCTCACATTATAACTTGTAGGTGATCAGATTAATTAACAATTACCATGTCCCCAGTAGCCTAGTTTGTGTGTCCACTCAATTTTGATTGCCTTCTGACAGGGAGCATGCATTAAAAACATACATGCTTTCAAAAATCTTTGTCCTTTAATGCCACGAAATCATGGAAGGGAGGAATGCAACCTCATGATCAAGAACTCTTTAAAAATATCTCCTAAAGTTAACATGCAATAGGTTAGGAAGTGGCAATGTCACTCTGTGGAAAGTAAAAGCAAATAGCCATCAGCTTAAAATGTACAAAGTAATCGCACTCTCAGCTTTCTTTTCCAGCAGCTCTGGATACATTACAAATGTACTTGCCTCTGTGAAGGACTTTTGCTTCGAGAGTAATCCCGCTCCATTAAAATCCTTTCTGAGTAAGAGCCTATGACAAACTTTGGGATTAAAAGCCAAGACACAAGTAGCTGTGCTGAACCCCCTGGTATAATTGTTTTAAGTAGATTCTATATGGAATGTGATCATTCTTCTGAAAAATATGCATCCAGTATTCTAGATGATATCAGATTTAGTTATAACTACAGGTAGATCAAATCGGAGAACACCTCTCTGGGCAAGATGTATATCTCTAGTAGATATGCAATGCATCTGGAGGTTTACTTAAAGAGTAGAGAAAGGTTCTAAATTAATGTACAGAATACCTGAGGACTTAGTAGCTCACATTCAACAAGGCATTTTAATGTTCAAGAGTAGAAGACTAAACCAAAGCATGTTTTCACAAATTGCACCTTGAAAAAACATGTACAAAATCACCCACGTTCTTTGCAGAAATAGCAGTGAACTAGTGTGCAAAAAAACCCCTCAAGCTATGGGGTTAGTGATTTTCTTTGATGCATTCAAGCAGTCCTTTGTGACTGAGCAATTTTACTGGCAAACAAAGCTTTTGCACCCCCCCTCGTCTCCTGATGACCTATCAGAAGGCAAAGCAAACTAATCTGCAAACTACAGGAGTTATGAAAAGTCCTTGCTGTGACAACCAGATGTTCTTAGAATATAAGGGATTTCTTCTTCTAATGATGAGCCATCATGTACAATTTTGGCCTTTACATTCTGAAAGCATTAAGTAACCTATTACAGTGAAGGAAAAATGGACTAGAACATCAACTGTTCAATAGTGTTCTAAATTTCCTATCTGCCCCCAACCCTGATACTATCTGTTCTTTCATTTTTCAAACTATAGTCTTCCTTAACAGTACATTTGTTTCACAAACACAAATGCTTATTTTTTTCATAGAACTTCACACAGAAATCTTGTAGTGACCCTGAAAGAATATAATTTCTCCTAAAATCATAGGTTTGGATGTGGTCCACTTGGGAAACAGCACTCCAGTGGCTTATTAACTTTTAAAGGAAACATTAACCCACTTTACTTTGCCCGCTCTACTTCCGTTATACTAATAATAAGATTGGTGGTAAAGCTGTAAAGAGAGAAATTTGCTATGTTTTTTAATCATTGTCAACCTCAATTAATGGTTAGGCTCATTTTCATTTGTAATTTATTACTTATAGTGGAACTGAAGGGTAGCTGGGGAAGTCCAACACTTTGTTTCACTGCTGTCAGTAACTTCAGGCATCGTGCCCCCTGTATCCCTTTTAGACAGTGTCATCTCATTTTCTAATTAGAAAAAATTAGACAAATTAGCCAGATATGAAGATTGATTGATTGATTGATTTTCAGCCTTTCTGTTAAGATCCAAGGCGGCTTACAGTATTAAAAGAAACACAATTTAAAAGCTAAAATAATAAATTATTACAATGTAAAAAAAGAGAATTAAACAACTATCACAATATTAAAAACATGAGTAAAACACAGAAAATAAAAACACTTAAAAATAATAATTCCGTTGATTAACTGGTCATTTAAAGAAAAGCCTGCCTAAAGAGAAAGATCTTCTTCTGGATTAAATGGAGCCAGTAAGGGTTAATATATTGTTATAAAGCTGAAAATTTTAGAATCCAGACACCAGCCTGGGAATTCTGTCTTCACTTTTCTGTTACTGTAGCGGAATTCTGCAAAACGGCTGATGCTTTCTTATACATGTCTGTTCAGATGTAAATCCCCACTATGCTTCACAGGATTACAAGTTCAGCGCTGGTTTTCTTGTTAATATTCAGTGGTAAGTGAAGCCTAAAATTTCATGAATGTAGTGCATTGGCACCAACTGATTAGGTAACAGATAAACGAAGCAATAGTAAGCCGCCTCAGTTCAAGTACTTTCCACATCACAAGTGAACTTGAGCCTTCCTTCCAAAGTGACAAGGGATAGTAAGTTCTGCTCCCACAAGCGAGAAAAAAGAGCTGCTTTTCACATTCCATGTGGGATTTGACTGACAGTAAAAATACTGAAATACTTCGAGGAATGTTGGCTAGTGGTGTTTTTTGACTCTATACCAATATCTTGACCTTGCTTAACTCCAATTCCCAGGCCCAATAAGATGACAAACATCTGGATAGGTTTCAGGTGGCAGCCACTGGCTTATGTGGCTTTAAAAGATTAGACAGATTCCTGGAGGATAGGCCTACCAAAAGCTATTAGGCAGGACAAGTAACAGGGGCTCTCAGGTTCAGGGGTAGTGTATTTCTCCATATCAGATGCCAGGAGACAAAGACAACTGGGTATTCCCATTGTCTTCTTGCTTTGCTTGGAGGATTTCCAGAAGTATCTGATTGGTGACAGTTGAACTGTGCTAGCTGTGGATTTTGGTAGTTGTAGTTCAAAAGGTATGTTTTTCAGGATCTGGCTAGAGCAGGTTTATCCCATTTCTTGTCCTAGAGGCCCTTTCTTTCTGTAGAGAGGCAGATTCTGAGGGTGCAACTACACTGGCTGCTGATTAGCATTATCTTTTATGGTTATATTTGGTTCAGGAGATCACATGAAAACCCCAGACGTGTGGACCCTGGTTAGGACCACACTGGACTTCAGTCTGATGCAATTTGAGATGCACTCACAGCCCACAGCCCCCTTCCTTTGATGCCACCCACCTGACAATCCCCACTCTTGTTTCTTTTCCCTTTTTTTTCTGTGCAGAGGTGAGCTAGAGCTAAATCAAAGTTTTTAGGTAATCTAAAAATAACGCTAAGGCAATCTAGCATAAATTAAATAATTTGTTTAAACTTAAAAAAATACTTTCTGATAACTAGGAAGTAAGATCGTGGGGGTGTTTTATTCATTTTTGTTTTGCTGTTCCAAAACATCATGCCCCAGCTTAATATGTCACTAGAGATTGGAACGAACCAGAAAAATGATGAATCAGGAGGCTTCTTGATTCGTAGCTACTCATGAGCCACAAACCATCCCTAACCCCGGAAAAACAAACTGGTTCGTGGTTTGTTTATCTGGTTTGTGCCGGAGAGGATGGGAACCTGATGCCTCCACCCCCTCTGTCACCCGCCTGAACCCTCCCCACTGTCACCTCCCTACCTGGTCCTGCCTACTCCTCTTCTTCCTCCACCATCAGCCACAGAGAGAGCAGCCTGGCGTCCCTTCTGGGAGTTGGACCTGCTGTCTGGGCATGCACATGCCTATCAGTTGATAGGCATGCACATGCACACAGACAGCAAGCCTAGCTCCCAGGAGGGAAGCTGGGCCGCTGTCTCTGAATATGGCAGCAGCAGAAGAAGAAGAGGAGGAGGAGGAGGCAGTAGGATCAGGTAGGGAGGCAATGGGGGCAGTGGGAAGGAGGCAGGAGGCATCCTCTTTGCCAAAGCAAACAGAGTGCTCAGGGGGAAAACATTTGATGCTTCATTTCATTTTGGCAAAACAGCTTGCACAAACCAAACCATGAACCAAACCATGAACCAAAACACAAACCAGCCCAGTTTGTGGATTTTTTTCCCCAGTTCATAGCTCAGTTTGTGTCCATCTCTATATATCAGGCGTACAACACCCACAGTGACACAACACACCAGTCTTGCTGTAAAAATGAAACAAATGATCATACAGGGAAAGCACTGTTAAAATATTGCCCAGCTTTGAAAAAGTAATAAAAGCCCCCACCAGCCATGGAAAAAACTCCAAAAGTGGAAGCAAAAAGGGCCAGGCTGATTTGCATTGGCCTTTGTGTCATGTGATCACTGAAACATATTTGGTTCCAGTTGTGCTAATTGCAGAGCAAATCCAAAGTGTTTGTCACTGTGGGTGTTGTCTCAGTTGACTTAAATATGGGTTCTGCTCTTATTTCTAGATGTCATATGTTCTACATCCTATAGGAGACACAATGCTGTGACTAGAGTGAGGCAACTGGGACTTTGCCTTAGGGCAGGAGTCTCAAAAATTTTCAGTTTGAGGACCACATCATATATTTTACACATTTTTGAGGGCCAAAGGAGAGCAGGGGTGGGGGATCGCTTGGGTCCCCCTTCCCTCCTCTTTCTTTGGCTGGGCAACACATTCTGAGGCTGTAGCAGCTGCCCTTGTCTCATCCTCTTGGCTCTGTTCTTGCAACACCATAAAGTCCCGATCTTGAAGCTGAGATGTAAAAGGATGAAGCGGCAGGCAACAAGAGAATCTTGTGAGAAGAATCTGCTGCCTGAGGAGCAGGAGTAACAAGAGAACCAGCCGGGCTGGTGCCAAAGAAGACGATCTTGGTTCCCTGACACAGCTTCTCCAAGAGCCTTTGGCTCAGTGGTTAAAATGCTGTACTGCAGCCAAAACTGTGCTCCACGACCTGGGGTTTAATCCCAGGTAGATGGCTCAAGGGATAAGCAGCATGCTTTGTTTTGCTTTGTCCTAGAGGCAGTGTAAGATTTTCTGCTACGGGAAGATCCCACCCCCTCTATGGGGGTTACCTACCATCACTCTGATCTGCCTCAAATACTTATCCAGAGGAAGAACATAAGGTGGCTGGCAGCTCCCAGGAAAATAAAGACTAACTGTAGGAGTAGCTGTGGTGACATGAGACAATGCTGCAGCAGGAGCAGAGTGGTCTTTGGCCAAGGAAGGCTCTTGCTGCGCTGTGATGCTTCTGTAACTTATTTGCTTTTCACCATATATTTTTTTAAAAAAAATTCTGGCTCTGAGTACTGTCTTTGGAGCTAAGGCATTGCATTGTCACCCTTCCCACAATGCCTTGGCCCGAGGACCTCTCTCAGCACCAGACATTAGAACAGCTAGCCAATAAGCTAGCAGACAAAATAGAGAGGTATCATGAAGCAGCAAGGGCTCCCTTGCCTCTCCTCTCCTCTCCTCTCCTCTCCTCTCCTCTCCTCTCCTCTCCTCTCCTCTCCTCTCCTCTCCTCTCCTCTCCTTCCTTCCTTCCTTCCTTCCTTCCTTCCTTCCTTCCTTCCTTCCTTCCTTCCTTCCTTCCTTCCTTCCTTCCTTCCTTCCTTCCTTCCTTCCTTCCTTCCTTCCTTCCTTCCTTCCTGTCAACCACCTCTTCTTCTGGATCAATGTCTGTGGGGACTGGGGCAGAGGCAGGCAATATTGAGAGCCAGGCATTTTTTAAAGTGGTTGCCCCAAAGCAACAACACCGTATGAATGATGAGTGTTCCTAAGATAACCTTTTGATTTCTACTCCACCATCTTCAAGAGCTCTCAACCTTGAGGATCACCACTCAGTCTAGATTGCCATTCTCTGTTCCCCCAACCCATCATTGTTTCCTTATTTCTTTCCCTGTTCCAGCATCTTTAACAATATCCTGACGTTGGTAGATGCTGAAGGAATGTTTTTCACAACTCCATGTCCCAGGATTTTGACAACAGCATTTGCCAACACATATTTGTAGGTTTGCTTGTACAACTGGTTGGAAGGCACATTTCACAGATTGCCCCAAGTACCTAAAGTGTTTATTATGGCTCTCAGGACAGACTAGTGATGGTGCAGGTTCCATGACCTCCTTCAACAGAAGTGTTCAAGTAGAAGTTTAACATCCATCTGTTAAGGGTGGTGTGACAAACCCAGACCTACTGGGATCTGCCACACTTTCACTAAGCTGCCACCAACCATTCCCTGTAAGAAGTCACACAGACCAGGGATGGATTTTTAACAAATAAAAGAATAAGGTTTATTTAAATACAACACACAGGGAAAATAAAATGATCAGGTGAATAAGATAAAGTAACGTGGCTTATTCTCATTCATACATGCATACAGTTTGGTTCACACAGAACCCTTAACTTGAAGCACAGACCCTGAACCTATCAGTTCTGGCTAACCAACAGACACCTGAACCTATCAGGTTGGTACTCTGACACACAGTAGTACCCTGTCTGACACACAGACTCCCACACCAGCTTCTTCTTCCCAGCTGCTGCTTCTTCACATCCCAGCATCTCCTGAACTTCACCACACACGCATCACATATATATACAGTACAGCCCCTCCTCCTGATGTCCCGCCTTCCACTCCCCATAGGATGGAACTTTCCCTCCAAACCCATGACAGACAGGTAACATCAGTGCTGTATGTAACACCTCCCCTCTTTATAAGTTGTTTTGTAGGGGGAAAGCTAAGGTGCTTTTTCCCAAAAAAACAACCTGGATAAAACACACAAAAACAGTTATACATACAATACCATACTTACTTATACTTACATTCTAAGTTAACCATAGCAATTAGGCATTTAAACATTTACCATATACATTACATCAATTTACCTTTATTCATACAAACCAAATTCAAAAAACAGGTACATTTAACTTTTTGTCATCAATATATATACATAGTCCATGTTTCTTTCGCCGTCTTCATTCTTCAGGTCTTCTTGACAAGGCGTCAGCAACACAGTTCACTGACCCTCTGACCACCTTCACTTCAAAGTCATAGTCCTGTAGGTTTAAAGCCCACCTCATAAGTTTACTATTGTGGGTTTTCATTGTCTTTAACCATTGCAGTGGTGAATGGTCAGTGCACAGAACAAAATGTCTTCCCCAGATGTAAGGCTTGGCCTTCTGGATCGCGTAGACTATGGCCAAACACTCCTTCTCCACGGTTGCCAAATGTCTCTCACCTTTTTGAAGTTTCCTACTCAGGTAGGACACTGGATGCTGGTCACCATTCTCATCCTCCTGGCACAGAACTGCTCCTACCCCGCTGTTAGACGCATCGGTGTAGATGATGAACTCCCGGTCGAAGTCTGGAGCCTGCAGCACTGGATAGTTGATTAACGCCTCCTTCAACCTCTGGAACGCCGCCTCACAGTCGCTGGTCCACGGGATGCGGTCATCAGCCTTCTTCCTCGTCAGATCGGTCAGCGGAGCCGCAATCTCGCTAAACCTCGGGATGAACTTTCTGTAGTAGCCCACCAACCCAAGAAATGATTTGACTTTTTTCTTGGTGTTGGGTCTGGGCCAATCACGAACAGCTTCTATTTTGGCCTCCAGGGGTTTTATCCCTCCTCCCCCTACCATGTGACCCAAGTATTTTATTTCTGGGCTACCCAGCTGCAGTCTGTTCTCTCTGCAGAGCCTAGGCCAAAGCACTCCCTCCCCTGGGTCAAAGTGCCTCTCCCCGGCTTCCTGGTCATCCCAAGTTTTCTTTCTGACCTTTTGAGCTTGCAGGGTCTCTGCTGCTAGCTCTAGGTTTCTCTTTAGGTCAGTCCTTAAAGAGTCTACGTATGTCACAACGTCTTGTGGGTCATCCTGGGTGATCTGCTCCCAATTTTGTTTGATCAAATCAAGGGGCCCTTTCACCCTTCTCCCAAATAAAAGTTCAAATGGACTGAACCCGGTACTGGCTTGTGGCACTGATCGATAAGCAAACAAAAGGGATTGCAGCTTCTGGTCCCAATTGTTTGGATTCTCTGCCAAGTAAGCCCTAATCATGCGCATTAGAGTCCCATTGAACTTCTCAGTTAACCCATTACTTTCAGGATGATAGGCAGTGATTTCCTTGTGCTTAATTCCACAGATTTGCCATAACCGTTTCATGAGCTTTGATGTGAACGATGCGCCCAAATCTGTGATTATTTCTGAGGCAAATCCCATCCTGGACATATACCCCACCAAGGCATCTGCCACTGTGTTAGTTTCAATGTTAGTCAAGGGTATGGCTTCAGGGTACCTCGTGGCATGGTCCACAATGGTGAGAATGAACCTGTTCCCCCTCTTTGTGGCCTTGGGCAAAGGTCCCACAATATCCACCCCTATGCATTTGAACGGAGTGTCAATCACAGGCAAAGGGCACAACTTTGCTTTGGTCCTGTCGCGGTTATTCCCCTGCCTTTGACACACATCACATTGTTTACAGAACTCCCTGATCTGCTTCCCTATGTCAGGCCAGTAAAAATTCTGTGTGATTCTCTCCTGTGTTTTGTTCACCCCTAAGTGTGCAGCAAACATGTCAGAGTGCCCCCTTTGTAAGATCATGGGGCGATACTTTTCAGGTACCACTAGCTGACTTCTGATCCCATCTCCCCCTTTTGAGATATTCCTCAGGGTCTCTCTATATAAAATCCCCTTTTTCTCCAGAAATCTCACTGGGGTTTCAGGTGTTAGCTGGGCGTCAGTCACCTGTTCAAAACACTTTTGGAGAGTGGCGTCTGCCTTTTGCTCTTGTCCAAATCTGCTGTCTGTGGTTAAGGTTTCCACCACAGCTTCTGAACTCCCCCCACCTGCTTCCGTCTCTGGCTCATCATTACCCCCTTGAACTGTCCCCGTGGTGGCTTGTGAACGTGTAATCACTAGCACCCGTTTCACATGTTCAGCCAGGTCATTTCCCACGAGCACGGCTGCTGGCAGAGTTGATGAAATTGCTAGCCGCCAAACTCCCCTCCAGCCTTGAAAGTTGACAGGTACCTCCGCGATTGGCAGTGAGATTATCTGCCCCTCAATCCCTGCCACCTTCATGCTTTCATTTGGGATTACATATTCCCTAGGAATAATATCTGGATGGCACAGGGTCACCTGAGAACAAGTGTCCCGCAGCCCCCGATACTGACGGTCAAGTATTCCTACGTCCACCCCTGCTGTCTCAAACAACTGAGAATCTGTTCTCACCAGCAGGCAGCGCCTGACTTCTACAAGAGGACCATTTTCCTCAGCCTGATCAGCAGATGTAGCTGTTCCAGATTGAGTCGCCATGGCAACAGGCTCCCTCAGTGACAATGAGCCTTGCTCTTTCTGGACACAGAACACAGCTTTTGGCTTGGTCCCACTCGAATCCTGAGGCACCATTCCTTTTAGCTGCTTTAATTTTTCACACTCTGAGATTAGATGGCCCTTTCCCTGACAGAAATAACATTTTCTGGTGTATTTTGAGTCTTTCTCATCCTGCTTTGGTTTTCCCTCCAAAATCTGAGGTCTTGGTTTCATGTCTGAGGGCTTCCCTTCACCATGGGCCCCTCCCCCTTGCTGGCTTTTCCCTGGTCCCTGAGAGTACTTGCTGTAGGTTTCTTTGGGTTTACCTACAGATTTCCCCTCACCCAAGGGCTTTCTTATTTGCGAAATAAAATCTGCGATCTCGGCTGCTTCTACCACAGATTTTGGTTTCCTTTCCCTCACCTGGAACTTCAATTCCCCATGGAGAACTGAATAGAACTGTTCCAGCGCTATTAAATCTTTAAGCTGCTGAAAGGTCTCTGTCCCCTCCTGCGATAGCCATTTCTCAAGCAGCCTCACCAATTGAGCCCCCACTTGGGTAAAAGTTTGTTCTGGTTTCTTGGTGATTGACCTAAATCTTTGTCTCAGCTGTTCCGCATTTATCCCATGTCTTGCAAACACCAGTTTTTTAAACTCTGCAAAATCTTTCATCAGTTCCTCAGGCATCTCGGCATAGACCTCAGCCAGGCTACCACTGATTAAAGATCGCATGATGGTCATCTTCTCAGTTTCCCTCACTGAGAAGTCCACAAACGCTCTTTCCACTAAGGAAAAGAACACCTCAGGACAATCTCCCTTGTGGTACACAGGGAATTTCTTCAGGTCAGCCTTAGACAATTGGCCTCCCTCAGAATCCCTATTGTTATTATTATTCTGGTTCATCATTTCCAATTTCCTTAATTCAAACGCCATCCTTTCTTTTTCCAGAGCAATTTTCTCTCTCTCCATTCTTTCTTCCCTCTCCATTCTCTCTCTCTCTCTCTCTAATTCAAATTGCCGCTGTTTCTCTCTTTCCCTTTCCTCCATTTCCCTCACCCTCAGTTCATGCTGTTGGGCTATGAGTATTTTTCTGAGTTCTGGGTTTTGTTCTCCCGTGCTGTCACCTTGCACTGAGCCAAATTCATCCTCAGAACCTTGGTCAACCTGGGGGTCTTTCACTTCACCCATTTCTGCCATCTGGCTTCGCGTCAAGGGCATAATCCCCCCTCAGAACAGGCTGCCTTAAAAAGTCAAGCCTCAAAATAAAACGACCACTTTTTTTTTTCCTTTTGCCTCAGAACCAGCTTTCCCTAGGGATTGCTGCTGTCCTTCAGCACTTAACTTGCAACTGTAGCAAGTTGGAGTCTACCCCCCTCTGCTGGGCCTCTCAGCAGGCAGGCTAGATCACTGCTACTACACAGTTTTGCCTCAGCTTTTTTCCCGCCAAAAACAGGCTGCCTCAGAGCACCCTAATCTAGTCTCCCCAGTTGGCACGTTCTTCCACTAGCGCACCTCCCCGTGAGGTACACCTAGAAGATTACCTACATGCCTCAGATTGTCCCTGTCTAGACCCCCCTTGCTCTGGGCACACTTGCCAAGGCTTTGCTGGACCGCTGGACAACTGGACCAGTCGTATCCCACACGCTGGACACCAATCAATGTGACAAACCCAGACCTACTGGGATCTGCCACACTTTCACTAAGCTGCCACCAACCATTCCCTGTAAGAAGTCACACAGACCAGGGATGGATTTTTAACAAATAAAAGAATAAGGTTTATTTAAATACAACACACAGGGAAAATAAAATGATCAGGTGAATAAGATAAAGTAACGTGGCTTATTCTCATTCATACATGCATACAGTTTGGTTCACACAGAACCCTTAACTTGAAGCACAGACCCTGAACCTATCAGTTCTGGCTAACCAACAGACACCTGAACCTATCAGGTTGGTACTCTGACACACAGTAGTACCCTGTCTGACACACAGACTCCCACACCAGCTTCTTCTTCCCAGCTGCTGCTTCTTCACATCCCAGCATCTCCTGAACTTCACCACACACGCATCACATATATATACAGTACAGCCCCTCCTCCTGATGTCCCGCCTTCCACTCCCCATAGGATGGAACTTTCCCTCCAAACCCATGACAGACAGGTAACATCAGTGCTGTATGTAACAGGTGGTACAGTTCTGGATACATTGCATTAAGCAGTGAGCTGGTCTGGATGGCATTCGAGGTCTCCTGAAATTGTGATTGCATATTTTTCGTCAAGAGAGATGAGAAGGAGCCACCTCATTACACTCTGTATTTATTTCATTTCTGTTCCAAATGCATTCATTTCATTTCTCATCAACTTTGTCAGGACATATTTCCAAGTAAGTATGTGTTGGTAAATTGTAGAACAGCTTAATAAAATAGATCAACTGCATAGAGTTTTGCGAGCAGGGGTGGTATGTCATCAGCATGCAATCTTACCTTATCTTTCTGCTAAACAACATCTGTTAACAACAGCTGGTGCTGTAATATCACCTTGTCTTGTTGTGTTGGCTGCCTATCATGAATTAACTCAGTACAAGATTTTACTGTATATTTGTGGCTACTTTCTGTTGTTTGGTACCAGCAGCCTAGTAACTGTGCCTTAAATTTAGAGTCAATAAGTAGATCACAACTGTACAAATATTACAGTAAAAGCAGAGTATGCAGAAAGACCCCTGGGAAGGGTTGATTATGTTACCTCCAGGTTCTAAATGTCACAGGCAAGTTGTGTGTCTGTTAGTCCCAGACATCAGAAAATGTGCAGTAGATAAAATCAAGTATCTTACTGGATCCAGTCATGTTTCTTTTGGAGCATATTGAGAGAGTTGTGAGCTACAGACATCTTTTTATCAGGGAAAAATGTGTTGAATGAGTGACCCCCTGCCTTTAGCTAAATCTGCTCTCCGGAAGTCTTGTTAACAGAAAAAAGCAGAAAAATTAGCAAAACAAAAGAGCTATTCTAGCCATGGTTTGTATGGCATCTTCACCTTTCCTTAGTCACTGAATTTTAGAGGGAAAGCTTTTCATGAAGTTGTCCTCTGGATGCATTGCATTAAGCAAAAACATGTAATCTCCCTGGTTTTTCCACTTCTTCAGACTTTTTCTGAAGAAATGGAAGAAATTCCATCAAGAAGAAAAACTTAGACTAGACATACAGTGCTTTATCATTGCTAACAGAAGAACTATCTTTCTGGAAATGTTCAACCACCCTCTCTCCAGAAATGCTGAAATTCATCAGATAGTGAGGCTTATAATTTAAAAAGTAGTATAAGAAGTTGACAGGATGCCGAGAGACAGGCTAGTATTTTTTTTTTCTGGCTTTTACTCCCACCCATCTAGATTCAATGAATCTACTCTCGGCGGCTTACAGTCATCAACAACATATAGAAAGTCCAAGATGATAAAACATAAAAACTAAGAAATGGAAGGGGGGAGGTCTTCAGGCTGTATCATGGTACAGAACCAGGTCTTCAGCTTGCTCTTAAAAACTCCCAGCAAGAGTGCCAGGCGAATCTCCAGGGGCAAGGTATTCCAGACGAGCGGGGCCACCACCGAGAAGGCCCGGTTTCTAGTTCTCTCCTTCCAGGACTCTCTCGGGGTCAAGCCCCTCAGCTGCCCAGCCTGGATAGATTGAGCGACATGAGTAGAGCTAGGTGGGAGCAGGCGCTCTGTCAGGTATCGAGGTCCTAAACCATTTAGGGCTTTATATGTAAGCATTAATACCTTGAAGTCAATGCAGAAACAAATGGGCAACCAGTGTAAGGCCGCCAGAGTGGGGGAAGTGTGGTGATATTTTTTTTTCACCCCAGTTAACAATCTGGCAGCTGTGTTCTGGACCATTTGTAGTTTCCGCATCAATCTCAAGGGCAGCCCCACGTAAAGCACATTACAGTAGTTTAATCTCAAGATTACGAGCGCATGGACCAGAGTGATAAGCGCCCCAGCATCAAGATAGAAGCACACCTGGACAATCTGACAAAGATGTAAGTGGGCAGTGCAGACCATGGATCCTACCTGAGACTCCATGGTAAGCACTGGGTCAAGATGGACCCCTAAGCTGTGGACCACACTCTTTGTGGTGAGAGTTGCCCCCCAAAAGAGAGGGAGCTTACCAAACCACCGATAGGAGTGCCCACCCTCAAAATTTCTGTCTTGTCCAGGTTCAGCCTCAGTCCATTCTCCTGCATCCACTGCAGTATTTTTATTTATTTATTTATTTATTTATTTATTTATTTATTTATTTATTTATTTGTTTGTTTGTTTGTTTGTTTGTTTGTTTGTTTGTTTGTTTGTTTGTTTGTTAGATTTCTACCCCGCTCCTCTAGACAATGTCTACTCGGGGCGGCTTACATAGATAAAAACACAACAGTATAACATATATAAAATTATCAAAAATACAGTTATAAAAGTTATAACAATTAGTTCCAGTACAGCTCCCAGGCAGCGCTCAAGGGGTGAAATGGCCTCCACTGCTGTTGTAAAAAAGGAGATGTAGAGCTGCGTGTCATCAGCGTACTGGTGACAAGAAGCACCATACCCTTGGATGACCCAACCCAGCAGCCTCATAAAGATATTAAACAGCATTGGAGAGATGATCGAGCCCTGCGGCACTCTGCAATCGAGGAGCCATGGGGTTGATACACTCTTTCCAAGCTGGACTCTCTGGCAATGGTCCTCTAGGAAGGACCAGAGCCAGGGAAGACCCAGGCCACCGATTCCCAACTCAGAGAGCCGTCCCAGGAGGATACCGTGGTCAACGGTATCAAAGGTGGCTGAGATATCAAGGAGAAGCAACAAGGGACATTTTGCCCCTATCAGCCTCCCTCAATAGGTCATCAAGCAGGGTGACCAATGCTGTTTCTGTACCATGATACAGCCTGAAGCCCAACTGGAATGGATCCAGGGCATTGGTTTCATCCAAGACAGCCTGAAGCTGATCGGCCACCACCCTCTTTACAACTTTGCTAAGGAAGCAAACATTGGTGATGAGCCTATAATTGCCAATGTTGCCTGCCACAAAGCTCAGTTTCTTCCTGATGGGCCTAATGAGTGTCTCCCTGAGGGCAAGGGGAACCCTGCCCTCCTGGAGAGACCCATTAATTATTGCAGTGGCCCATTCAGTTGTCACAGGCCTGGCACTTTGTCACTTTGATTAGCCAGGCCGGTCAAGAGTCAAGGGAGGAAGTGGTGGCACGGCAGCGATCAAGTGCTTTGTCAACCTCAAGTGACGTCACTGGCTGAAAGTGAGTAATTCTCACCGGATAAGACAGTGCACTGGATGTCTTGGCTTGATTGACTGGTTTCAAATAGGTGGTTAGGTCCTGGCGGATGGCCTCCACTTTAGCTTTAAAAAATGCTGCAAATTGGTCAGGTGAGATACTAGAGGGAGGCCAGTTACTGTGACCAGTTCTGGATAGATTGTGTACTATGCGGAATAATTTTGCCTGCTGGTTGGAAGCTTCGTTTATCTGGACGGTGAAGTAAGTTTTCTTTGCAGCCTTTATCTTAGAAAGGTAAAGGTTAGTCATGATCCTAACAGCTTTTGGGTTATTTTCCATTGGGTTCCACCTCCAAAAGCTCTCCAGTCATCTCCGGTTCTGCTTCATAGCTCTCAGCTGCTGGTTAAACGAGGGCACTGGTCAAGCTCTGCAATGGAGAGGACATTTAGGAGCAATCGTGTCTACAGCCCTGATGGCAACAGCGGACCAGCCATCAGCCACAGCTTTGACAGGAGCACCAGCCAGATCAATAGGTATGCCTCGCATGGAATCCTGGAATCCTATAGGATTCAGTAGCTTGCAAGAGTGGACCATTAAAATAGGTCACTGCTCTCTGCGGGGGGGGGGGGGGGACCATTAACATGTTGGGATATATCCAAGGAAGCCGTGGTTTCCAAGAACTCAAGAGCCAGACCAGAAACTTCTGCCTTTGCATGAATGTTGAAATCACCCAAGACAAGTAGCCTCGGGGATCCCAACAAAGCCGTGGAGACAAAGTCTGCCAGCTCCGGTAAGAAAATGTCTGGATCGTGGGGAGCATGGTATGCCAGCAAGATCCCAATACCATCCATGGCCCCAATCAACATGTGGAGGGCCTCCAGACCAGGTGTCACCACAGCAGAAAGCCTTACAACCCCCAGAGTGTTTCTATGAACAATGGCTACACCCCCGCCCCATCTCCCCAGTCTACCCTGGTGTCAAACAGCATAACTGGAAGGACAGGCAAAAGACAGAGGGATACCCCCATCATTGCCCATCCAAGTTTCAGTTATGCATGCCAGATCTGCATCCTCCTCCATGATACGATCATAAATCAACTGGGATTTATTGGATACAGATCTGCTATTCAAGAACACCAGTTTTAGACCGGAGGGCTGACTGAGCTGGCTACCTTGAGCCAGAACAGTGAATAGCCTTCAAACATCTGTCCACCATTATTCTGGAACGAGTGGCTACTGTATGTATGCCCCTGGTCTCCCTGAACTGAAACAGACCCAGTTATTGATTGGGTTTAATCTGTTCATTTCCTCCTACCCCCCACCCCCAGTTCTGCTACTTAGGTTTGTCTGGGTACCAGAGAATCAAAAAGCTGTGATTCTCTGATTTTATTGCTGCTATGGCTGGTCCTTCTCAGAGTTTTGGGAAAGGACATAGGGAATTTGTAAATGGGTTATACTTGATGAATTGGGAGTAAATTTGCTTGTTAACAAATGAAAAATATTTAATGAAATGTCATGCAATTAAACAGAAATCATTGAAATGTTATACCCTTTTTCTTTAGCCTTCTGTCTAAGTATGCTTTGGAGATATGAGTTAACTATGCATTTGAACTGATGTTTATTGAGGAAAAACAATGATGAAAAATATCAGATCTTTACAATGGTATTGAGGTGAATATATTTAAGTGTTTTGAATACCAGCAATAAAAATCAAGGAAAATACTTTATTATTCTTTATTAATATATATTATTACAGTAAAAATTAAAAATGCAAATTAATCTCTAGCAACACCACTCTTCTTTAGCCTTCAGGATTTCGACTGATTTGTAAAATAAACCTCAGCCCTGTTCAGGTTCTTCTTCATGGATTGCTGCCTTGTCGTGGCGAAGGGGCTTGAGTAACTCAGAGAAACTATGGGCTATGCCGTGCAGGGACACCCAAGACGGACAGGACATAGTGGAGAGTTCCGACTAAACGCAATCCACCTGGAGTAGGAAATGGCAAGCCACTCCAGTATCTTTGCCAAGAATGCCCCATGATCAGAAACAAAAGGCTAAAAGATATGACGCTGGAAGATGGGCCCCTCAGGTCGGAAGGCGTCCAACATGCTACTGAGGAAGAGCGGAGGACAAGTACAAGTAGCTCCAGAGCTAATGAAGTGGTTGGGCCAAAGCCGAAAGGACGCTCAGCTGTGGACGTGCCTGGAAGTGAAAGGAAAATCCAATGCTGCAAAGAAAAATACTGCATAGGAACCTGGAATGTAAGATCTATTAACATTGGGAAGCTGGAGGTGGTCAAACAGGAGATGGCAAGAATAAACATCGACATCCTGGGCATCAGTGAACTAAAATGGACAGGAATGGGCGAATTCAGCTCAGATGATTATCATATCTACTATTGTGGACAAGAATCCCGTAGAAGGAATGGAGTAGCCCTCATAGTCAACAAAAGAGTGGGAAAAGCTGTAATGGGATACAATCTCAAAAATGATAGAATGATGTCAATACGAATCCAAGGCAGACCATTCAACATCACAATAATCCAAGTTTATGCACCAACCAGCATTGCTGAGGAGACTGAAATTGAACAATTCTATGAAGATTTACAACACCTTCTAGAACTGACACCAAAGAAAGATGTTCTTCTCATTCTAGGGGACTGGAATGCTAAAGTAGGGAGCCAAGAGATAAAAGGAACAACAGGGAAGTTTGGCCTTGGAGTTCAGAACGAAGCAGGACAAAGGCTAATAGAGTTTTGTCAAGAGAATAAGCTGGTCATCACAAACACTCTTTTCCAACAACACAAGAGGCGACTCTATACATGGAAATCACCAGATGGGCAATATCGAAATCAGATTGATTATGTTCTCTGCAGCCAAAGATGGAGAAGCTCTATACAGTCAGCAAAAACAAGACCTGGAGCTGACTGCGGTTCTGATCATCAGCTTCTCATAGCAAAATTCAAGCTTAGACTGAAGAGAGTAGGAAAAACCACTGGGCCACTCAGGTATAATCTAAACCAAATCCCTTATGAATACACAGTGGAAGTAAAGAACAGATTTAAGGAACTAGATTTGGTGGACAGAGTGCCTGAAGAACTCTGGATAGAGGCTCGTAACATTGTCCAGGAGGCAGCAACGAAAACCATCCCAAAGAAAAGGAAATGCAAGAAAGCAAAGTGGCTGTCCAACGAGGCCTTAGAAATAGCAGAGAGGAGAAGGGAAGCAAAATGCAAGGGAGATAGGGAAAGTTACAGAAACTTGAATTCAGACTTCCAAAGAATAGCAAGGAGAGACAAGAGGGCCTTCTTAAATGAACAATGCAAAGAAATAGAGGAAGATAACAGAAAAGGAAAGACCAGAGATCTGTTCAGGAAAATTGGCCATACTAGAGGAACATTTTGCGCAAAGATGAACATGATAAAAGACAAAAATGGGAGGGACCTAACAGAAGCAGAAGACATCAAGAAGAGGTGGCAAGAATACACAGAGGAATTATATCGGAAAGATTTGGATATCCCGGACAACGCAGACAATGTAATTGCTGACCTTGAGCCAGACATCCTGGAGAGCGAAGTCAAGTGGGCCTTAGAAAGCCTGGCTAACAACAAGGCCAGTGGAGGTGATGGCATTCCAGTTGAACTATTTAAAATCTTGAAAGATGATGCTGTTAAGGTGCTACATTCAATATGCCAGCAAGTTTGGAAAACTCAACAGTGGCCAGAGGATTGGAAAAGATCAGTCTACATCCCAATCCCAAAGAAAGGCAGTGCCAAAGAATGCTCCAACTACCGTACAATTGCACTCATTTCGCACGCTAGCAAGGTTATGCTCAAAATCCTACAAGGTAGGCTTCAGCAGTATGTGGACCGAGAACTCCCAGAAGTACAAGCTGGATTCCGAAGAGGCAGAGGAACTCGAGACCAAATTGCTAACTTGCGCTGGATTATGGAGAAAGCCAGAGAGTTCCAGAAAAATATCTACTTCTGCTTCATTGACTATGCGAAAGCCTTTGACTGCGTGGACCACAGCAAACTATGGCAAGTTCTTAAAGAAATGGGAGTGCCTGACCACTTTATCTGTCTCTTGAGAAACCTATATGTGGGACAGGAAGCAACAGTTAGAACTGGTCATGGAACAACTGAGTGGTTCAAAATTGGGAAAGGAGTACGGCAAGGCTGTATATTGTCCCCCAGCTTATTTAACTTATATGCAGAATACATCATGCGGAAGGCTGGACTGGAAGAAACCCAAGCCGGAATTAAGATTGCCGGAAGAAATATCAACAACCTCCGATATGCAGATGATACCACTCTGATGGCAGAAAGTGAGGAGGAATTAAAGAACCTTGTAATGAGAGTGAAAGAGGAGAGTGCAAAAAACGGTCTGAAACTCAACATCAAAAAAACTAAGATCATGGCCACTGGTCCCATCACCTCCTGGGAAATAGAAGGGGAAGATATGGAGGCAGTGTCAAATTTTATCTTCCTGGGCTCCATGATCACTGCAGATGGAGACAGCAGCCCTGAAATTAAAAGGCGCCTTCTTCTTGGGAGGAAAGCGATGACAAATCTGGACAGCATCTTGAAAAGCAGAGACATCACCTTGCCAACAAAAGTCCGAATAGTCAAAGCTATGGTTTTTCCTGTTGTGATGTATGGAAGTGAGAGCTGGACCATAAAGAAAGCAGACCGCCGAAGAATTGATGCCTTTGAATTGTGGTGCTGGAGGAGGCTCTTGAGAATCCCCTGGACTGCAAGGAGAACAAACCTATCAGTTCTAAAGGAAATCAACCCTGAGTGCTCACTGGAAGGACAGATCCTGAAGCTGAGGCTCCAGTACTTTGGCCATCTAATGAGAAGAAAAGACTCCCTGGAAAAGACCCTGATGTTGGGAAAGTGTGATGGCAAGAGGAGAAGGGGACGACCAAGGATGAGATGGCTGGACAGTGTCTGCGAAGCAACCAACATGAACCTGACACAACTCCGGGAGGCAGTAGAAGACAGGAGGGCCTGGCGTGCTCTGGTCCATGGGGTCACGAAGAGTCGGACACGACTAAACGACTAAACACACACACACTGTTCAGGTTGCTCACCAATGTTTTTGATGGTCAGAAAGCACAAAGCAGCTCTGGGCTGAAAATTAGATTAGAAGCCTGAAATGTACAAAGTGTCCGTTAGCTAGGAAAATCCACAGTGCAATAAAATAAAATGGTGACTACTCAGATCCTTGGAATAAATAAAGATCTGGGCAGTAATAGTACACACAGTGTCATTGTGGAGTTGCAGCTATAGTAACAAAAGACTTAAAGTCCATCTGACACATGCTTCCTTGCATACTTCGTCCATGTAATGTTCTTCCAGCTGAAAGAAAATCCCATTGATAGCAATATCATATGAGCATGTGACCCAACTGCTGATCGATCTTCTTAATTCATGTTGGAAACAAGCTAAAGAGGCTTCCACAATCAACTGTCATTTCCCAGGGGTTGCCCAAATGTTTTCACAATCTTCACATTCTTTGAGGAGATTTCTGCCATGCCAATAGGTGAAAAAAAAAGGAGAGAAAAGTTATATGAAGAATTCTAAACTGCTATAAAAGTTTAAAAAAAGAAAGAGAACATCTTAATTTCATAAAGAGGATTTTACCGCTAAAACAAAGAAAGGAATCTGCGGAAATTTTGCTGGAAAATTCAGAAAAGTAAGACAAAAATGAACATGAAGGACTGGCAAATTACACTGTATAATACATATAACATCATTTTGTGTTTGTGTGTGTACAGGTTATATATACAGGGATGTATATACAGTAGGTTTGAATCTGCATGCATTGTAAGTGACTGCAGTTTGGTTGAAAGTTGTAGGTTGGATTTGTGAAAGAAATGTAATTAAGACATTTGGGAGTAGAGGAAGAATGTTCATGAATAGAATTGTGAGCTGATAGGTTGGTAGGATTCCTGGCTAGAGCGAAGCTGTTTTGAATATAAGCTGAGTGGGAGAGATAGAGAGGCAGCGTTTGAGTTGAATGTGATAATTGCTGTGAGTTAGTTATAATTTAGCTGGATTCAGGCTCCTGATCTATTCCTACTCCGGGAATCACTAAAGCAAATGAGAACTGGAGGTTGTTCATGAATTTGTGTACCTTGGTTCAACGATTTCTGACACTCTCTCCCTAGATGTTGAGCTGGATAAACGCATTGGCAAAGCAGCTGCTATGTTCTCTAGACTCACAAAGAGAGTATAGCTCAATAAGAAGCTGACGGCATAGACCAAGATCCAGGTCTATAGAGCCTGTGTCCTGAGAGCACACTCCTGTACTGCAGTGAGTCCTGGACCCTTTGTGCATGGCAAGAGAGGAAGCTGAACACGTTCCATATGTGTTGTCTCAGACGGATTTTTGGTATCACCTGGCAATACAAAGTCCCAAATAGAGTAGTCCTAGATCGAGCGGGAATTTTTAGCATGTATACATTACTGAAACAGTGACATCTACGTTGGTTTGGGCATATTGTAAGAATAGCTGATAGTAGGATTCCAAAAGATCTCCTGTATGGAGAATTAGTGCAGGAAAATCGCCCCAGAGGGAGACCACAGCTGCAATACAAGGATATCTGCAAGCGGGGTCTGAAGGCCTTAGGAATGGATCTCATCAGATGGGAAACCCTGACTTCTGAGCGTTCAGCCTGGAGGCAGGCAGTGCATCATGGACTCTCCCAATTTGAAGAGACCCTTGTCCAGCAGGCCGAGGCAAAGAGACAGTCCCGAAACCAGCAAAATCAGGGAGCTAGACAGGGTACAGATTGATTGATTGATTGATTGATTGATTGATTGATTGATTGATTGACTGATTGATTGATTGATTGATTGATTGATTGATTGATTGATTGATTTAACCTATATGCTGCCCACTCTACCCAAAGGTCTCTGGGCTGCTTACAACAATTAAAATACAATAAAAGATAAAATGATTAAAATGCAATTAAAATAGATACACTAAAATACTCTAGATTGTATTTGTCTTCAGTGTGGAAGGGATTGTCACTCTCGAATTGGCCTTCTCAGCCACACTAGATGCTTTTCCAAGTCCTCTATGCAGAGCACGATACCATAGTCTCTCGAGACTGAAGGATGCCTAATCTCAAGTTAGTTTCATTTTTGTGCCACATTTCTCCAGCAGCCGGAATAGATCCAAAGTCCTGGAAAATAGATTAGGGGCTGGAACCTCTTGGTCCAGATCAAGCAATAGTTCTATGGGTAACCTACAAGATCATTTTTTCCCACATGTGTCTACCAATACTTTGCTGCACTAGATGCTAACAAGAATTCATTATAAGCAGCAGCAATTCCCTATGAGTTAAAATCCAACTGTCTGTAATCCCATGGAATTTTCTGACCTCTCACAAATTGCAAATTAGCGTTCTCCTTTTTGTGATTGGTCATCAGGAGTTAAATATTGCTTCTATTGCATTTTCTCAGACTGAGAAAGGATTATATGGTCATAACGTTAACCACTTCTTCTAATGAGATGCTACCTGTAGCATGTGTTTTGACTCTCAGAAATCATAATCAACCAGCTTTTCTCTGCTATGATTACCTCTTTTTTTGGCAGAGTGCAGTGGTTAGTATAGAGTTTAATGACAATTAGAAAGGAGCAATAACTCTGGGATTTGGCAATAAGAGAAAATGAAACTTTCTTTTTGTAGGAGATGGATCTGGGGATTAAGCAAAAGTTAAAAAGATCTGTGTCCATGGTTATAGAAACCTCAAGAACTCGCTTCCATTGTTGCAGCTTTGTTCCCTCTAGCTAAGACGGGGTGTCATGTAGAAACAGAAGGTGACCTCAGATAAAGATGGAAGGAAGCCTAAAAATGCCAATCTCCATATAGATCTGAACAAAAGAGGAGAAAATTCCTTCAGGCTGTCTATATGCTTAAATCCTTCCCCAGGTTGTTTCAGATCATTTGCTATGTGTGTTGGTGCTTTGTTCCAATTTCCCCACCATTTGACAATAGGTGGCTCTCGAGGAATGGGCTTCTTTGGTGGCATCTGGTGCTCTTTTGATGTCATCCTGGAATCAAAGTAAACACCCTTTTAAGTTTTTGATTGTTTCATTCTTACCTGCATACTATTTGTTGCTTTTAAAAATTGACTATCTGTGCTTATTTATGTAGTCATGTTTAAAATATGTAATTGTAAACCAATAGAACAACCTGATTAAAGGACTGGGTATAAATCTTAATAGTGACATATGATTCAGGTGTGCATCTGCATGTGCAATGCGGTCCATGTTCAGTCCCAATTAATAATCAAAGTAACACTGGATCAGGAGCAGGAAAGATTTCCCTCTCCCACCGACCCACCTGCTACCAAGATTCACTCATGCAACACATTTCCCATCTCTCACAGTGGTGTACGCAAACTTTCAAAAGGGTTGCAAAAGCAACCCAAAGAAAGATGCATTTTCTACATCCAAATTTTTTTGTGAAACACAAAGCCTATTGTAGCTCAGCACCAGTCATTCCTCCTTTGTAACTATGTGCCCTGCTATCTACCTAACTAGTTCAATTGTCATAAAAGCCTCTCTTTTTCCTACATGTAGCCCCCATTTCTACTATCTGAGAATCCCAGGTGTGGGTGTGACTTTTGAGGGTTTTATGCTGTTGCTATATATGTTATACCTATATATAATACATAGTTCTGTGCAACTTGTAAAATCTTCAGAACCATGCTAAATGGAAGAGATGGTGACATATTTCACTGTTGTGTCCAGCATACACACAGAAAGAGAGCACAGTGTGCTTTTCCTTGTTTTTGTCTTTCCTGTAGCTGTGCTGGACTCCTTATCTCCCCAAACTTGCTATCTTGGCTTTTTCTTCACAGTTCCTCAGCTGTGGAGTGAGAGGAGTGGGAAGCATCTGGTGTAGAAGGCAAAGATTTGTTAGGGGGTGTCCTGGAGAGTTCCAGTGTTTTTCCTCCCTCTCTTGAACATCTGGATGGATAACACTTTTCAAAGGACCATTTGAAGAGCAGGCAAGGATTCTTGGAAGTCTTTATAAAACAACCGGCTGCAAAACAAGTCCAGGATGGATGGATTGGAGGAGTTGGAGTAAGATGAACTGGACAGCTGATTAGAGGTCTGGATTCAGCCAGGGTTATTAAGCCAATGACCCTTTCACTGGGTGACTACTAAACCTAGTTACTAATTTCAGGGATACCAAACTGTCACAGATCTCTTTCAGTCCTATTCTAAAAATCAAATGTTCCCACATTTGATTTGCTTTCATTGATTCTTGCAAACTGTTTGCAGAACCCCTGAAAATCCTCTGAATTCAGCAGCTCCATTCATTCGTTTGACAAAGGGAAGAGGCCACAGCTCAAAATGTTATGTGGGATGGTGCAAACCAGAGCTTGTAAAAAGTTAATTTTCAGACTAAAACTCCTATTCTCCTCAGCCAGCATCTTGAGTATTCTGGGAGTGATAGCTCTCCCCCCCCCCCAGATAACTTTTCTAAATTCTGACATAGAAGCAAACCGACTCAACATTTTCCCATAACCTGAGATTTTAGAACCAAAGCCTGAAGCCTTTGTGATGTCACAGGTGGAGGGCCTTTCTGAAACAACTGCACAGTTATATTTTTGTGAGCGGGTCGGCATGAGAATGTGTGATAGTGTGAGTTATCTGCACCAACTCCAAAACAAATATCATGTAAGCAACACATATATAGACAACTCCGCTCTGAGCCAGGGAGACTTGTTGCTAGTTGGGAAAGGGAAGGAGATGGAATTTCAGGTATTAAAGCCACCACATGCCATGAAATCGAAAATTTCTTCTCCTCCTGCGCTGCTTTTCCTGGGATTCAGTTTCCCACCTGGAGAACGAGAGAAGCTGAGCAATACCTTCCAATGCCAGCAAGTGAGCCTTACACAGTACATTAACTAGACTCACCCTTGGCTCACTATATCTTTATATATTCTTACTTTTATTCTCAAGGAGGTGGTTCCACAAGATTAGATCGAGCAGAAATGAAGAGGGTGGATGCAGAGATCTATTAGCTCTCTCCTCTTTCCTCACAGGTCATTCTAAGAAAAGTTGTGTGACTGGAACCACAATGGCAGATGCAAAGATCTGGCAGGTCCCCCTTTCTCTTTCTTTGCTAATCAGGTGTAACTATTCAAAGACACTAAAGAGGCTTCCTGGCAAGTAAGTCAAAATAGGAGTGCAGCCTCAATCTTCTTAAAGGAGAAAAGCGGAAGACATTCTCTTTATGGGTTACTTCATGGATTCCCCATGGTGTGTCACAAGCAGGAGGTGAAGACATTGGTGCACTATGAAGTTCATACACAACAGTGATGTATATCTTTGTTTTCATCCAGATTAGATTGATTAGGGAGACAAATGACAGTCAGGAAAAATCCAACAATTTTCCAGTACATTATCCCTCAACTGCCTCAGGTTATTAAATGATTTTAGGATACTTGCTTAGAATAGGTGTTGAACAGACATACAACTACTTTCTAGTAAATCATCCCTCAGCTTCTTCTGATTATTAAATGTTTTTAGGATGCTTGCTTAGAACAGGTGTTCCTGAAGGTGCTCCTTTGAGGCCCAACTGCATATTTTCCATATGCTGGTGTGGGCTGTAGTCAAAGGCTATAAGCCTATTATGTAGAAGTACTCATACAAGTATGTGTTGCACAAAGAGTTCAGCCATTTCTGAGGCTTATATAAGGAAGTACCCAGTACATCACTGTGCAAGCAGAAGCCCCCCTTTGTTCAAACTGGATGATCTTCAGTTGTGCCTTGGCAAGACATTGCACAGAGCTCCAAGGAGAAGGGGGTGAGGCTGTGCCACAGTTCAACAGGATTTGATCCAAAATGAGCAACCTCTTTTTGAGAAAGCTCAGATTGCAAAGGAATCCCTGACTAAAGCGACTCTTGCACCGGATGTTTTAAGTTCTGTTTACTGGACCCTGGGCCAGTGAGCTGAGGAACACTTTAGAATTTACTGGAGGAGGCCATTAAAGGTATGCCTCACACACTGGCACCATTTCTCGATGATATAGCACTCCAGGTTGTTAATATTACCACATCCTGTTTGGCCTCTGAGAGGGAAATAGAGCACTTCACTAATGCACCTGGGCTTTCCATTAATTACTATGAGACTGACATCATGCCAATGCCTGCCCCCTCCCCTGCTTCAGACATCTCATAGAAGAGTTCTTCTCTCTTGAACAGGAAGAACTTCACTTACAGAAATGATCGTGTCAATCATGTTCAGCACTACTACGGCTACATATCATTTCACGTCCACTCAGTTTGCGCATTGCATCTACATTCTTCCTTTTATAACCACTATTCATTCTACTACTAAAAATGAAAAAGCATTCACACTTTTTCATTTCAGTGGATTCAGCTGATGTCTGTGACACAAGAAGTGCTCACATGGGAGTTATTAAGACCCATATATCTAGATACACAGTAAATTCTGTTTCCTGCTCACACTGTGTCATCTTCAAAAATGCTGAGAGTTATAAGCAGTAAGTATCATAACATGGAGAGGACTGAAGCCCACCATAGCAACAGTATATATACGTACACACATAGGATATCCAGAGCCACAAAGAATATAGAACTGAGTCCAATTATTAATCCTCACTAGAGGAGTCCTATTACATCAATTGGACTTACGTATGCATTGATCTGTCACAGTCTCATTGATTCAGTGAATCTGTTCTTGCTGAGACTTAACAATTGGCTTCAGCTCATAATTTTAAAAATTCTAAATAATTCATCAGAGGCATGTTTCAAGAATACAATCTCTTCCTCAAGGAAATTTTCACTGCTAAGTGAGATACATGTCTTCTCTGCTTCCTTGGGCTGTTAATTTCCTTGACAAAAAGGATCATACCTTTTCCATCAGTCTGAAAGAGAGGGAGAGAAACGGAGAGGGAGAGGGAGAGGGAAAGGAGGGGAGAGAGAGACCATTTAAGAATGACGGAGAGAGAGGAAAAAAGGCATATTTTGGTATTCTTTACTCCCCCAGATTTTTATCCCCATTTTGTACAGTATATTGAGAAATATGTGCCATAGTGTCAGACATCAAAGGAATTATCTGGAGCATGCAAAGGGTTATGTAACCCTTCTGCGAGGCAACAGGTGCTTGGGCCACCCATTGACAGAATTTTAATGTGTTCAGAAGACAAGGGGGGGAGGAATTCTTGCACTATATTGAAAGATCCAGAGAGGAATTCCGAGCATGCTCAGGTGCTGTGTTAACTGGGAGGGTTTCCTCCTTTGCATTCAAATCAGATTCATTTATGGACCTCTGTTTTGTCATCTGATATTTTTTTGCCCTACGCCAGAGACAACAGTATTGATGGGATCTGGGTTGATGTCTGCATATTAAAAAGTTGTTTTCAAAGTTGTGTGACTGCCAACCAGCTGTTCTTCTCTATGGCAGTCACTGGAGACCACTGCAGATGCACATTTGCTAGGGTCTGAAGGGCAAAAATGCTTGTGTCCCGGCCTCTGAATTCCTGAAATAAATCTTGGCAATTCTTGTGTTTTTAGAAAGCTGTGGCCTGCTGCCGGATGACCTGGAAGAGGGACTATATTGCTCTGTCAGCATGCTTGGCTCATCACAGATATTTAGGACCATCTCATCTTATTCGTCATTTAAAAAGAAAACGGGAAGAGGAAGGATAATAAATATACTGGTTCAAGCACATTCTGGTACTGGTGCTGGGGTGCTGGTAATAAAGTCTCTTCCTGATTAGGAAGAAAGCTGCCTGAGCAGTGTATTCTAACTGGAAGTAATTCTTCAGGGTCCCTCTGTCTTTCCCATCAGTTTCAGCCAAATCTTTTTAACCAGCTATATAAAGGACTAAACGCTGGGCATTTTGCATGCTAAGCTTATACCTCTACACTCAGGGTCAAACCAAATTATACATTTAGCATTAAAATAGGTGCTGTGCTCCCATACGTAGTGAAAGACATCTATTTGTGCTAGTGCTATTCCTCACTTCCATGTCTTGGTGTTCTGTGACTGGCCATTGGAAGGTAAACATGGACAAGTTTGACTGCTGAGGTAGGTATTCCATTTTTAGTGCTAATCATTGAGTACTTTTTTTCAATTGTGTCTTCTGTAATGTCTAAATTGACTTTTAGCTAGATACAATCTTTTTTAGTCTAAACTATAGTTCTTCCTTTGAAACTCTTTACCTGGCAAAGGAGAAAAGACATGCGCTAAATCCAATTGTTAGTCCTAGCTGGTATAGACCTTCTGAATGAATCATATTTGTTGAGTCAATAGTTCTGTAAATCCTACTGATTCAAAAAATCTATACCATTTGGGACTGACGACTTGATTTAGCCTATGAGCTGGAGAATTGTTCCATGACACATGTATAAAGGCCAGTTCTTGGAAAGGTTAATTTTGTTTGGATGACAAATCCCAGAGTTCAGCAGGCACGTGGCTGGAAGACAGGAAGAAGTAGTATTCCAAGGTAAAGGTTCCCAAAATCTGAGAAGAAAGGGCTATGTATTCAGTCAAAGGTGTGATGATGGATCCCATATGACATATTTCAAAAGAACCCAACATCTGCTTTCAGGATGTCTCTTTATCTCTTGCAAGCAGCAATGACTCGTATGACAGATCAACAGTTTCTGCTTAATGGAGAAGGATGCTCCATCATAAATTCTGCTTAATGGCAGAGGCAACTGGTTTCCTTACTGTTAAGTACACTTACTGTTATTATGGACATCATGCAATTTAAACACACTTATTGTTGCTTTGTTTTTCTATCAATATTTTTCAGCCTTAACATCATTCACGCAACATGTGATTTGTTTTAGTAATAGAATCAGTATAGGATAATGGTTGACCGCAAAGCTTATTTGGTATCCTTGGACCAATCAGTACTTTTTAGCCATATCTATCTTAGAGATTTGTTTTAGGAGAGCCATGTAAAGCACCCCTCTATCTTACTTTTGTGTATAAATAAATGAATAATGACATTTTGCCACATAGAGGGGGTTCTGATGATATTCTCATGAGAGTTCTGTGGTTTTGACATCATTTTTTTTCTTACAGATCCATGAGAATGCTTCAGGAATTTCCCCATAAGCCATATACTTGTAGTTTGATTTGCAGAGAAAATATTATGGAAAAATGAGGCCAAAATTGCAGGAATCAGAGAAAAATTAAAGTGGAATTCCCCCTTCCAGGGATTCTGGAAATTGTAGTTCAAAAAACAAACTTTGCCAGTCTTTATTCTTAATAAGTATGAATATATATTTCCTATTCATATTTACTGAGACCTATATCATTTTGTAGAATATATATCTGAGTAAACACTTCAAAGAACTATATCAAGACTAATACATTCAGATTTTACACTGGAAAATATTTTTTTTCTTCAGAAAGCATGTTACAATTTCCTTATCATTGTTTGAACCCCCCCCCCCCAAATTTAACAGTCATGGCAACAGTAAACTCAGTCTCAGCGATGATAATAATAACAAGCAGAAGATTCAAATAATTTATAACCCTCTCACTCTTCTCCTCTCATTTTTTGCCTACTCTTCTGTCCCTCAGGGCAACACCTAGCTCAGTTTCCACTTACCTGTAGAATATAAGAGCAAACATTATGTTTCTGGAAGGCCACAGAATTATAGGACTGCATAAATAGAATCGTAATCATAATTATAGAATCATAATTTGACAATTCAGTTGAGAGGTACCTAAGTGTTACAATACAATTCTCTACTAAAGTAAGAAGTCCAATAAAATGCATAATATCCACATTTCGAAAACTTCCTTTTTCTAGTGTACAGCTGCAAAAATCCTTCACCTAGCATTCCTTGTTACAAATTAATTGCTTTCTATGCACTGTTTGCAGATAGCTTTGTGAAGACCAAGCATTCTCACAACTGCAACATTTACCCAGAGTCTTTAGTTTATGCATCTATGAACTCCTGTCAGACTGGCTGGCTTCAGTCATTGGCTATTCACATGGAAAGCCTTGTGAAGCAAGGACCTAGTTTAATGGTTTGCCCTCGAAGGTTACTGGATCTTATAGGATTTCAGGATACCATGAGAGGGATTCTGGCCGATTTGACTGGCAATTCTGTTGAGGCTCTGGTTGATAGCTGGTTTGCCGTCACCACCAGGGCTGTTGACACGATCGCACCTAAATGCCCTCTCCGGCGCAGAGTTCGCCCTTCACCCTGGTTGAACCAGGAGCTGTGATCAATAGGAGAAGGCTAGAGTGCATATGGAGGCAGAACCTGATGGAAAATAATCATATAGCTGTTATTGCAACTAACCTTTACCAATCTAAGGTGAAGGCTGCTAGTTGATCTTACTTTAACGTCCAAAAAAGTGAAGCTTCCAATCAGCAGGCTGAACTCTTCCATGTAGTCCGCGATCTATCTGGAGTTCGTCATAATGATTGGCCTCCAACTAGCATCTCACTTGACCAATTTCCAACCTTTTTAAAATCAAAACTGGAGGCCATCCACCGTGATCTTACCCTCTATTTGAAAACGGTGAATCGAGCAGAGACGTCCAGTGCTCTGTCTTGCCCGATGAGACTTAACCACTTTCAGCCTGTGACATCAGACATGGTGGACAGAGTGCTTGATTGCTGTCGTGCCATCGCCTCCTCCCTTGACCTTAACCTGGCCTAGCTAATCAAAGCAGCCAGGCCTATAACATCCGAATGGGCTATGGTAATAATTAATGGGTCTCTCAAGCAGGCACTCATTAGGTGCATTAGAAAGAAACCGAGCTTGGTGGTGGACAATTTTGGTAATCATAGGCCCGTCACCAATGTTTTTTTCCTCAGCAAGGTAGTTGAGAGGGTGGTGGCTGACCAGTTGAAGGCTCTTCTGGATGAAACCAATGCCCTGGATCCGTTCCAGTCAGGCTTCAGGCTACGCCATGGCACAGAAACGGCATTGGTCGCCCTGTTTGATGACCTATTGAGGGAGGCCAACAGGGACAAAATGTCTCTGCTGCCTTTGATACCATTGACCACGGTATCCTCCTGAGGAGGCTCTCCAAGTTGAGAATTGGTGGCCTGGCTCTTGCCTGGCTCCGGTCCTTCTTGGATGACCATCCCTAGAGAGTGCAGATTGGAGAGAGTTTCTCGGCCCCATGAAGCCTCAATTGTGGGGTTCTACAGGGCTCAATCATCTCTCTAATGCTGTTTAACATCTATATGAGTCTGCTGGGAGGGGTCACCAGGGGATGTGCAGCTTCGTGTCATCAATATGCTGATGATACTCAGGTCTACATCTCCTTTTTACCAACAATAGTGGGCGCTGTTTCCTCCCTTGAGTACTGCCTGGAGGCCGTTCAGCAATGAATGCAGGAGAATGGATTGCAGTTGAATCCAGGCAAGATGGAGGTCCTTTGACTGGGTGGCCCAGACATCAATAGTTTGGGAAACTCCCTCTCTTTTGGGGAGATTGACTCTTACCACTAAGAGTGAGGTTCACAGTTTGGGTGCACATCTGGACCTGGTGCTCACCATAGAAACCCAGGTGGCACCAGTGGTCCGTTCTGCACACTTCCATCTTTGGCAGATTGCCCATCTGCAACCCTATCTTGAGGTGGGGGCTCTCACCAACTTGGTCCATGTGCTCATAGTCTCAAGATAAGACTACTGTAATGAGCTCTACGTGGGGCTGCCTTTGAGACTGACATGGAAACTTCAAATTGTGCAGAATACGGCAGCCAGACTTCTTACGGGGTGAAAAGGTACCACCATATTTCCCCCACTATATTTCCCCCACTCTGGCCACCTTGCATTAGCTGCTCATTCATTTTGGTGTCGATTTCAAAATCCTAACAATGACATATAAAGCCCTAAACATTTTGTTGTTGTTGTTTAGTCATTTAGTCGTGTCCGACTCTTCGTGACCCCACAGACCAGAGCACGCCAGGCCCTCCTGTCTTCCACTGCCTCCCGGAGTTGGGTCAAATTCATGTTGGTAGCTTCGATAACACTGTCCAACCATCTTGTCCTCTGTTGTCCCCTTCTCCTCCAGCACCACCATTCAAAAGCATTGATTCTTCGGCTGTCAGAATTCTTTATGGTCCAGTTCCCACTGTCAGCATTCTTTATGGTCCAACTCCCACTTCCATACATCACTACTGGAAAAACCATAGCTTTGACTATGCGAACTTTTGTTGGCAAGGCAATGTCTTTGATTTTTAAGATGCTGTCTAGGTTTGTCATCACTTTCCTCCCAAGAACCAGGTGTCTTTTAATTTGGTGGCTGCTGTTACCATCTGCAATGATCATGGAGCCCAAGAAAGTAAAATCTGTCACTACCTCCATATCTTCCCCTTCTATTTGCCAGGAGGTGATGGGACCAGTAGCCATGATCTTAGTTTTGTTTTTTTTGTTGTTGTTTTTTGATGTTGAGCTTCAGACCATTTTTTGTGTTCTCCTCTTTCACCCTCATTAAGAGGTTCTTTAATTCCTCCTCACCTGCCATCAGAGTGGTATCATCTGCATATCGGAGGTTGTTGATATTTCTTCTGGCAATCTTAATTCCTGCTTTGGATTCATCCAGTCCAGCCTTTTGCATGATGTATTCTGCATATAAGTTAAATAAGCAGGGAGGACTGTATACAGCCTTGTTGTACTCCTTTCCCAATTTTGAACCAATCAGTTATTCCATATCCAATTCTAACTCTTGCTTCCTGTCTCATATATAGATTTCTCTGGAGATAGGTAACATGGTCAGGCACTCCCATTTCTTTAAAAACTTGCCATAGTTTGTTGTGGTCCATTCAGTCAAGGGCTTTTGCGTAGTCAATGAAGCGGAACTAGATGTTTTTCTAGAACTCTCTGTCTTTCTCCATAATCCAGCACATGTTGGCAATTTGGTCTCTAGTTCCTCTTCCCCTTCGAACTCCAGCTTGTACTCCTGGGAGTTCTCGGTCCACATACTGCTGAAGCCTACCTTGTAGGATTTTGAGCATAACTTTGCTAGCGTGTGGAATGAGTGCAATTGTACAGTAGTTGGAGCATTCTTTGGCACTGCCGTTCTTTGGGATTGGGATGTAGACTGATTTTTTCCAATCCTCTGGCCACTGTTGCATTTTCCAAACTTGCTATAGTGTAGCACCTTAACTGTGTCACCTTTTAAGTTGTCTGGCAGAGCACCTCCTCCCACCCAGTTCTGCCAGAGTCACTCGTTCTAGCCAGGCCAGGCAGCTGGGGGGCCTAATGCCGAGGTATATCTGGAAGGAAAGAACAAGGAACTGATCAATCAATCAATCAATCAATCAATCAATCAATCAATCAATCAATCAATCAATCAATCAATCAATCAATCAATCAATCGTTTACTGCAAAACAATTGGCGAAAAAGTGACCTGTTTTTACCTTATATGTTCTGTTCTATAAGTACTGGAGACTTACCTCTCTCTCTTTTAAATGAATGTTTAGATTCCACACCTGATGTATAAAGGGGAAATTGAGAGGAATCTCTAAAATCTAGGCAAATCCTGACCAGCCAGGTACTATTGCATCTCTGTGGTCCACTGATTTTAAAATCAATGGATTAGCAAAGCAGTCAGCTATGGGGCCGAAAGCTATAAATTCCTTTATGACATCAGGACAGATTAGCCAATGACAGACAGAAGGGGCACAACAGATAAATCTGACCAGGGCCACCATGATTTGGCAACTGTAGCTCACAGCTGAATAACATCACAGAATACACAGAAAGGAAAATAAGCAAGTGAAAAGTGTACCATGCATTTCCATTAAGACATAACCAAAAACTTGAGTTGGAGTGGGGAAAAATCCGGAGACTGAAAGCCAGTGGGATTGGCAAGAGTTGGGTGGTAATGACAGATTCATATGGAGCAAATATTGCCCTCTGATCTATACTCAAAATTATCATTGCAACTTAGAATTTCTTTTCTGACTAGTGAACACTGGTGCAGGACTCTTAGATACCTGTTTTCATCAAATCAGGAGTGTGTTTACTTTAGCTTGGAGCCAGCCTCTTATCACTTGTACAAGTGAAGGAAAGTGAATTCATACTGGAATGACACATCTCTCCATGCCTGTGCATATTTTTCCCCCAAGGCATGTTTATGTAAACTTTTTCTCAATTGCTCATTGTCCTTGCCAGTTTGCCAATGCAGAGCAATCTTTCCATCACTAACAGACTGAAATGACCACCTTTCCCATTAAATAGCATTTTGCTAATTGATTAAAGAGTCACTGCATGTGACTTTGACTTTTTGAAGCTACCATGACTGTCCATCATCTATGTCAGCTGTCCCCAACTGTTTTGGGACCGTGGACCAGCTGAGCCTCTGAGGAAAGCAGGGCAAAACACACACACACACGCACTTGTGTGGGCATGCACTCTCGCATGCGCATGCACGAAATGGGGGGAACGTGCATGTGCGCACCAGCGCCAACATGAGTGCTCCCCCATTCCTTCGCACATGCACAGGAACAGTTGCACACCTGCCTGTGCACCCGCCAACCCCTTAAGCAGGCACGTGGGTGCGTGCATGAAAGGATGGGGGAGTGCTGTGCGCAAAGCAGCTGTGAGGAGGGGAGTGCGTGCAGGGGGGGCAGGAGATCTGTCTCCACGGCCTGGTCTGGCTCAGGCCACAGACCGACACTGGGCCGCAGACTGGGGGTTGACGACCTCTGATCTATGTGAACCAAATAACTGCTAAACCTCATGACGAATGCCCTATCTGCTAAACAGGAATGCAGCAAAAAGCTAGCGTGTGAACTAGCGCATAGTCTAAACTCTAACAATCATAACAAGTTTTTTTTTTAAATCTTCCTTGCTGTAAGACCTATGTATCATAAGGACCGACAGTAATTACATGGGTTTGCACCAATCTGACGTTCTAAGTGCTAACCATAGGCTCAAATTACAGAGCAGAGAGAAAAGAAATGAGTGTGCCTTGTCTGACTTGGGAAAGGGAAAAACAGAACAAAAACATATGATAATGCTTGTTTACCTGAGGTATTGGTGTTGAAAGAATCATTCCATGATAGGCACGAGCTTTAGGGAAGGGCGCTATTTTACTTACGCAAAAGTAAGCTGATTTTTTTGTTCATCTCCAAGATGATGTCTACACAGCCAAACTCAGGAACCAGGGTAAATTGGTCATTGCGTCAATGGAACCATTAATCAGCAAAGCAATACAACAGAAAGTTTCAGCTACTTATTGTGTCACAAAGGAAAACATGGCTAGGCCTTAAGCACATTGGTGGTTTACAGGTGTATCAGGGCAATTTTGAAGCATGTGTAATAGCCTCTTGCGGTTGTTCAAATTTAAGCCTGCATAATTGGAATGCTTCTCCTTGCTGGCTTCTTGAACTAGCAGGCATGGAGGCCCAAGGTGACTATACAGCCAGAATGCCACTGTCAGATCTCAAGAATATCAGCTGGTATCTCAGGGTATTCTTATCTTTTCGCAGGTCTCCAGGCAGGGAGAAAGGCCTCAGGGTGAGCAGAGAAGGGAGGAAAAGATTTGATTTTTGTGTGTGAGAGAGATGGCTGTAAATAACAAGTTATGTGGTCTTTCCACAAATGACTGCCCAAATGAAACAGCAGAAACTCACTGGAAAGTGGCAAGGCCAGGACACGGACTTACCTGGTCCCATGTTGAGGCCAGAGCAGCGCCTGGGTCCCTCATGCAGCAGGCGGGAAAGATGATGGAGGCCACCACATGGCAAGCAGCGAAGAGGGGCCTGAGAAAGCCCACGCCGGGCCCAGCGGCACAACCCCCCTACGGGGATTGGCCAGGCAGGGCAATGAGCGTGGGGCTGCTTGCTGGTGGACCTGAGGGACAGGGTTTACAGTCTGGTCCACTGGCACGTGTTAAAGGAAAGGGGGAGCTGAGGCAGAAAGCCTCAGTTCGCCAGAGATCAAGCCTGCTCCCCTCCCACCCTAGTTGGTTGCATTACATTCCTGTGCTCATATGTGGATTTGGCTTGTTACTCTGTTGGGTTTGCTAGTTTTATGTTTTAATCGTCACAACTTGGTAGGCATTTTCAGGCATTGGGAAGGATCCAGCTGGTTGTTGGTCAGCATCTCTGGGTGGGAGAGAAATCCCCTCACAGGAATCTGGACCAGGGGCCTGGATCTGTCCCAGGTGGGGGGGGAGTAGATTTGCTCCTGCCTTACGAAGGAGGGGAGCCATGGAGTGGCTTATGTCTGTGTGGCCTCCCAAGAGAACTGCCATCCCAGACGGTGGCTTGCATTGAGTGGGCATGCAGGCCCTCCAATGAGGTGGATCCAACCCTATGCCTGGCCAGGACGACTGCTGCTGTGATCAGTAAAGTTGTGGCCTCTTTTTCTTCCAGTTATGGTGTGTGTGTCAGTTAATTCAAGCCCAGCCAACTCAGTAGTAGACCATCAATGATAAACCACTCCTTGAACATCTCATATACCTCTCAAAACTTATTACGGTCACTTTGCAGCATATTTGAAGCAACTTTATACTATATAACAACAAGATGCTTTCACAGGAAATGTCAGAATGGCACAAGCTCATGTAATTACCATCCTCACTGTGATGGACGTATGACATTATGACCCATTACATATATGAGCTACATGTGTAGATATTTATTGTTAGATGTGCCTTGTTTTTCCAACAAATAATAATAATCATCATCATTTTCTAAATAAAGTGTTTGCTATCTTCTGCTCCTGCTTGTGTTCCAGTTCTTTCAGTTTGCATGGCCGTGTCGTTTGCTTTCTTTAGGAAGGGAAATTAACAGTGTGCTAGAACATCTTATGTAGCAGTTGCTGTATCAGGAATCAACTCTTGATAATTAACTGGTACACCTTTGATACCCAAGTCAGATGTAGTTGTACTACAACTCACATTATCCAGAGAGCACTGTTTAGAAAAAAGAATTTTTATAAATATTATTGAAATATTATTGGATGTAGCAACAAATTAATTTCACAACAACAACAACAACAACAACAACAACAACAACAACAACAACAACAACAACAACAACAACAATAACAATAACAATAACAATAACAATAACAATAACAATAATAATAATAATAATAATAATAATAATAATAATAATAATAATAATAATAATAATAATAATAATAATAATAATAATAATAATAATAATAATAATAATAATAATAATAATAGAACTGCAGAGCTGGAAGGGACCTATGGTTCATCGGAACCAGTCCCTGTCAAGAAGGCACAATGGGGAATCGAACTCCCAACCTCTGGCTCCCTAAACCACTAAGCTATCCAGTGGTTATAATGGTTTAGGTATATTCATTCAACTCTAAAACTGTTTTAAGGTTTCCATCATCAAAAGACAGAAATCACTTTTTTTACACTTAAAGGAACAATTTGTTCTTCGGTTACTTTATCAATAGCCTGTGTTCATCACTTCCGGGAGCAGAGCAATGCTGGAGACATACTGGGTAAGAAGCAGCTGCACTATGTTCTTTGAATGCTAGATAAATAGGAGAAAGAACTAGTGGCAAAAACTACAGTGTTCCAAAACATAAGTACGCTGCCCAAAATTCTGTCACTTAGTGTAGTCAATGACACTAAAGTAAGCCATTAAATCAATGGGGATTTGATGAATCGGGTCCTCTGTAAGTACCATTGATTCAAATGGGTCTAAATCTGTTACTACACTAAAGTAAGTCGCAGTGAGAGTAGGCCCATTTGAGTCAAAGGAACTTATGGAAGATTTGTCTCACTAAACCCCCACTGATTCAGTGGGCCTACTCTAGTGCAGTTTACTATGGTAAACAAAGGATTTTGGCCAATATTTAGCAACAATAAGCTATGTACACAATACAGATCTTAACTTGTGTGTCAACTGGTCATTTAGATCTAGATACCTAAGGTGCCCCCTTATCACTCATTAGTCTTTTCAATCAATGTGAAAATTATAATTGATTTGATTTTCCAAATTGGTGTTACAGATTTAGTTTATAAATTTTTGAAAATGTATACCCAGGTGACAAGTGTCAGTGGGTTATGTATATTCAGTGCATAGAAATAATAGAAGGAGCTTTGAAAAGCCATGTCTCATGTTTGATTATACTCTACCAAATAGTCTGGTATCTTACTCTGGCACCCCAGCAAGGGACATCAGAGCTCTCATAGCTTCTTTTTGTATCACTAGAATAGGCCGGGGAATGGGTGCTAGGTGGTCCAGTTGTAGTCCTCCATTGACATCAGGACATAGGCTGGAGCGTAAGCACTGCTGTCCATTCATTTGTTTAATATAGAGCTCTTCCAGATGCAGCATTTCTTCTGCTCAACTTGCCCTGTTCAACTCTGTTCTCATTGGTATTTTCCATATGATGGTCCTCTTATCTTGATCAGTACACCAACACTTTCCATGTTTTTCCGTACCTTTTTACCCCTCCCGAAAGCATGGCTTATTTTTAGTATAACTTTGTTCCAGGTACTGAATTTAGGGCTTGCCATTTGGTGCTGGTGAGAGCCTTCCAGTCAAGAGCTTACAATCAGTGCACAAAGAAATAGACAGCTCCAAAAATGAAGTATCAAAAGAGGAGTTCTTTTTTTAAGAAAGAAAGAAAGAAAGAAAGAAAGAAAGAAAGAAAGAAAGAAAGAATTTCCTTTAAAAAAAATTTTAAGCAGAAGTGGCTTTTTAAATGAAAGTTTGGATGCAAATCCTGGTCAGCTTCATGCTCTTTTGTGGCCAAGCAAGAGAAAGGAACATGGAATGTTTGGCTCATCTTCAAGATCTCATAATTAAAGCAAAGCAAAAGCAAAGCGTGCTGCTTATATGCCGCCCCATAGTGCTTCAAGCACTCTCTGGGCAGTTTATAAGTTAATTAATTATGCAGGCTACACATTGCAAGCTGGGTACTCATTTTACCGACCTCGGAAGGATAGAAGGCTGAGTCTACCTTGAGCTGGCTACCTGGGACTGAACCCCAGGTCATGAGCACAGTTTTGGCTGCAGTATAGCGGTTTAACCACTGTGTCACGAGATGACTTGTTTCTCTCTGTGCCCCTTTGAATGTCACATACATCTCCTTATGGATAGCATATCTGATGGGAAACACGTGTCTGCCAACTCATAAGATGGAGCCACACAGACCAGTTACAACTTGGCACACCTCCTGTGCATGTGTCCACCACATGTATACAGACACAGGGTTCACTTTCAGTTGTTACAAATGTTCATGAGCTGGAGAAGTCCCACATAAAATGAAAATGACCACTAGGGGAGACTTTGATATCTTTTACACCTCCACATGCCACCATCATTTCCTCCTCAGTTATTTCCATTCCTTTTTCACTTCTATTCTAATCCATTGCTGAAGTGATAACAATTCCTTTATTCCTCCCCCCCACCCCTTCCTTTTGGCTGACAGTTCAGTAAAAATTCTTCTCGAACTTAACTTTAACCAAAGTGTATGAGAGGAGGGAAACACAAGCTGGTTCGTTAAGCAAGAAGAGGCGGGGGTGCTGTTTTGTTTGTTTGTTTCAAGATTTTGAAACAACCAAACATTCAGACTGGCCATTCGCATTGGGGTGGTTAGCAGACTGGGGGCAGCCTGGGGGAGGGCAGGGAGGGAGAGGAAAGCAGGGAGAGCTGCAAGGTAGCCTGAGGATAACAGGCGTTATAAAGAGGAATTTTTTGCCTGCTGTTTTTGTTTGTTTTATCACAGCGGCTCAGCAGAGCTGGCCAGCAGCCCCACACAGCAGGTGCTGCCTGAGAATGCAAAGGGGGGGGGAGGAAAAATTCCGACTAAATGGGAGCATTATTCGACACCACTGCCTTTCACAATATTTTCCCTTTGTTTCAAGCAAGCTCCCAAAGCCTCTTGGGCATCAGTGGTCAAGGCCATAGCAGGACACTTCAGCAAGGAGGGGGGGAGGCTGCTTGTTCACAGGCATTTTTAGGCCAAAGTAGGGGAAGGCACCTTGAATTCTGTTTGTTGAGGGTTCAAGCTATCTGCTCACGGAGATAGTAAAACCTCGTCAACATCTTCACAGGACTAGTTTTGTTACATTATGTGATATTTAGAGGCTGGATTGTAAATATTGTGGGGAAAAGTCTGAAAGAAGCAAACTGTGATTTAGTTCCATTGTGGCCTACCTAGTAGATCAGAAATGATATACTGAAAAAGCATGTACAGTATACCACCTCCAGCTCCTCCTCCCTGGGCAGAAGGAAAGTGAAAGCAAGCAAGCTTACCAGATAACTAATATGACTGTCATGAGATCAGATGCAGGCATGCTTTATCATTTCCCCAGCCTCTCCCCACATATGCCAATCTCACATCACTGAGGCTTAACCCAGAAGGCTACAAAGCCCCAGGCACCAAAACTATACATGGCATCTCAGAGACAGAGAAATGATAGAAACAGGGAGATACAATCAGTCTGGACTGCAATGTGCTAGGAAGGGTGTTTTCCCCACAGTGCCACAGTCCAAATGATAATCACATCAGAAAGCCTGTATTCAGCCCAGGAAAGAATCCATCATTAGGAAAAATGGCAGCTTCCCTCCTGAAGAGGAAGGCGATTTTCATCAGCAGTGTTGCATCAGGGGGAAGGATTAACTTGCCTTCCTGTGCTTTATGGTCATAATTCTCTTCAGGAGAGTCGTGTCTCCTTTAAACGAAGCCATACACACACACAACGTAAAATGAAGTCTCATATTTCCTATACTACACAATGTGTCAGTAATTAATCCATTATGCCACAATGTGGATGAGAGCATGCATTCCAGTGCACACCAAAAGGTAAACCTACTTAAAGTCATTCAAAGACAACAGGTAGCATCCATACTAAGATCTGCATCTCAGTGTGGATTTGGTCTGTATATAATGAGTGTCTGACTGTATTTTTTAATGTACTCTACCTGAATCATGTTCCATACTCTGCTTTAACTTGTCATGGCCACCTTTACTCTTCTCCATGTATTTCAGGCAAACTATGCATCATGCAAGGGAGAGATCCTTTTCGGTTGCGGTATTGAACACTCTCCTTATGGAGGTGCAATCTGCAGCAAAATTGGAACTGGTCCAGTACCAGCTCAAAAAAAATATGTTTCTTCTACAAAGTTCATTATGATGAGTTGACTCTTTCTGATGATACCGTATTTAGAGCTTTCAGTGTCTTAATTATTTCACAGTTTTCCTTTTGTTTGTGCATTACCTTCTTTTCCATATGGATGACGAGCAATTTGAAAATGTTAAATGAATAGATACATGCATATAAGCTAGATAGTGCCAACATGAAAAGAGATAGTGAGAACACAAGACACCCTGAAACTGATTAACCTCTCATAACAGAGCCAAGGCTGATACAACATGGGTTGCTTCAAGCTAACATACACGGTGTTTTTCCTGAAAAGTTATGTGAAGGAAAGCGCAGCAGCAGCAGTTGTTGGAAATCATGAACAAAGTTGCTGGGGAGGGAGGAGCTAAGGACAGGGGAGCTATCCAAGTGTCACTCACAAAGTATCTCACGCTGAACAACCGCTTGGCAAACATCCCACAACACCATGTAGACAACCCCTCAATGCTAATAATAAGTTATAATAACACGCAGCTGACACAATAATACAGTCTCACTATTGGGCTTGCTATCTGCTCCGATTACTGCCTCTGTTTTTTTTCTCTGGGTGAGAGAACTGAACAGTGAGAAAGTGAAGTAAAAAATCCCCAAATAGAATCCCATTTTGGCTTAGGTCTAGAAAGCAAATCTGTTCTAAGGACTGAGGATGGTTCCTTCACAACATGACAATGAAATATAACTGGGAACGTAGACAAACACAATTAATGTATTATGGCAGGTATTTGTTTCAAGCGTTTCACAAATGTGGAATTTTGGGGCTGGGTGCACAATTCAGCCTTGAGAAAAGTTCAATTTTCTTTTTCTTTTTTGTTTTCTTTTTAAGCAAGCTTCCGGACCTTATTATTGACAGAGTAGGCACCAAGGTGTATGGGTAATACCCGATGAAAGCTTAGGGGACTACAGGAAGAGGTCTATCACAATTTCTAAACCCAAGAATCTGTGCTCCATCCCATAACTCACAACTAATTCCATAAGACAGCTGAAACAAACAGAATGTTTGTGCACATGCATATACGTGTGTGTGCACATGGATGGGTGCTCCCCTCCCAAAAAATAAAATTTAAACTTTAGTGACAAGGATAGTTTTTCCTTCCCAGGGTTTATAGTAATAAGAGTCATTTCATCCACTCTGCACACTGATAGTCACAATGGGGGAATTTAGCAGTTAAGCAAATCACTTCTACTAACTAGTCAAAGTAAATAATGTATTCTCAAAGGCTTTCACGGCCGGGATCTGATGGTTATTGTGGGTATGGTTGTTGAGAGCATGGACAGAGTTCCTACTCCAGTCCTCTGAAGATGCCGGCCACACAGACTGGCAAAATGTCAGGAAGAACAACCTTCAGAACACAGCCAAAGAGCCCGAAAAACCCACAACAACCATCAAAGTAAATAATGTTATTAATAATTCCAACAAATGTTAGGCAGTGCATTTAGGTGAGTAAACAGGGAGAAAAAATATTTAAAATAGAGAAGTCTTGGGCTTTGTGTGTGAGAGAAAGTTTGTGAACACTTCCCTGTGTTTATGCTTTGTTTTGTCTTTTTCTTCCTTCCTTCCCCCCCCCGCGTATTTGTATTCCTTTGATTGTTGTTTGTTTGCTATATAATTTAAAAATTTAATTAAAAAGAAAGTTTTGGGGGAGAGGGTAAGAGCAAGCTTCACAATTTGTCACACGTAGGATAGCTCGGTGGTTTAGGTATATGGCCGGAGGTTGGCAGTTCAATTTCCCACTGTGCCTCCTGCAAGAAGATCCAGCTTGTGTGGCTTTGGGCAAGCTGCAATAATCCCATGATACCCCCTTAAAAAGAGAATCCTTCTGAGCAGAGGTGGGCATGAACCCCCAATTTGGCAATTCATGATAGTTTATTTTTCAGACAAACAGTTGTTTGGCTGTTCTCAGCCCTGCCTCCTCCAGCAGGCACCTACTCAGAAACAGCGCCCTGGTTTCCCTTCCTTGCCTCCTCTGAGTGCTGTCTCTCGGTGGGCGCCCGCCAGAGGAAACTGCTCAACCAAAAAAATAAACCAGCATGAACCATCTCTATTTCTGAGTATTCTCCACCTGGGAAACCCTGAAAAAGGTCACCAAAAATTAGAATTGACTTGGTGGCACACGAGTATTATATTATTATAGGAACTTGTACACAAGAGGTCAAAGGAAGGAATGGAATAATAATAAAACACAGTTTGGAGAAATTACTTGTTAGCTCAATAACTCAAAATCCCACAGTCAACATGGGCTCTAGCCCTTGTCTATGCTGGCTGGTCTGAGGAGGCAGTCTGTAAGCTATATTCCAAAATGTAACTTTTTAAGATGCTGGAGATAAAGTGTAGAGCACTGCAGTGAAAGGACCATAGAGTTTTGTACAGAAATGTAAAAAGGCCCTACTGCAAAATACCAATCGGTGCTGCTTTAAACAGTCTAAATTGTTGAAATCAGTAATTCTTAACTCAGAGTGAAACAATCTTTCAAGAACATGCCATTGACCTGAAATACATGTTTCTGAATGGGAAAGCTTAAAAATATTTAAAGCTCCCAAACTCAGCCAAATACAATTAAGATCTGTGACTTTACTGTCTGTAGATGCAGGACAGGTTAAACATACCTGAAGTGGACTACAGAATTCTGATGGCAGATTGCTGATGTCAGTAATTACCACTGAAGTAAAGCGTTCAGCTATGAGGTGCATTTGATAAAGAATACCAACAGGAGCTGAATAAGAAAACAGGCCTGTGGCCAAGAAACCAAAGCCTTTAGTCTGCTTTTCAAAGCAGCATTCAAATCCCTTTCAGCTTTGAAAATCCCACCCTATAGATCAGTATATTAATAAGGAAAGATTAAAGCAGAAATTACTTACTTAAAGTGGCTAAGAACAGAACAAGACTGATTTTTCTAGGCAACAGCTATAATGAAAAGTGAGAAGGTGACATGGATCAAAGGAAAATAACTGACCTGGCCTTAAGGTCACATTTACCAGAAAAATAGACTATACGAAAGTGTCCACAGGATTTCCACTGATGATTTTTGCATGCTGAAAGCTTTATAAGAAAGGTTAATATAAAACAAATCTCTACTCTGAACTGTAGTGCCCAGCAAAGATGGACAAGGTACAGAAAACTTGTTCATTCATTGCCAGGATAAGCTGTGTGTCTGAATCAGTGCAGCTGAACTACACTTACTCTGAAAAGCTGTTCCCATCACGTGTGAGTGGAAAATGGAAGAAGACAGAACTGGATGGAAACATGGTGCTATGCAGCCAGTTACACATGGCTTATATCCAGATGAGCCCCACTGTGAGATCTGGGGGAGAGATACCTCCCCTTGCTGAGTCCATGATTAATCCCTGACCCTGGTCCTATCCAAACCATTGAGGGACGGGAAAGAATTGGCTGGCTCTGACAATCTCAATAGAAGTTGGGCTTTTGCACCACTGGACTCATGAGAAGAAATACACTGTACCCCAAGGATTCACAAATGTTCAAGCCTCATTACACACAAAACTATGCCCATTTATTTCATCCAAGATGCAGCAGTGGATTTCTCCAGTTACAAATTACTTTGGTGATATTATTTACCCATGAAAATGGACATTGGAAAGGGGCACAGAGGCTGGATTCTGTGGGTAGGCTTAGTGGCCAAGCATATTGCCTGACTGAGTGGAAAGTCCCCCATCATGCCTTGCATAGAACGACAGGGAATTTCTTGCACTTTGCCACAAAAGAGAAAGTAGCATTTAATGGCAAGAGACTCGTGGTCCACATTGTTGGAACTGTCTGATAGTTAAACTTAGCTCTGGGTGGGGATGTGAGAAGCTACTTCATCTGTTATCTCTGCATCCCACATCCATCTGTTGCTCCTTCCACACAAATCCATCTTTTGTCTTTGGGCTTGTCTGGATGGAGCATTTGTTCCCCAAACCATGCTTGACTGGTCCCTGAAGTTCCAGGATTCTTGTTTGTTTCTTTGTTAAAATTATTTATATGACACCTTTCTCCCCATGCGGGACCCAAGGCGACTCACAGCAGGTAAAATAAGAAATTTTAAAACATTATATAAATATCACAATTTTAAAAACAATTAAACATACATTAAAAGTAAAATGACAAAGTATAAAGACAATTAAAAAACATTTAAAACCTATAAGTTAAAAACCAACATTCCTGTGATAACTAAGTTCTTAAAGGCCTTCCTGAAGAGGAAGGTCTTTGCCTGATGATAGAAGGACAAGAGGGAGGGAGCCAGCCTGTCTTCTTGGGGCAATGCATTCCAAAGCCTGGGAGCAGCCACTGAGAAGGACCTCTCTCATGTCATCACCAAGAGAGCTTCCACCATCCAGATGACTTAAGGCTTTTTTCAGTATGTCTTATGACAAACAGTAGCAGAAACTGAGATATGACAGCATTTGCTGGATTACACCTAATGCTGATTAGTTATTTGACTGGTGGCTTATGAAAGATACCATCCATTCTCCTGGTTTCTATTCCTTCAATCATGTTTTAGAATCAAATAATTGTCATTCATAGACATCTCAGTATTTCCTTATGTGAATGAAAACATGAAACATGGGTGCACTGGAGTCCAAGAAGAGCACTAGCAATATTGACGTCCGCCAGGAAATGAAGAGTGAGCAGCCCTGAAGCCAATAGACAAGAGCCTAAACACTGTGCACCATCCGCTAAGGTTTCCTTGTTATATAATTACTGAGCTCAATACACCATAAAACTTCCTGTTTTATTAAATGAGCTTTCCAGTATAGTGTAATGTCACCATGGATGCCTTACAACACTGGGTGGAATAACAGATACAGAAACCTCACGGAGCTACGGCTAATGCCCATGACAGCGGAACTAATGTACAGGCAATCATTCTTACATTATTCAACAGTTTCAATCACTTTCTTTTTTATAATGGTTAAATGATGTAAGAATATATAAATACTGTAGGGGAAGATCTATTTATAGCATAACAATGGAAATATTAATGTGCTGTTCCCACGCTATCTTCAATGGTTGCAGAAGGACAAGAGACTCTCCAAATTAAAACAAAAAGAAACCCATTCAGGTCTTTGATCCTGACCCACTAAAGGAAAAAGGTGAAATAAACATTGGACAGGTAACAGGTAGAGTCCTCTGTATCCAATTAAAGAAGGACCCCTGAAAAAGGATCAGCTTCAGTTTAAAGAGCTTCTATTGCATGAGAGGCAATGTGATGTAGTAGAGAAGCATGTCGGATTAGAACTGGAAAGAGCCAGGTCTAGATCCCTGATCAGTCATGAAACACACCAATGATCTTGGGTCACCCCCTTTCTGTCTAACCATGCTGTCCAAACTTCCCTAGTGGTAGCTTGGAGAAAGAGTAAATCATAGAATCATAGAAAAGTGTAGTTGTAAGTGGCCTACAAGGCCATCAAATCCAATCCTCTGCTCAATTCAGGAATACAATCAAAGCATATCTGCCAGGTGAGTATCTAAGTTTTTCTTGAATGCCTCCACTGTTGGAGCACTCACCAACTCCTGAGGTAACTGGTTCCACTGTTGTACTGCTCTAACAGTTAGGAGGTTTTTCCTGATATTCCAAACTGATGTCATAAGAAGCATACACCAGTACTTTTCCAGATGTAATTGGACCCTTTTCTTGCAAGACACCACTTACTAGAGGAGGGGTTCACTAAGACATTCCCATGTGTGCTGAGAAGAGCAGTAGATAATTACAAATAATTTTCAAGGCTGGCATCATGAGTGCAGCAAGTGATTGGGCAGGCGATCAAGGGGGCAAATGAGAGGGTGAGAGTGCACAGGCTGGTGGGGGGCAAGCAAGGGGGCAACAGGGTGACTGAGCAATCAGACTGGCGGGGATCGGGTGAGCAAGCAAGGGGGCTGGCAGGGTACAATCAGATGGACAGGTGAGCGAGAGGGAAGCCAGCAAGTGAGTTTTTCTGCTCCTATCTGGGGTCTTCACATATGTGGAATTGATTCCACATCTGCTTCAAAATAAACTGATCTCTGGGAGAGGAGCAGAAAAAATTGCTCACCCAGCATATGACTCTGCCCATGCCTGTACCTAGTGTGTATGCTAAAATTTAACTCATTCTTTTAAAAGTCGAGCCTGATGTAACAGCACTTTTTATGGTCAGTAGCACTGAGCCCTTATATCCATGAGCTGTTTCTGGATAGCTTAGTGGTTTAGGTATCCAGCTGTGGAGTCAGAGACTTGGGGTTCAATTCCCCACTGTGCACCCCAGAGGAGACAAGTTGCACCATCCCAGGACATGCCTAGAAGAACGGAATGATAAACCACTTCTGAGTATTCTCTACCTGGAACACCCTGCAAAGAGTTTCCATAAGTCAGAATTGACTTGATGGTACATGATGATGTTCTAGTCTCCCATTCACATTTGTACAGCTGATCTAATTCCTCTCATATGCATTGCTTTTCATCCTAAATAGTGTACCCTTTTATCTTCTGAATCCTTTCAGTGCCACCAGATTTTTGGAGCACAGTTTGTTTTGTTTTGTTTTGTTTTTTGCAATTCCCCCATAATTTCTTCCTTTCAACAAATACCATTTGGATGAATAGGAATGGGAAAAAAGATTGATGGGCTCTGTTATGATTCTTATCTAGTCCACATTACTGTACTATCTAGATATAAGTCAAATATCTAAAGCATTTGCAGCATTTCCCACTTTGACAGATGGAATACTTGTGGACTACCAGGCTCCATGTTGATTTACTACTATCTTCCCTAAAGCAAATCATTCAAGCAGTATCTTGCTCTCTGAAGTGATCCGCTTCTCCCCACCCACCTCCTTCTTCAGGGGCCATGAGGTTTTCCATATTGACAGTGACACCTGCAAATTATCAATGAACACCAGTGAACGCAGGCAGTATTTCCAAGACACATTAGGAAGACAATGTTGTTTTCACAAGCCAGTGAGAAGCACTTTCACGTCAACCCTACCAGGTAAATGCTATCTTTCCCACTTCACCCAATGGTCTCACAAGCAGTATCACAGGCAGCTTGCTCTCAGTTGTGCAACCTACACCACATCTATATTTTATGACTTATAGCAGTTGGTGGGAGTTTACATCTTGCCATCCCCTAGTTGTTTTTTTTTTTTACATTCCAGATGCACCTTTTTGTCAAATGGCTTGGGAGAGTGTGTACAACTGACAGCAGCAAAGGTAAAAGGAAGAGGGAAAGGACACAGAACACTAGAACTCCTGCTAGGGAATCGGGGAAACAATGATTCTGGTGAATTCCTGAGAAATGAGCAGGGAGAGAGAGAAAAAAGAAGCATCCTTCTTCTTTTACACCATCTTTCTCATTCATGTTATTCTGTGGAACAGAAGCTGTGACAAGACATGGGATGGTGCTAAAAGGTTTAGTTCCAACTGACCCCTTTCCCAGAATGTTACCTTTTGGACTACAACTCCCAGAATCTCCAATCTGCATGGCCACAGGCCAAGCTAACAGGAGATTTTGGAAGTTGTTATCCAAAATATATGTAATGTTTCCAAACTCTCTCACCTTTACCTTGTTGCAGAATTTGAAATATCTGGTAAATTTCTGTTTGCTACACAGGAGAAAAACAGATTCATAGAGGAGAATAGCTACAAGTTCTCCAGAGTCCACCCCTTTCTCATTATCTGGCAATTAAGGTCTCAATAGCTCACTGTGAGCACCAAAGAATCACTTGGGATCTAGCAGACCACTAGGCCCAACCCGCTTATTTGACTAAGCTAGAATGGCAGGACATATATGCCATATAGGTTCTCAACCACTTTGTAGATCTCCTGTCATCTGCGACATAAGGATTTGTGACTTGTGACTCCTTAGCTAGGCAAACATGAGAATCTTTCCATGAAGACCTCTCTGAGAAATCCCTATATAGGATTCCAGCATGATTACTGCAAATTGGACTTGGTCCAATAATAATTTCTGACAGTTTAACATCCTAATAAAATTGTGGCAAAATGAAAGTAGCAGAGATACACAAAGTTTCCCACCATGCAGACCCCAAATCAAAATACCGTATTTGCCGGCGTATAAGATGACTTTTTTGGCCCAAAAACATGCCTCCAAGTTGGGGGGTCATCTTATACGCTGGGTGCACTTCAGTTGGACCAGGAAGGAGCCGCCGCCGCCGTTGTTGAGTGAGTGACACGGGGCCGCACCGACAGGGGAGGAAGGCAGGTGGGTAGGCAGGTGGTCAGTCTGGACAGAGGAAGGGAAGCAGAGCCGGCCATGCCTGAGTGGCCAGAGCCCACTGCCGGGCTGCCCGCCACCTCGCACCGCTGAGCCAGCTGCCCGCTTGCCCGCCCAACGCCGGAGAGCCACTTCCCCTCCTCCTCCTCCGCTGCCGCCGCCCACCCGGCCGCTTCCCCTCCTCCTCGCCCTCCTCGTCACTGGCCATGAACTTCCAGGGCGGGCCTGGGCAGAGCCCCAGGCAGCCGCCGCTGGCGCCACAGCACAGCCGTCCACTCTATATTTTGAGTGAAAATGTTGGGGGGGGTCATCTTATACGCCCAGTCATCTTGTACACCGGCAAATACAGTACCTGTCCCTCTTCTGCCTCTTTCCTATAGGATGGGCAAACAGGTGAAGGTTGAAGATGGTGTGGCTCTTTTCTTGCTAGAGCAGCTCTTCACAGTACAGTATATTCTTTGGAGACCGGTCAGAGTAAAGCCAACACTTGTCCATATTTTAAGTTCCATACCCAGCTCAGCTGGTTGGCCAGAAGAGCCACTCTCCAATCATACTGTGTGAGCTCCTGGGCCAATCAGTGTCACATAGAGCCTCCAGAAGATGATGGTTTCACTGCAAGAATTGGGGGAGTGGCGCTGGCTTTCCTTAAGAGTGAATTTATTCAGTGTAAATTAAACTGAGCTGGATCCTTTATGTGTTTCATTCAGATATTACAATGGATGTAATGCAGAACTTGGGATGTTTTTTTTAAAAAATACTTTCTTAAACTTTCTGCTATTTCTGTAACTACTGTGTCATCCTCCTTGACTACTTAAGAGTTCAATCTCATTTCCTTTCAGCATAATATTGAACAGAGTGCCTACATGCAATCAATGCTTTGGCATGTACACACAATTATGATTTTCTGGAAAGCATACTCTACAGCTTTATCCTTAGTGTCCATTTCCTACAAATACAATTAGTGGAGAATAAATTAGATTGTAACATCATTTTGAGCATGCTGGCCTTGTTTTGCTCTATTTCTAATTTTCTTAGAATTCAGTGTTTACAAAGATTAAAATGCAACCAGGTTCAGCCGGAAAGAATAAATAGCACTTAAAGAACATTTTTTTAAAAAAAGAAAAGAAAAACTCTGGATGATAGAGTTGTATAGTTCCGTGTGGGTTTTACCAATACCTATGTATCAAAGAAGCTGATAAGCAGACTAGTAGACAAGTAAAGGTGATTAATGGTTCTGAATGTCCAGGGTTCTTAGGACTGATTTCTACAACTATTTCCAGAGAAATAGCTGAGTTAGTTTGTCTCAGCATGTCAGCAAAACTGAAAGGGAGCAGAAAGGAAAAATAGAGAGGAGGGGGAAGAAACAAGGACAAAACAGCAACACATTGCTAAGATAGAAATATGACTATCAGAATGTTGATTATTTAAAATTGCAGGCCACAACCTGGCTGATAAGTCATAGGCCAAGTGTTTTTTGCTGTCAAGAAATGCTAAGAGTTGTCGGTAAAACAGAGGTCAGATATGTCAAAAGAGACAACTCCTTTGTACTGAAGGCTAGATTATTCATGTATGCAGTGCACTTAGGAAGCTTTGTCTTTATTTAAGCCCTTAGAGATGCACTGAAATTCATTTGTGTAGCTGATTCCGACTGTCTTCCTCACTAATCTCCAGTAATAATTCTTTTTTTTTTGTCTGCAATTGTCACTCTGTGGTTCATAATAAAGTGTCCTGAGAGGTCGTGGTGGTGTTGTCTACTGTCTGTATTCTCACCTGGTCATGACTACCATCACTGTAGGATATGTATAAATGTGTGGTATGCATTCACTCTGAAGAAGTGCATTTTGTCCACGAAAGATCACTGTAAAACAATGTTTGGTTCCCTCTCTTTTCTTCTTCTTTTCCCCATTAATTTTGCCATTACACATCTATGTTATTTAGGATTGAGCTGAATTGATAATGACAACTTCTCAACCATTTCATTGACCTACAAATGGTCTGTTTTGTCATGACGATGAAACTTGAGAGGAAACAAATCCAGATCACGGCTGAAAGACAGAGGTTCCCCACAGGAAACCATAGCTAGCACCTGTTTGTGGGATGTTAATTGCCCAATAAGGGTATCATCTGCCCTTGTTTTTCGGCTGTGGATATGAATCACACTGCTTCCCCTCCTTTTTGTTTCATCACTATAACTGTTAGCTCATCTAGATGAAACGTCAGACAGCCATTAACCCAGTTCAACCACTGGGGATAAAACGAACATGACTCTGCAATTATCCAGTGAGAGACTTTAGCCTCACAAATAATGAGAACATGTTAAACAAGGTGGGATGAGAACCACAAAAGGAAATTTACCCATTAATAATATGAGTGGCTGGCACTGGATCTACATCATAATTCCATTTCTCCAAATAATCATTGCAGGATAGATGATCTAGAATGATGGATAGATGTGATAAATGCCCCTATCTTCTTGTCATATCTTCTTTTAATACCACCAAAACCTAGTAACCAAACAATTAGTGGAGAAAAGGACTATTGATGGTTATGGCAGCTAAATGGAACTTCCATGTTCAGAAGCCATACATCAGGAAAGTCCAGCTGGTGGGTGCAAAAGTGACAAGTGATTTGTACGGTGACTTACCAACTACTGTATTGATAAGTGTGCTGTGGGTGGAGGAGAAGAGATGTAAGTAAATGGGACTTCTAAACAGGCATATGTATAGAATCTTGCTATGATTGACAGTTATATGGTCAACATTGTCACTTTGCAAAGTGCAAAGACATGCACTTTGTGTGTGCTGAAAGATACTCACCTTCTTCCTTGATATGAAGATGAAATGACTCAGCAACCCTAGGTCTAATCTCAAATGCGTGCAGCACCCAATCCAAGTCTTCTACATTCTCTTATACTCCATTTTACATTTTAAATATGTTCCAGATTTCCTGATTTAATATAAAACAAACTCCCTCCATCATCCTTTCACTCCTGCTTTGCTGAACAGCAAGAGAAAACAATCCAAAATAAAATTTGATTTTTTTTATTTGAAGGAAATTCGACACCCTTTAGAGTTTATTTTTACTGTAAAAAACAAACAAACCCCCCACTCCTGGTTCAGAAAGCAACCAAGCAGTCTTCTTTACAACCTCAGACTGCTTAGTTATCTCTTGTCAAGTAGATGTGAGGACAGGATCATCCCCATTTTAGTCATTAACCTGTTCACCAAGCTATTCTTATTTTTCATGGGAGAGTCAAAGAAAGAGCCAAGCTTAAGCTGTGAAAGAAACGGGGGTTGGTCCAATTCACTGAGACATGTCTCATCAAATCACAGGGTAAATGTCACAAATGTCAGATCGAATCATTTGTTTTTTCCCAGTCCTAGCAAGTGTATCTCATTTTGTAAGTTTTCTCTTGACCACCCATAGGTGAATGGTAAAACCCCCCTTTCAGCATTGTACGTTGGGCAACACGTCATTAGAGCTTGGAAAGCTGACACTTTTCAGCACTATGATTCCCAGAATCTCTTAGCTATGATGGCTGGAGATTTGGCTGGGAGGTTCCAGGAATTATTGTTTACAAGTTTCCATGATCTGGGTGAGATAATTGAATTGCCATATGTCAAGGACAAGGAACTATATGTTTCTCCATATTTTTTTTAATGCTGATGTTGATAAGTTAAGAATCACATCAGGTCTTTCCTCTACCTCTTATTCCAAAAATTCATGGTGAAATAACACAAAACAAAATGATTTCGAGCTGTCACCATTACACAGCCTAAACTTTTATTTCCTCATTAATGCATTACAGAGCTAAAAAAAAAACAATGAGAACATTCTTTTGGAATGTGTGTTTACTGAACACAAAATGATATGTTTACTGAAATAGCAATTGCTGCCGGGTTACCCGGTAGGGAAAGCTTTCTCTCTGCACCCTATTCAGATCTCCTGGTGTCACCCTAATCTGGAGCATTGCCCTCCAGAGGGCAGGATGGCTTCTTTCCCTCCTCCCTCCTCCCTCGTACATTGTCTCTATCTGTATTTATGTCTATATCTTGATGTCTATCTTCAGACCCATAATACAAATACAGACAAGTCTTTGGCAAGGTTCTTGCTAAAACAGATTTTCATTGGTTGGGTGATGGTTTTTAATTATTTCCTTTATCTGTGTTTTGCATTTGTTTTGTTTCTTTTCCTTTCCTTTTAAATGCCTTGAGTGTCATTTTTGGTAGAAAGGAAGAATGTCTATCTATCTATCTATCTATCTATCTATCTATCTATCTATCTATCTATCTATCTATCTATCTATCTATCTATCTATCTATCTATCTATCTATCTATCTATCTATCTATCTATCTATCATCTGTCCGTCCGTCCGTCCGTCCGCCCGCCCGCCCGCCCGCCCGCCCGTCCGTCCGTCCTTCTATCTATCTATCTATCTATCTATCTATCTATCTATCTATCTATCTATCTATCTATCTATCTATCTATCTATCTATCTATCTATCTATCTATCTATCTATCTATCTATCTATCTATCTATCATCTGTCCGTCCGTCCGTCCGCCCGCCCGCCCGCCCGCCCGCCCGTCCGTCCGTCCGTCCTTCTATCTATCTATCTATCTATCTATCTATCTATCTATCTATCTATCTATCTATCTATCTATCTATCTATCTATCTATCTATCTATCTATCTATCTATCTATCTATCTATCTATCTATCTATCTATCTATCTATCTATCTATCTATCTATCCACACACACTTATGAGTAGTATCATGGTAAGTCATGCTTTGTTTTTGAATGTCTCCTGTTTTATAATAGGGACATGAAGAAAGATATGTCAAGACAAGGGTGATGTGCTTGTAGTTGCTCCAGATACTATTGGATGAATCCGTTTTTCTGTATCCATGATCATTAGGAGCCAGATTGGTATTGGCACTGAAATTGCCTTGATTACCTTGTATGGTAATTCTTATTGGGAGAGATGGCAAGAATATGACTTTCAGTGCCATTAGTTTCGGTACTGTCTGATTCGGGAATGAGGAACACAAATCTATAATAGTTCCACTCCTGTTGGACAGAGATGTTTAGGCACTTTTGCTTGTCCCTAAAGGTTCTGAGCTTTGGGGTTCCATGAGACCCAACCTTATCTCTCATATTGTTTAATACTATATCTACAGGAATCACTCAATGGGGCCATCCAGAACTTGGAAGTATGTTATGCTGATGGCACACAGCTCTACTGTTCAAGTTCATCTTTAACAGGTGAGGTAGTAGATGTCTAAATCAGTGTCTGGCTGCAAAAATTCAATGAAGGAGACTCAAAAACACCCAACGCTCATTCCAAACAAGACTGGTAAGCTATAAGTGGGTGGTTGTTCTGACTAGCTGAGTGGTGTTCAAACTGTTCTGGATAGGGTTGCATTCTCATGATCTGATCTCACTTAATCCAAGATAGGCTGCTCTGCATGTTCAATTGGGAGAACACTATATTGAATAGTGACTCCTGAGAGCTGGCAAAAAACACTTTGCTCCTGAGGCGGAGTAGCAAGCAGAGGCGTTGCTCAATCCCTTTTGGACCAGGGGGGGAAAAAAAACACCACTCAAGCACATCTCCCTCATCTGCCTCATTTCCAGCAGTTCTTTTTGTTGTTGTTAACACCACCACCACCACCACCACCACTATTAATAATACTAATACTAATACTAATACTAATACTAATACTAATGCTAATGCTAATGTTAATGCTAATGCTGCTGCTGCTGCTGCTGCTGCTACTACTACTACTACTACTACTACTACTACTACTACTACTAATAATAATAATAATAATAATAATAATAATAATAATAATAATAATAATAATAATAATAATAATAATAATAATAATAATAATAATGGCAAATCAAATAACTAACCATTTATTTCCCTTTAAGAATAACTGAAATCTATGGCCTGAAGTGACTGCCTAACTTTGCCTAATGGTAGGGCAGGTCCTATTCCTCACATTTATACATGTTTCTGGTATATCGGACCAAAAGCTATACTAAAAACCATCTTCCTGACATGTCAGCTGCCTATACACTGGGTTCATATCTGTATTCCTGTTCTATATATCTCTGTTCACATCAACAAAATTTGGAAATTTTACTTTTTGTGCTGCGGCTCCTAAATCCGTCAACCAGCATGTGGATGCTTGGGAGGGCTGCCAGGTTTACAGCATCCTGTTCTCTGAAATTCAGAGGCAACATCTGGGATGAGGGGACAAGCCTTTGTGGTATCACAGAAATACAGCAGGCAAGAAGAGAGGAGGTAGCACTACTCTTATACATGTGACCTTGAGGGTTGAAGAATTGTGGCTTGAATTGGTTGTGGAGTTCTGCAAAACATGTATGATTTTACGTGTTTTTCAATTGTTTTCATTTTTCTGACATGTTTTAAATTGCTACATTTTAAATAGGTTTATGGCTGTGATCCTGTTTGTTATGTTGTGGAATGAAAAAGGTGGAACATTCAGCTATTCCCAGCCAATAATTAACAAGTCACCCCTGGGATTTGGGGGCACCTGCACCTGCTGACTTGCAAGTCCCTGAGAATTGCAGCAGTGACTCCTTAATTGCCAGCTTAACTAACTAAATATTATACCACTTGCCCTCCACTTTCATAACTAAGCAACAATATTCCCATCTATGCAGTTTGTTTAAAACCATTTGGATTTTTTATATGTGCCGTTATTCCTGTATTGTGAATTTCGTTGTATGTGTATATACTTACAATGACAATAAATTATTATTATTATTATTATTATTATTATCAGTAATACCTAGTGGAGTGTAGTAGATAGGGTAACAGACTAGGACTCAGGAAACCTGGATTGAATCCCTGCTCAGTCATGGAGAATCACTGGGAATATGAAACTGGTAAAGTTACTCTTTAAATATTTCACTTACCCTGAAAGTCCTATCAGGGTTGCTATAAGTTCCAACTTGATGGCACATATCAACAACAATTCCTGCACCTGCCCTGAGATCTAGTAATATAGATAATATAAATAAATATAGATAAATAAATATAGATAAATAAATAAATCTAGTAATATAGATAATATAAATAAATTCTGCTAGCACAACCAGTACCAAGAAATTGCAGTCTCAGCCCAACAACATCTGGAGGATCATGGTTGCCCTTTCCAGCTTTATGTTGATTATCATCAGAGCTTGCAATTTATTATCATTAGAACCTTTGAACTATATTTCCCACATTCTTCCAGTCAGCTTACCTCCTGGACATGCTTGGTATAGAGATCCTGTCTACACGCATACACACACCCCACCCAACCCCCTAAATGCAACTTTACTATTCACTTAGTGTTACTGCTGGAATATCATTGGAACAGGATTTATATTTTTGAAATGTTTTCAAGGCCTATATAGCAATTCCTTCTACTTTTGTGGTCCAAGCAGTAAAATCAACCTGCACACAATTATGGAACGTTTTACTTAAGGCAGCTGCCAAGCAGACATCCATATTGGCTGCAGCAGGACTTGGTGTAGATACCACCGTAACTCCCTAGTGATTCCCAACAGCCAATCAGAAAAGAGTTCATCAGTTCACCAAGCAACATAAACAAAATATCAGGGGTTTTATATTCATTCCTTCATCCTTAAAAAGAAACACACTAGCAAATGTTCCCTGCCAGCCCTAACCTGGTACAGCATATTAGACTAATGAAGGGTTGCTGTTCATGCATCATTCACATGCCGCCAAGACTGGGAACAAACAGTCCCCACAATTTGGATGGAACTGCTTTTGAACTTTTCAGAGGTTCATAATCTGAAAATTCTTGACAGGAAATGATCACTCCTTCCCACCACTTCCCCCTATTTATAAATAAAAGGAAACCAAGTAGCCATGAAAACAGAAGTGGTACCACAAGGATTTTAGCCATGGTTTCATATCTACCCATAAAAGAAAGTGTACTGACTAGGCAGTGGTCACTAAGTGGGGCCAGCTCTAGCAGTAGACACAGTGAAGCAGGTGGCTCAGGGAACAGCGTATGGGATGAGCAAAGATGCATGTGTCATGTGACCATGCATGTGTCATGTGACCTAACCAACTTTCGCACTCCAGATGGCGTGCATGAGGGATGGCAGCTTTGGTTCAGCCGCCAGTACTGACACAAGGATGAGCCACTCATCTGGTCACGTTTTGTACATGGAATTGGACAGTCAAGTGAGGAAATGCCGACTTGAGTTTTGCTTTAGAAAGCAAATTGTTTTCAGGGGCATCCCTATTGCTGAGGGCTCACCATATCTTGGTCCTACCACCCTCACAAGTATGTTTGGTGGCGACACAGGAGAGAGTTTTCTCTGTTGCTTTTCCCAGACTTTGGAATTCCCTCCCACAGGAGGCTAGACTGGCCCCGTCTTTGCTATCCTTCCTCAAGCAGGAAAAGACCTTCCTCTTCAGGCAGGCCTTCCCTTAGTTACTGGCTGTCTAAGAGAGCTTTTAAAACAGGATGGTTTGTGTTTTTGTTGCTTTTCTATCCGTTTTAATAATCCTTTTAATTAACTTTTTAATATAAAGTTTACTTCGTTCTTTTTAAATATTTGAATACTGATTTTAGCTTTTAAAATGGTGTTTTTAATGATATAAACTGCCTTGGGTCCTTTTTTAGGAGAAAGGTGGGGTAAAAATATTTTAAATAAATAAAAACAACAAAATATAGTTGAGGGCTTTTTATAGTCTTCAGAAATTGTTTGAGCACCAGCCTTGTGCCAATATCCAACATGGTATGGAACAACCTTGTATGAACCATTCTTTTCTCCAACCTTGTGACACTAGGATTTAGGGTCACTCCATAAAAAATAATTGAAAATGCTTTCAGTGCAAACAAATGTTATTAGCAGAATTACATTTTGAAGTCTTCTACTACCAGATCTCATGATGGCCACTAGTTTAGGTAGGTTTTTGAAAAGATTAACCAAATACCCCAAAAAAGGCTAGGTCTATCCATGAGGAAATGGTTGTTTTCCATGCCACAAAAACAAACAAACAAACAAACAGCAGCAAAACACAAAGTGAAATCCATAGTTAGAAAGGAATGCAGGTTGTTTCACAGCATTTATGAAACCTTTAGGTATCAGTCACAGAAAGTTGCAGGGCAGTGGTGGTCATGTTTTGTGACAAATTAGGATAGTGATGGGTGTATCGCATGTGACTGGATGTCCCCTTCAGCATTTGCATTTGTATTTCTGATGCCTGCTGCAGCTTAAAGAGAAGCAAGGGTGTGCCAACTAGTTTGGAAATGCGATGACAAGGTAAAGATCTACCATAAAACTCACCAGACTACAAGAAGACAGAGTGTTCTGTTTGGGTTCTCACAGGGGGTTACAAGAAGTGACAATCTGAGCACACAAACCACACTCAAATGGAAAAGCAAAACTAGATGGGGGATTATCTAAACCTGCGATTATCTACTCCAAATGCTACGAAGGAGTCCATCAATAACAGTTAAGCTTACCGAGATAGCATTTTCATAACTAAACCAAAATGAAACTGATATTTACAACTGCAAAAAGCCCAGTGAGAATGCCAACTAGGACCATTATGACTGTGACTAGAGATGGGCATGAATCAGAAAAACAGTGGTTCGTGATGGCTCATCGCTTGTCGCTATTCAAGAACCAAAAACTTTCCTATGAAAAGAACCATTTCATGGTCCGTGTGATTCAGGGCTTCTGGGAGTGGAAGAATGGCCCCTGTGCAAATTAGTGACACTAAATGTGCAGTGAGAAGATCCTTAGCTAGCTAGTCCTCTTCCCACACCTGCCGCCTTTCTGGTTCAGCTGACTTCCTCCCCAATCCATCAAAGTTTGGCGAAGACTGGACTTGGGATATCTGAGCTACGGGCTTCCAAAGCAGGTCCCCTCCAGGTAAGTGCTCTTTAGCAGCTGACTTTCGGAGAATTAGATGAGTAGTTCATGCATATGAATCACCAATTCCAGTAATAGTTCAGCATTTTATTTTGTTCTGGGCAGGTGTGTTTCTTCAAGGCATCCTGAAACAAACCACAAACACCCCAATGCATGGGGGGAGGGTTTGCTTTCTGATTAATTTTTGGCCCATCTTTAGTTGTGACTGAGAGAGACTCAGTGCTGATGTTGCAGATTCTGTTAAGAAAGATTGGAAACCTCTGGGTTAAAAAAATGGAGTTCTCTAGAAAAGCAGAGCACATGCTGGAAGGTCAGGAACCAGGCAGAACATTTGATAAAGCTCAGATCAAGTTCCAGCAACAAGAAATCAATGGAACCAAAGACCTCTCTTGAAGGACAAGAGGAAACAGGAGTGTGATCTGATTAGCATAAGGGGGAATCAAAGACACGCACAAGGTAAGTAGGCATAGGACCAGAAAAGGTATGTGTTTAATCCAGAGTTCCTGGTGGGTCAGATTGGTGAGCCTGGATTAGACCTGTTCCCCATCTCTTCTGTCAAGTGACATCATGTCTAATGATTCTGCTATTTAGCAATAGCAGCTCAGGTAATGCTTTGGACTCTGCTGGACAGTGGCAGGCTGTTTTATGCCTATCAACTCTTTTAACCCTTCCCCCTTCATGCTTTCAAGGTGTGACATTTCATGGAAGAAATCAGATATGAAAGCTGGCTATAAGAAACTACCAGTCTAATCTGGGATGGCACTTCTTGTGTGAATTCCAGTGAGGAAATCCAGTCTGTCATTTCTGAAGTCTGAAAGGATAGTTTTTATGGAGATCTTTCCCCCTGATTATTGCTGTACAGTTGCTTACACATCTAGGCTTATACATTAAAGCAACATGTGAATGAAGAGGCTCAGTATTTCTAAGAAGACATTCAGTTAAGGAGCATCTGTGTATGCATCCATGCATGTTTGTGCACGCACATGGGTGCACATGCATACACACAGGTTGATAGCTATGGGAAGTAGTGTCGCAATCAGAGCACAGAGGGACATTTTGTGGAGATGCTAATCTAATATCAGCTCTAGCCCAAAGCAGGACCAAAACAGAAACAAAAACTGGCCTTGAAAGTCAACTCCATTTAGTCTAGGTGCTGGTGTTCTGTACACATACTGCATACCTCATCTTTGAGGAGTTATTTGTTATATTGTGTGGCCTAGTCAGAAAGAGATCTTATAGATTCTTTATTATGACTAACAGTAAGATTGCACTCAGCAAAGGATCTCAGGTTCCTAATAATTAAACATTTTTGCACTGCTATTTAACTGTTTAAGCTGTTAGTGCCAAATTTCTCCACCACATGTGGTTAAAGTGACACAGATATCATATAGTGTGAACAATATAAGGACAAGATGATTTTCTAGGAACAGACTCTAAAGAACAATGAAGCAGGGCTGTAACTATGGTACAGCAACTGAGGCTTTGATTGAGGGCAAAATTAACATGGCACTGAAAAATTAGAGGTGAATTTATTGGTGTTGGGAGCACACCACATTTTTTCCCTCATTTTTCATGGGGGACTTGCACTCATTCTTCATGTCAGAGTGGGTAGGACATGTGCCACTTGGTGCCAAAATGGCTAGTTACATCTTTGGTTTGAGGTATTGCCTGGTAGAATTTTGTAAGAAATTTCCTCATTTTAATAGGAAATGGGGTTAGGCTGCTTTGCCATTCAGGGACTGTGTATAAAGCATCCACTAGTTTCAAAAGAGATTTGAATGTGTGGTATAGGGAATGACTGTTTGAGAAACACATGCCCAAAGATTTTTTAGCCATAGCAAACTAGATGTAAGGACTTTGGAGCAAGGGGCAAACAGCCATGTGACCAAGGCACCTGGTAGCTAAGCCATCATAGCAAGATGTTTTCTAGCAGAATAGCCAGGTAAACTGTCCAAGTAGACTTTTTTTAAATGGAAAACCATTTTCTGGGTCTCTGTCACATTCACCTTTATCTGTTTAAATCATTGTTGTGTTTCAGAAGGTGTGGGTACCTTTTTAATAATATCACGGATGCACAGGGATAGTATATTCATTGAATATTATAAGTGTACTCTCATAATATTGCTTTTGTTGACAAATTATGGCACCTGCTGAGGAGGTTAATGAATAAGACTGAGTAGTCCAAACAAGCACACAGACCAGCATCCCACTGAGTTAGCAATTCTTCCAGAGTCAAACAATCCACTCCTTAGTCTTGTCACTGACAGGAGCCAAACTCTGTTAATACTGCCTCATTCATTATTTCTCTTGTACCATGTTCCTAGATAAAGTTGATATTTTTAGATATCCAAATGCCTCGTTTTCAGGCAGTATTTTAAGTGGTTTGGTTAGCATTTGTTTGAGATCCAAGAGGTTGTGGCTTGGTTCAGATTAACATTAGATCCCCCATGATTGTAGTGTATGAACTGAAGTGTATTAACCTCCATCTGGCTAGCTTTCACAAGAAGTGAAAAACAAATAAAGAAGTAGCAAAAAAGGGGGGGAGTTATTTTTATTTAAATACAAAACTCTTTCAAAAAGGCCATTTTATTGGTGTCACAAATTTGGAATAAATCCTAGCTTGACTAAAAGAATTCCAGCCCTTCTCAAAATAAAAATAAAAATAATCCGTTCATGAGGGACACAGTATGTACTAGCAGTGGTTAGAAACTGAAGCAGTTTTTTTTAACCTCAGATACATAGGAATCAGGAATCAGCTTTAGCCCAGTCCTTCCCAAAGTGTGTGCCACGATGCTTGGGTGAGCCACTGAACCTCCCGAGGGGCGCCGTGGGAAAGGGAAGGGGACACAGAGCAAAGTCTTTGCCTGCCTCAGATGCAGCTCTTCCACAGTGCCTGGAGGTTCCAATTCCAGCTACCTCCTTGAGCTGCATTGCTCTCAACTCACCTGGTAGCCCGGGCTGGGGCTAGCGCCACCTCAACTGCTTGCTGGGAGGGGGGGGGCTGGACTGTCTCCCAGCTGCTGACAGAGCTGCCTGTCTCTGAACCCACCAAGCAGCTCCACCCAGCTGCAAGTTTACAGGCAACAGAGGAGGAGGAGGAGGAAGGAATGCTGCCCACCTGCCTGAGACTGAAGGTCCAGGTAAGTGGGTCCTGAGTCAAACCCAGGAAAGAGTATGAGCCATGTGCCAGGAAAGGGTGCCCTATGCCCAGGACTGGGGAGGAAAGGGAGCCACAAGTTGAAAAACTTTGGGAACCACTAGCTTTAGCTAGTTAAGAAGACATCAACAGAACTGCTTATCATGGCAGCACTGTGGGAACAAGCTTTTACCTCTGTTCAGTTTTACAAAAATGGCATATTAAGCAAAACAACAACAACAAAACAGCAACAACAACAGTTTATGGCAATACAGTTTGGGCCATTTCTATTTTAAAGGAATTAGGCTGTACTGCCATTATCATGAAACAGTTGATTGCGTCTTCCAAGTTCAAGGATGCCTTTGACGTCAGCTAGACCTCAGCTTTTAAAATCCTAGATAACCTGTTTGAATACAGAGAGAGTGGGAATTAGACATTTTAGGAAATCTGAAGACTCACTTTGCCACTTTGATTAAAACCACCACGAACTGGAATCCAGTACTGTCAGAAGAGATAAATGGAATCACTCCCGCTTTCATTGTGCCAGCCAAGGTCGTTGCTTCAGCATAACATCAGGTGTGCGCAGAGATGTCCTTTGCATTTGCTATTTTCAGGAGACAATTTATGGTGGGAAGGAAGAAACAGTATTTCAAAGGGAAAGGGTGTTGAGACAAGTCTACTTTCAGTTTTCAAACTGCTCAAGTCACCCCATGGAAAGCCAATCTCCCCCCCCCCAAAAAAAAAGTAAAAAAAAAAAATCTAAAGAAGCAAGGTAGGTGGGGAATAACTTTACAGGGCTAATCACAACTCCATGAAACTAAGGCAAGTTTTTGAGTTTAGAAGCTGCAGAATCAGAGTTGTTTTTAGAGAAAAGGGAAGCAGTCAGTGTTCTTTGTTACTTTGCCAAATACAAGGCTATGCTTGCAATCCAAGCTTACAGTTCTTACACATCTCACCATTAATATCAATATATTCCACACACTAAATAGTAAAATTGAAAGCACTCATTGGTTTATCTAGCAATGTGTTCTCCTGCCTCCGTGGATGATGGATTTGGGGAGAGGAGAACTATAGCATGAGCCAATTTTAAGGAATTCTTACAATTTAAGGAATGTCCAGGTCTTACAATTGTATATCTTCATCTTCCAGGCCAAGTGATGTCAATAAACACTAACCTTTATGTATTAATGTCAGCATCTTTTTGAACCAATCACATTAAATCTTAATTTTAATGGAAGAAACACATTACATGTGATCCTAAAAAAAGCATCCACCACCAAAGTTATACTGCATGGCATTTCCCAGACTGATTTAACAGAAAACAAGAATAACTGGAGTCTTGATCTTCAGTTATTTTAAAAACCTTTTCTACCAAAAGAGGCATGGGCTTTTGTGCTAGCAATTTCAGAATCAGTCTTTGATGCCAGTATCTCTGCCTATTGTGTGAGCTTCTTTGGTTCTCAAAATTGTATGCACCTTTTATTGTAGATTAATTGAACCAAGAGTGTCTGTTATAGCAGTGAGACTGGCACACAGAATTATTGTCAATCAATCTACATATTCTGCAAGGAATTTACTTGTACTGGCTCAGACCAAACATACATTAGTTATGTCCAAGTCCTAATGAAACTTGTGGAATGTCATTCTGATCACTTAACTTAAATGCAATAGCTTTTAATGAGACTTAGTCTCAACTCTTTGTAACTGAACCACACTACTTTTTTGATAAATCCCACCATTTTCAGACTGTTGATGACACACTATGTTAACAGCCTAATAAATAATAATTAGAAATGGGCATGAATTAAAAAAAAACATACACCAATTCATTTTTTAAAAATCACCAATTTGTCAATTTGTATTTGTATACAATATGAATATGAATGAATATGATGAATATGAATCAGTGATGAATATGAATCAATGAATTTTTAGGGTTATTTTTGATTTGTTAATTTGTTGGGCTATAAAACGTGTGCACATCTAGATACACCAAAATTGATGGGTAGCTTCCTCAGATACAGTACTTCTCTACAATCCCTTCAAGTTTGGTGAAGATTGGGTTTTCCCAAGACAGCTGCTAAAGGGAACTTTCCTAGAGGAACCCACTTTGTGGATGTCTGAAATCCAATCTTCACCAAATGTGGCGGGATTGTACAGGAGAGTCAGTGGGAGCTTTTGTGTGATTTTCTTTTCTCTGGGGGAAAGTTTCCTGGGGGCCCCTCCTTGTGGGTGTCTCACAACCAAACTTCACCAAACATGCAGAGCTTAGAGAGGAAAAGGAAAGCTTCCCTTTGAATTTGGAGCCTCTATATGTTTTGGGGGCCCTTTTACAGGGTTTTAAACACAAACTGAATTGACAAATGCTCCATTGATTCATCAGAAGAATATCATAAATTTGTAATTCATGATTCATTGATCTTGATGAATCATGAATCAAAACATTCATGCCCATCTCTAATAATAATCATGTGCTGTCAAGTATGGGGACCCTTTTCAGGGTTTTCTAGGTAGAAAGTATTCAGAAGTGGTTCACTATTCCCTTCCTCTGGGGGCACCCTGGGACTATACACCTTGCCGAAATGACACAGGCTGACTCTACTCACAGGAGGCACAATAGGGAATCAAACTCCCAACCTGTGGCTCTACAGCAGATATCAAAATGAGGGTGTGGTTACACATTGAGATACATCAAGGTTTGCACTGAGATTGACACACTTGAAATCTATTTAATAATAGACGTACAGCTAAGTATGTATTTTTGACTGGAAGCTTTTTAAAAATAAATTGGTTTGGAAAGCAAGGTATTTTAAACAGTCTCAAAGGGGTTGTTTGTTTTAGCTTGATTTGGATACAATGTATGTGTTCTTTTTAATACTTATTTTGTTTTATTATTTCAAACTGGGATAGCACTAGTTCAGTGTTACATGCAGAAAAAAAAAGTACAGATCAGATTGCAAGGTTTCCTTGCAGCCCAAAATCTGTGATCCTGGCATCCATTACTTGACAAACTCTACACAGTCAAGCACGCTTGCCAGTGTGAAGGCAACTTCTCTCAAATGCAACTGTTTTAAAAGTCCATGTAGCCCTCTTCAACTGATATACAATACAGCTTAAAAACAAATTAAAAATTGTCCTAAAAGAATGCATTCATGGACCTCAAAACTACATGACTACCATGTGACTGTAAACTGTCTTCAGAACCCCTGATCCATCACTTTATATATTTCAGTAGTGTAACTACACCCTCACTAAGCTATCCAGCCAGCTATGATAACAGTTTATCCAACACTTTTTCTCTTTCAGTGTTTCATCTGTATGTGGTATTTTTTCTTAAATGTCATACTGTTTTCCTCAAGCTGAGAGTCCAGAATCCTACTGGTCTGGCACACACACAGTTGCATGACTGGCACACAGTCAGACACAAGAGCAACACCTCATTAATCACAGCACTTTCTCTCCTTTGGTCAACACATTGATATTGCATCAACCCACATACAAAATATGCCACATTGCCTCTTCTTTGTTACCTGAGCTAAATACTTTGGCCATTTATTGCACAGACTACTGTAGTGTTCTGCTCTCTGGCCTTCTCCCATCCTGTCCCACATTGGATTGCTCTGCCCTGACTGATTTCAGTAACTGCCAGTGTCCCTTTAAGGTTTTCAACTGCAACACATGTATGCCCCTCTCACAAACATGCAATATAGTTTTTTTAATAATATGTCCATTCCTTACATGCATTTGCTAACCTTCTTCAAAATCAGGAATTGTTGCTTTTACAAGCAACCCACTTCCTTCCACCTGAGTAAATAGTCACATCTGTCCATGTTATAGGGTTGTTTTTATGCTGGTGATGTTACAAAGAATGTTTCCTTGGCATCATTCCAGAAATCTAGATCTGCATCTTCATGAAGCAGAGCAGAAGGTCACTCAGACCTGGCCCTTGGAACCACTCAATGAAGTGCTAGTGATGAATTAGTTCTTTTTGTAAGGCAAAGTTCTGGAGTGGACCAAGAACAACTGAAACAGAGACTGAAGGAACTGCTATATTGAAAAAAAATAATTCTTGTAACTGTGAAAGTCATGCCAAATGCAAGGGCAGTTAGGATGATGGGTCCAATTTTAAGGTCAATAGAGAAAAATCGTAAAAGTATTCCTATAGAAATTGAATAAATGGTAACAATACATGTCGCTTCAAATGTTTTCTTAATTCAAGCAGTACAACAGCAGAGGGAAGCTCTGCATTGGCAGAGATGAGGAATCTATAATCCTTCACATAGTATTGCTCAACAATTGTCATCATTATTGACCACTGTCGCTGCTTGCTGGAATGGGAGTGGGATCCAAGAATATCTGGAGAGCCAGTGGATCCTTTACCCTACCTTAAGCCTATGCAGTTTTGATTTTGATTTCAGTAGCTGTCTTTGGAAACAGCTACAGATTCTTCCAATCCTTCTTTGGTCTTTCTCATGCCTAGATCAGTGGTTCTCAGCCTTGGGCAACCCAAGTGTTCTTGAACTGCAACTCCCAGAAACCTTAGTCAGCACAGGTGGTGGTGAAGGCTGTCCAAGAACATACGGGTTACTCAACGTTAAAACAATTGGCCTAGATCAATGATGGCGAACCTATGGCACGCGTGCCACAGCTGGCACACAAAGCCCTCTGTGTGGGCACACGAGCCATAAGTCGCCATAGAGAAATACTTACCCGTCCTCCAATCCCGGATTTCGGCACTCTTGTCTGCTGGTGCAGTGGTCCAGCGGAGGGGTGCAGTGGTGACCATTACCAGTCTAGCCCAATGGGGGATTGGAGGACCAGTAAGTATTTATTTCTTAATCCTGTCCATGGGGGGGGGGGGGGGGACAACAAGCATTTAACCCTTGAAATGCAGGAGCAGGTTTTTTTTCTGAACTAAAACCTCAGCATTCGGGTTTTAATTGCAGTATTGGCACTTTGAAATAAATAAGTTGATTTTGCGTTGCAATTTGGGCACTCAGGCTCAGATGACTTTGCTGTTCAATGTCATCTTTTAAGTCAACCAGGGCAGGCAAACTGTGGCCCTCCATATGTTTTTGGATTGCAACTTCTCTCAGTCCTAGGCGTACCTGCCAATGATGAAAGGCAATAGAAGCAGCAGTCCAATGGCATCTAGAGGGAGACAGGTTGTCCGCCCCTGCGTCGGAGAAATCTCTGGCAAGTGGCAGAAAATCATGGTGCAGAAAGGAACTATCGCAGATAAACAGGCAAATGATTGGTGAATAGAAATCTTTCTGGAAAATAGTGAAATATGCATTTGAATGCAATAGAGAATAAGAAAGAAATTGTAGTGGTGGTGAAAATATGTCTAATTCAGAGTGCAGCTACAGTCTAAAAGGAGTCAATAATGTACATGCACAAAGACTACACATACCAGAGGTTTCTGAAATAGTCTCTTGCCTCTCAGTTGTGCGTGCACACGCGCACGCACACACACACACACACACACACGCACACACAGAGTTGGAGATAAGTGGTACCAGCAGATTAAGGAGAAGGTTTGGACTTGCAGTGTCCACAGCCTTCTCTCAACCAAATTCACAACTTCATGAGACAAATCTCAATTCTCTCCCATGGAGACTTCTTTCATCCAAAAAAGGGAGGAACTCAAGGCTTGAAGGGAGGGGAAAGCACTACAAGTCAGTTTTGCTGAAAATCTGGCTCAGCTGAAATGCTGACCAGCTAGTTTGAATATGCAGGATTTAGGATACCTTGGAGGCTCCAATATGGGAGCATTCCATCCTTCAGCATCTCTCCCTTTTAGAACTACAGAGACATTTCAGAAAGACAAACTAAAGCCGAGATAATTCCCTGAAATGCTTCCAGAACTATGTGTGAGGCCCATGTTAGGTGGAGCTGCAGTGTTTTGTCTTCATATGTGAAGACTGCAGGAGGTCACATTTTATCAGTTAAAATATTACAAGAATACAGAATGATATTGCAGGAACGCAGGTATCAGAAGAAGATGTAATGGCTGTTTCTGAAAATATGACAAGAATATAAACCTTTTGGTTCAGGCTAAATGGGCAGGAGGTTCTCTTGATAAATGTATGATAGATCTTAATGTGGTGAATGGAATGTATAATCAAATTCCTGCATTCGTTCTTATAACTGTGACTATGCCTCTAAATACCAATAAAGTCAGTCTAGTTTTCAGTGCACCAGTGTCACAGCAGTGGAAAGAAGAGTGTTTAAAAATTAAATGGAAACCATGAATCTGTATGGAAAGTAGCAGTACCAGAAAAGTGTTCTCTAAATAAACTACTGTACATTTCTAAATCAACATATAGGTAAAGGTACAAAAAACACAAACCAAAAATGATTAAATCAACTACAACATGTTTGTTTGCCTGTTTGTTTGTTGAAAACTGCTTAGCCTCCTCTAAACAATATCACACTCAGGATTATTTCTTTTCTTTTCTTTTCTTTTCTTTTCTTTTCTTTTCTGAAACAATAATTTGAAAGCCCCATTGGGTTCAGTAGATGTTAATGCCAGATGAATTTGGAGCCTAAGATTGTCAAACTTTAGACTTGGGGGAAAAAATCAAAGCATTCCCTGCCTTCTAAAACTCATAAACAGTGAAGTTTGGTGGTTCTCTTTAGGGAAGGAGGTCCATAATTTCAAGACTGTTGTTGCATGTAGAAAAGAGCTGTAGCTCAAGACGCTTATACTTTGCATGCAGAAAGTCCCAGGTTCAATCTGGGCTAGGAAGGAATCCTGCCCCAAACCCTGGAGAGTCACTGCCAGGCAGTGTCAACAATACTAGGCTAGATGCACCCATAATCTGTCTCAGTATAAGGCAGTCTCCTATTTTCCTACCACGATTCTAAAGCCACTGTAGACGTGGTTATATTGTGTTATGGATATATTTTTAAAAATCAGAATGCTATATGCTCCTTATGTTATTGTTACCCATCTTATAGGTAGTGAGAGGTTAGAACTAGAGATCTCCAACCTGAGAGCCACCAGATATAGGTGACCGACAACTCCTAGAATCTCTTACCATTGGCCATGTTGGCTGAAGTTTCTAAAAGTTGGAGTCCAATGTTATTGGGGACTTAAGGCTGGAAACAATAAATCAACTAAAACACAGAGAAAAACTGACAGTGCATCAGAGAGGCAGTCACTGTTAGCTTCCCTCTTCTGGACATGGAAGAAGGGATAGCTGGACCCCTTCTTAACAATGAATCTCCTGACACACCCAATCCTTAGTCCACTGAGTTGTTTGGAGAGTTTTTGAGCCTAAGAGTCAACAACCATAGTCATCAATCCAGCTCTAAGGTGGAGCCCCTCCCCCCCACCTCCACAACAACCCAAAGGCACTTAGGGTTGTTTTTTCTGTCCAAAACTTGAATATAACTTTTGTAACTCAATAGAACACAAATTTGGAGCAGTGCATGTGAACAAGAGATTAGTGAGAATTCTTTCATATACAGTGGTACCTCAACTTAAGAACTTAATCCGTATTGGGCCTGCGTTCCTAAGTTGAAATGTTCTTAAGTCGAAGCACCATTTCCCATAGGAATGCACTGAAAACCATTTAATCCGTATCTGCTGTTTTTCGTTCTCAAATGGAAGCATTAGTTCCCATAGAAACTAATGCAAAGCCGGTTAATCCGTATCTACCACCATGGGGTGAATTTTTTTCTTCTTCTTTTGACCTAAGATGAATTTAGGTTCTTAAGTCGAGGCTCCGTTCTCACGTTGAAACAACTTTTTACAAATGGAGCCGTTCTTAACTCGAATCATTCTTATGTAGGGACGTTCTCAAGTCAAAGTACTGCTGTACAACACAGCCAAGGATTTGTCCAGAAAAGATGTGTATTTTTTAATTTTTGTTATTTTGTTATTCATCATATAAACATACATACATCATAACAAAGAAACCAGAGTAAACTTCTAACAAACATGCAACTAAAACATGCCTTAGAATTGTGATTTTAATATTTTGAATACTCATCTTATTCTTGCACTATTGCAGGAGAATAGTTCTGTGCATTGTATCCAACCAGAATTGTTTCTGCTGATCAGGTGGGATGCTCTCCGGATTGCTTTTATATATACGAAGAAAGAGGAGTCACATATCTAGGAAAACATCTAGTTTTGAAAGTCTGCAAAGAAATATGTCATGGTGGGTAAGGTGCTGTGGTAACCATTGTGTGGTGTACACACACACACACACACACACATACAAACACACCATTTCTCATTCTAAAAGGCAAAATCTGCGGATCAGAAAATGACTTTGTAGTGTCTTGAAACTTGTATCTCAAAAAAGCCAGCCAGTTTGAACATGGCACCCCGCTGTACAAAACAGCATGAGCTCTGTATGCATAAAGGAGCACAAACATGATCCTCAGTCTTGTTGGATCAGTGGTACTAACTTATTAGGCACTCTAGGAGACGTGAATTACATCAGTGTCACATACAGCACTGATGGTACCTGTCTGTCATGGGTTTGGAGGGAAAGTTCCATCCTATGGGGAGTGGAAGGCGGGACATTAGGGGGGAGGAGCTGTACTGTATATATATTTGGAGCTTGTGTGGAGAAGAGGAGTTGGAGTCTGTGTGTCAGACTGAGTACAACTGTGTGTCAGTTAGTACATACCTGATAGGTTCAGGTTTCTATTTAGGTAGCCAGAACTGATAGGTTCAGGGTCTGTGCGTTACCTTAAAGGGTTCAGTGGGAACCAAGCTGTTGTATGTGTGTGATTGGGGTTATGCCACGTTACATTATCCTATTTACCTGATTCTTTTATGTACCCTGTTTGTTGTTTCAATAAACCTTGTTCTTTTGTTTAGTAAAATCCATTCCTGGTCTGTGTGACTCCTTATAGGGAATGGTTGGTGGCAGCATAAATACATGGTGGCATACTCCAGTAGGTCTGGGGTTGTCACATTGATTGGTGTCCAGCGTGTGGGATACGACTGGTCCAGTTGTCCAGTGGTCCAGCAAAGCCTTGGCAAGTGTGCCCAGAGCAAGGGGGGTCTAGTCAGGGAAAATCTGGGGGCGCGTAGGTAATCTTCTAGGCTTACCTCACGGGGAGGTAGGCTAGTGGAAGAACGTGCACACTCGGATTGGGGGGACTAGATTAGGGAGCTCTGAGGCAACCCGTTTTGGTGGGAAAGGGCTGAGGCAAAGCTGCGTGAAGTAACAGTGATCTAGCCTGTCTGCTGAGAGGCCTAGCAGAGGGGGTGGATTCTGCCTGGCAACAGTTGCAAGTTGGTGCTGAAGGAACAGCAGCAGTCTATAGAAGGCTGTTTCTGAGGCAAAAGGAAAAAAGTCGTCGTTTTATTTTGAGGCTTGACTTTTGAAGGCAGCCTGTTCTGGGGGGGGATTATGCCCTTGACTCGAAGCCAGATGGCAGAAATGGGGGAAGTGAGAGAACCACAGGGAGACCAAGGTTCTGAGGAGGAATTTGGCTCAGTGCAGGATGAGAGCACGGGAGTACTGACCTCAGAACTCAGAAGAATGCTCCTAGCCCAACAGCATGAACTGAGGGTGAGGGAAATGGAGGAAAAGGAAAGGGAGACACAGAGACAATTTGAAATAGAGAGAGAAAGAATGGCGTTTGAAAGGGAAGAGAAACAGGAAAGGGAAAGGGAGAAACAAAGACAATTTGAGTTAGAAAAATGGCGTTTGAGCTGAAGAAGCTGGAGATGATGAGTGGAAATAGGAATAACAATAATAATGAGGGGAACCCAGGGAATGGGGAAGGCAGCCTGTCTAAAACTGACCTGAAGAAATTCCCTGTGTACCACAAGGGAGATTGCCCTGAGGTGTTCTTTTCCCTCGTGGAAAGAGCGTTTGTGGACTTCTCAGTAAGGGAAACTGAGAAGATGACCATTATGCGATCTTTAATCAGTGGCAGCCTGGCAGAAGTCTATGCAGAGATGCCAGTGGAACTGCTGAAAGACTTCGCTGAGTTTAAAAAACTGGTGTTTGCCCGACATGGGATAAATGCGGAACAGCTGAGGCAAAGATTCAGGTCACTCACAAAAAAACCAGAGCAGACTTTTACCCAAGTGGGGGCCCAACTGGTGAGGTTGCTAGAGAAATGGCTGTCTCAGGAGGGGACAGAGACCTTCCAGCAGCTCAAAGACCTGATAGCGCTGGAACAATTTTATTCAGTCCTGCATGGGGAACTAAAGTTCCATGTGAGGGAGAGGAAACCTAAATCGGTGGCAGAAGCGGCAGAGATCGCAGATTTTATTTCCCAAATAAGGAAGCCCTTAGGTGCTGAGGGGAAATCTGTGGGTAAGCCCAAAGAAACCTACAGCAGGTACTCTCAGGGACCAGGGAAAAACCAGCAAGGGGGAGGGGCCCATGTTGAAGGGAAGCCCTCAGACATGAAACCACCAAGACCTCAGATTTTGGAGGGAAAACCAAAACCAGATGAGAAAGACTCCAAGTACAGCAGAAAATGTTATTTCTGTCAAGGAAAGGGCCATCTAATCTCAGAGTGTGAGAAATTAAAGCAGCTAAAGGGAAATTTACCTCATGATTTGAGTGGAACCAAGCCAAAAGCTGTGTTCTGTGTCCAGACAGAGCAAAGCTCCTTGCCACTGAGGGAGCCTGTTGCCATGGCTACTCACTCTGGACCAGTTACATCTGCTGATCAGGCTGGGGAAAATGGTCCTCTTGTGGAGGTCAAGCGCTGCTTACTAGTGAGGACAGATTCGCAATTGTTTGAGACCACAGGGGTGGACGTAGGAATACTTGACCATCAGTATAGGGGGCTAAGGGATACTTGTTCCCAGGTGACCCTGGGCCATCCAGACATTATTCCTAGGGAGTATATAATCCCAAATGAGAGCCTGAAAGTGGCAGGGATTGAGGGGCAGGTGATCTCACTGCCAGTAGCTGAGGTACCTGTGAGCTTTCAAGGCTGGAGGGGAGTTTGGCGGCTAGCGATTTCATCGACTCTGCCAGCAGCCGTGCTCGTGGGAAATGACCTGGCTGAACATGTGAAACGGGTGCTAGTGATTACACGCTCACAAGCTACCACGGGGACAGTTCAGGGGGGTACTGAAGAGCCCGAGGTTGAAGCAGGTGAGGGTAGTCCCGAAGCTGTGGTAGAAACCTTAACCACGGACAGCAAATTTCGCCAAGAGCAAAAGGCAGACGCCACTCTCCGAAAGTGTTTTGAAAAGGTGACAGACACCCAGCTAACACCTGAAACCCCAGCGAGATTTCGCGAGAAAAAGGGAATTTTATATAGAGAGACCCTGATGAATATCTCAAAAGGGGGAGATGGGATCAGAAGTCAGCTAGTTGTACCTGAAAAGTATCGCCCCATGATCTTACAAAGGGGGCACTCTGACATGTTTGCTGCGCACTTAGGGGTGAACAAAACACAGCAGAGAATCACGCAAAATTTTTACTGGCCTGAAATAGGGAAGCAGATCAAGGAGTTCTGTAAACAATGTGATGTGTGTCAGAGGCAGGGGAATAACCGTGACAGGACCAAAGCGAAGTTGTGCCCTTTGCCTCTGATTGACACCCCGTTCAAATTTATAGGAGTGGATATTGTGGGACCTTTGCCCAAGGCCACAAAGAGGGGGAACCGGTTCATTCTCACCATTGTGGACCATGCCACGAGGTACCCCGAAGCCATTCCCTTGACTAACATCGAAACTAACACAGTGGCAGATGCCTTGGTGGGGTATATGTCCAGGATGGGATTTGCCTCAGAAATAATTACAGATTTGGGCACATCGTTTACATCAAAGCTCATGAAACGGTTATGGCAAATCTGTGGAATTAAACACAAGGAAACCACTGCCTATCACCCCGAAAGTAATGGGTTAACGGAGAAGTTCAATGGGACTTTTATGCGCATGATTAGGGCTTACTTGGCAGAGAATCCAAACAATTGGGACCAGAAGCTGCAATCCCTTTTGTTTGCTTACCGATCAGTGCACCAAGCCAGTACCGGGTTCAGTCCGTTTGAACTTTTGTTTGGGAGAAAAGTAAAAGGTCCACTTGATTTAATCAAACAAAATTGGGAGCAGATCACCCAGGATGACCCACAAGATGTTGTGACGTACATAGACACTTTAATGAATGACCTGAAGAGAAACCTAGAGCTAGCAGCAGAAAACCTGCAAGCTCAGAAGGTCAGACAGAAAACCTGGTATGACCAGAGAGCCAGGGAGAGGCACTTTAACCCAGGGGAGGAAGTGCTTTGGCTTAGGCCCTGCAAAGAGAACAAACTGCAGCTCAAATGGGCAGGACCATACAGGGTCATTTCCAAGATGTCAGATCTGAACTACCTTATAGAACAGGAGGAACACCAAACACGAAGGGCGGTACATGTGAATGCCCTGAAACCCTACTACAGAGGGGAACAGGGGGTTTTATTTGCCATAAAAGCAGCTGAGAGTGAGGAAGCTGAATTACCCTTCTGGGAGGGTAGAGGGGAAGTGAAATACAACCCAGATGAGGTGAAGATCAGTCCTGCACTCACCCAAGACCAGCAGCAAGAACTAAAAGCGCTGCTCACGAAATATCATAAGGTTTTTTCGAATAAGCCGGGGATAGTGAAGGGAGTGATGCATCGGATCCACACAAGGGATGCAACCCCGCAAGCAGTATCCCCATACCGAGTGACGGGACCCTATAGGGACAAGGTGCGGAAGGAGCTGGACGAGATGCTTAGGGAGAACATAATCGTCCCCTCTTCTAGTCCTTGGTCCTCTCCGATAGTCCTGGTGGACAAGCCTGATGGGAGCATTAGATTTTGTGTAGATTACCGGAAATTAAACCGCGTAACCACTCCTGATGCCTACCCAATGCCCAGGCTAGACAACCTGATTGAAACCATAGGGGGTTGTCAGTTCATTTCATCGTTGGACCTAGTAAAGGGTTACTGGCAATTAAGGATTGATCCCAGGGATCAGGAAAAGACCGCATTTTGCAGCCCTTTCGGTCTATATGAGTTTAGAGTCCTTAGTTTTGGTCTCAGAAATGCACCAGCCACATTCCAAAGGCTGATGGACCAGACCTTAGCAGGGCTCAGTGACTTTACTGTGGCCTACATCGACGATATAGGGATCTTCAGCAATACCTGGGAAGATCACCTGAAACACCTGGAGATAGTGCTGCAGAGGTTAAGTGCAGCAGGGCTAACAGTAAAGGCAAGCAAGTGTCAGCTGGGTAGCCCAGAAATAAAATACTTGGGTCACATAGTAGGGGGAGGAGTGATAAAACCCCTAGAGGCCAAGATAGAAGCTGTTCGTGATTGGCCTAGACCCAACACCAAGAAAAAAGTCAAATCATTTCTTGGGTTGGTGGGCTACTACAGAAAGTTCATCCGGAGGTTTAGCGAGATGGCGACTCCGCTGACCGATCTGACGCGGAAGAAGACTGATGACTGCATCCCGTGGACCAGCGACTGTGAGGAGGCATTCCAGAGGTTGAAGCAGGCGCTCATCCATTATCCAGTGCTGCGTGCTCCAGACTTCGACCGGGAGTTCATCATCTACACCGATGCATCTAACAGCGGGGTAGGAGCCGTTCTTTGCCAGGAGGATGAGAATGGTGACCAGCATCCAGTGTCCTACCTGAGTAGGAAACTCCAGAAAGGTGAGAGACATTTGGCAACCGTGGAAAAGGAGTGCCTGGCCATAGTGTACGCGATTCAGAAGGCCAAACCTTACATCTGGGGAAGACATTTTGTTCTGTGCACTGACCACTCACCACTGCAGTGGTTAAAGACAATGAAGACCCATAATAGTAAACTTATGAGGTGGGCTTTAAACCTGCAAGATTTTGACTTTGAAGTGAAGGTGGTCAGAGGGTCAATGAACTGTGTTGCTGACGCCTTGTCAAGAAGACCCGACGAGTGAAGACGGTGAAGAAACCATGGACTATGTATATTTTGGTGACCAAAAGTTAAATGTACCTGTTTGTTGAACAGGCTTGGTTTGTATTAATAAAGGTAATTTAATGTATTGCGAATATTAGTGTTTAAAGTAAGTATGGGTTATGGGATTGTATGATAATGTATAACTGTTTTGTGTTGTGATCCTGGTTGTTTTTTGGAGAAAAGCACTTTAGCTTTTCCCCTGCAAAACAACTTATAAAGAGGGGAGGTGTCACATACAGCACTGATGGTACCTGTCTGTCATGGGTTTGGAGGGAAAGTTCCATCCTATGGGGAGTGGAAGGCGGGACATCAGGGGGGAGGAGCTGTACTGTATATATATTTGGAGCTTGTGTGGAGAAGAGGAGTTGGAGTCTGTGTGTCAGACTGAGTACAACTGTGTGTCAGTTAGTACATACCTGATAGGTTCAGGTTTCTATTTAGGTAGCCAGAACTGATAGGTTCAGGGTCTGTGCGTTACCTTAAAGGGTTCAGTGGGAACCAAGCTGTTGTATGTGTGTGATTGGGGTTATGCCACGCTACATTATCCTATTTACCTGATTCTTTTATGTACCCTGTTTGTTGTTTCAATAAACCTTGTTCTTTTGTTTAGTAAAATCCATTCCTGGTCTGTGTGACTCCTTATAGGGAATGGTTGGTGGCAGCATAAATACATGGTGGCATACTCCAGTAGGTCTGGGGTTGTCACAATCAGCACATAAGGGAATGTCACAGTCTTCACAAAGACCACTCACCAGCTGCGAATACCGGTGTTTTCAATTGCTTTTGCAGGGCTGAGCCTAAATGCCACTCCAACCCATTTTTCCTCTTATTACCATAATCCATTCCAGAAGGTGGACGTAACTCGAAATGGTCGTAAGTCGAAGCATCATTCCCCATAGGACTGCATTGAAATGGAATTAATCCGTTCTGGCCGAAGGAAAAAAAAAACCACACACACACACAATAACTGCATGACTCGTTGGAAATGCAATTAATCCCTTCCGGAAAAGAGGGGGGGGAGAAAGAAAAGCAATCAAGCATGCAAAACCCATTGGAAATGCACAGAAAACAAATGGATCAATTTGGAAATGCACAGAGAACAAAGGGGGCGGGTCAGAAATGCAAAGAAAATAAAGAAAAAAGCAAGGGAAGCATTCAGGACCCATCAGAAATGGGGAAACACCCTCAAAAAGCATCCAACCCCCCCAAGACCATTTGAAATGGGGGGAAAGCCAAAAACCAAACAAACCCCCAAAACCCATCGGAAAAGGGGAAAAAACCCAAAAAGCAACCAAATCACCCAAGACCCATCGAAAACGGGGGGAAAAATACCAAAAACCAACCAAACCCCCCAAGACTCATCAGAAATGGGGAAAACGCTCCAAAAAGCAACAAAAAAAACCAAGACCCATCACAGCACAGAAACATAATCCCCCAGCCCAAAACCACACTGCAAAAACACCCAGAACAGTTTTTTAAAAGCGGAAAACAGCACCTTACCTTACCAGGCAGCCCGAAGCCTCCCTGCAAACACATGCTCACTCAGATGCAGAAGCAAGGCTCCTCCTATGCACGCTCTCTAACTGCTGGGGCAAAAGAGCTACAGTACAAAGCAGCCTCGTTGCCACCTACAGTTAGAAATTTTAATTCCCTGCCTTTCCCCCCCTGCCTTTTTCTGTTCAAAAGTAGAAGCTCCAGTTACAAGTAGAAACAGAATTTTGCAGCCGGAGTTGGTCGTAATTTGAAATGGTTGTACGTCGAGACGTTCGTAAGTCGAGGCACCACTGTAATTCCCGAGCTGTGGGGTTGGGGTTCATTTGCTTATGCCTGGAAAAAGGATGCAAAACCTGGACACAACGTTTTGTGGAGAAACAAAACTTAAAGACACTCTGACACCAAGGGAAGTGGGGTATCAGGTAAATCCTGATTTGGATTGTCATAAATTTCCCAAGGGAGGGGGCTGGGTTGAGAGCAAAACCTGCAAATGATGTCTGTCTACACCAGTGAAACCTAACAGCTCAATGGAACCTTACTTTCTGCCTTATTGAAAGAGTGCTGGAGCAGCAAAGGACACTCCATGATTTGGCCCTGGAAACATCCATTGTTCTGGCTGCCCCTTTGGGCAGAGAAGAGTCGGACATTATGGGTCAAATAGTCTATGTCCTCTGAAGCTTTGAGAGTGCAGCACAGGTCTTTGGTGGGCAGGCAGCCATCCTTGGCCAAGTAATCCCAATGTTCCATGGCTTGGTTGGCATGATGGAGGGCATAATGGTGGCTAGGGAATTCCATAGAAGGAGAACAGCATTTTGTTTTCTGACCTGAAGTGGCATGCCTGGCCAGCAAGTTGCTCCACTACAGGTTTGTCTCCTTGTGGAAGAAAGAAGAGTACATTCTAGAAACCATCTTGGATCCCCAAATTAAACACCAGGAAATGGATATAAAGCAGAAGGAAGGAGGGGGGAATGCCAGCCAACGTCCCATCACATGCAGCAGCAGTTAGTGAAGCAGGTCCTGCTAACACTGAGGGGGTCACTCAGCGCAGGAAGAAACTAGAAACATTCATAGCACCTCAAACAGCAGTACCAGCACTTGTATTCTAGAGTCCATGTTCCCCATCTCTGCAACAATAGGGCAAGCTTTCTTGACAAGAGTGGCAGGGGCTGTCCTCCAGAGGCATCACCTCAGAGGAAGACATGACAGAGACAGAGATACAGACGTACATGCAGGAGCCTTGCAAGCCAAAAGTGATCGCTTGTCTCACTGGGCTGAGGAGGAGTCACTGTGGGGAGGTCTGGCAGTGAGACTGCTGTCTTGCCCACCAACTAGTGTGCATAGTTGGAGAGTGTTATCTCAGGCAGGGGACACTGTCAGTCCACACTGCTCATGCCTGGAACCTGGATCAGTAGAAAAACATATTTTCATTAAAGTCACCTTACTATTGCTGGGTTTTCCTGAAGTCTCATTTAAATAAGTGAGAACTGCTCAGAGTATTAGATACGGCATGCTTCAGTCTGCTGCCTTCTCTGTTCTTCCAACTGCTACTCCAAGATTGTGCTCAGTCACTCAGCGGTTTGATGCCCAATGTTGCCAGCACAGTTCCCAATACACCACAGGTTATCTGCTGCTCCAATCTGCCTGCTGGTGCTGCACAGAGTATTTCCCCATTCCCCAGTGTAACCTGTCCTCTGCTTTCCCAGTGCTGCTGGCATTGCCTGCTGACTTTCCCACTGTTGACTTAGTATGCCCATTACAGTCATTCCCTAATACCTAGGTACTTCTGGATACTGGTGTGCATTCTTTTCCTTTGGCACAATCACTGGGAAGGTGTCAGAGGACAAAAAAAATTATTAAAAAAATAATTATTATTAAAAAAATAATATCAGTGCCATCATCATCATCACCACCACATTAGAATGGCACAGCTGGAAGAGACCCTATGGATCATCTAGTTCAGCTTCTGCCAAGGAGGTGCATTAGGGAATTGAACTCCTAACTTCTGGCTCCACAGCCAGATACCTGAACGATTGTTTTGCCTGTCTTTGTGTTTTAAAGGAGGAAATAATGATTATGCAGTATTCATATTGACTGCAATAGATTTCTGGATATCCAGATATTCTGAATTTTTAAAATTCTGAATTCTGAATTGGAAGGGTTGTAATTCCAAATGCCAAACCTGAATTCTGAATCCAAATCTTGGTACTAGTTCACATAACTAAACTAAAGGCCATTGTTTCTTCTATTGAGTCAATCCATTTCATGTCCAGACTTCCCTTTTTCCAAATTTTCGTGTGAAGGCTAAATGTATAGAAACCAGAACAAGCCTACTTTGACATCCTCTCCTATTTCTCTTGCAGTGTCATTTGGTAAGCAGGATTCCTTTACCACCAGCTGCTTGCACCCCATTTTTTGCTGCACAGGTGCAGCAAAATGGGGTTCAAGTGTTTATGCATATCTCACAGAACAAATTGAATTAGTTGCCCCTTTAGTGTTTCAAAATCTTTCAAATATGGAAATTTACATGTGGTATCTGAAAAATTAATTGAATGCACCTGAATTATAATTATAAACATTCATTTGAAATTTGTGTATCTTTTATTTCAGTCAGAGTTCAAATGCAGCAGGTAGTTTATTTGCCCATTAAATTAAGCTCATATCCAAAAACAGAGTTACATCCGGTACTTAAAAGAGGGAGCCATGACATATGTTTCTTTTCTGGGACTCCAAGCATTCAGCTGATGGAAGAAATGGACAGTTAATAGGCACTTTGGTACCACTTTATTCATACTTATAAAGTACTCTTTTATAAAGACCAGTACTGGCCATGGCTAAAAGTACAGCAGAGTGTGAAATAGTTATTATTTGCTTTGTTTATTACATTTGTATCCTGCTTTCCCTCCAGTATACATGGCTCTCTTTTTCCCCATGTTATCCTCATAAGAACCCTGTAAAGCAGGTCAGGCAGAGAAAATACAGTAACTAGCATAATGAACATCAGGACTCAACAAGGACTTCCACCCGGACTCCCCAAATCCCAAGGCTGCCTCTGAACACTACCGGACATTGGCTTTCTGGAGATTAGACAAGGAATTCCAGCTAGCTTGGAAGGGTGGGAGCTACTGCCCCATGTACCTTTCCTGTGCTGCTCCTGCACCATCCTCAGACTGATGTCATGTAGGAGGAGATCATGCTTCTTCCCTTATCATCATTGCTGCTGCCTTTTTGAAGGATGGTCCTAGTTATGGAAGGAGTCAGATCACCAGTACTTCTCATCCGATCTCAGGAGCAGCATTTTTGTGGCAACATCCATCTCACCAAGGAAATGTTGGAAAAAGAGTCCCTACTGAGGCCTAGTTTGTAAGAGATTTATGGAGGCTGGTCCACAACAGTTATTCTTAGGATTCAGGCTCCCTTTTTCCATCACGGTGTTTTATAGGAATACGTGAGCCAACTGTTGGAGCTGAGCTCTAGAAAAACAGACATGCAGTATTTGAGAGAATCAGAGTTGATTAGACATGAATCACAGTCCCTCCAGCAGAGGGGAGTGGTGTGAAGGGAGCAAGAAGAATCTGGCATTTCTACCTGCATGTTGTCTATGAAGAAGCAAACACAAGCACCATCTTTCTTACATAAGAAAATGTGCTAGCTCAGATTTGATGAGACAATAAATGAGTCAGCAAACAATGTGGCACCCGTCCAGCCTGCCTCCTCCTTGAGGACGCAATTGTTCTGCCTTGGCACATAAAGAGTTAGACAGCTCCTTGTACACATCCTTGTCCAGCTTCCTATTACTTTTAGATTCAAGCTGTTTATTATCTAGGATTTAGAGCATCAACAGGCAAAGTATGGTCCTCTATCTATTGTTGGACTACAGCCTCCATCAATCTGGAGCTAGTATAATCTTGTACAGCTAATGTACAGTGAGAAATGTTGGTAGTTGTAGTCCAGTAACATCTGGAGGGCTACAGTTTGCCCCCTCAACCTTAACTAAGAGGCATCATGTAGCCTCTGTGAAGATGGCCAGCATTGCTAATACTAAGGCATGGCAGAGTTGTAGGCCAACACTAACATCTGGAGGGCCATACATTCCAAACATGCAATAAACCAATAGGAAGAAAGGAACCCACTCATGTAGCTTTTCAGAGGGCAATAGTAAAGTAGGTGGAAGGTCAGTAGTGGGAGTTCTACAGCCAGCCTGGCCTCTGTGGGCTGCAGGAAGAAGGAAGAGGGTCTTCTCCAAGAGTGATCTTGAATCATCTTGGACAGTTTGTGTGTTTTCTCCGAGTGTTGGGAGAGAAGCCCCATCTATGTACAGAAACTAAGTCTGGATACTCTTGATACAACGGTGATATCCAGCCAATATGCTAGTGTGTTGCATTTTCATTGTTGTGCTCCAGGTGTGGTCACCTCCAACCATTTTCTTTCCTGATCTTTTTCACACACTTCTAGTGGTACTAAAATACATATTTGGGAGATGAGAAGGTAACCAAGCATTGGGAAATAATGTAAATACATTATTTGGCTTGTCCTTTCCCTCACTAGTGTCTTTTGGATTCATTCCAGCTCTTGCTTATTGCTCTGTTTAACTGATCTGGGCATCAAAATTAGACACAAATGAAAATTACGAGCAAGCGAAGTTCTCTCCATTTTGACACAATACAAGCAATATGTGGGGGATGGGGACAGGGGCGGGGGTGGGGGGAGTGGTTGGATTTCTGTGACGTCTGCTGTTCCCAAGTGCACTTGTTGTTTTTCATGTAAGGGAAAGGGATTTTGAGGTCATGCAATGAATAAGTGATAGCACAAGATTGCAACTTGCTTCATTACATAGAAAAGCGAGCATCACCCGGCACCGCAAGAAGAGGGGCTCTAGGGACTGCTATCCCAAATAGCTCATCTGTTTCCAGTAGGAAGGACAAGGTAGCCAATCTCTTTGTAGTGACTTCATTCTGCAGCCAGGAATACAGGGGTGCATCTCTGCTATTTCCACACTGACAATACATATTCCTTCTGTAAAGGAAAATTTCCGTACATTTTGCCCCACCCTTTTCACTCAACTATCTAGAGACTAAAATTGTAATCCTCCCGTGTCTTCATTCCACAATGCTGTCATGGGGCATTCTTCACCAGGGGAAATCCCTCTTGCTTAAGCAACAGACACTTAATCAAAGGTGAAGTCATATTTATTTATTTTTTGGTCCAGATTGATGCAAGGGCACTCTATGTCTTCTCTAAATAACAAGTATTGCAAAACCAAACAAGAAATGGAGGTAACTATTAACAGAGGATTCGAGGACAGACAACTAGTGACAAAAGTAAGACAAAAGAGAGAAGTTATCATCCCCTGATTTTGAACTAATCGTCTTTTAAGAATACACAGAGGTTATCAATAGGAGGCAGGAAGAGCGGTGGAAGAAATGCCTTTCTCCACCCATCACTTCCTGAAACGAAAGTTCACAGTGAGTAAAATTTAACTTTATGACACATTGATAGGAAAGTGTTCTTCTAGCAAAGAAGTCTGAGGTTCTCCTTCCAAAGCTAATGCTTTTCCGCCTGCTTTCCAGGAAATGTAATAATAAATTCTGGGATTATCTATGAATTGTTTTCTTTTCAATGGAAGAATAGCATGGGAAAGACCCTTCTCCAGAGCTGAACAAAAGGCTCCAAGATCAGCCCAGAGGAGACAAAATCTGCCTTTCAGCCCCCAGACAACAAAATGATGGAAGCTTCTGCACTATTGGTTTCAACTACCACCAATTATGCAAGGAGCAGCACACCTAAGAAATTTTTAGTAAGGATGCAAAAATCAGGAAAATGTATCCTTCCTCACTTAGAGGCAGAGGTAGATTGCATATGTAGACAGAATAACATAAAAAGAGAGTTGTCTGCTGTGGTATATGGATCCTCTGAACAAAAACCTTAGCAACATTCACCTGTGGTACCAGAGCCATTTTGAGCACTCATCCGACCGCTTGAGCATTTGGAAGTGCAGAGGTTTGATAGCCCTCTCAAGGAGCCAATAATCTCTCCAGCTCTATGTCATCACTGAGCAGTTCACATGACACCATGATCAGGGGACATCTAGGGTCTGTTTGTTTTTTATGTTAAATTGATGGCTAGTGATGGGCTGCAATGAGAATTTGCCCAGTCCTTGAATGGTATGATGAAATGTCTGTAGGTTCTCATTTAACATAAAGTCCTAAAGGACACCTAGAACTCTCAGAGTTCGCCAGGAATTGATAGATTTGTGAGAACCACAGACAGATCAATCAGAACATTTTGGTCACCAAAGTGTAATGTGAATGGCTCTTGCTCTTAGGTGTTCCACATACCCTTGGAATGAGGAGGGAGAGGTATTAACCAATTAATTAGGTTTTTTTTTGTTCTGCATTTCTCTCAAAGGTGAAAAATGCCTAAGATGGACCTTACAGTTTTTCTTCTTAGATTGCATTGACTATTTCTCCTGTTCTCCATAGGAAATTTGGCTAAGTCCTGGCAGTTTGATCCTAGCAAACAACATTGAGAAGATCTGTAGATTCAGATCATGGAATCCATGTCTGGTGACTAAGCCATTTGAGCTGGTCATTAGGGCATCCCTTCAGCATTATAGGAAAGCCATAGTCCTCTGCCTTCTGCTAACACAACCCTTCTGTTTTGCACATTTAGAAAAGCTGAGGAAAAGTGTACCAAGGTATTCTTTCACCTCTTACCAGAATCTAAGATAAACACCATGTCCCTGTTTTACTACTTTCCCCTTCCAATGTCCCTGGCAATGGCAAGAAAGATGTGTGCTACCTCTTACGCTAAAAAGAGGAAAACAAAATTCTAGTCTGAAAAGCTGTGCTCTTAGCATCAGTGTATTTCTCTATTCTTTCATGCCTTTTGAATAACAACAAGAGCAAAAATGAGATAAAGGCAGATTGTAGGTTTGTTATTGTTTTTTGTTTTGTTTGTTTGTTTGTTTGTTTGTTTGTTTGATTGATTGATTGTTTGTTTGATTGATTGATTGATTGATTGATTGATTGATTGATTGATTGATTGATTGATTGATTGATTGATTGATTGATTGATTGATTGTTAAACAATCAGATCCTTAGGAGAAAAAGCTTTGTGATTGATTCAGCAACCAACGAACTGGCACCGAGTACTACCAGTTTCTCATGGAATAGGAAAAACAGATTACTCTTAGACTTAATTAACTTTGATCAGTATCCTGTTCCAGATTTGGAAATTGCTACAATGATCTGACAAGTTCCTCACGATGCATGACCACGTATATGACTAGTACTTCATCAGATCATTGTAACGGTTTTTGACCAAAATACTGGCTCAAACAGATATGAACAACTATCTTAAATATCATAGCCTCTGTTCCAGCCCAAAGTCTTATATTAGTTAAAATGAGGTAATTAACCTTTTAATCTAAGGTATGTATTTTTAAAAAGTTTACATTGAGGCCTCTTCAGCAGATAGGCTGGAAGAACATCGGTGGATTCAGCATGCTTGAAGTTAACAAAACTCTGGAAGGTTGAAACCACACTTCCTTGCCCCCCTTAACCCGGAATAATGACGTGAGACCAGAATTATAGATTAAACATGGGCCACACTTTATTGAAATAATAAATGTTACCAATCTTGCTGTAGTGCGGAATCAGGTTTAAACCCAGAGGTCTGAACGGACCCTTTAACAAATAAATGGGTGAGTCCCTGGCCCAAGTTTTTGCAGCTGTGAAGACAGTGAGAAACCCTGCCAGCCCAAATTTGACCACCCCCAGACTTCAAGCCATGCTCTCCTTGTTGAATGTTGGTCTGGGTGTGGCCTCAGTGCATCTCCCAACCCCCCAGCACTGTAATTGCATGATCCGCAGCACTGGGAGTTCAGATGAGCTATACCTTACCTGAGATTGCTATGGGACTCACAAAAAAACCCTGTTTTTCCACACTACCTGCCACAACACTGGGACTAGCCATGCTAAGTCCCATGCCCGCCATCAAGCTCATCAAGCTCTAAAAGCAGCCCCCTCTTGATGTCTTCAAAGAATACATCCAAACCTCATTTGGATAGATGTACGCCATCTGAACGGATGAGTCACACAGCTGCGCTTACGTAAGCACGCCCATGCAACTCGCACAGTTGCGGCCCCACACACTGTTAAGAGTCCCAAGGAGGTAATCCAGTTAAAAGTCACACCCAATAATCTCAGCATTATAATTAAGTAAGGAAATGTCGAGCAAACCACGGGAGGGAGCTGATACTACCCCCCCCCCAATTCCAAAGCGCTGAGCCATGCAGGCTTCACCTCAAATTACGCAGTTGAAAATGGCTAAGCAGATGGTCTCCATCCTTGTCTGTTGCCAGCGGAGGAAAAGGAAGAGGAGAGGGAGGAACAGCCTTTAAATAACCTAATGTTCCCCCCTCTTCCACCTAGCTGCTCACGCGAGACTGAAGAGGTCTCGCCACCTCCAAGGAAGAAGGCAAAGGTGAGCTGCGCTCAGCAGCAGCTCAATCATTCTGTTAGAACAGCCTTATCTGCCTTAAAATGAAATTAATACACCCGGGGGAAATTCTTTTTCCTGGTTCGATAGGGAAAGATCCTGAACTGTATATACAGAACAAAGATAACGAGAAAATTAGCACTGTAACTGGGCAGCTGCAGAACTAGGGCTTCTTTATCAACGAAGCTGTTAGGTCATCTGTTTTCATAGAAGGAGAGTTCCCAAAGTATTTTATCACAGCACAAGAGTGCAAGTTCTTGTACAGCACAGCAAATCAGCATTTCATAAGGCAATTTTAAAAACTGAGGCAGCCCAAACAATCAACTATAATTATGAAACTGGAATTCAGATTAGCACTAAATTTAGCACAGGTATAGCACATAGGTGGTTTCCGCACTGTACCAATTTTAGAGACAAACGCCTGTTTGTTTTTAACCCAGGCTTCAGAGACTGAAATATTGATAATCAAAAAAGTCCTTTCAAAAGGGAAAAACAGTGACATTGTCACACAGGTTTACCAGTAAGAACCTTCCAAAGTAGATACATTGTTGCAGTTTTCTGTGATGGGGGATAGCTGTAAAACAATGAAAGGTCTCAGAAGCAGAGCCAAATACAGGTTTTCTTTAAAAAGCAAAAAAGAGACTTGCTTTAAAGAAAGTAATGGAATTACACTCCTCCAGAAAGGGACACGTTGCCATGTATTTCCAGGGAATTAGCATGCAGTTTTGTAAGACATATTCAAAGTGCTTTCAGTAAACATTTCTGAAACCAGGCTACTGACACAAGTCTTCAAAGGGGCAGTCAGCTCCAGGTCTGGGGGCAATCTGAACTTTTGATTCAATCAATACAACAATTACTGACTCAAGGAGGGAAAGTTTATTAACCCTTCCTGATCAAAAAGGCATCACAAAGAGATTCTATGTCTTCTTATAGAAATATTTTTAAAAGTATTTTTAAAAAAGAATAGAGAACACATTTTCAGGAGCTTATTCGTTTCATGTGTGAACTCACTGTTTTTTGCCCTATGGCTGAGGATGGCCCTACTCAATGTTAGCAGAGATTTAGTCCCTATATCCTGTCAACCACTCCACCCATCTTGTCACTATAGAATTGTTTGGTAATTAAGAAAAAAAATTCTAAAAATGTTAAATGCCATCAAGTCACTTCTGATGCATGGTGACTATCTGACTTGATTATCTCCAAAATGTCCTATCATTAACAGCTCTGCTCAGATCTTGAAAACCTCCCTAGCAATATTGTCTCCTGAACAGTAAGTTCTGTTCAGGTCTTGCAAACTAACAGCTATGTCTTCCTTTATCAAGACAATCTGCCTCATATTAGGTCTTTATCTCTTCCTATCCCTCCCCCCTTTTTTAGCATCATTGTATTTTCTTGTCAGTTCTGCATTTTTATTGTATGTGCATGGCAGGATATCTTCAGTTTGCTCATTTTTGTACCAGTGAGAATTCAGGATTGACTTGACTGAGCACCTACTTTTCTGCCTTTCTGCCCAACATGCTTGTAGAGCTTTTGGTCCAATATAGTTTTCCTTCCTCAGGTTGCTTATCCCAATGAAAGGATATGGAAACTGGCGCATAGCGGACATAGTGACCTAAGTTTACTTCAGAGGTTAAAGGGTGTGTCCGTTTTCCCACTGTATGTGTTGCCCTTACTCAAACCTTTGCTGCACCATTTCAGTGTCCAAAAAATATCTCTTTAAAATATTTTGGCACAGAGGAATTATAGCAACATCCTAGCTTTTTTTGCTTCTGTTCTGTCCCAAGCAACCATAATACAGATCATCTGCTCATCTTCTGAGATTCTCTAGCATTGGATTTGTTCTACATGAGGGAAGAGTCTGTTGGAATTTGTATGTAGTGTACATTTACTTAAGCTTCCATTTAAAAAGGCCAGGGCATTCAATTCTTTAAAAACCCTGTGGTTGATGGACATGGGATACTGTGCTTCTGTATCCATGATTCAAAATGCCAGGAAATGGCCCAATATTGTGGCACAATATTTTGCCCGCATTGCCAGCAGGAAAAAGTATGGCAAGCTTTTCACAGCAAAGGGCAGCCTGAATGTTGGCAACACCAATGGTAGCAGCCAAGGCACTAATCTTGTGCAAACAATTATTCACACTTGTCAAAAACTAGCCCTTACAATTGCTTTGTGTTTGAGTGATTATCTGATGAAAAAAGGAACTATTCTGGGATTTTCCATGGTATGATGTCACTTTGTGAATTGCAGTGAGTGCAAGAGGATATCTTGTAGGTCATCTTGACTGCTGCCATTGGTGTTGCCCACATTCAGGCTGCCCTTTGCTATGTAAAGCTTGACATCCTTTTTCCTGCTAGCAACACAGGCACGATGTTGTGCAGCAATATTGGGCCATTTCCTGGCATTTGAACTGAACAACATTCTGTGTTCATAAACCGGAGGTGGTCTTTTTGTGTGTGTGTGGTTTTGTTTGTTTGTTTTGAAAGAATTGAATAATAAAGTAAGATCCTTAACACCGGGCAGGAAGCATAACCAGCTTATAGCCTTGAACAGACACAAAATGTGTCTACTTGTTAAAGGTGCAGCAGTGTATTCAAACTGACAGTGGGTTGGTTGATGGATTCTTTTTGTTCTTCTTAAATACTGTAGCAATTTTTTTCTGATTATTCTTGAAGAAAATTCTTAGCTCATTTTGATTTTTTAAAGATAAAAATGATCAAAGACACTAACAAGCAATATGGTTTTGAAGCTTAGTTAACCGAAGACTCATCTGGATGATTATCTCCTCCCCGACTTCGTTCCAAGAGTGCCCCAATCAGTATGAATTTCACTGGTGTTCTGTCCACAAATACTCTTAAACTCAACTTCTCTTCCTTTTAAGTACTTCGCCCCTCTTTTAAAAAATGGTTGAAAAATAGTGAAACTGTTTTAAAAATGCCTTAAAATGTTTTTATTGGATTTATGTTTGTCTGTTTTTGTTAGATTGGGGTCAAATCAAAAGCTTCCCATGGGAGCCTTTGGTAGTAGGTGTCTAGTCCTAATCTGTTGCAAAATCTTGCTGTTTTAAAACCATCTGTTTTAGAAATCTTGAGAAAATCCTTTTGAAATTATTTTCCATGGACCTCTGGTTTGTTGTTCTTGTCACTGCATTAAACTGAAAGCTTTTGACCTAAAATGTTGTAGCTGAAAACGGTGAAAGGAGACAAAATGATAGACACTTCACCATGTCTTCCCCCAGCACCCTGATCAAAATTGGATTGCTTTCTAAGAAGTGGGCTTCTTTCTTATTATTTTGACCTAATGTTACTGCCTGAACTCTGCTAACAAAGGCAGTTATCAGTACAATCTTATACTGTACTGGATTAGTTTCCTCTATCCTTAAAAAAAGAAGAAGAAGATGTAGTACTCATGTTAATCCTGGAGTGCTACATGGGACAATGCCCCCACAGTAATCTTGTATATTATGGCTCTCTTTAATGTATCACTTTCCATTTTCTTCCCTTTTCTACATCAACTTGTTTCCGCTGGAATCAATATCACCCATTCTTTGATTCATTCATTATTATTCAGTGGTTGCAGATAATGCAGACAATGGTGCAATTATTTTCCTTGTTGCTTTCACTATTACAAAAAGATCTGGTTTATGGTGATCCCTCCTCCATTATAAAATTATACTGCTAGTTGTTACTATGTGGGCAGGCAAAACACTGTTGGGGCTTCTTCTTGCTACTGACCCTTTAATTAATTATTGCCTGGTAGCTCCTAGCTACATCTGCCCCTTTAATTAGTTGCTTCCTATGGATTGTTCACTGAACTCCAGGGCAGCCTGGCACTGCCCAGCAGATTTTCCCCCAGTCAGTGATCAGACCCAGTTCTGTACATCTTCAGTAAAAATTGGGAATATAGTTTGGGTTTGAAATTAGTGAGGTTCAAACACCAGGGAGCAATTCCATAGCTATGCTAGGAACACAGCTCCAAACCTGCTACTAGTAAGGGGAAGATCTTAACCCCAATCCTACAATAACAATTATTCAGACCCTCACACATTGAAATCGTTCCCTTGATACTCTGATGTATTTGCTGAAATTTGATGTTGCACACTTCTGTGTCCATTTTTCCAGCTAGAGAAAGACCAGCCATTATTGTTTCCTACTTCTAAGGCAGATACTCAGTTCTTGCAATATTCCCACTGTCTCCACTTTATACTTGCTGCCTTTTGTAGCTTGCTTCCTTGTTCGCACCAAATCTGAGAGGTGGGTTATTTATTTGTTAGATTTATATCTTCTGCCTTGCCTTTCTTCCACAGAACATACAAGAGTGGCGGTGAGGTTCCAACACAGTGTCCCATCCAGACAATGGACTAACCCAGATACGTTTAGCTTCAGCATAGTTATTACCTCAGATTTCTTTAGATACCAGTGGCATCCTATGATTAACTAAGACCCTCGGATTTTTCTTCCTTCTCCTGAAAAAATAGAGGTGTGGAGCCTTTGGTCTCCCAGATATTTGGACTACAACTCCCACAATGCTTTTCACAACCCTTTCCCATTGGCCTTGCTGGGCAGGGCTGATGGGAATTGTAATCCAAAACATCTGGAGAGCCAAAGGTTTTCTACTGCTGCCTTTGAAGGCTGGAAATCATTTCCTAGTTCTTATCAAATGTTTGTGTTTGAGCTTCTAATATACAAAAAGGCATGAAATAAAATCTAAAAATAAAGAATTGCTGTTAGACCTAGATATAAAATATGAAACTTATTTAACAGTACAAATTTTGTTTTCCCATTATTCTCATGCAGTGAAAATTAATATGGCAGGTTGATTGCCTCAACCAGTTCCGAAAACATCCATTAACACAATGCTTGAAAACTTTCCTAAGCCTACAGAACAATATTTTTAAAGATATAAAATGACGAGTTGGGATGTCTAGAACTTCAGTTAGCATTCTGGGGCTCAAGGCTAAAGGCCAAATGAGCTTATCCGTGTGATTTGTAATTGTTGTCTCCTGTCTCCTGTTAGAAATGCCTGGCGAAATGGAATGTATGAATAACAAGGAAAACCCATTAAGATGCATTACTGTCATGACTATGACATCACCATAAACCAATAGGAAGATTGCAATGGTCCTCTAGAGCTCTGAAATCATTTCTTGAACGAGACTAGAATTTTTAGCTCCCTCCAGTTCTTTTTGCCAACATTACATTTATTGCTGGCCATTCAGATTTAAAGCCTACAGGATAACTATTCCAAAAACGAGCTCTGTGACTTTTCAGTACATCTGCTTGCAAGGATGTATAAACTTTCCTCCCTGTAGCTATCAATATTCTATAAGAACCTGCCTCTGGAGCCACAGGGTGTCAACATAGACTTTTTATGCTCTCATTTTATTTTTATTTTATGAAACTCACCAGATGGCTTGACAGCTTTTTAATTTTATATATACACACACCTGTGAAAAGTTGAGTTTTGTCTCTGTACTTAGCATTTTGATTCTTGTTGATTGGTTTCCCTCATCCACGCTGTGCCCTCAGGCGGCCCCCACCCACCCAGCTTACCTGAAATAATCAGAATACATGAAGGCATTGTGGAGTATCCTTAAAGCTGTCCTGAAATGTTTGTTGTGAAACACAAAGGACAACATTACATCACCTTTCATTGTGGATGCAGATATCACAGCTTGAAGAATTGAGTTACAAATTTCCTAGAACTAGCCAGGTTCTCAGTTAGAGGAAACAAGACAGTAATGAACTCGTATTTCAAAAGCAACATAACCAGTTGGAATGAAGCTACTTCATTGATGTAATGAGTCATGTGTTGTAGTTACTTACAAAGGTTACTTTTAAAATGGCAGTTTAAGAGGCCTTATGCCATGAATTTTTCATGTTTTGCACCATTCTTATTTGCTTTTTAAAAAAGGAACAAAATCCCGAAATAATCAAACAGCATAAGAAGTAATGTAACAAGTTACATGTTTAACATTGCAAAAAGTAATGATAACTTTGCAAACACACTATAATGAGTAATGGCAAGGAGTTAATTTGAGAAAGTAACACTGCCAGCTTTGAGAGAAACCAGCTAGGGTGGCGAGTGAATTTCACTTCAGCACTGGCAAGTGGAGAGTATCCACTTGAGGATAGGCTGTCTGGCACCCAGAGAGCGAAATGGCTCAGAGGCTCAGAAGAAGCAGCTGGAGTGGCTGATACTGCTGCTTCCTCAGATCAACCACCTGAGGTACCTGCTTCATTTGCAGGCCAGGCCTGTATAACAGCTTGCAGCAATGTTTCGGTTAGGTACAAAAATTCATGGAGGAATATTGGATACATTTGTAGGAGAAGCTTGTACCACATAACATAAGAAGAGCCCTGCTGGATCAGTCTGTATCTCACAGTGGCCCCACCAGATGCCTCTGGGAGCACATGAGACAACTAGATAGCTGTCTCCTGATACCCCTTCCCCTGTATCTGGCATTTGGAGGTACCTCCCTTTTACGCCTGGAGATTATACATCCCCATCATGGCTTGTAACCTGTGATGGACTTTTCCTCCAGAAATCTGTCCAAACCCTTTTTAAAGGCATCTAGGCTAGATGCCATCACCACATCCTGTGGCAAGGAGTTCCACAGACTAACAACATGCTGGGTAAAGAAATATTTTCTTTTGTTTGTTCTTTTGTTCTTTTCTTACTTGTCTCATCACCACGTCAAATGCAGCCCTCCAATATGCCAGCTCTTTTTTTGTGCTTGCTTAAGAGTGGTGGCAGTGGTACTAAGCATGGAATCATTCAACAAGCTTACAGACATAGCTAGCAGCAGAGATAGCTTATGTACCTGGAAAGGGACAGCATCATTCCCAAGTATCAGGAGGAGATGCCCTTCTACTCTCTGGTCACAAGCCCCTCTCAGTAGTGGATTATTTTGGAGTAAGCAACTGACTAGTTGTACAAGCTGTTTACCAGTCTGTTTCTGGTTATAACAAAACAAAACATTTTACCTTTTGAGTTTCTACATGAAAGTGCACATGAAACTTACAGTATTCCTCTGGAGGAAGGAAACCCCTACAACTACTAACTGAGGCTCAAAAGTAACTGAAATCCTCTGTTGCTCTAGATCTGCTGTTCAAGAGTATAGACAGCTTTCTTATATTGAGTGAGACCACCAGTCCAGCCAGCCAGTGCTGTCTACACTAACCTCTGGTGGCTTTCTAGGTTGCACACAGAAAATCTTTTCCTGCTGTATCTAGAGATTCACCGGGATTAAAATTTGGATCTGCATGCAAAACCATGTGCAGTGCCACAGAACTGTGGGGCTCTTTCCCAAAACATAAAGGCAAATTATTTGGTTCTAGCACCTCAAAACACAATTTAGATTTTTTTTCTCTTTTTTTGCAAATATTGTAAATATTTAAGATTTTTAATGTGTTAAAAATAATGGCATCATTTGGGAGCTTAGGTGTCAAAAGATGACTGGAAGAAAAGCATTCGCAAGCATTCATGGCTTCTTCCTGCTCCTTAAAATAGTTCACATGAAAACTTGTGTTTGGGGCACAAACTCTGCATCAAATTTCAGAGGGAGGAAAGTTCATTCTTTACTGCTGGCATGTTGAGATCCATCTTTGAGATATAACATTATGTTTTATGTAAAAGGGGGGTATTTTTATTACAGTTTATAGCAGGATGCATTCTTCTAAAATGTCATTTTTGTCATATTTGTGCAACATAATAGAGATTTTCTGTGAATGACAGACTTATTCAATGTGCGATTTCTTACGAGATTTAAAGACAGTAGGAGCCAGATCTGCACAATACTATGAGACTGATGCAGGTTGTGTTCTGTGTTTAGACATTTGCATTGGAGCGCCATTAAGGAGAAGTCTCTCCATTTCTGCTTTCCAGTGTAATTGCCACTGTCAGAACATCTCTTGGCATTCCTTTTTACTTCTAACCATGCTACAACATGCTTGTTCTGTTCTTCTGTAAATATCCCTAAAATATTAATTTGATGAAGTTGTATACAAAATGTGATGTTCCCTGCGGGCCTTTCCACAGGATTCAAGAAGTGTGCCTCAACCAAATGTTATAGTTAATGTAATATTTCTGAAAGCCTAATCCAGCATCATGATATGAAATCTTGCATATAAACTGCAGATGGACACAGCCGAGCTCCTATTACTACTGCTATGTTAGTTTTCTTCTTTGCCACTCTTTTATGCTGAATTTAGAAATTCTTTTGTATGTGTGTAAATGACTGGAATGTAATTTATGCCTCTGGTTGCAGTCCAAGGAAGCTCATGCCTTGAGAAATCTGTTCAGTTTAAGGGTGCTACAGAACACTTTGTTATTTTACTCCCATTGTTATCCCCTCAGAGAAGTGCCATTATTGACCATAAACTATTGTTAATTCTGATGGGGTGATTGCCAGTTTCAAGGACTGGTGGAAAAGATGACCCCAGGAGGCTCTATCTCTAGTAACCTTCTCTTCTCCTCCAGGCAATTGCTGCCAATTCACTTGTCCCCTGGGCTATGTGGAGGACCAAACCATACTTTGCTCAGAGGAAGAAGGCAAGTTGAGCAGAAGCTGCTGCTTCTCCTTGCTGCTTTCCCTGCTCAACCACAGAGATAGTCCAGTTCAGCAGTGGAGGATAGCAAGGAGGAAGAAAAGCAGGAGTCAGTTGTGAGGACCTGGGGACTTGGCAGTGACCTCCCTCCTGGAGGCTGGGCATCACTAGCTACCTTTCAGTGGCAATCCCTTACATCAGGCCAGAGCTCAGAAAAGTTCCTTCTTTGGATTACAGCTTTCAGAATCCTCCAGCCAACATAGCCACAGGATGGGAGAAGATAATGTTTCCAAGTTCCTTTGCTGGTCCTGAGTTTAACATGGATCAACCAGGCTTGTAACTGTGGCCAGTGGCTTGGAACCTAGCCCAGGGGTCGGCAACATCAGAAGGCCCAAGGGCCAGTCCTTGCCTCCCCCCCCCCAAACAAACTGTGTCTGTACAAAAATGCTGGGAAATCAATCAATCACCAAAATGAGAAGTGGCTAAAGTCAACTTCTGGTTTCATCTGAGGTACAGTTGAGTTGTTTGGACATGTCAGCTCCTTCCAGGAGCAGAAAGTCTCTTTACGGATTTTTTTTCCCCTAGTGGAGGCATGGAGCATGCAAGGGGGATTCTCTTCACCCATTCATGCTGCCGTGACCACTAAAGGCCCCCACTGGCTTTCAGGACATGAACTAAAGCCACAAAGTGTGCACTTTCTGAGTTGTTCTGGTTTATGTCTTGTGAGGCTGGTCATTCTTTTACATGTTGATGTTCTTATTTGCCCAGGGTTTGGGGGTTTTTTTGTTTTTGTTTTTTTGTTTATTTGTTTCATTTTGTCTTTAAAACACTGTTGTGTTTATCTCTCATGGACTGGTTTCCTACCACTTGTAAGTATTTCTTGCAACTATTCAATGTTATTGAGATTTTTGTTCATGTTATAAACTATATTGAATATTGTTAATTAAGGTGCACATTAAGACATTTTAAATAATATATATACAGTATATAGTACAGACCTTAAAAAGCATAATACAACACAGCTCTTTCTGTCACTCATTTGGAAGTCAAATATTGGATTGCTCTTAAATGCATTGTTAATTTTATTATTTGAATTATCTTCCACATAGTGATAGATGCATCATATGCTCGTATACTGCCATGTACAGGTGTGAAAGCTGGACAGTTAAGAAAGCTGACAGGAAAAAAGTTGATTCTTTTGAAATGTGGTGCTGGAGGAAAGCTTTGCAGATATCCTGGACAGCCAGAAAGACAAACAAGTGGGTTCTAGATCAAATCAAGCCTGAATTATCTCTGGAAACAAAAATGTTGAAACTGAGGTTGTTCTACTTTGGGCATGTCATGAGAAGACAGAATTCTCTAGAAAAGATAATAATGCTGGGGAAGGTTAAAGGCAGCAGGAAAAGAGAAAGACAAAATATGAGATGGATTGAATCCCTAAGGGAACCACAAGCTTGAGTTTGCAAGAGCAGTACAGGGTTATTGAGGACAGGATATTTGGGAGACTGCTCAGTCATGGGGTCACCATAAGGTGTGGTCGACTTGACAGCACAAAACAACAACAAATAGTGCCTTGTGTATCTGTGTTGGAAGACATTTTATATTGTCCATAAATAAAATATATAGCCACATGGGCAGTGTAAACATCACTATTATATGGTATTAGTGGGCCTCGGTCCCTAGGATGGTTACGTATTCAGTGCCACACAGGAACACAAGATCAAATATACTAGTATCCAGAGAAGTGAGAAGTTACTGTTCTGCATTATAATTGATTGTCTAAGGTATTCTGGGATTTCAGTCCAAAAAAGTCACCTTTCTCTTCTGGGTTGTTAATCCCTTCCTTCCTTATAAGGCAATCAAGTGGTTAAATGTCAACATTTTGGGTTGTAATCTTATGTACCCTAAATTGTAAGCATACACATCCAGCACTCAGTGAATTGAACTCAGTGGCTCAGATCCAGTAGGAAATCACTACTAAAGTAGGTCCATTGACTCTCTACATTGATTCAATGGGCCTACTCTAGCTATGGCTTACTCCTGGAGTCCAGCCAGTGAGACTTACTTCTAAGTAAGGAAGCCATGATTACACGACCAATGGTTTTACTCTGGAGAAAGAAACATCCTTGCAGCATGTGCTTCTGTGACCAGAATCCCAAACATGGCATCAGAGAGCCTTGTTCACAGATTGGTTTTTCCTCCTAGTCAAACAGACACAAAAATAGCCATCAAACAAAATGAGAAGACGGAAGAAAACAGTGGGCAGGACGGGAGGGGAACACTCCAGGGGCTGAGGTCAGTTCTTCCTTTCCAAAACAATAGAAGTGACAAACACATTCCAGGATTGTTCTCCCACTACAGCAAACAAAGGTGCTTGGCGGCACATTAGATCATGTGCCAGGATAAACCAGGCTTGGAGGGCCTCGGGTTGTGGCAGGAAACCCTGAAGGTTTCACAGAGGGCAATGGAGCACCCGGGCTGTTAAAAATAGAGACGTCTTTCTCCTTGTAAACGAGAATATCCCTGGTGGCCCATTGGGAGCAGGGACTTCAGAAGTGGCTGATCTCGTTCTTGAAACTTCTGTTTTTGTTTTGTTGTTTCTCTCAAGTGCTTCTTCTTTAAGCATATCATTTGTCCCGATTCTGCTACCGTGTTCTCAGCTGTCACCAAGTTATACACTTTCAACCAAAGGCAGGAAAACATTAATTGGGCTTGTCAGCTTTATTTCTAAGAGTGATACAGAGGAAACAAGGGGGGAAAGGCACAGGAAGGTCACCCTTACAGGCCTGCTCTAGATATGATTACTTGTTGCCTGAGAGTGAAAACAGGTAGAGTCCAACAACATTTAGAGGGTTTTCTACTCTTAAATTAGACAGTGGTGTGATTTTGGATTCTACAGTGGTGCCTCGACTTACGACCGTCCCGATTTATGACCATTTCGAGTTACGACCAGCTCCGGCTGCAAAATTTTGCTTCGACTTGCGGCCGTGGAGCTTCCATCTATGACCAGGAAAAGGCAGGGGGAGGGGGAAGACAGGAAATTCAAATAGCTAACTGTTGGTGTCGAAGAGGCTGCTTCTTTGTAGCTCTTTCGCCCCAATGGTTAGAGCAGGAGTCAGGGAAATGTTTAACTTTTAATTTTAACTTTTACCTAGAAAGGGATGCAGCCGGGGGGAGGCAGCGGTGGAGGCATCCCTCGGCGCTCCTTGCCATCCTCCGCGGGACTGCTGCTGCCGCTGCTGCTGTATCCCGGTCCTCAGCACGGGGGCAGAGGGGGGCCCTGATCCTGCAGGAAGGAGGAAGAGGTGGCTCAGGAGGACCCATCCTCCAGGATCAGGCCCCCCTCCGCCCCCATACCGAGGACTGAGAGCCAGCAGTGGCGGCATCATCAGCCCCATGGAGGGTGGCGAAGAGCCCTGACGAGCAGTCGCCAGAGCCGGGCCACTGTTGTAGCCACACCCGCACCCCACTGGAAGGAGAGGCTCCTCCTGGCCAGGACATCCAGCCGCTTGCCCCAATCTCGCTCTCTGCCATGGCCGGCCCCTGCTGCTGCCTCATCGGCAGCAGCCGGGGCATGAGTGCCATCAGAGGAGGCTTTGGACTGCCTGGTAAGATAAGTGCTGCTTTTTAAAACTGTTCTGGGTGGGTTTGGGCTGGGGGGGGGGTTATGTTTCTGTGATTTTTTTGTTTGTTTGTTTTGGTGAGTTTTTTTCAGTCCCAGTGTGGGGCTTGCTCTGTTTATTTTTGGGTTGGTTTGTGTCCCCCCCCCCAGAACAGATTAATCGCATTCCCATGCATTCCTATGGGAATGCATGCTTCGACTTAACAACCATTTTAACTTACGTTCCATCTTCTGGAATGGATTATGGTCGTAAATCGAGACACCACTGTAGACTGAGTTCCATGTATCCAGGCTGGCCATTGGAGTATCCTAAACAGAAAGGCTTCCTCTTCTGGTTGAGCCTTACCTGACTCTTAACATGTTTCTGCATCTGTTGCCTGTTCTTTATTCCTGACTGGCCCACTGGTTGATCCTTTTGTCTTGAGTAACTCCAGTCCTGACTTCTGGCTTTGTCTCTTGAGATCTCTTGGCACAGTTCCCATTTACTGGTTTCCCTCTCTGTTCATCCCAGATTGTTGCCAACAGCTCAGCCACAGGACAATAAGATGCTTGCAATTATTTGCTGTTGAAATTAGGGGAATTTCAGCAATGACCAACTTTTCATATTGATTTCAATTGAACCTAAGTGGAGCTCAGTTCGCCATTCCCATATAAATGCACAAAATGGCCTTATTATTACTGAAGTAATAAATAAACATATGAATATACCTTAGAAACAATTGCCAGAATTGTTACTTTTTGTCATGAAAAACAATCCCTAAGAAACATACAGATATGTACTAATAAATGTGGATTATGAAACAAATAATGTGTATTGCAAAACCTTCATTTTTGTTTTGGATTCTTTTTTGGGGGGGATACCTCTTTCATTTAGTGTTTTTCATGCACCAGTCCTTTTGTATTGTACAAAAAGGACTGCCTCTTTGGGGTCATTTTGTTTTGTTTTACCCCATTCATTTTTCGGAGGGGGGGGTGGAGAAAGCCCTGAAGAACCCATAAAATGTATTCCAGAAAAGCAGAAGCAAGATGACAGAGAATCAATCTATTCCAAAAGCAGGCAACAGTACAACAATCAACAGCTGAATGTTTGAAAGGAAAAATGTGGCAATAGCAGGCCGTGTGCTTTTCCTGTAATATGTAATTTGGTAACAACACATGCTGGCAGAAGCCTTATCATCCCCTCTGCCAAGGAGTAGAGAAGAAGGCGAAATGCTACTATCCTGCTCCTCAAGACCAAGAAGGGGAAAGAAGGGGCAGTGTAGTCAGTCAAGCAGTAAAGTGAGGATCTTCACACCTAGAAAAGGGGAACCAACCAAAAAGACACACAGTAGAGAGCACAGCCTGAAGGCACCTTGCCTAGATCCTCCTCTGACTTAAAAACAGCCCTGAGCACAACAAAATAACTGCAGGTTGTAGTTATTTGGCAATAATGTCATGTGGTCCTCCCCCCCCCCAAAACAAATTCCAGATGGAGAGGGCTAAAGAACAAGCAGTCCACTTAGTTGTTTTCAGCTTTGGAAAACAATCCTCTTCTAGGATTTTTGCCTGGACAATTTAGCTTAGCTGTCTCTGTGAACTGTACTTACCTGAACTGTACTTACCTTTTGCTACTCGACTGTTGCTAATCAGACATCATGCAGGGGTGAAGAATGACCTTTCTGTTCTTTCTCTGCTGGTATAATCAATTACTCAGCAGCACTGAGGGGTCGGAAGCAGCAGAAGCCTAGCTAAGACAGCTCATCTTGCAGTGCTCAAAAAAAAAAAAGAAGCAGCTCCAATTTTCCCTCCCTCTATCACTCACCTGCGTTGCACACCACCACCTATCATAACCCATGAGCACAATACCATGGGGAGGGGGAGGGGATGTTGTCCTGACACCACGTCAGTGACCTAATAACTGATCCACGTGCATGCCGCAATTGTGAGGTGAAATATTTTTCCCATACCCCTCCAGAGGAGTGCCAGGAAACTGAATGCCAGCATTTTTGTCTACTTGGCATTAGACAAGGGGATGGAATTTAGGACGAGACGGCAAGCAGGACACAGACCAGCGGAATCACATGGCTACCAATGCTGCATCCAAAAAAGCAGCCAGAAATGAGAGGCGGAAGACGATACAAGCTCAGTTGCACAAAGTGAATGGCCGAGACAGATACATTAGCCAGCGGAGAGGAGAGGTACTATCAGGGTATCTTCAGTTTATCAGCATTATATAATCTGGTTTATGGGCTTGTACAAAATGCTTGGCTACCCTTGGGAAGAAATGTTACTGTTCAAATTAAGGCAGTTTGCTGTTCCCACATTGACACCACCCCCTAACATTTTGAACAAGTAGGACGCATGAATGAGCGTTTTGAGTTAGCAGAAGAAATACATCTGTAAATATGCAGGCACCAGAACCTCAACATTAATTGCACACAAGGCAAGGACATGATTCTCTCCCCAGTGATGCAAAGAAGCTTGTAAGCAGCCAAGCTGGTACGTTTAACTGGTAAATGGGCAGCATTCAACATAAGCATCATGAAATGTGCAAGTTGTATGCACTCTAGGAAATAAACATTACACTTAGGAGGTGGAACGGCACATTCAGATGGGCTCGTTTAGTTTGGTTCATGTTCTTAAAATCCAAAATTTGAAAATTTTGTCCAATCATTTTGAAGGATTTCCTAACTGGGATTTTCTAGAGACAATTGTTTTGACTAGACGTTCATAAACAGGTGACTGCCACAAGTCAATCTGCATTTAGAAATGTTTGATGGAATTCTATTGTGCTTAGTCAGTCCCATGTTTTCAACAGGTAACTTGGCCTTGAACTGTCTTGCTGAGACAAATCTGAACATGAGAGACATCAGGGAGTGAATAAATGTGTTTTTAACACACTATTTCAAAGACGGGAATAAATTAAAAGATAAAAACAGTGAATTGTATTTCAGCCTTTCTCTGTGAATTGTTTCCATTAGTAATAGTCTTAAGCTAAATAAAAGTTTGCAACTGTTGCTTTTCCTAATACCTTTGTTCTTGTATACAAAATGGGCAAGGATAATACAGCATAGAGAAGCATCATGAAGTTGATGTCCTAATTCAGTGGTCCCCAACATTTCTGCACTGTGGACCAGTTGGGGGGTGGGGCACTCCCACACTTGCATGTGGGCAGGGTGTGCATCTGCGCATGTGTGGGTGGGCGGGGCACCTGTGTTTGTGTGGGTGGGCTGTGCGTGTGAGCATGCGTGGGGGAAGTGTGTGCAGGGAGAGAGAGATCTGTCTCCATGCCCCAGTCCTGCCAAGGCCATGGACCAGCACCAGGCCACTGACTGGGCGTTGGGGACCCCTGTTCTAATTCACTTGTCCTCCAGGAACTGAGAAGTTCTGAACTAGGAGCTCACATCTGTGCTTGCTGTCTCCTCTCCTGCCAATCTACTAGTGGACACTACCTTCTAAATAAAAGAGACCATTTTAACTCACAAACCTATCTCTCAGACTTCTGCAGTCACACTAAGGAGAGGCAGACTGCAATCCCTTGGGAGTCAAATAAATATAGATATTAAAATATTTATATACAGCTTTTAAGAATTCAACAAATACATCATTAAGTGTGCAGCAGGTATGGCAAATATAGCTATAAGGGCCATATAGAAATAACTCTCATGTGCCACCTTGTCATTTACTTTTGCCAAGCAAAAAGTCTTGGCCCAACATTGAGGTCCATTTAGCCAAGAGTAGTCAATTGTTACTGACAACAACTCAGTCGGAATTCCAGATTCATACCGCATTTTCTGGACTTGTAACTTGAGACCCTTTATAATTTTAAAAAGTAATGGACATGTCAGGAATTATAGTTACAGGCCTGTAGCTAAGCTATGGGCCGTTTCTTGTACTGCTTGTCATAGAAGCTTGTAAGTTAACATTTTACTGCAGACCCAACTGACAGTTATCAAAAGGGATGAGAAATTGTTATGAAAAACTTTCCTGAAAATACACATGGACAAATCCTAATTAATACACCCCAAGAACCTTAACCAGACACCTTCTACCTGCTACCAAAAATAAACAAACCAGGGAACCCTGGGTAGGCCCATTGTATGAAGCTTTAATACAGTCACTGTTGGGGTATCTGGATATGTGGACTCTATCCTCATATCTGGATATGTGGACTCTACCACCAGTGCAGAGATACCACAAAATTTCTAAGGACATTTCAGTCTACTCACAACCTTCCTGACAACACCATCCTAGCTATAAAGGATGTACAGAGTCTCTACACCAACATCCCATAAAGAGACTGACTACCTCCTGATCTGATTACTGCCATGAGCACTCGCATGGCCCCACAATATGAAAATATATCTATGGCTGACCTAGAACAATGCTTTCTCAACTGTTGTACCCAAATCCCACTCCTTTATTTGAGGTACATTGATGCCATTTTTTAAAAATCTGGACCCCTGGAAAGAAGTCCTAGAGAAATTCCACTAGGATTTCAGTGACTTTTATCTGAACATCATCCTTAACCTGGACCAGACCACACAACAGGTGCATTTTCTTGACATCACTGTGAAGCTACAACATGGACATCTTAGCGCTACACTTTATTGAAAACCAAATGATTGATCTACTATATCCTTTAATCATGTTGCTGTTTACAGAACCAAGCTTCAAGAGAACTGAATATCAAACAAGGGTCATAAATAATTACTAAGTGTGAAATGCAGCCAACCACCACTGTTTATCCCTTTATTTTAGACCCCTGCATGAATGTTCTATCATGTAGTCTCTGTATTGTAACTCATATGTCTGAAGAAACGGATAATGTTCCATGAAAGCTTTCATTAAAAGGTGCCACAACATATTTTATTATGATGATCATGTTTTGTTTTCTGTCTCTTGTTGAAATGCTTGCACAGACTAACATGGCTACAACTTATTGTATTTACTGACTATGATTTAGTTTTTTCTCGTGTAACATAAATCAGTTTCTATTTATTTCTAAAATTACTTTTACAGGTATTTAATGACATTCAGAGATGTTTTCACAGGAATTGTTTGAGTTTTACAACATTTTAATCAATTCTAGAGCTTTTTGCCCATGGAATATGAGGGCCACAGAACTTACCAGGGGATACTACAACCACTGCCGTATGGGTGCTATAGCTGCTGTTATTGCTGTCCCTTTTGCACCTCATTAGTTGCACCCACCGCTCCAAGATGACTGGTGCTCTGTCCATGACCCATATGCAGCCTCTTCTGGCTGCTTTTGAAGCCCCCTAAGGGTCACAGTGTTTCTCTCCATCTCCCACTTCCATTCCATCCAAATGTGGCTGTGCAGCAGTGAAAAACACCCACTGTGTTTTCTTCAACTTTCTGTGATACAGCAATCAGAGAATGTGCTCTGAGAAGTCTTCCAGAAGCACTAGTTAGGTACAAAGCAAGATGTGCATTCCACACCTAATTTTAAAGCAACCTTGCTTATAAGTTAGGACAAGCAGCCCTCAAAGGTTGGGGAGATACCACTGGAGTCCCTCATCCAACTTGATCTAACCCCTGTACCATACAAAGACACAGAAGTTGGCCATTGTGTGATCATGTCTGTGCTGTCTCACTGCTACTCCCACTGGTGTTTCTCCTTCTTGCTGCTGTTTGTCCATCAAAGTTTGGGTGTCAGGATATCCTGACTTTGGATGTGACAGCTCTAAACGGTAACATTGTGCTGCCTCCAAACCAGTCCCCAGGATTCCTCAAGCAGTACGTTTTTCCCCACCAGCACTTCTTTTTCCATTTATTTTACCTTGAAAAATCAGCTGTAACAACCTAGATTCTTGGTTCCAGGGGTTCCCCACTTGCAGTTCTGAGCCACTGTATTCTACCCACTTACCAGTCTCAGAAAAAGGCCTTCTCCCAACCTTATGCCACTTTTTGAACGCAACTTTAGCTTATAGGTGTCACTGTGCAGCTGTGTCTCATGTTGATATTTCCCTTCTTCTTGGCCTCCCTGTTTCCTGCCATTTAGAACAGTATTGAGACAGGTGGGAAATCTACCACACCTGCATGGACAAGAAGGAGAGGGAATATGACCTCAGAAGAAGCCTGGTACCAAACTCTTTCTTCCAATGTTTTCTGTGATTATGGTCAGAGTGGTTTGTCTGGAAATTGAGGGGTGAAAGGAATGGACCGAAAAGCTAGTTTCTTTCCAACCCTTCTCTTTCTCCCTGCTCATTTCCAGACTTCAGATATTGGTGTATGTATTTTTATTTATTTGTATATTCAATTTATTTTTATTGTACCCTTCCATCAGAAACACAGATAGAGCAGGTGAGAATGAGATGACATGAGTAGAGGAACATAGTACAGCACATAATATATTGCAGAATAAAACATAATGCAATTAAGAAATCATAGCATCTTTTTTTAAGCAACAAGGCAATACAACTAGCCAACCAACATTTCATTCACCCTTCTCCAATCCTCTGAAAAGGTTGTGTTTTTGTAAGGCAAACAGTGATGGAGAAGAGGCAAATCACCTGGAAGGACTCTCCACAGAGCACAAGCCAGAGATCTGATGTTATCTCTCATCTACATAAGCAGTGGTGTAATAGAGAGGGGTTCCCAGGATCTTCTGAGAAGCTACAGGACCTTCTGAGGAACAAGGATTAGGACATCATCCGCCACCCCATGAGGCTTCTGTGTTTTCTCTGACCTTGCCTATATTCGTCACAGCAGCTAGGAGAGAAATGGATTTTTCTATCACCATTTTGTTGTTGCAGACCTATCTCTGCTGTAATGCAAAATACTTGAGGGTGATTTGGCCCTTGCTAGGCAATTACGAGCCATTTGCTTTACAAACAACTTGTTCCTCGTTTGTTGATATGGACCAACCCAACAGTAAACCAAGTTTTGAACTTTTTGATTCTCCATCTGGGAGCAAGGAAATAGGCAGAAGCAAGCTAGCTGGGCATAGACTCAGCTTGAGGTGGGGCAACACCCCATTTGCTCTGATGGACCAGCTGCTACTGTCTGGAAGGAAATGTGTTGCAAAAAGAAAATGATCACTTTGCCTTAACGTGTGAGCTGACCTTTTCAAGAATAGTTGAATTTTTTAGCGAGTCCAAAATGCAGCTGCTACAATATCTTCAAAAAGGAGTTTGCCAAACAGAACATGTAACTCTGATCTTGTTCCAGCTCCCCTGGCTGCCATTTGTTTCTGATCCCAACTTAAACTGTCCTAAATTAGGAGTGCAAAAATCTCTTGCTCTCAATGTGGTTATGTTTCTTTGAATTCTACCAGGATTTTTTTCCCAGTCTTTGTTTTGTATCAAGTTGCAAGACCTTGTGTTTTATTTTCTGCTCTGAAATGGGTACACACTTTTGTACTTTTGTCCTAATTTGTACAATTATAATGTCTTCTACCTAACCTGTCCATTCCATCACACGGACTAAGTGTATCGTAGGCCTTTTTAGCCACTCACATTTTAAATTTTCTTTTCTGCATACTTTATATCTCCAAAATGCCACATAAGCCTCACAAGTCTATACATTCCTGAGGCAAGGTGCATTTCTTCTCTTAACAAACTTCAGGAGGTGTGAACAGACTACTAAACTGCTTCTTTTGCTCCTAACTGTCTATCCAAAAACAAGGAAAACTACTGAGTCTGCTCAATCTAGCTTTGAACGTTGACACTGATTGTCAGTGGCTCTCTGGGGTTTTAGACATCAATTGACAGATTATAAAACAAAAGCAAGCTAATTTGCCGAATATAGACTGGAGGCAAATAAATGTTAGAATAAACAGACTGTCTTTTCTTCTTGCACTGCTTCTAGATTTGGGATCAATATCTCATACGGTAAGTCAAAAAAGAGTCCTGTACCAGACACATCACCATAGTCTATTTGTCCTTGTCAGTGATGTATGATTACGGAGATCTTCCATGACTCCTGTTTGGAAGTTACAAACTTTATAGTCAATGCTAATTTTCAGGTTGCTTCCACACATTTATTGTCTGTCCTGACAGTTTGTCCCCATATTTTGCCAGCATGTATCTATATGGTCTTATGGGGCTTTTAGTTAAGTGTATTTTAAATAGCCTGCAACTGATGGAGATGGGGAACATTATCATGGCCAATATAACTTTAATAGGCATTACCCTGCTGGTTGCCATAAAGCAGGGTAGTTGGTTCAGTTACTTCTAGAATGCCTATTATATCTAGAGCTAAGAACTTGGTATCTTGACCTCCTGCTTGCTCAAATATAGATAGGAGCAGATTATTATGTGACAAATAATAAAAATGTTAAATTGACCTTCGTCGTTGTTTAGTCATTTAGTCATGTCCGACTCTTCATGACCCCATGGACCAGAGCACGCCAGGCCCTCCTATCTTCCGCTGCCTCCCGGAGTTGGGTCAGATTCATGTTGGTTGCTTCGGTGACACTGTCCAACCATCTCATCCTCTGTCATCCCCTTCTCTTCTTGCCTTCACACTTTCCTAACATCAATGTCTTTTCCAAGGAGTCTTCTCTTCTCATGAGATGGCCAAAGTATTGGAGCCTCAGCTTCAGGATCTGTCCTTACAGTGAGCACTCAGGGTTGATTTCCTTTAGAATTCATAGGTTTGTTATCCTTGCAGTCTAGGGGACTCTCAAGAGCCTCTTCCAGCACCACAATTCAAAGGCATCAATTCTTCGGCTGTCAGTTTTCTTTACGGTCCAGCTCTCACTTCCATACAACACTACAGGAAAAACCATAGCTTCGACTATTCGGACTTTTGTTGGCAAGGAGATATCTCTGCTTTTTAAGATGCTGTCAAGGTGTGTCATCGCTTTCCTACCAAGAAGCAGGCGTCTTTTAATTTCGTGGCTGCTGTCTCCATCTGCAGTGATTAAGGAGCCCAAGAAAGTAAAATCTGTCACTGCCTCCATATCTTCCCTTTCTATTTGCCAGGACGTGATGGGACCAGTGGCCATGATCTTAGTTTTTTTGATGTTGAGTTTAAGACCGTTTTTTGCACTCTCGTCTTTCACCCTCATTACAAGGTTCTTTAGTTCCTCCTCACTTTCCGCCATCAGAGTGGTATCATCTGCATATCGGAGGTTGTTGATATTTCTTCCGGCAATCTTAATTCCGTCTTGGGATTCCTCCAGTCCAGCCTTCCGCATGATGTATTCTGCATATAAATTAAATAAGCCAGGGACAATATACAGCCTTGTTGTACTCCTTTCCCAATTTTGAACCAATCACTTGTTCCATATCCAGTTCTAACTGTTGCTTCCTGTCCCACATATAGGTTTCTCAGGAGATGGATAAGGTGGTCAGGGATGCCCATTTCTTTTAGGACTTGCCATAGTTTGCTGTGGTCCACACAGTCAATGGCTTTTGCATAATCAATGAAGCAGAAGTAGATGTTTTTCTGGAACTCTTTGGCTTTCTCCATAATCCAGCACATGTTGGCAATTTGGTCTCGAGTTCCTCTGCCCCTTCGGAATCCCGCTTGTACTTCTGGGAGTCCACCTGGAGTAGGAACCAGCAATTCCACTCCAGTATCTTTGCCAAGAAAACCCCATGATCAGAAACAAAAGGCTAAAATTTACCTTAGATGGGATGAAATGTTTATTTCCCTGGTAGAAATATATACTCCCAGAAATGTTTCAATTAAATTATTTAATCAAATAATTATTTGCTGTGGCATTTTAGTGTGTTTTCAACATTGGATTTTATAGTATTTATTTATTGTTTAGTACTGCTCACTTGTTCACTCACTCTCCCTGTCTTTGCCTCCTTGTTTGTTTTCTTTTGGGGTTCATGCAAAACAGCCTGATGCGCTGCTGTGCCATAAACTGAACCTGAACAGCAGTCCAGTCTGGTGTTCCTCAGGCTTGGATGGTTGTGGCTACATCTGCATAAGCAAGTTTCGGATAAACCAGTCTTAGACAGGACGTCATACTTCATGCAGGCAACATAACACGGAGCCCCACAGAATGGTTTCAGTGACGCTGGCCCTGCTTTTAGTGAATGACAACATAAGAATTAAAGCTGAATGAATTCTGAGGAACCTCCACAGCTTCAACTAGGCAGGCTTTATTCTACAGCTGCATTTCATTAGCAGCTCTGATCAGGGCTCCAAATAAAATGGGTCTGGACTAAGTGGTGTGGTCGGTGACAGCATTAATTATGTACCTCAACCAAAAATTGGAAACCTAGTGTTACCAACCGAGCGAGCAACTTGAATGTTTCCCAACCCAAATATTGATTCTTCTTGGTTACTGCACCTCCACAGCCAAATATTCAACCCAATGCACTGACGTCTTAACGGAGATTTGTTTCTTGAGCCTTTAACAATGGTGGACATGAGACAAACTCATGTTATTAAAGCAAAACCCTGTCCTCTGATGTTCAGGCAAAAAGGCAGTTAACGAGGCACAAATGACGAAGGGGCTATTTTAGGGAAGGAAGGAATAGTGGAGGATCCGTCATGCCCCACCTGAAACTTGCTAAATAATATTGCAATGCCAGTGGCATATTTTGATTTGGAAAGCTGCACAGCCAAGAGAGTTTGTCACCTTATTACTTAGTCTCGATTACATTAAAACTCTGTCTTAAACATGCTATTTTGCTGGGAGCTATTTTTACCATATGGACTTCAAAACCTTGCACCTACTTGATTTGGCTGAGAGGATGCTCCAGGGCTAGCTTTTCCCACACGGAGTCTTTATGTGTATACCCTCCTGTTTCTCCGTACTGAGGTATCAAAAGGAGCTTTCAATTTTAAATTAATGGCTGAGGCATGTTGTTGTTTTCATACAGCCATCTTGAGCTTTTAATTCTCTGGGATTTTTACACAGGTGTGTCTGTTCCATTGCCGCCACCTAAGTGTTTTAAACCACTGACTGAAATCCCATTGCGCAACTTTACGCCACACAAAAAGGATGACATCATTGGCTGCAGCCATGCTATGGCTTTTTCTGGGCAATAAAGAGCTGTCTACAGTTTCACTCCCAGGAATCCCCTTCATCCTGAGACTGCCTTCAGGAACCATGGAATAAGAAAGTGAATAATTTAGAGTTGAAAATTTGACACTGCCAGTCCTGGCAATGGGACTGGGACCAACGGTAGTGATTTTCCAGGTTTGAATCATTCCTCTTCCCATCCTGTGACTTCCAAAGGCTGATCCAGGATGAAGAGCATTCCTAGGGATACCCCAACCTAGCTTTTTATTGCCCTGTAATGACCGTGGCATGATCCTCATTGTGTGGCACAGCTCCACCAACAGGATTTCAGCCAGCATGTTTGCTTTTATTTTCCCTATGCATCTTTTTGAACACCACATATTTGACAAAAGAAGCTGGATAGTGACGAGCTATAAAATAAAGTTCTACATGATATCTGGTACAATTTTGTCCTGGGCCCTGAACTTAGAAAAGTTACTTTTTTGGATTGCAGCTCCCCTAGTCTCCCTATCAGCAGGGCTACTACAGCAAGCTGGCCATATTAAAGTGCCACCAAAGCCAATGGAACAATTCATTCACAAAGTCCACAACTAATTTATGACTCCAAGCCCATCTACACATCCTGTTTGTTCCTGTTTAAGAAGGGGTTCAGTTGCCCATTGATTCAAACCTGTATAACATATCCACATGATGTTACTGCAAAATTAAATCAGTCTTCTTCTTAATCTTTCTGATCCTGAATTTTATTTTATTTTTTAATTTTAATTTTTTGCCTCCTTTTTTTTTACATCCCAGTTTGCTTCAGATAAGTTAGCTGTCTGTTCCTTTGCTCTCATTCCTATCCGGAGGTGGTCATTTAGAACTCCCCTGAGATCAGCTATGACATTTGCTGTGGATGTCAGCTGTGGGAATGCTTTCCCCAGAATGGAACAAAAGAGGAATCCAGAACTGGGACCCTAATCTGAAAACTATATCACCAGAATGTGAAAAGAAGTTGCTAAATGGGAAATCTCCCCAGCACTTTGCTTCATGTCAATTCTTAGCAGATCTTTCTTTCAGGAATTTTTTTTCTTTTTGTGCCCTTTCCTTCCCTTAGAATTCTGAAGGGATTTCCCCATCCTACATTGTCCATAAAGGGACAGGGCTTGTGCATAACATCCCTTCCAAGGGGCAGATACAGGATGGAGAATGGGGAGGGAAGGAGGAAGAAGAGAGTTGGAGGAGAAAAGAAATTCAACTCAGATTACATTGAAGGAAAAGTTAAAACAAGAGTGGTTTTACCAGGTCTCACCAGCTGCAGTGCTTTTGGGAGGGGCATTGAATAATGTGGTAGAAGTTGTTCCAGAGTTTTTAAATACATTTTTTTTAAAAAGTTATTACATGTATACCTCACCTTTCCTCCAGTGAGGTCAACACCATGCACATAATTCTTCTCCTTCCCACCTTATCCTCACAACCACTTATGAGATAGCCAGGCTGAGAATGTGTGACTGGCCCATAGCTATACTGTGAGTTTCATGGCTGAGAAGGGCAATTTGGGTCCTGTTCTTTGGAATCTTAAGATAACACTGTAATCATGACACCATGCTGACTTTCTAAAATTTGTGAGCCTTTTATATCTCTAGAGAAGATTAGAAGATGACTCTCCCAAGCCCCAGCCCAGCAATGTAATGGCTACATGCTCTTTGGAAAGTTGACTCTCCCAAGTGTGGCAAGCAACACTGTTGAACTGTGGCTGCATCTTGCTCATGTAAAATCTTAGTCCATTCCACTTAAGTAACATTTTTTTCCTATGATCCCTTCCTTCCTTGTTATTTACTCATTCTGTTCTTGGTCTTTCTTACTTTATCCCATTTTGATTCTAATTTAATTTGGTTTAAGCTTTGTGTTAAAAATTGGTGCTTCCTTACAGCTCTGAGTAATAGCATATAGTATTTGACTCTATGTTTTGTTGTTGCTTTGTTTTCTGTGCATATACTTTACATGTACAGAAAGAGACCGGGGGGCGGGGGAGGAATACAGTGTTTTCAACTGCTACATGAGTATACAATTACATTTTAAAAAAAGACATATACTTTATCAGGTATGAAATAAGCATGTGGCAAAGCCTGTCATGTCTTCAAGGCAGTTTCTATGAAGAATGGTAGAAATGGGAGGATCACTTTTATCCTCCTTAAGTCAGTATCACCACCTGCATAATTTAGCGCACTTTGTTCCCTCAGGAGGGAATACTATACATGATAATATTATCAAATGTCATGGAAAGAAAATTGATGTGTTGATTTACCCATTTTAGTCAATGGAAGACGCTTTGAGAAATTGAAAGAAAACATCTTGGATCTAAAGTCAGTTGCGTAAGGCAGAGCTGTTACTACGGTAAAGCCACAATAGCTTTGACCCAGACTGCTGAAATTTGGAGGGCACAAAAATTTGTTCCCAGAGCAGTGTGGACCCACTCAATTTGATATTTGCTTCTGTGTGTGTTTAGTCGTTTAGTCGTGTCCGACTCTTCGTGACCCCATGGACCAGAGCACGCCAGGCCCTCCTGTCTTCTACTGCCTCCCGGAGTTGTGTCAGGTTCATGTTGGTTGCTTCGCAGACACTGTCCAGCCATCTCATCCTCGGTCGTCCCCTTCTCCTCTTGCCATCACACCTTCCTAACATCAAGGTTTTTTCCAAGGACTCTTTTCTTCTCATGAGATGGCCAAAGTATTGGAGCCTCAGCTTCAGGATCTGTCCTTCAAGTGAGCATTCAGGGTTGATTTCCTTTAGAACTGATAGGTTTGTTCTCCTTGCAGTCCAGGGGATTCTCAAGAGCCTCCTCCAGCACCACAATTCAAAGGCATCAATTCTTCGGCGGTCTGCTTTCTTTATGGTCCAGCTCTCACTTCCATACATCATGACAGGAAAAACCATAGCTTTGACTATTCGGACTTTTGTTGGCAAGGTGATGTCTCTGCTTTTCAAGATGCTGTCAAGATTTGTCATCTAGGAGAGTGCATACATGCATGTGTCCCATAGCCACTCCTCCTCCAACAAAGGGAAATCCAAAGCAGGTGGGCTAAATTTGGAACCAAGATGGCTATATCATGCACACAGATTCTGGCAGTCCTCCCTGTTCCCCTGTCCTCTTCCCTTTATGCAACCCAAGCTGAACTAATAGGGCAGCAGAGCCCCAAGTTCCAAAACTGCTAATTAAGGCTCTTGTCTAAAGTGATCTGGAATTATGCTCATCCCTACCCAAGAGAGGGTTTGAAAGCAAACACACACACACATATGCTGAGATCCAAAAAAACACACACCCCACAGTCCTAGTACATATGACATTCACTGTGTGACTGTAATAAAAATTTGTCTTTTTGTTTTGTCAATAATTATGCAATATATAATAATAACTGCATATTTGTTTGAATCTGATTGTTTAATATTGTTTTAATACTGTAATGTATTCCGTTTTAGATGCATCTGTTTTTAAAAACATATGGTGTGCGCTGTCTTGGGTCCCACAAGGGAGGAAAGCAGAAAATAAATAAATAAATAAATAAATAAATAAATAAATAAATAAATAAATAAATAAATAAATAAATAAATAAATAAATAAATAAATAAATAAATAAATAAATAAATAAATAAATAAATATTGCTCAAGTTTGATACCTTGATTCTGCCATGGAAATTTATTGGGCGGGGGGGAGTGGAACTGGTAAAACCATTGCTTAAATACCTTGTTTACCCTTTAGTTTTAGAAGAGATAGCCATGTTAATCTGTGCCACCATACAAAAAAAAAACACCTCTGCATTGAGCAGGTGGTTGGACTTGATGGCTTTACAGCCCCTTCCAGTTCAATTATTCTATGATTCTGTAAAAAAAGACTTTGTTTCCTGGGCACAAGTTGTTGATGGTGTGGCATTTCAACCTTGGCAATGGGCTTTTATGTAGCAGGCATCCTTCAGTCTCGTGCTATGAATAGAGGTCTTGGAACAGTGTCCAATGTGGCTGAGAAGGCCAATACAAGAGTGACAATCCCTTCCACACTGAAGACAAATGCAATCTGTCCTCTCTCCAGCTCCCTGATTTTGCTGGTTTCAGGACTGCCTCTTTGCCTCGGCCTGCTGGACAAGGGTCTCTTCAAATTGGGAGAGGCCAATTTGAAGCTTTTTATGACTCTTGTTGATTTTTCTTTCCCCTCTCAGGAAGCATTGTTCTGTAAACAATGACAATGACTGTTGGCTAAATTAATCCCAGGTTATACATAATCCTGGGCTATAGGTAACATACCTCTGATTATTCTTGAAACTTATAAAATGGCTTTGGTTAGTTAGGAAGGAATTACAACACTGCAGTAGGTTGCTACCAGGTATTTATCTTACCCTGTTAATTTGTTCCTAAATAATATTGAATGGATATTGTAGTCTGATGTGAATGCATTTTGTAGATATGGAGTCTGGAGTCTCTCCTTTGTGGGTCCAAGCCGATGCAATTGTACCTCAGGGCTTAGATATTGTCTTGTGTTCAGAATGGAAGCTGGAAGCACACAAATAGGTATACTGATCAATGGTTTTTCAATACAGTGTGGTGCTGAGATGTCTCTGTCGTAGTTTTGCATTGGTGTCTAGAAAACATATTTGTTTTATAAGGCTGATGTTCAGTTGAATGTTAGGGAAATCCCAGTGGAAGTTCTTTAGGAATTCCTTTCCATTTTCTGATCTGGACCCATGAACATACGCTTAAAATCCTTCCCAACACACTCAATATTACTCAAGGTTTCTTAGGTCCTGATCAAATGTAAAACACTGCAATTATTGTGTTATATTTCTTCCTAACTAACCAAAGTCACTGTATAAGCTTCAATGGTAATCAGAGATATTCATTACCATATTGTTCCTGCTATTTAGCCACCAATCATTGCCATTGTTTACAGAACAATGCTTCCTAGGAGGGAAATTGAATATCAACAGGGGTCATAAAGGCCATAGCCAGGTGTGAAATGCCGCACCATCAACAACTTGTACCCAGGAAACAAATAGTCTGTTTTGGTGCCAAGTATAAATATTTGCAGGGACGTGGTGGCACTGCGGGTTAAACTGCAGAAACCTCTGTGCTGCAAGGTCAGAAGACCTGCAGTTGTAAGATCAAATCCATGCAACGGAGTGAGCTCCCATTGCTTGTCCCAGCTCCTGCCAACCTAGCAGTTCAAAAGTATGTAAATAAGAGTAAATAAATAGGTACCACCTCAGTGGGAAGGTAACGGCGTTCCCTGTCTAGTCACGCTGGCCACGTGACCATGGTCTTCGGACAAACGCTGGCTCTACGGCTTGGAAATGGGGATGAGCACTGCCCCCTAGAGTCAGACACGACTGGACTAAATGTCAAGGGGAACCTTTACCTTTACCTGTATGCCAGGTAGTCTGAGGAGGTGGGCTTGTTCACAAAAGCTCATATTAAAATATAATAGTTAGTCTTTAAGATGCCAAAACATTCTTGTTTATTTACTTATATTTTGTTTTTCATCTCACTTACCTTGATAAAACTATTATGGTTGGTATAAATCAGTTCTGATTGGACAGCACATAGCAACAACAAACAAAGAATGTGTGGTTTTCCAGATGTCAGTCTGCATACCCTTTCAGTTCCAGACAACCCAGCCAATGCATGGGGTCAATGGGAATAGTAGTTGCTACAGCACTATCGGTTCCCATTCACAATCTATAAAAATACTGTATAGTGGAAGTGTAGGAGTTTTCTCACTGGTTCTGAGCCTCTGTGGAAAGTGGAAGGTATACCTCAGGAATCAGTCAGATCTAGTTTTTAAAGTGCTTAAATACACATTATTTTTTTTAAAAAATACTTATGTTAGGTACTTCAGTAACACCATGGTTCCACTCTGTTGCTGATCAAATTTCCGGATTTTTTTTTTTCTGTTTTAAATGTTTTAATAGAAATATATGAGAGGTCAAATGATATGGAGTTTTATAAAAAAGCATCCAGATTATTAGGTTTTACATTTAATTCTGCTAGTTCTGCACCTCACATTAACAGGAAAGGGAATACTGTTGCATTTAATGGCATGGCATACTTAACAGATACTGAAATTGAAAAAAATATATAGAGAGAATTATATGCACACAGTGGATCAGTTGTGTGAGTGAAAATACACTGACACTGGAGGAGACTGTTCAAAGACAACATGAAGCTAAAACCACCAGCAATATTGCAGCAAAACTGCCACAGCTTGTGTGCTGTATTTAAAATGGATTTTGAATATGATTCTCAGCTTCAGCATAACCAGCCATGTTGACCAGCATGACTCCCTAAACCTGCTGTTTTGTGTTTTTCTGGTTGGTCAGCAAAGAGAAGTGGATTATAAATAGCAGAAGTGAAAATCTTCTTTCTCAGCCCCCTTCGCTAAGCCCTCAGTCCTTGCAACCAGCCAAAATGTCTCAGGAAGTTTGTCATGCACGAGGCAGCAGAAGTACCATATTAACTTGCGGATGCCAGACATTATGCAACCTTTGGCTTTTCCAGTTTTGCTGTCCTTAACAATTCCTCTCTGCTCTCTCACACATGTATTACATTATGAGCATGCACATGATCCCGAGTGGTTTAACCTTTATTCTGTCAAAATGGAATGTTTCATTATTTGAAATGAGCCCAGTGTATTTGTCCGGGTGGACTAAAGAGTTTGCTTCCCGAGCTGAGTGGAAGAAGACAACTCTGGAAAGGCACCTTTTGCAACCATCACATCTCAGCCTTGTCTCTTTTTCTGTCGAGCTCAACAGCTTAAGCAGAGCGGAACTACAAGAATGCTGTCTCAGCCTGTGTTTACCAAAAATAACAGTGTAGCGGTGATGGTGTTTTATACAAATCATCGTGTATGACTCTTGAAATCATAGACACTCACTTGTATATCTTAGTTAGGATATGGCAATAGGAATTGTTCAGAGTCCTGTTTGAGCCACGTATAGGCTTCAGGAATTTGCTAAGGATGACAAAGGGATATTCAAGAAGACTAAAATTTCCATGTCTCAGTCGACAAGATTTTGAAGTAATCCTGACTCCCACCTCACTCTTCAGTTAGGAGAGGCAAGTGCAGTAGAACTTCCAGGCTCACCTCCAAGATGCTGAAAGAGACTTTGCTTCCTAATACAGGGCAGTTAAGAAGGCCACAAATTGTAGGTCGTAGTCAGGGTGCTTCTAGATGGACATTGCCTAGCCAGAGCTTGGAAAAGTCTCTCTCTCTCTGTCTCTCATATTCTCTCTCTCTCTTTCTCATACTACAGCTCCCAGAACCCTCCGACCAGCAGCTGTAGCCCCAAAAAAAAAAAAAAAAATCTTTCCAGCTTCTTATATCCCTACCAATCCAAAGGAATGGGGTTCTTCCTCCATAACTGAGTGTTGTTCATTTGTTTGTTTCATGAAAAGGTGAAAGTTGGAAGAAGGGAGAAACATCAAAAGGTTACAAATGGAAGCCAGTAACCTCTGGACATCCCATAAAATTCTAGAAATGAGGCAGGGCCATTGCAGTTCTAGAAACAGCTTCAGTCCCCTTTGACTGTTGCTGAAGATAGTGGTTGTTTTCTGACAAAATACAGAGATGGTGGTGGACTGCAGAAGACAAGCATGGCTGGTGGTAGAAGTGGAGAGGAAAAAAATGTACCCAGATGGTCCAGTTATGTTTCCTGCCGGGACAAGAAAGAGTGTTTGGGTAGGCCTGTGTTCTTTTGGATACTATAGCCGGAATATCTAAGGTGTCTCAAACAGGCCAAAAACTGATTGCATGTGGGTGGTGTGTGTCTGTGTCTGTCTGTGTCTGTGTGTTTGCAGAGCCAAGGGGCCACTGAAGCTATGAGAGTGATCTTTTCAAATTTCAAGAATAGGCTATAGGCAATGCCTTTATAGACCACTAATAAGGACAGTATTTTGGTTCCGACATCTGTGATAGATATCAGCTGATCTGTCATCACTTAGTCACTTTTAGCTAAATGTGGGAGGTAAAGGTAAAGGTAAAGGTTCCCCTTGACATTTTTAGTCCAGTCGTGTCCATCTCTAGGGGGCAGTGTTCATCCCATTTTCAAGCCGTAGAGCCAGCGCTTGTCCAAAGACAGTTTCCATTGCCATGTGGCCAGCATGACTAGGGAACGCTATTTCATGGGACGTGGTGACGCTGTGAGCTAAACCGCAGAAGCCTGTGCTGCAGGATCAAAAGACCAGCAGTTGTAAGATCAAATCCACACAACGGAGTGAGCTCCCATGGCTTTGTTCCAGCTCCTCACCAACCTAGGAGTTCGAAAGCATGCAAATGCAAGTAGATAAATAGGTACCACCTCGGTGGGAAGGTAAATGTGGGAACTGCCCTGTTAACATATTTGATTATTTCATAGAATCACAGAATCATGAAGCTGCAAGGGGCGAATAAGGCCATTGAGTCCAGCCCCCTGGAATACAATACAGGAATACAAATAAAAGGATATCTGCTAGGTGGCTGTCTAAATTTCTTTCGAATGCCTCCAGTGTTGGAGGACTTACTACCTCTAGAGGTAATTGGTTCCATTGCTGTACCGCTCTAACAGTTAGGAAGTTTTTCCTGATGTTCAGCTGAAATGGGTGCTTCAGATGCAACAATAGTCTTACAAGAAAAAAATACTTCCTGTACCAAGTAATATGGAATCTATGGGACAATTGTGTGCAGATATTTCACAATGAATGAACATAAGGGGCACATGTACTAGGAGTGTGATCTGCTAAAATTTCTTAATGCCTGTATATCCATCCATTTCTGCATATGATCTAATCATGGGCTGCATACAACTACCTCCCTGAATGTACTTTCCATGTACAGTAGGGACTTCAGCTCATTTGAGACAGTAAATTTAAAAAAGGAACAAATGTATTGGTAAATTTCTGACCATCCATTTCAGACAAACAACATTCCATCTTTGGTGATAGTGACAGTGTGGTCAAGACATTAAGAATCTCTACAAACGCAAAACAAACATGAGGCATTTGGGTGACATTTGTATTGCAGAAAGGCCCTTTCCATCTTTCCATCATACACACACAACAGGGTAATGTTGTGTGTGTGTGGAGGGGGAGTGTTTTAAAATGCACTCAGTGTTTTTACTCCCTTCTGGACAACTCAGCGATTTTGACCATAGATTTTTTGTTTTTAAGCAAAAACGCATGTAGGGTTAAAATAAATGCAGTCATTTCATGTTTGCCAGGGCAAAACTAGGGTGGTGTTAGATATTTCAGCTCTCCAGAGCTTCTTTTCATCAAAGCTTCCTTTCAGGAAACAGCATAATTTAATGATACAAACAGGAAGCATCTGCTTTCTCCTATATGATAAAAAAGTTGCCCCCTTACTGCACATAGGAAGGAAAAAATAAAGATCTGAAAACTTCAGTACTTTTCAGTTGCTTTTGCTCAGCACTGATACAACAGACATCCCTCTCTGGCACTGAATGTTTCAAAGTGAAGCAAATGAATGAGCATTTTAGTTTATGAGGGTCAACAGTCCCATTATTATCAGTGAGGGCTGAGGGGGATCTATGTTGCATTTTGTAAATGTTGGCGCACTCGTAGATTACTTTCATAGAATCATAGAATAGTGAAGTTCTATTCTATAAGGCGCCTATAAGGCGATCAAGTTCAACCCTCTGCTCGATGCAGGAATACAGTACATACCAAAGGATATCTGCCAGTTGGTTGCCTAATTAGAACTCACCACCTCTCAGGGTAATTGGTTCCACTCTCATACTGCTCAAACAGTTAGGAAGTTTTTTCCTGATATCCAACCAAAATCTGGCTTCCTGTAACTTGAGCCCATTGTTGTGTGTCCTGCACTCTGGGATGATCAAGAATATATCCTGCCCCTCCTCTGCATGGCAGCCTTTCATGTGTTTGAAAAGTGTTATCATATGTCTTCTTTTCTCATGGCTAAATATGCCCAATTCTTTCAGTCTTTTTTCATAGGGCTTGGTTTCCAGCCCCCGATCATCCTTGTTGCCCTCCTCTGAACTTGTTCCAATTTGTCAGCATCCTTCTTGAAGTCTGGTGTCCAGAACTGGACACAATACTCAAGATGAGGCCTAACCATGCTGAACAGAGGGGAACTAGCACCTCATGGGATTTGGAGACTATATTTCTCTTAATGCAGCCTAAAATAGTATTTGCCTTTTTTATAGCTACATCACACTGTTAGCTCATATTCAGCTTGTGATCTACGACAATTCTGCCTTCCGCCAAGTCACAAGTTAAACCATGTTTACTTAGACCACACTGAACCTCTTTTGGGAAGTTTTCTGGCACAAGAAACTTACAGTGTATATTGAATTTACAAGGAGACATGGGATGCCGGCTTATGCCAAGATGAACCTTTCAGAATGACAATTACCAGCTCTACAGCCTTTCAGGCAGGAATTTTCATTAACCCTACCCAAAGATGCTAACGATTAAACTAGGGTATAAATCTTTGTGCAGGGACGTGGTGGCGCTGTAGGTTAAATCGCAGAAGCCTCTGTGCTGCAAGGTCAGAAGACCAGCCACTGTAAGATCGAATCCACATGACAGAGTGAGCTCCCATTGCTTGTCCCAGCTCCTGCCAACCTAGCAGTTTGAAAGTATGTAAAAATGCAAGTAGATAAATAGGTACCACCTCGGTGGGAAGGTAACAGCATTCTGTGTTTAGTTGCGCAGGCCACATGACCACAGAAACTGTCTACGGACAAATGCTGGCTCTACGGCTTGGAGACGGGGATGAGCACCGCACCCTAGAGTCAGACACGACTGGACTAAATGTCAAGGGGAACCTTTACCTATCTTTACTTAGTTTTTTGAGGGGATAGTTGGTTTCAGAGTGAATTCATGCCTTTGTGAGACCATTTGTGGTGCACTGCCATGAAATGTAAAGCTACAAGGAACGCTGCCTTGCTGCATACACTCTTCAAAGTAGAAGCATTGAATGGTCTATTTGTTTCTATATGAGCACTCAGCCTGTCATTTTGTGCTAATTCTCTGTGTGTGTCTCTCTGCATTCACATGTACATTTCACTTTACAAGGAGAAAGCATGCTAGAGACATTATGCACAAAATGTAGAAACCAAAACAAAGTTTTAGAAACATTGGTTGGCTTGCTCCCACATTAGAGGTAAGAATGCTCACAGGACCAAAAAAATCTGTGACAATCAATCTGACCATCTCCAGACTGCTTCCTAACCACAAATCAAACTATGGCAAAGCACTTTTTAATCTCTTGTGTCTTTTTTACATTTTTAGAAATCATCTTAACTCACAAATGCTGGATGTAGCACAAAGCTGGATGTGGGGGTGACTCTGCTCTACCCTAAGAGGATCCTGTGTTTTTGGTTCCACTCCATGCGCACTATGGAGATCAACAAAAAGTCCATGTTCTGTTAGTATTTTAGCATTTGGTCGAATACGGTACTCACCCCTGCTTGATACTATGGTAGGATTCAGGTCTGGAGGGAAGTTTGGCTTTGGTACTACGTACACGTTTATATCTGACTGTGCACATAGCTTCCCAACACAGAGGATGTGTCACAGCCTAGCTCCTTGATGGTTGTGTTCAAAGGTCTCAGAGCCCAGAGGTCACAGGGAGAGCCACAGCAAAAAGGAATCTGAGGAGGCCCAGACAGCGACTAGGGATTTGATCTCTGCACAATTAAATGTGCCCCTGCCCCTGGCCCTTCAACTCAGCACCAGATTAATCTTTCAACAATAGTTTCAAATAAATCTAGTAAACTTTTTAGTATGGGCCAATTGGCCTATGCCATTGCAAGGCCTGTAATAAATACATTAAAAGACAGGAAGTTAAACATCACAACTGGGCTTTTTCATGGCATTGAAAGACCCAAACCAGCAAGCCGGTCTTATCACAATGTACAATTCAAGGAAAATGAAAGGGCATTATTCAAGAGGGTGGGACATCTTTGAGTGCTGATTCATGATCCCCACCCAAAAACATTCCTTTTATTTCTGTCTAAGTGCGACAGCTCCTTAAAAACAAAAAAAATCACACTTGACAAGGCTACTTGGCCAACATACTCCCTGCTTGTCATAAGAGATTGTTGAGGGCAGTGACAAAGATTTATTTAAAGACTAGGTTCCATGGATCTAAGAATAGGATCTTCAGGGGGTTTTTTTATGTGCCATTATAAAATTTTGTAAAGCCCAAGAGCCAAATGAAGTAAGACTCAACTCCACCCTTTCCTGGAGCAACTCAATCCCAAAACGTTTCCTTGATTTGTCCAAAGGATTTCTCTCCCACCCACTTTTTTTTTTTTTTTTTGCTTTAGCTTTAGAAGTATCCAAGACATGCTTTAGCCAAGTAATATGAACTTCACTTCTGCCCTGTTAATTCATAAATCAAAACCACACAGCTTTGATCCTGCAAAACTGAAGGCAATTGGCTATCAGTGTTAAGAGGCTTTCTTCCTCTCCACATTGCAAGTGAAACAGGGAGCAGTTGGGAAGAACTTCAGTGACAGCATTTATTAAGGGACTTAAACCTCTGATCTCCTCTGTACAAAATAGGAAATGTGTCAAGTCACCCTACATTCCTCCCCATTGACCCTCCATGTGACATAATTTTCTATAAATTCCTGAATTATTTTGACTAAATTTTCCATCCAACCTTTACAATGACCTTAATAATTGTCTCTCTTGGGCCTGGTTCCCATGCTAACTGAGCAGGAAAACTATCTGTCATTGTAGGTTGTGGAATTTTTTTTCCTTAGAGATATTCAAGGAAAATATATTTTGCTGGACATGCTTCTGAGAACAAAAGATTAAAAAGGGCCAAGTTGAATCAGACCAAAAACTTACTTAGCCCAGTAGTCTTTTTGCACAATGGCCAGCCAGAAGCTTGAGATCCAGGAATGAATTCTAGAGGCATTGCGCGAACACAACAATGCCCATCTAGTCATGCTCCCCAACGACCAATATCTTCGAAGAATGTGCAAATATTGGCTTAAAAATCTCTAGTTTTTTATCTGCAGTGGATAAAAATGCCAGGGACCTATACAATAGAATTAGCTTCAAGTCTCCCCAAGGCAGACCATCCCTTATTAGCTAGTTCTCATCAACTGGCACTTACTGTCTCAATAACTCACTCCGAGACACTGGCAAGAGGAAGAATAAAAAGTGCAATTTACTCACAGTTCTGAACAGATTTTAAAAATTGCATCATTGTAGAAAAATATTGACTGGTTACATGAACAAAGCTTAACTGATAAACTAGCTTCAGACTAACTATATGACTAACATGATACTGACTCTAAACAATCCTGACTGAAAAAGAGCAGGAAACAGAAGACTTGAGTAGAGAGGCATGACTCTATTTAAAAACTGAGGTACAGAGGGAACACTTGGCTACAGCTAGACTGATTGACACTCACCCCAGTCCAGAGAGGTTTTTCCCAGTTAAAACCTCTTAAAGGCATAATATGAAGGTTGTAATAATTCCAACACAATATTCAGAAATACAGTGGATCCTCAACTTACGGAATTAATCTGCATTGGAATGGTAGCTGCAGGTCAAAAAGTCTGTAGGTCAAGGCCCCATTGACCTACAATCCATTGAAAACTGATTAATCCATAACCGGCTGTTTTTGTTCCATTTTTGTTCCATTTTTTTTCCCGGTCTGTAGGTTGATTCTCCGGCTGCAAGTCAAACCTAAATTTTGCAGCCAGAGAAGTCTGTAACTTGAAAAGTCTGTAAGTGAAGCCATCTGTAAATCGAGGGTCCACTGTATACAGCCCCAATAGCAGGAATTTAGTTATTATGACCAGCATCACTGACACAAGTTCTCCCAACATTTGAAGTAGGAAGAGAAGCACTGCCTCCACCACAATCCCCTTTAATACGCATGGGCAAGGGCTAACAGTACTTTTCTTCCCTCAGCTGTTGCCTGCCTGCATACCCCAGCCACCTCTCAGCCAGATATGTGAGTAGTGCCTTGGCCTTGCTGGTCTTTGTAGCTATGTGAGTAAAAGGAGAGCCAAAGGATTGGCCAGTGAACAGAAAAGGAGGCAGAGTAGAGAAAGGGACAGTGAGCTCAGGCAGCAAGGAGTGCTGCTATACCTGGCACTCTTCTACCTAGGTCCTGTCAGGGATAGAGCTATTATTATTACCATTTCCTTCCTTGAGTTTGTCTAATTAGCTTCTGAGTTGGCTGCCATCATGACATCTTGTGGTGAAAAATTTTGAGGTTGAGTTATACACAGTCCTTCCTTTTACAGTGGTGCCTCGTTTAACGATTTTAATTGGTTCCAAAAAAATCATCGCTATGGGAAAACATTGCTAAGCAAAACACGATTTCCCATTGAAATACATTGAAAACTGGATAATCCATTCCAATGGGAACGGATTGCCATCCTTAAGCAAAAATCGCCATAGGAAACATCACTAAGCGAAACACGGTTCCCGAATTGAAATGCATTGAAACCTCAATGGGGGGGATAAATTACAACAAATTTAAAGAGATTTATTAAGTGCACTTATGATTTCAAGCATTCTAAACATTTTTAAACATTTTTAAGCATATAAAAAACAGCCAACATGAGACTGTCAAAACCATTGTTAAGCGAAACAGGGGGACCCAAACTGTCATTGCTATGCGAAGCATGGTCCCAAACATTGCTATGCAAAAATTGCCCATAGGGAACATTGTTAAACGGAGCACAAGATCGCTCCGAAAAAGTCACTGCTAAGCAAATTCGTCGTTAAACGAAGCGCTCGTTAAGCAAGGCACCACTGTATTTGTCCTGAATCTCCCACCATCCAGCTTTGATATCTGGCGGAATGCCTACTCCCACCAAGGTCTACCCAGATCACCCGTGTGAGTCAGGAGGTGAGGCTGAGGAGCCTGACGCCAAGAGAGGCCCGGAAGGAAAAGACACGAAATCGGGCCTTCTCAGCGGTGGCTCCTTGCCTCTGGAACAACCTCCCTCCGGAGATTTGTGTGGCCCCTATGCTGGGTATCTTCAAAAGACAATTAAAATGTTTTTATGATGTTTATTCAGGCCTTCCCTCCAGTCAATACTAGATTTTTCCCCTCATTTTTCTTTATTTATTTTACCCTTTTCTGCTTTGTAAATTGTCATTTGAAGATGGGCGGGATATAAATAAATAAATAAATAAATAAATAAATAAATAAATAAACAAACAAACAAACAAACAAACAAACAAACAAACAAACAAACAAACAAACAAATAAATAAATAAATAAATAAATAAAGATTTCTAATACTATGCCAGATGGCGAACAGATTGCTCTCTATTTTCTCCACACACGACATATTTTTATTTGCCTCTATTTATTTATTTGTTTGTTTGTTTGTTTGTTTATTATCCCACCCATCTAGACTGAAGTCTACTCTGGGTGGCTAACAACACTCAAGTATAAAATAAAACAACAACATTAATACAATTGAAAATAGCAAGTAAGTTAGGTATTGACAGGAGGGAAGGCCTGCCTAAAGAGCCACGTCTTTAGTTGGCTCTTAAAAACACCAGACGCTAAAAGGAGCCAGATTAATTTCTTGGGGGAGATTTTTCCAGAGGCGAGGGGCCACTGCCAAGAAGGCCCGCTTTCTTGTTCTTTCTCTTCAGGCCTCCCTCAGTGTTAGGCCCCTTAGCCGCCCATCTTGACTAAAGTGAGTGATTCAGGTAGATCTAGGTGGGAGGAGGTGTTCCACCAGATATTGAGGTCCTAACCATTTTGGGCTTTATATGTCATCATTAGTACTTTGAAATCAATGCAGAAATGAATGGGTAGCCAATGCAAGGCCAGAGTAGGGGAGATATGCTGATGTTTTCTCACCCCAGTAAGAAGTCTGGCCGCCACGTTCTGCACCATTTGAAGCTTCTGCATCAATCTCAAAGGTAGCCCCACGCAGAACGCGTTACAGTAGTCTATTCTCGAGACTACAAGCGCATGGACCAGAGTGGTGAGAGACCCGCCATCAAGAGAGGAATGCAGCTTGGCAAATTGCTGAAGATGGAAATAGGTGGTGCAGACCACCGACGCTATCTGGGTCTCCATGGTAAGCATCGGGTCTCTATTTTTCTTAAGTCTACCAACTCCAAATGTTGCATTTGCGCCTCCAGAGCTTGGAAATGTTACTTCCTTGGACCACTATTCCCAAACCCCATGGCCAGCTAGTTGGGAGACTCTGGGAGAAATAGTCTTCAAAATTAATGTTCTCAGGCTCCATTTTCCTCATCAGGGAAGTATGCTAATCCTCCTATCATTTTGGCTGCCCTTTTTTACACTTACAGGGGGCTGCCTTGGAGATGGGACGTGACAGTCTGAAAGGCATTGCTGGTGGATCATTGGGACTACAGCCAGCACCTTTATACAGGTGGAGATACTTAAGTAGAGCACACCTTGAAAATCAAAGCAACATTTCAGAGGTGCTATGAAATTTGGAAGAAGAGTGGCTAGAAGCCATTCACATCTCTACAGACTGTTCCCACCCATGCTTTATTTCTTAAGGCAAGGGCGCGTGAACACTTTTATTCAATGTCTATAAAGTGTCCATATCTCCAAAGGAACATTCTTACACAGCTGCTGGCACATAACGTTGCCAGGCTGTGTGGCTCTGGCACATTGAAATGTCAAGAATTTTGAATGGTCCTGTTACTAAGCAGTTATATGTTTTTTTTAAAAATGAAATCATTGTACAATCACTTTGATGCCCAGTGTGATGTAGTAGATAAAGAGATGGATGAAGTCTCAGGAGACTTGGGTATGAATCCTTGCTTGGGCATGGAAACTCATAGTGGGCTGGGATGACAGCACTGATAAAATCAGTCCTTAAATATCACACTTACATGGAAGTCCTGATACAGTTATTCTAAGTCAGTTTTGAGTTGACAGCACATAACACAGCATGGGAGCAAAGCAGAAATCTCGCATGTACTTAATTGACCTTTGCATGTAATACATTATCTCAGAGATGCCAATCTAATACTTGGAATTAAGTATTTTGATTAATTTTGTATCAACAGCAGGTGTTTTTTTAAAAAACTCTCCTGTCCATGTCCTTCCCAGGTCAATAGTTAATATCTGTTGAGGTCCCAACACAGAAGGTCAGTGCATCCTGCTGTTTACCTCTGCCTATTGTGAAAACTAGCTGTTCCCCTTCCTACCACTTGCTTCCCATCTGTTCAACCAACTGCTGATTCATTAAATAAAGATTTTTTTAAGCTTCTCTCACATTATGAAAATGCATACTCTCAGAACCTTTGACAGAGAAGTTTCCAAGATCATCTGAAAGGGAAAGTTTGCAATATTGGCCCGGCTTGTTATTATTCAAGGTCAGATGGTCAGTGGATCCTCTCAGACATGCAGAGAAGAAACAGAACACAAGGCAGGTAGCAGCACTGTACATGGCAATATGTCCCACAGGATGACACCAGAATCCATGGGTTCTAGCAGTACATACATCTTAGTGCACATAAAAACATAGACAAGTCAAGCAAGCATGGTTAGTCATTGTTTTGCTTTGCTTACTGCAGCCTCACAAAATGGCCTCCTTAATTATGCAAGGATAGGTTGCACATAACACATGTCTGAGGAAAGAGACCATCTTCATAGCAACTACCGATCCCATTGGATATATCATGTATAAAATCCACCGGACCTATGTTACGTGCAGAGGGACACATTGAGATTTGTTTAATGGGTCAACAGTGTTTAAGGAATATATAAACCAGGGGTCAGGGAACTTTTTACCTTTTACCCATCAAAAATTTTATATACACCGACATTACCCCCTTTAATTCGAAAGGAAGGAAATCATACATTATTTGAATTAAAAATATTATTGAATCTACACAGGCTGTGTACCGAACTAGCAGGATGCACCAAATTTGATAAAGATGTGCACTATTTTTGCTGGAACACATTGCACTCCAGCCATGGTGTGCTATAGGGAGTAGCAAGGTGTCCAACGTGCCTAACAAGCTGCATTAAATTTTTGCTAGCTCGCAGAGGATTTAATCATCATCAGTGGCTGCCAGACTGGTGCTAGCAATGACATGCTTGCTAGAGACAGCCAACACAGAATTGGTGGGGTGGCTTTCCCTACCACTTTAATCATTCTATGTGTGGTGTGCAAAAAGGAACAAACCAGGCTAAAGGTCATGTCACCCACCCTGGTGCCACAGCCCAATATTAAAGGACCAGTATGCTTTTTTTATCATCATCAATGGAAAACTCAACAGTGGTCAGAGGATTGGAAAAGATCAGTCTACATCCCAATCCCAAAGAAGGGAAGTGCCAAAGAATGCTCCAACTACCATACAATTCCACTCATTTCACACGCTAGCAGGCTTCGGCAGTATGTGGACCTCCCACAAGTACAGGCTGGATTTTGAAGGGGCAGAAGAACTAGAGACCAAATTGCTAACATGCACTGGATTATGGAGAAAAGCCAGAGAGTTCCAGAAAAACATCTACTTCTGCTTCATTGACTACGCAAAAGCATGTCAGAAAGTGAGGACTTAAAGAACCTCTTAATGAAGTTGAAAAGGAGAGCGCGTAAAATGGTCTGAAGCTCAACATCAAAACAACTAAGATCATGGCCACTGGTCCCATCACCTCCTGGTAAATAGAAGGGGAAGATATGGAGGCAATGACAGATTTTAGTTTCTTGGGCTCTATGATCAGTGCAGAGGGTGACAGCAGCCACGAAATTCAAAGATGCCTGCTTCTTGGAAGGAAAGCAATGATAAACCTAGACAGCACCTTAAAAAGCCACCCTCCCCCCCGCCACCTTAATTCAAGCTTTCTCTTTTGCTTGCCTGTTCTTTTTCATAGTTTTGAGTCAGTCCCTCTTACTCACGCTCTCTCTCTCTCTCTCTCACACACACACACACACACACACATGCACAGCCATCCACCCTCCCTCCCTCCATTTTTTCCATATAGTTTCTACATACATTTAAATAAGGTTGATGAAGCCCTCCACCTTCCTTCCCTCCTTCCCTCGTTAACTTCTTGCTTGCAGTCATTTCCGGAGGAAGCAGTCATTCAGAAGCCCTGGATTGATTGATTGCCCGGGGCTAATCCACAGCTGTAACCAATCAAGCAGGCTTATCTCCGATCTCTGAAAGAACAGAGGATTTACGAGTGCCCTGCTGCAACCAAGGAAGTAACAAGGAGAGGTGGTTTACAATCTGAGGTTTGGCTGCAGAGGGTGGGGGTGGGAGGGAGGGGGATAGCACTCTGCTCATTACCCCCAGGATTTTCACTTTTACCCCATTTGGGGTAATTTACCCCTGGTCTCCGATCACTGATATAAACAGTGGGACAGTGTAGGCGAAGAGCAGTTAAAACATACTGGAGTTCTAAGAAAATGGAGCATGACAGGGGAAGAAAATAGGCTGGGAGCCAAGTAGAATAGATACATAATAAGCAATGGGGATGATATGGAACACCTTGGGTACAGAATGCAACTGTGGCTGCAATAGTGGCAGGAGGTCATTGTGACAATGGAGATGAGGCCTACTGGTAGTAAGAGGCTACAGGAAAATGGCATGAAAAGGCAAAATTAAGTAGCAATATACTCTTCACAAAGAAGACAGAAAATTCACTAGCACATTCAACAGGACAAGCTGGAAATCTATGAATACTAAAGATGAATCTGTACATACACCTACGGTACAGTGTACGGATTTCATATCAAAGGTGTGTTGCCATAAATAGAGGCAAAGAGAGCTGTACTCCAGAGACATCCTTTCTTGCACTTAGTGTTTTTTAGTCGTTTAATCATGTCCGACTCTTCATGACTCCATGGACCAGAGCACGCCAGGCCCTCCTGTCTTCCACTGCCTCCCGGAGTTGGGTCAAATTCATGTTGGTTGCTTCGATAACACTATCCAACCAACTCGTCCTTTGTCATCCCCTTCTCTTCTTGCCTTCACTCTTTCCCAACATCAGGGTCTTTTCCAGGGAGCCTTCTCATCAGATGGCCAAAGTATTGGAGCCTCAGCTTCAGGATCTGTCCTTCCAGTGAGCACTCAGGGTTGATTTCCTTCAGAATGGATAGGTTTGTTCTCTTTGCAGTTTAGGGGACTCTCAAGAGTCTCCTCCAGCACCACAATTCAAAAGCATCAATTCTTCGGTAATCAGCCTTCTTTATGGTCTAGCTCTCACTTCCATACATCGCTACTGGAAAATCCATAGCTTTGACTATACGGACCTTTGTCGGCAAGGGGAGGTCTCTGCTTTTTAAGATGCTGTCTAGGTTTGTCATCACTTTCCTCCCAAGAAGGAGGCGTCTTTTAATTTTGTGGCTGCTGTCACCATCTGCAGTGATCATGGAGCCCAAGAAAGTAAAATCTATCACTACCTCCCTATCTTCCCCTTCTGTTTCTCACACATTCTTCCTCAAATATACAGATACAGGTTTTAGAAGGTATCTACCCAAACCTCTCTCTGATTCAGCTCCACCTCCTAGAAGATGTTTTGTGAGTTTTTCATGTTTTTCAAAGCTTCTTCAGTTTTTAAGATTACTAATTCTGCATGGACATTATCTTACTGATTCTTTCAACAGTTCTTTTACAATGGGCTGATATTCTCATAAAGCAGATATTGGCATGGTGAAGAGACATAAAGCTTTCTTTCATTCATGGTGTCAATAAAAAATCCCTCTTCCCCTGTATAGAAAAAAAAGAGGTTGCAACTGGGGACAGGAGGTTTAAATCATCACTTCCAGCAAACTTTTGTTTTAATTATAACTTAATGATCTTCTGCTAGTATACTGGGGCAGGAGAATCAACCTGATATCATGATTGTTAATTTCTTATGTAAGAGAAATGTGTCGGTATTGTTATGTGCTGCCAAGTCACCTCCATCATATGACAACCCCGCCATACGAATGAGTGACCTCTGTGATGTCCTGTCGTCAACAGCCCCATTTAGTCACACAAACTCAGGGTTGTGGCCTCCTATCTCATATTTGGTCTTCCTCTTTTCCTGCTGCCTTCAACCTTTCCCAGCATTATTGTCTTTTCCAGAGACTCCTGCCTTCTCATGTTGTGCCCAAAGTAAGACATCCCCAGTTTTGTCATTTTTGGCTCCAGAGATAATTCAGGCTTGATTTTATCTAGGACCCACTTGTTTGTCTTTCTGGCTGTCCAGGGTATCTGCAAAGATTTCCTCCAGCATCACATTTCAAATGAATCATTTTTTTTCTTGGCAGCTTTCTTCATCATCCAGCTTTCCAGAGTAAGGTATAGTTAGGCTGTAAGGGTCAGAGCTCTAAGTATGGAAGTAGCCAACACAGATGTCCTCTCTTCCATGAATTTACCAGACAGTATTTAGAACCCATTATCCCTCTTGGAGTTTGTAGTGAACAGCCCCGCCCTCACCTTCCGTCACAGCTGAACTGTGAAGAAGGAGCCTATGAGTAGACGGAAGGCGGAGCTGAGGGGGGAGGGAGCTGATTATAAAGGCTGGTGGATGGAGTATGAGAGAGATTCTGGTACTGAGAGACAGTGTGAAATTTAAAAGTGAACTAAGAGTGAGTTAGAGCTGTGAGAATGATGAATGGAATAGAGAGTTAAAAGAGGTTTAAAGTTATAGCAGTTTAGATTCAGATACTAGTGATTATCAGCCTGTGATTTACCTATTGAATATTAATCATATATTAACTTCCCTGATCTAATAAATGACTTAAGTTTTAAAAACACACGTCTCCATGATTAAATGGTATAAAAGTAGTAATACGTGGTGGCAGCGAAGAAACAAGAAGGGCGAGAACCTCGTGAAGGCCTGAAAGAAACCCTTTTGCAGGAGGACACATATCAATTCTGGTATCAGTTGTAGATGTGGGGCTGTTTTGAAACATAGATAGGTTCTAATATCCTGGTCATATGAAAATACTGTTCTTTGTATGGTTGTTTCATCACATTTAAAACTTTACAGCTCATATATGAGAGGACAGATGGTGTCATTTATGTGGCTCATGGGAACAAGAAATACCTTTCGAAGTAAACATTCTGCTTTATTTATTTATTTATTTATTTATTTATTTATTTATTTATTTATTTATTTATTTGTTTATTTATTTATTTATTTATTTATTTATTTATTTATTTATTAATGCAGAAGAGCAGCAGTTGGGTTTTCCTAAAACAACCAAGTCCTGTAGTTCTCCATGTTGCAAGGATGCTTAGAAAGGAACTAAATGAACATACTAGAATTTTTAATGGGCAACCCGAGAAGAGCTGTCAAATTAAATCTGTCCCCAAAGCACTGCTAGCTATAGATCATGCAGAAGAACCATGGTATTAACATTCATCCAGCTCCACCAATGTCATCTCTTCTTGCTTTTTTGGAAACAAAATTGTAAGCCAACTAGAAGCATGGCAAGACACCAAAGCAACAGAGAACCTCCTTTTCCAGTCCCCTCGAAGCTCTCTGCATGGAAAAATGAAAAGAAAGGAAATTGTGGAGACATTACATAACCCTGGCCTGTCAGTCTCATAGAGATGCATGTTGGAAATTATGCCTTCTCCTGCCCAAACTTTTAGTTTGTGACGGAAAAATCTTGTTCGCCCAGCAAAGTTATATAAAGGAATTTTGAAAGTGGCATCCTATGACAACACTGACCACAACATAACCAAAACACCACAGATTATTAGCATTAATGCGTGTTCTAGCAAGTAATATCTCAATCTTCTGGCATTGAAAGGTAGTGCAGTTTGAAGGACTGATGATCACCTGCTCTGAGATGTATGTAGCTGAACGTCTTAATGTATTTGTTTAAGCTAAACCAACATTTATGTCAGTGTCATATCTGAGTAGGGATAGTGTGGTGTTGGAAGCAATTAGAATCCAGTTATTCCCTTTTTACAGCAGAGAAAGAGATCTGCCCCATCTCATTCCTTCCCTTGGAAAAGAAAAACTATTAGGCAGGATGCTTCCTGGTTAAAGAAAACAACAACAAAAAAGTCGGCTTACAGTTTGTGGTGTTGTTCTTCTATATTTATAGTATGGAGCTGCCATCTCCCCATGTCTTTCTTCAGAAAGCAGAAAATGGAGGGGAAAAGCAAGGCAACTAACAAAAGAAGCAGCGGGAAGGTGGAGGAAGTCTCCAAATGTAAATGTATAGTGTTATAGAGTAAATATATAATTTTACTCTATAACACTATACATTTACATTTCCTTGAAAACATTTGCTTACTAAAGGTTCTTATACAGTCAAAAAGGTTGATCATACAATAATTTTGGTTTCACAAACTTATGTCAGCTATATACGTTCGTTTATTTCAGAGTGTCTGTAGAAATCAGAGTGTGGAGGAGTCCCCTTTTTTTCTACTACAACTCCCAGAATCCCCCATCCAGCATGACTTGGGGAGTTCTTATCATCCAAAAGAAGTAACTCTTCTAAATTCTACAAATGATTACATAAATATAAACAAAATTACTTCTATTTTATTCAAGACATATTTTTTAATATTCACATTTATTAGTAGTGACAATATTTCTGTGTTGCCCCAAACCAAAATTATCTGGGTGATTTGCAGTTATGAAGAAAATGTGAAATTAAAAAATGTACCATAGAATAATAAAATAGTATTAACTCTAGTAATAAGGACTGAAATCAGTTCAATTTATACATCAGCAATTTCAAAAAATGAAGTGGATTTTAAAATTAAGGTCTTCAAGTATCTCAGAAATATGGATGTATTTTTAAAACTCAAAACAAACAATTAAAAAAACCATGGAGTAGATGTCAGATGAGGCTCTCTGGGCAGAGGTTTTCACATTCAGGATACTGCCACCAAAATTAGCATCTCCCTAGCAATCATTATTTTGATCACCCAGAAAATGGACTCAGGATAAGTATAGGTGATGGGAGATAAACCATCAGGTAACTCAGTGGTTACCCCATGGACCAGAGCACGCCAGGCCCTCCTGTCTTCCACTGCCTCCCAGAGTTGGGTCAAAAGCACTTGAATTACTCAACCTCAAATGCACTGAAACAATCCCATATATGTTATCTGTATAAAATAGTCCTGTGGAACTGCTAAGACTGGAATCTTTATTAGGATGTAAAGTTTCGCAGATAAGAGTCTATTTGATGCATAAATGTTGTCTTCAGTCAGGAAATATATATAGGAATACAGAAAAAAAGAGAGTAGGTTCCATTGCAATGCATGATATCCCCTCTGTGGCTATTCAATTAAAGCTAAAAATATGCAAAATAAACACTGTAAGTGTGACCATTAACAGTAACAATCTCTGAGGATAACAGAATCATCCTGCATTTGTGAACTAACACATGTAGTGGGTGGGACACTGAGTAAGTTTTAAATGAACTGCCAGAGGTTGTACTTTTATTTACATTTATTTGCTATATGACCCCACTATTTACTATACCAAACAATGATAGCCCTTATTGTATGAGATAAAGTGCATATTAATTTACAAAGATATGTGCCATAAAACAAAAGAACATAAGAAGCTGCTTTATACGGTGTCTGGCAAGACATGCATTTCTTCGGAGTCATTTTGGAAGAAGAATTGGGCAAAACTGCTTAAAATAAACAATTGAACATAGACAACACAGTAAGAAACCAGCTGTTAGGATGTGGCCAAAAATCAGAGCTTGCAATTGGTTATAAACAATCAGTTGCTTGAGATAATTGATTTTTCCAATAATAAAGAGAAACCACATTACATTAACAATTAACTCAATGGGGAACAACTTCAATTTTTGTTTCCCAATGCAACTGTAAGTTTTTCATTACTTTTTGAGTTACAAGGAGGTATATGGCCCCATTCATTCATTCATTTGACCCAAGGCAACTTACATAGTTGAAAGAATATTTAAAGCTGAAACAATGAGTATACAGTGGTGGTTTACATCATTAAAAGCCAATATTTAAAGCTAAGAACAATTAGTAGAAAGAGGCAGCTTGCATCATTAAAAGACAACATTAAAAACAATAAGAATACAAATGTTAAAGAACAAACTTTCACTCTGAGAAATGGAAAATAAAAGTAGTAATAAAGACCCAGCCATGTACCCAGTCACTGAGGGAAGGCTTGCTTGAAGAGAAAAGTCTTTGCCTGCTTGCAGAAGGACAGCAAAGATGGGGCCAGCCTGGCCTCCTGTGGGAGAGAGTTCCAATGTCTGGAAGCAGCAACAGAGAAGGCTCTCTCCTGTGTCCCCATCAGATGCACCTATGAAGGTGGCAGGACTAAAAAAAAGGCCTCTCCTGATGATCTTAACATCCAAGCTGGCTCATAATGGGAGGTACAGTCTTTGAGATAGCTTGGACTGAGGCCATTTAGGGCTTTATAGGTTAAAAACAGGTCTTTGAATTGTGCCCAGTAACTGATTGGCAGCCAGTGAAGGTGCTGTAATGGTGTGTGTGTGTGTGTGTTGAAAAAGGATTATAATGCAGTTGAATTGCTGACTCATGCCAGCCTTATTCTGCTCTTTCATGCTGTGTTGTGGGCGTCACAGCAAAGACAAATGGATGGGAGAAGAATGTGCTTTGTGTCACAGGACAAGGGCTTGTAGTACGGTATTATTTATTTATTTATTTATTTATTTATTTATTTATTTATTTATTTATTTATTTATTTATCTATCTATCTATCTATCTATCTATCTATCTATCTATCTATCTATCTATCTATCTATCTATCTATCTATCTATCTATCTATCTATTTATTTATTTATTTATTTATTGGACTTATATACCGCCCCATAGCGCTACAAGCACTCTCCGGGCAGTTTACAATTTTTTAATTATACAGGCTACACATTGCCCCCCCAGCAAGCTGGGTACTCATTTTACCAACCTCGGAAGGATGGAAGGCTGAGTCAACCTTGAGCCGGCTACCTGGGATTTGAACTTATTAGGATCTTACCTCAAAAAAGTAACGAGAAGTAACAGTTCTTATTACTTTTGAGAAAGAGAGAAGTAAGGAGTTAATTATAACTATAATGGCTGACTAACTTATTCAGGGATCTTGTAACTATAATGCTGACAGATAACTGAAAAGTAATCAAAGTTATTAAAAGTAATTTCCCATGTTCAGGGCACTTTAATTTAATCCATGCTATTTTTTAAAACAAAATAGGAATCACTGAAATTGACCGTAAAATAAGTGGCAGCTATGATCCTAAGGGAGCATAATCAGTCAGCACCTCCAGCGAACATTCCAGCAAACTGACAAATGCAGTGAAAGCACAGTTATTTGTCTGGCTATCATGCCACCCTGGTTTATTCTAGGACCTATCCTGGCACTCCTCTTTTGAGTTTTTCCCCCTTTCTCCCTGCTGTTGCTCCTGCCACACTCCTTTCTTTCTGAAGATTTTTTTTCTCTCTCTACAGATGCCATTACGTGGCAAAATTGGGGGCTCATGGCACAAAGCTTTTATTGTGCAACTTCGTATCCTTGAGAAGTGATCTAATTGTCTTTCCCCCCCCTCCTCTCTCACACCCCCAAACAACAAATTGTTGGCAGAGAGGTTTGTTTAATTACATAACTGTAGATAGCCTGACTCATAAACAGATCTCTGGAACTTGTTTTATCTCCATTTATTATGGGGAAACAATAAACAGCTGACACCTTGATGTTGTTGGAAGAGCAAAAAGCACACAGATTGGTAAAGGCAAGCTCTTTGTAACAAAATGTCACTGACACACAGGTTTAAGGCAAGAGAGATAGTGGTGAACTTTTGTAGTAAGTCACAAACTATCTGTATATATTCCCCTCAATACAGTCAACTCAAAAGATATTTGCTCAGATCAGTTATTCTTAATATAAAATATAATGTCATACTTAATGAAAGTAACAGATATACCGGTACTTACAAAATTCTTCATCTGGTTTTTAGGGTTCAGTTACCTGACCTCATATGTGGAACAGCATCAACTTGGCAAACTGACATTCCCCCATTAATTATTTATTTACATATTTATTCTAGTGCTATGTCCAGGAGATCTCATCGTCTCCTTTCATATGGTTTTCTAACCAATGCGCAAAGGGGCTCACTTGCATTGGTACTACACAAACTGAAAACTACAACAAATTGAGCACGCAACAATTTAGAAATTTGCCTCAGAAATTCTCCAAATTAAGCTATAAGGCAGACGGAGCAGAATGTGAGGCAGAGCCAAGCCAATGAATAATAACAGGATTGAATCAGGGACATCTGTTCATCTGTATAAAATCATAAATATAACAGCAAGTCAGTTACTCACCAGAGACCTTGACAATATGGATGTGGAATACAGCACAGTAGTTTACCAAAACTAATAAACATGGATTATACTTGTCTATGATTTTGTACACAACACTTGTGACTTTTGAGAAGCTGCTAAACCACCATATCAAGAGAAAACGTCTAGGAACATACAAAAAATCTTGGGGGCAATATTTGACTTTGTTTCATGGAGGCCATGTTCCCATGGTGTTGTTCTGGATCAAACGCATAACAGAACTGAGATTTCTTCTCTTTTGTCTTCAATTGCTGCCCTCTATAACTTCAAAAATCTGTGCCAGAGGTTTTCCCAGTGAATGACACTTATGCTTTACTGTAAGAACATTGATTTGACAAGGATACCATTGATCCTAGAGCAAGTTCCTTTGGAGAGATTCATAGTTCAGATGTAAATGTGTCTTCACAAAGAGCTCAGAGAGAACCTTAAAACAAAAATAAGGACATGTATAGGAAGGGGAAAGAAGGCAAGGCCACAAAGGAAAATGAGATAGCAAAGAATTACAGGCATGGCGTTAGGAAGGGAAAAGCTGAGAATGAGCTGAGGTTAGCATGAAACCATAAAAGCTTTCTTCAGGTACATGCATAGCAAAAAGCAGAGAAAAGAAAGAGTGGTTCAGCTACCCAGTGGGGATGGGAAAATAATGCCAGATGACAAACAAAAGGCAGAAGTGCTCAATTCATACTTTAGCTTGGTCTTCTCCCAAAAGACAGTCTACGACCTCTTGACAAATGTAAAGTACAAATGGAGGAGACAGGATTGCAGTTTGAAATTGATAAACAAATAGTCAAGATATAATTTATTATACTGAATAAATTCAGATTTCCAGGGCACTCGTGTATTGAAGGCACTGGCTGAAAAAGTCTTCAAATCATGGAGGATGGGCTAATGTTCTTCCTATACTCAAAAAGGGCAAAAAGAAGGAACCTGGGAACTATAAACCAGTCAATCTGACATCAATCCCAGGGAAAATTCTGGAGCAGATTATAAAGCAATCAGTCTGCAACCATGTTGAAAACAATGCAGCAATGATTAAAGTCAACATAGATTAGTCAAGAACAAATCCTACCAAACTAAGCTTATCTCATTTTTTAATCAGGTAACCTCCCTGGTAGGTGGTGGGAATGATGTAGATGCAATGTATCCTGACTTCAGCAAAGCTTTTGACAAAGTTCCAAAGCAATTTTGATTAGCAAGCTAACTAGATATGGATGGAATAGGGCAACTATCAGGCGGATACAGTTTATTCACAAAGGCTTTCACGGCCAGGATCTAATGGTTGTTGTGGGTTTTTCGGGCTCTTTGGCTGTGTTCTGAAGGTTGTTCTTCCTAATGTTTCACCAGTCTCTGTGGCCGGCATCTTCAGAGGACAGCACCAGAGCACAGAGCGCTGTCCTTTGAAGATGCCGGCCACAGAGACTGATGAAACGTTAGAAAGAACAACCTTCAGAACATGGCCAAAGAACCCAAAAAACCCACAACAACTATTGGATACAGTTTGTTACCAAATCATACTCAGAGAGTGCTCCTTGTCAAACTGGGAGGAGTCAACAAGTGGGGCACCACAAGGCTCAGTTCTGGACTTGGTGCTCTTCAACATTTTTATAATGACTTGGATGGGGTGTGTGAGGGAATGCTTATCAAATTTGCAATGATACAAAATTGGGTGGAATAGCTAATATTGACAGAACCAAAAATTCAAACAGATATTGATAGGATTAAGCAGTGCGCTGAAAACAGCAGAATGAAATTTAAATGCAAAGAGAGTCCCATGGCACTGTTTTTAAGCTCCAGTACTGCCTTGGCTCAAAACCTGAGTTCGATCCTGACAGCTTCAGGTAGCTGGCTCAAGGTTGACTCAGCCTTCTATCTTTCTGAAGTTAGTAAAATGAGTAACCAGCTCTCTGTGGGGTAAGTTGTTGTTTGCATAATTATGTTATAATCTGTCCAGGGAGTACTCTAGCATTATGGGGTGGTATATAAGATGACTACGACTCTGGAGAGCAGGGTTCAAATCCCCACTTGGCCATGGAAATTCACAGGGGGAGTGGTATTGATAAAACCACTTCTTAAATGTCTCAGTTATCTTAAAAAGCCCTATTAGGGTCGCTGTAAGTCAGTTCTGACTTCACAGTACAGAACACACATATAAGAACACACAACAACAACAACGTTCTATATTTGGAGGAAAAACCCAAGTGCACATTCAAAAGATGCATTATACTTGGCTCAGTAATACTACATGCAAGAAGGATATTGGAATTGTAGAATTGTTGTAAATCACAAGCTGAATACGAGCCAACACTATGATGTAGCTGCACAAGATAAAAAAGGCAAATGCTATATTAGGCTGTTTTAAACAGACGTATCCTCTCCAAATTTTTGTGAAGTAATAACTCCCATCTATTCAGTACTGGTTAGGCTTTCAAGAGAAAATTAGACAATCACATTTCAGATATGCTTTGATTTGATTCCTGTGTGGCACGGGGGTAGGACTCAGTTACCTTATAGACCTAGTCCAATTGTATTATTTTATGATTCTATGACTCATTGCTGCTGTTCCCCCCCCCCACACACACACACACACCTTTAAACCAGACTTGAACTACACAGTTGTTAAAATGGATGGCTGTCCTGTTAATCGGGACATGCCTATATGCACAAATCAGAGGAGTTTCTGAGGAAAGCATGTTAGGCAAGTTGCATATTATGCCAAACGTTTCACTGAAAACCAACTGGACTCAAACCACATCTAAGGTTGGATGGTGCCCATACATGGGTGGAACGGTTTTGTGTGACATACAGTCTGACAAGCATTGGCCAGAAAGAGAAATTCCATATAATCTTCTGTTGTCTGACACTAAACATGGCCTACAAAGGTGCCATATCCCATAGTAACAATCTCCCATGAGCTGAGCTAAAGAGAAGCACCAGTGGGTTGCATATAATTTGCAAATGCTATATAGGCAAAAAATGTGGAAATACAATGAAGTCCTTTGTCAATGTAGAGTCAGGTCCATCTTATTTATGATGGTGACAAAAAGTAATACTAGGAAGTTCTGATATCGTAATGTGTTTTCTATGCGCATCATTGTTGCTTACAATAAACTCCTGTGCTTGCATGCCTTCTCAGAAGTTACATTCAACTGTGTTCAACTGAACTTACTCACTAGCAATAAGCACACTTGGGATAACTTTTGCCGAAAATACATTGTGGAGCATTAGAATGCAGATTGGGGTCTAAATTTCTCTGGATTGCCTTCTTTTATTCATGCAGTTAGAGTGCTCACTGCATCCGGTCAGTGGGCACTCCTGAACGAACCATGATCTCTTAGCCACCAGCTCTTTGGAAGGGTAAGTTAAGAATGTGATCAACTGTAGATGGAATTGAAATCAGCATTTTATACACAAGTCATTGGAGGCAGAAGGACATTATAACTGATTGCTTTATTGATACTGTATTACAAATGAAAAGTACAATAGGTGCAGAATCCGGGCAGTTTGAATCTTGTATATCGAGTGCACACAAGTGAAATATTTCAAGATACATCAACTCCCATTACCCCTTTCCCCACTCTCCCTTCCCCACCCCACCCCGCCCCACCCCTTCATATAAAACTTGAGCAGACAATAATACATACAATGACACATACAAAAATGAAAAAAAAAGTTTTTTGTTTTTTTTCCAAAATAACAAAAGACAATTCTTCCCTTCATTTAGTGCAGAGGCAGCTAGGTCCATCACCAAAAGACTGAGCCTTTGCAATCAGGCAGGATGAAATGATTGAAGCTTGTTATGGGACAGTAAGACAGTGGAAACAGTTGGGAGAAACCAGGCTCCCTCCCCCTCAGGTGCCTGTGGCTTTGCACCAGGTGGATGGAAGAAAACAGACCAGTTCCAGCAATGGTTTTGAATTTGTTGTTTAAAGTGGGATTGCCCCACCCAGGAAAAGAGAGAGAGAGAAGAAGAAGAAAAGAGAAATAAAACTAATTTGTAAACTAGAAATGCCCTAAGAATCAATTCTGCTACACCAATAAAGGTAATTCACACCTAACTGCTAGTGGGTTGTGCTCTGTTTTCTACTGTGAAGTTAAGTCACCCTTTCCCTTTCATGTAATGGTCTTTTTGACACAGGCTGATATCTACAATAGCATTTGTGGTATAGAAGAGTAAGCTGAGCTCCTCAAATATGTATTGCTTTTGCTCATGGCTACAAAAGGCCAGAAGACAACAGTGCTCCTGACTATTCACTTAAAACACTACATGCCTTAGGATAGATTTTGCAGAACTACTAGGCCAGTTTGAAGTTTCAACTTCATGTTTCCAAGGCACCTTGGTGATTTGAATGATCCAGTGCTCCCTTTGGGATATCTGAATATCCCAGTACTGGACATATTTCATTTACTTGCATCGTCACTAGTTTTGCATAAAGCATGCAACCCAAATCATAGGCATGATTGGTTTGTTTGTTTGTTTTTACTCAATTAAAAGATACCATTACTAATCAATATACTCCCAAGTGTGCATGCACAGGACTGAAGCCTTAAATAGTGCATGCCAGCCTGGAAAAGGAAGAAAACTAGCCAAGATACTAGCCAACTGGCAGATTTTGATTATATTCCAAAGTTTTTGCACAGACTTAATTACTTTGGAATCTGATCCTTTCATTAATTTGGCCTTGAATCTGTATTTTTCCCCCTAATTTTTTTCTAACACATTATCTATTTCTACCTGGTACTAAGCTAAAAGGCCCTACATCACCGGGGGGGGGGGGGGGATTTCAACAACAGCTGCAAATTACTTTTCCAGAACATTTAGGTAAGCACTGAACCATTATCCAAGTGGAAATATTCCAAAGCCAACTTACAGACCCATTTTCTTTGCAGAACAGTCTCTATCTCCTCTCCCACCAGCTAGAGATTCCACCCCCCAACCCCTGTTTAACAAGCACTTAAAAGAGTGTATTTAACTTTACAGACATTCCAGGGAACAATATTCCAGAAGCTCAAAATAAGCACACCTCACTGCTTTGCAACATCAGGGCCAGCTTTGTTAAGCCTATTACAAAACTGAGCCTAAACTATACATAAATTCCCTTTGCTTTTCACCACGGTTATGCTGCAAAAAAGCATTTCCCCCAAATTCAGTTCTCTAGCATAACAAATACAAGAAACTGTAAAGAAGGCTAGGTAGGTACTCTTGGTTGAAGAACATTCTAGTGTTAACTTTTTTTTAAAGGAGTCTGCAAATACAAACTTTCAATCCCGTATGTTTCCCCTCTCCTCTCTCTACTAATCTTTGCAACTGCCCCCCCCCATTTACAACTGATTATGGACTTTTATTGTATTTTGCATTGCCATGGAGAACAAAAAACCCCAAAGGCTTCATGGCTCAATATTGCATGACAGAAGATTCAAAACTGTTAATACAGAGTAAAAAGGGGAAAAAAGAAGATAAAAATTAAAACATCCTACTCTTTAAAAAGAAGAATACAATTCAAGTAATCTTTTATGTTCTTTAAGATATACAGATAGATATATATATAAGGCAAAGCAGATGTCCCCCTTTTTTTAAAGCAACTGAGTATATATGATAGGGGTATTGGTTTCCCCTGGTTATTATGGTTCATAGATGAGACAGGTAACTGGTTGTTTTAACTTAAAAAAAAAACACAACAATTTGCCACCTTCTGCCCACCTTTCCCACCAAATGCTGGACTTCAAGGAAAGTAACTGGCTTCTTCATTTCCCCATTTCTGACACATCATCTCTTATTTTTGGTTGTGCAGTTAAAAGATGGAAATGAGGCAGCACAAAACCACCTTTGACCCTTAAGAATTGTGAGGGAATGAAAAAGACCAACTCTTTTTCCAGATGTATTATGTTTCCCACACTACTTTTCTTGTGGTGCTTCTGTGCTCAGGAACAAGAACTCAACAACATTGCTCCCTACAGCAGGAAAAAGAAAAATCTCATGTCTTGGAAGTGGTTATCTCTTATTCTGACTCTAGGAAAACATTGCAGGGAGCCTTCAGAAGGCCTGCACCTTCCCTTTCTGACAAGGAGGAAGGAAAGAAAGGCAGCAGCCAGTTAAAGAGATGGCTTAGGCATCTCAGCTACTCCTCCTAAAATGGCTCCATTTGGCTAATTAATTATGTCTGTGTAAAATATGAAGGATATGAATAGTCTGACTGAGGTGGGGGGAACCAGCATCAGATCAGAGAGAATGTGGCAGATAGAAAATGGCAAAACTTGGTAGGAAGATGGTGGCCCTCAAGCTGCAAATGGGTGTTTTATGTGCAGTGAACAGCTCCATGAAATAAAATGGAATCACTCACTAAGTACATGCATATGCTTTTGCAGTACACCTGCTCTAGTTTCTGGATATTAAGAGACTGAGTGAAGGACTTAAGGAAGGCAAATTGTTTTGACCTAAAATGCATATAGACGTATTTGTGTTTCTGCATGTGCGTGCATTTATGTATATGAGTGAAAGGCAATTAGCTCATATGGTCATGACCAAGCTATATTTCAGAAGAGAAAAAAAGAAAAAGAAAAAAAGAACACACTTATCACACTTTCCTAAAACGAAAAGCTAAAAATTTCAAGTTCAGTATTCGAGATCTTGTCCTTCCCGCCCCACCCTGTTGCAATTTTCTGGGTTCATCTCCCCCTCTTCCAACTTACATTAGCACCATAACAACATTTAAACATTACAATCCCTCTTCAGTTATCTATACATACACACACACACTCACTCTCTCACTCTCTCTCTCTCTCTCTCTCTCTCACACACACACACACAATGGTCCCATTAAAAATAGTGCTTTTTTTGCCAAACAAAAAGTTATATATAATATATATTTTATATAATTCAACTAAATCTGTGGCAAATGTGCAATGCAGACGCCTTCTCCATTAAAGTGAACCTAGGTTCACACTTACTCTCTCACTTCATCGGTGATTTTCAAAAGGTGCAAGTACATTTGGAACTGTGTAATTTTTTTAAAAGGTAGTGAGCCCCATCATTTCTTCTCTGGCTTTTAAAATGTGCAACAAATTTGTTTACAAAACTCACAATACATACTATAGACTTATTGGGACTTCTTAAACAATATAATGGGATGGAAGCAAGGCCAGAATTTAAACCCTCAGATGTCACATACCCCTTTCACTTTTATTGTCAATGCAGACATACATTGGGCTTCTTTCAGTGTCATTAATCTTCTCTTCTTCTATCTTCATTGGTTGGCATAAGGAACTGAAAGGCAGTGGCCCAATATTAAATCGTTCAAGTGCCTTAACTGTCCCTTTTAAGTAAAGGCTGAAAATACTGGGCAAGAAAGGAACGAAACCAAAAGATTTGTAAAAAAATAAAAATAAAAAAAATAAAGACAATGCCACAGAAATGCTGCCGCCGCTACCACCACCAATGTTGTAATCCCGTTCTTTCTAGGTCAGTTGTTTGGTGTTACTGTACCCCTCCCTGTTCCTCCTCAGTGTGAAAGGGCATTTGCCCTCCCCCCTCTCTCCACCATGGTTTAGGAGAGCAAAAAGGGTGGAGCCAGGACTGGGAAATGCCTCCCATGAGACTGGAAAAAATAATAATATTAATAATAATAATGATGAAGAATCCATATTGTAAATTGTTCATCACAGTTCATTTCTGGCTGCCTGATGGTTCTGAGGTGGCTTGCACAACAAGGGGCTTTTGGGTAGGCAGGGCCATCAAGGGACGATGGACCTTGGACTCTTCAGACTCTTGTAATCCTTCAGCTTGCCATCGATATCTGCGGGCACGGTGGATGTTGGGGACCCCTCTTTGAAGGCGCTGTGAACTCTTCTTCTGCCAGATGTCATATTTGGAGTACTTGGTGTGAGGGGGCTTTTGAAAGGTATCCTAAGGGAAATGAAGGAATATATAGAATATATAGAAAATAAATGTACTGCAGTTTTAAATTCATCAGTAGAAATAAAATTGATCACCTTCTGGCTATCTAGAGAAATGATTCCAAAAAATAAACCATTTTGTGGAGTAGTATAAACAGCAAAGACCTGGTCTTTCATTATTTGGCTAGTTTAGAGAAAACCTAAAATCCATACAGCGAAATGATTTCCAAAGTGGTAGCCTATCAAACTGGTAGGTTTCAGGGAACACCAAGAGTTGCCAAAATGAAAGAAATATCTTTGGAAAAAACTCTAGGAGGGGAACAATTCTACCCCCAACCATTGTCTAATAAAGGCTGAGCATATCCAGTGACCAGGAGGAATGGGTAGATTATCCTGGAAAAGGACAATTCTCACTGGCTAGAACAATGAACCAGAGTGGTATTAATCATGCTTGTTATTTAATAGGCTTTCTACTATGGCCTAACAAGTACTGTATAACCTTGCCAATGGAATCACATGTATGCATATTCAAAAGACAGTCACACTATGCTCAATGGTTCAGGTTAGTGCTGTAGAGATATGCATTTACTTGGGGTGTGTCATTCACCACAGTGGGACATACCTGTGCTACACAAGAGTGTTTTGGCCACTGGGTTTAATGCATTGGGCTACTGGGTTTAATGCATTGGGCTACATAGGATGGAGATATTTTTCATGAAGAGAGCCCTTCTGGTATCAGAAGGGTCCAACCTATTTTATTTTATGACTAATTGTTCTTCCTTTCCCCCTCCCATCCCATCTAGAAGTGTATTTTCCAACACAATAGTTGTTGCGAATGCAACATAACATGCCATCTGCATCGCATAAAGCAAAAGCACAGGTTCACTGTAACAGCTAAAGCAGCAGATGTTGGAAATCAAGCTCCTGTTGTCTCACAGGACAGTGATTTTCAAACTTGGGTTCCCAAATGTTTTTGGACTACAACTCCCAGAGATCCTGGACAGCACAACAAGTGGTGAAGACTTCTGGAAACTGCAGTCCATGAACATCTGGGGACTACGGTTTGAAAACAACTGCCATAGGATTACTCTTCCCTCCCCCACCCCGGTCCAATCCTCCTCCTCTGGTAGTGCCAGGACTTACCTTGTTTAGTGCTGGTAAAACTACGAGAGAAGTTGATGAGAGGTCCCGTTCTGACTTGACTGACTTTGCACAGTAAGTTTCCAAGAGATTAAGGTCACAACTCCGGAAGCAGCACTCCTCCACTATGCCACGATTCAGTCTTCCTCTGTTTCTGCCCACGGGTCTACCTGTTATTCAGAAGTTATCAATTTTTTAAAAAACCACAATCTTATTTTCCTGAGCAGTTCAGATCTTAATCATTAAAGCTGGCAAAAGGGAAATTTGAAAAAATAAAATGAACCAAGTGTTTGCCTTTTTTTTTGCTGTGAGGTTCTCCAAGCGACACCCAAGATCTTCCACAGAGAATTCCATACTTAACAGTGGAATATTCACAGTGTAGAAACAAAAAAGGAAGCTTGCATTTTCTAGGCCAGGCCTGCCCAATTTCCAACTCACCAAGCCAAAGTCTTCCCACCAAGCACTCATTGGGCCTGTTTTCACTGTCTGCAAAGTCTAACAACCACATTGGGGCCAGCATGGTATGTGGACTATGTGTAACATGCTTGGTGCAGGCCTGTCCCAGACAAACAGCTAAAGAGATCAAGTGTTGCACACGCTTAGCCTCTTTTATTTTGAAAATATTAGCAAGAAGCTATTTATCTCAAAGTGTCTTCTGCGTCAAATGCTCTATAGGTCATGCTATCAAGCACTTCAAGGCCTGCCTCGGTGATGCCAACAACCATAATATTCCAGTTTCTGAAATTATTATATTAGATAATTGTCACCAGGAGAGCCCCACTGAACTCAGCAGCACTTAACTCATTGTAAACATGTACAAGTTTGACCTACAATCATGTTTGTTAGATCAGACCCCCAAGATAAAAATTGACAAATGAGAAGCACCAGCATGCTTTCTACAACAGACAGTTCCACTGTGTTATCCAGAAATATTTTTTGCTGCATCAGTTCCCTGGTATTTTCTCTTTCAAGGTTGCTGGCAAGTACAGCAACATTACCCAATTAAATAATTGGACAGATCTGACCATCCAAAATATACTGTATTTTCCACCCAATGCACCACATTTTTCCTTGAAGGGGGGGGGGAAACAATCTTGTTTCACTTCAGGATTTACATCTGGACATAACAGTTTGAAGACAACACATTTCTAGTGCAGAACCAAAAACAGAATCCAAACTGATGGACTAATTAGTTTGAACATTCATTTCAGAATGCAGCATATGTACTTTCAGGCAATTAGTTTCTTAACTACTTAGCAAATAACACAAGAGTTTAAAAGCCTGAATAACAGTAATGCTTACTATATATATAGTGCCCAAAGGATGCCATATGTACAAAATCAGGAATCATCACAACAGACTCAAAAGGTAGGCCAATGTGATCATCCCCACAGTGCAGGCAGACAGGCATGAGTATGTAGGTGGTAGTCCTTCCAATTTGCCCTCTCTTGTCAATTTATTCCATTTGTTAATTAGAGCTTTTGTTTTTTTTCAGCAGGGGAGGTGCTATTGCAACTCCTCACAGGAAATCTCTAATCCAGGAATGGGCAAGTCAGAGCCATAACAAGCCATCTTGGCACCTGGGCCAAGCAGCACCTTCTCCTACCCCCTCTATTACAAAGCATGAGCCCTTGATGAAAAAGGAAGAGGAGAATGTGGTGTTCCTCCAAAAAGAAAGGGAAATTCATGCTGGAAAAAAAGAAAAGTGAATGGGAAGAGGAGGTGTGGCCATTATTTCCCTAACTCATTAATGGATTCGCCTCTAGACTTTTGGTATCCTCTCAATTTTAATTCTCTGAGGCACAGCCCCCATTGTTCCACACTTGTTACACTGCTATCTACAGCAGTTCCAGCAATGACCTGTGTCAGCAGACACGTTCACTTCATATTCTGTCATGCAATCTTTTGAACTTCTTCTCAGGTGAAGGTCCAGGGGTCATGTTCACCAGCCTTTAAAGTCCAAGATTTACAGCAGAGGACAAGACAGTGTGGACAGTGTGGCTAGATACTGATCTGTTCCAGAACCAGAGCTTTCTTGATAGTTCCCTTGCTCCAGCCACATCCCAAAAATGAGGAATTGCAGCTAGCCTGCACAGTTAAATACTGCTGTCTGGAGACATTGTACAAATACATATGTGCATTCCAAGGAGGATGGTACATGTGAGAGAGGAAGAAAGAGAGGCACAAGTGGATGTTGTAGCACTGTATAAGGACTTATGTGCCACACTTCTGAATAATTATAATATAGTCCAAAGCCTGTGTTCCCTTTCCTTACACACCCTGAACCACCACCTTCTGTCTGATCAATCAAGCACCAAGTCGAGCGGAAGAAGACTTTGGGTGTAAACAATCCTCTCTCCCCCTGTCAGAGGAATGTGGGCACCAACAAGAGGGCCTTTGTCAGATGGCTGGGCAGCAGCAGCCATTGTTCCAAATCCCTCCCCTCAAAATAACTTCTCCTCTACCTCCCCACCAACTCTTTTCCCCTAGAGAGAGAGAGAGAGAGAGAGAGAGGGAGAGAGAGAGGGAGAGGGAGAGAGAGAGAGAGAGAGAATGTGCTTTGTCAGCATAAGTGGCTGGAAAGAGCTAAGTTCTTATCAGCTGTTGGAAAGGAAGAAACAGGAGCTGTTGTTTACAGAAGTCAGATGCCTCTTCCCTGGCTCCCTCCCTCCCTCCCTCTCTCTCTCTCTCTTCCCTCCCTACCCCCTACTCTTTCTACTCTGTGTCTCATTTACTCATTTTCAAGAGGGCTTTTTTATTTTTAAAAAATGTGTCAGAATATGAATGAAGCATTCCAAATGTTGGTCACTGGGCCACCTGTCCTCTAAGGCCAGCCACCCGTCTTGCATCTTGTGTCACTGATACAAAAGCAACAGGAAATGTTTCTTCTGTCAGATCAACCTGAATAAGACTGCAGTGCTTCTAGTGATTGTTTCCATGAGCAAGGCTGAGAAATGGTGTGTGTAATGCAGCAGGGAAACATTACTTTAAGTTTGTTATTGATCAACTGTTTCTGATACATTAGCATTTTTCAGTTCAAAACATCTTCCTCTTCATTGCATGCAGCCTGTCAGGTTTTCCTGCCCCTCTACCAAATGAGAGAGAAAAAAGCACTTAAAACATCAGAGAGGCAAGCCTTCTAAGGCTCAGCTTAAAGTCTGGCTTCAATGGGGGGATGATGAATTGTCCCAGCTGGGGTCCTGACCTTTGGTCGTTTAGGACAGAGCTGCAGATTAAAGAGCCTAAAAAGCAACTTCCCTACAAAAATGTTTTCAGAAGAGACTTCAGACCACCTACAATATGGGAAATGGGGGGGGGGGGAGTGGGACAGCTTTTAGATGCCAGACATGACATGACAATCAGTTGTGCTGCTTTCTGCTCCACACAGAGGATGTTTCCTTTCTGTTAGTGGAAGATAAATGTTGCCATCTCCTTTGAGACTAAAATGAACTGCTCCACCGTTTCCTCTAGTCTCTTACAAGTAGACCTCCCTGACCACCAAGATGGCTTTTAATTTCCACAGTGATCATTCTAGATAGCAATATCACAGATACTCTTGTTTATTTGGGGATTTTTCTTGAAATTCATTGTCAGTCCCAGGAATCAATCTTGCATAGAGGTTGGGAAAAAAAATACTTCCCCCCCCCCCCACAAAACTCCAACATGCCAATCATATTGATTGGAGAATTCTGCAAATTGTAGCAAAAATGCAATTTTTCCAAAATTTGGCTGGGGGGGCATATGAAGCAACTGATCATACAATGAACATGTTTCCCTCCCCACTAAATACATATAGCACATCCTATCTAAAAGCAAAAGCAAAGTGTGCTGCTTATATACTGCCCCATAGCACCCCAAGCACTCTCTGGGCGGTTTACAAGTTAATTATGCAGGCTACACATGCAGGTCGAAGAGTTCAGATTTGGGGGAGACGTAGCCTCAAATGCAGATATCAAAGTAGAGCAGTAGTTCCCAACTTTGGGTAACCCAGATGTACTTGGACTGCAATTCCCAGAAGCCATCACCACCAGCTGTGCTGGTGAGGGTTTCTGGGAGTTGCATTCCAAGAAGTCCTGGGTTACCCAAGGCTAGGAACTACTCAACTTCAATTCATGCATTGGTAAAAATGGAATGTCATAAATGTATACACCCTCCTAGGAGCCTGTGGTAGGTGTTTTTTGTCACCTTACCACTTGCTCTGTCTGTTCTATGTCCAAAAACATGAACATAAGACTTCCAAATTTCCACCTAATGGAAGTTTAAATTGTGTGTGTGATTGAAAAATAAAATGCTTCATAGTGATATAAATTCTCTAAGATATTATCTAATAGACATTCGAAGAATACTGCTAGTCTGCTTCCAAATACCTTGTGAATTATTATATCTATCCCACTCAGTACCTGAAGCTGAGAAATGGCCTTACCAGTGAGTAAGAAAGGTTATTAAAGAAAGGTTATTAAATTTCTCAATGGAAAATAGGATGGTGATTATGAAAAGAAGATTAAAAACAAACAAACAAACAAACAAAAACGCTGAGAGCAAAAGGCACATACACTTTTCTTTGTAAGTCTTTAAAGGTCTGGTTAGAGAAACCTAGTGACAGACCAGGTAGATATAAACTGTGGTCAAAATGAAAATGCTGGCTGAATTTTAGTAACTTGTATCCACTTTGTCATTTCAAAAGTACCGTATATCTACACAACTTTGTATGGCTGGCTGGAAAATTCTGGGCATTATAGACCAAATAAAAATTTTCCCAAAGTTCTGGCAGGAAGTCATTCTATGTTATTTTTAATTCCTCACTTTTTTGCTTTTTTTTTGTTATTAGACAAGGGTGAAATTTTGTTACAAATTATGATCAACACACCAGACGAAAGTAGTACTTCCAAATACAACTTGCAAAATCTTACTGCAAAACTCCTTCATTAGATCACACGAAATAAACATACACTCTTCAGTCATGTGGGGATATATAGGCATTTTGTTTAGAACGAATTTGCTGCCTTCAACTACATCTCCTGAAGCGTTATTTTCAGTAATGCTTGAATTTCTAGGCTGTCTAGTGCTCTTATGTACTGAAAATGAATTATTCGTGAAAAAGTTTGTATTCATTGGCTTTGGCCAAATTCAAGGCAAATTCTGCTGAAACACAACAAAACTGTGTTTTTGGACTCAGAAAGGCAAGAAGTCGTAATCTGTCATACCCTAGCCAGAGCCTGGAGATTTTTTTCTGGACTGTATTTCTCTAAATCCACCAGCCAGCTGAGGTAGATTCTGGAATTTACGTCCAAAAAAGCAATACTTTTTCAAACTCTGTCCCCAGCTGAGGTCATGCTGTTTAGCTAATGCAGAAAAAACAGGCAGACTATATGGTGGAATTAGACCTCATATTAAAAAAGTCACTGCCAGTAGTATTACTTGGTGTAAACATTGGAGGATACAAGTGCTTTCCAGCCATTAGCTGCAACATGGACATTTGTGCAACGCAATGATCAGCATTGCTATCCATCTGTACTTAAGAGTAAGCTCATCTGAGCTCAATGGGGCTTAATCCCCCACAAAAAGTGGAATACGATTTCAGCTTTAGGTTAATTTACCCAGTTCTAAGGAGGGGGGGAACAAGTTATAGGAATGCATAACAATTTGTCTTGATATGACTTTAGTGATGTAGTATAGCATGAGGGTGGCTCATAAGCATGAATGGGGGGAGGGGTTACACTCACTGAAATTCTGGGGTGAGATATCCCCCCTATCCTGGTCTAGCGTTAGCCCTACAAATACAATTCTGAGCACGGAACTTTCATTTTAGCTACAGACACACTATCTGAGGACTATGGCAATCTATCTTCAGCTCCTTCTTCACACCTGCAGCATGGAGATTACACTGGCCAATGTTACAGGGCTGTTATGAAGACTATCAAGACAGCATTTCATACATAATTTTCAAAACTTGAAATTCACCATGTAAATGCTAATTTTTATTATTATAAATACACATCTTCCCCAACTCTCAAAAAAAAGAGAGACAACACAGTGTGTCATTGTCTTTTTTGTGCAAAGGGATACTTACTGAAGTAGAAGCCCCTGTCCCCACAGACGAACTGCAGAGTGTCCACCAGCTCTCCACCACAGAGGGTTTCAGCAGGTCCATAAGCAGAGACAGAATCAACTGTATATGCCAAGAAAGTAAGAGCAAGCAGCAGTATCCGGCTAGTGGAACACATCTTCTGCACCTAGAAGACACATATTGAAAGAATTAAAAATGGCATTGCTTCTTCGTTGTGATTCAGATAGCAAGGAAAAGTAGCATCCAAACCAGCTGTTAGAACACAATGATCCCCCATCTTGATGGGAACATCTTCCTCAGCTATTACTGTTTCGGTTGGCAGAGATATCAATAAACCACAAGAGGGAAATGTTTGGGTTTTTGTTTTTTTACTACAACTATGGCTGAGGAATTCTCGGGGTAGTAGTCTTAAACAGTTTTCTATTTCTGAGCATTGGCATGGTGAAACTCTGGGATTTTCTGACTATGACTTCTGCCACACCCCTTAAGTATTCTCCATTCCCTGTGAGCTTAGCTGCAGTCCTTCTAGTAGGTGAGAGAAATGGATTTCCCCAGGAAAGATAAATTGTTGAAAGCTATCTCTGTCAGCATGCAAAGTACATGAGCGTGTTTCATTAGCTTTGCAAAACACTTGCTCCTCATTTGTTGACATGGACCAATGCACCAGTCTGCATTTTTGGACCTTACTGGTGGGAGCTGGCTATGTGGACAATCACGATGAGCACATACAGTTCTAAATTTATCCCAAAACCACTGTCTCTCAAGTCTTGTACTTAGGAGCAGATTAACAGTACTGTACATAGTTTTACGTAGTTTTTAATACCAACATCTGAAAGTGTACAAGGGATACTGCAGCAATGGCCGGGCCTAAAATATATGTAGAGAAGCAGAAGTAACAATGCTTCCTTCTTCAGCATCTTTTGGTAAAAACCATAAAAGTTGCAATCAGCCAGTGAACATGCTATTTTACTGATGGCTCAGGCACAGGCCCAAATCCAGACTTAAGCCAGTTAAGGGAGGAACTCAGGGTGGATAAAAATCAGTGATTTTTTTTAAAATTGATGTAAACTATGATTTAAATTTTAAAAATTGATTTTTATTTAAATTATTTTAAAAAATTAAAAATCTAAACCACAATTTAAATCCATTTGATTTAAATGAAATCTATCCTGAAGGTATTACTACTTAAATTTCCATTTTAATTTAATTTCCTTTTTTAAAAAATCTATTAAAATAAATAAAGAAATCATGATTTAAATCCATCTGATTTAAATCAAATCCACCCTGAAGGAACTGCAGCTTAAATTTTCACCCAACAACGGTTTTCAGGTTCTAGAGCAGTAGGCTCTCAGTTTCTGTAGGACTACAACTACCACAATCCTTCAACAATGGCCCTGCTGGTGGGAGTTGTAAATGCAACACATCTGGTATCGAGACCTCCTAGAGAGCATGTAGTGAGTCAGGCCAAATTACAAAGTTTGAGTTCTCTGCAAGGCAGCAGGGTTCAGGTTGGTGGTAGGCAGCTGCTGCAAGCATTTCTCTGCCTTTGAGCAAAACTTAGCAATATAAAAAACCAGGGTGTGATGGATTTTGTGTGTGTGTGTGTGTGTGTGTGTGTGTGTGTGTGTGTGTGTGTGTGTGTGTGTGTGTGTGTGTGTGTGTGTGTGTGTGTGTGTGTGTGTGTGTGAGAGAGAGAGAGAGAGAGAGAGAGAGAGAAAGACAGACAGACAGACAGACAGACAGAGATGATGTATACTAACACATTTTAAAATGTGTTGCTAGACTGACTAGGACAGCTATGAAGTCTTTTAATTCACTAGTTCGATTTATTAATTGATCAAGTACTGCAGCCCTCGTTCTAGACTACTGTTTTGGCTATTTTTAAATAGACTCCAACATTGTCTTAAGAGAAAGTGCTGTAGTTTTCTGGAAGGACTTGATAATATATGGCTGTCACAATAGCACAAGGCAGACCGGACGACCTTTTGTAGAGTTGGAAGGAATCCCACCAACGATCTAGTTCAATCTATTCCTGGCTTAGCCCCAAACTTTCTAATGTGACCCTAGACAGAGTCCAAGGCCAGCTTTCTATCCATTAATCCATACCACCGATCCTGGATTACTAGCTTTCCAGTAATTTATAGTAAATTCAGTCCCCAGTGGGAGAAACCATCTGACTTTTTAAAATAGTTAGTAGTCCTATAACTTTCTTTGGGGGGGGGGGGTCGTGGAGAAGGAAGGAATCATACTTAATGCACTAAGGGAGGGAAATTAGTGTGATAATCCAAAATAATGTTGATTTATATTTGAAACAATAATCCAATCTGCACTCAAACCGGGTGCTGTTTCGGAACATGTAGTTTAAACATTTTACCTATATGCCCAGAAATTTTATAGTTTGAAATGAAATATAAGAAAATCTACAGAGATGGGGAGGAGATAGAGAGAGGGAGAGTTTGTATATCAACCTGTTGTGAAAAAAGCCCAAGATGGCGGGAACTATGTTTGTTCAAATAATTTCAGGGTCGCAAACATATTGATCCAAAGGTAACAGTACTGGAAATTATTTTCATAGAATGTGTCACAATAGGATTGCACCCTTAGATCATGTATTTTAATCCTAAAAGGTTCAATGTCTGCTGAATACCCTAGCAATAAAAATGCAACACCCTTATTAACAGAAACAGAAAAGGGAGAAAACAACACAGCAATAAACTGTGTACAAGACAATATTCTATCTTTTTGTTATGTTCTCTCACATTACAGTTCTAATCATGTTCCCTTCTGCGCCCTCTCACTCCCCCAAAGTAAATAAAGGCTAACATTCATTAACATGAGGGCTAGTCCAAGACATTTTGCTGTCTGAACCAGCACAGTCAATAGAACCCATCCCCCTGAACTCATGGCATGCAGTACCCAAAGCCAACTAAGTTATTTTTGGCAGCTATGGCCTGGGGGGAAGATTTGAACCACAGCAGAGGGATGGGGCAATTTTCCAAAGCAGTATTCTCACATATGTTCCATAGGGGAAAACTTGGGGTATCTGTAGCACCATATGCAGGATGTAGACTTTGGCACACCCACCAACTCTATGTTTCTGAAGGTCATGGTGGGGGGGGAACACATGGCTGGTTCATCATAGGTGAATCAACGGACCAACCGACTGACCGACCAACCAACCCACCCACCCACTTTTTCGGTCTGTTTTCCTATAATGTCCATGCACCTGACAATCCAACAGACTCGAACTATGAAGCTGGGCAGGGGAGAAACATTCCAAAGATAACAATAAGCTCCAAGTAGTAATTGATACTAGCTGCCACTGCCTTGTATTACTTCAGTCACAAGGCAGATATTAGCAAAATGATCACAGAGGCTACTTGTGCCTTTGCAACTCATCTTGGGAGGAAGGAAGAGAGTGAAACTGCAATACACACAGAGACAATGAGGCTTCAGGACAATCAATACTCCCAGCCCCCAATTAACTTCTGCCTAATGGGCAAGCCTCCAATAGTTAGCTTAACCACCTTGTCATCGACCCTGGTCCCAATCAGTTTCTCACAAGGGATTGCTTAATTTTTGTGTTTGACAAGCTGACTAAACAAGCATGCAGTGTCTGTACTTTCCAAGAGGCCTCAAATCTGGAAACCTGTGTCTGAGGTCCACAAGTTCTTGGAATCACCCTGGCCCGCCCCCCCACCACTGATAAGATCTATTTCTCTGCCTCTTCTAAAAATATTCTCTCCACCTCACTCCAAGGGGTCAACGCAATGGCAGATGATGTGGCACTCGGAAACACCTCTCGTGCCAACAGTATGTGCATGCGCTTACACAGAGGAATGCTGTATCTCTAAACTTCTCTTGTTCTGTGAAATGAAGTAACATGTGAGGGTCACCCCAAACTCAAACTCTTCACCACTATTACCTTATCCTTCACAACAGTGCCTGCTTGACATCAAGACCCTTTTGAAAAAAAATGCCAAAAAGCTCTCCCATGTCTTCAGACCTACTTTCCTCAACCTGGTGCCCTCCAGATGTTTTGGGGTACAATCAGCAAAGCCAATCCTTGCCCATCATGACAGCTGTAATCTAAAACATTGGGAGAGCACAAGATAAAAGACCGTTCTAGACTATAACACATAATTGTTTCACACCATATCAAAGATTCCAGCTACTCTTACCCATTGTTTAAACAAATTTCCTACCCAGACATAGCCCAATATCTAATATGCAAGTAGTTTTACAGGAGGAAACAGTTGCTTTGTCAGCTGTGATGATGTAACCAAATACTCCCAAGTTCTGTGGTAGAGAAACCTTTCACTTTCCTATTAGAATAGAAAATATACAGTATTGACATCTGTAAAGCTGTGATTATATCATGTTTTCCTTCGCCCACCAAGTAATTCAAGGCAACTCCTCCTCCACCCTAGGCCATGGAGGAAAAACAACATCAACTTGACTGGGCTGGGGTGTGTGTGTGTGTGTTTTCAGCTAGGACCATTTCTGAAGCATCCTGAAATATATACTGAGCAAAAAGGTGGAGGTGAGAATGCCACTACATATGCTGTAACCCAGTGGTCCCCAATCTTTTTGATACCACAGACCAGTTGGGGGAGATGGGGTCCGTGCACGGGGGGCACCCCCTGCATTCGGCGTATTGCGTGAAGGGACAGTGCTCACTCACTCACGCAGGCATGCATGCACACACTCGCACGCAGGTGCAAAGGGGGGTGCTCATGTGGTGTGGGCACACACTCACACGTATGGAGGTGGTTGCGGGGCACCCGCACGAAGGGGCTGTGAAGGTGAGCATGCGGGGGAGGAGTGTGGAAGATCTGTGTCTGACATGGGTCCAGCCAAGGCCACAGACTAGGGGTTGGGGACTCTTGCTGTAACCCTAAACCAGGACCAACATGGATACCAATGTGAACAAATGCACAATTTAACCCTGTGATCTCTCCTCAACAAGTGCTGGCTTTTCAGATACAGCTCAGGTAGTGGTGATGTTCACCTTGAGTCCTCCCCATCACCACCATACACCAGCAGTGTTAATAGAAGACTGGTCGCACAGCAACAAGGGAGCAAAGAAGCTTGTTTACTGCCTGGTGCTGAACTCCCCCCTCTTTCCCAACCCCTGAGGAATCTTCTGCAAACAACCAAACAATCTTGCATGTGTTTACTTCATTGGAATCTACAGAGACTGGAACGGGAGAGATAACAAAGGCTTAGAGGCAGCATTGCCATGCCGCCTGCTGTCTGTCAACTCTTCAGCCCTTCCCAACTGCAGCATACTTTATGATCCTACAGCTCATCCCCAAGCCCCCACTCTACTCCCATGGCGGCTCTGGCAACTTTGAGACACCTTTGTTTATTTATTTCTTACATGTCTATCCTGCTTTTTTAAAAAAACAAGTTCAAGGTGACTTCCATGGCTCTCCTATTCCACTGCTTTATCCCACCTTTGAATGGCATCTGGATGCTGTGGCTAGTCCAAAATGCAGCAGCCAGACTGTTTACTGCCCTTTAGGGACCATGGAACAGCAGTCTTCAACCAACTGCACTGAATAGGCTGAAGCCAGGAAAGAGCTTTAAAGGGCTTGAAACTTCAGTATGTTCAAGCCCAGAGTGTCTGATTATCAGAATAGGTCCCGTTTCCCAGCAAACCCTGAAAAGTTGGGCTGAAATTACACAAAGCAGGGCTTTCTCTGTAGCCACACTACAACTGTGGAACTCCCCAAGGAAGGAAATGAGGCTTGCTCCATCTCTGCTGGACTTCTGTTGAGCAACTACAATGGCATTGTTCCAAAGAGCCTGTGGTCTTTGGAGCGGTCTTAAAAACAAACAAACACTCACCTTTTATAGAATGTTTGGATCTCATTTTAAGGGTTGTTTAAACCTTGTTTTTAAATTTTTAAAATAATTTGAATCTATTTCAAATCAGATTAAACCAGATTAAATCAGAAGAGTAAGAATAAGGATGAGAAAGGTGCTAGAATACAATTGATAACTAGCTTTGGTAGAAGTTCAGCAATGATGGTTGGGAGGCCATCATGTGTGACATGTGTGTGTTAAAAGGTTTCTAAATTCTTGATTTACTTTGTCCCATCGAGACTGGACTGATGACAGGTAGAACTAAAGCCATACAAGCTTCCTCACCTATCTGCAAGAGCCTTGATAGGCAGGACTTATGTAGCAAGAGTATTTGGAAGGAAACACACTCCTACCCTCAGTGTTTCAGAGATGAGATTATTCCTCAGGAATACCTCTGGGCAGTTCAGGGCTTCTATATACTGAGGGATTTCCTGCACCATCTCGTTAGTCTGTGAACTAGACAGGCATGACCCCAGGCATCCTTGAGTCTCAAGAGACTATGGTAATGTGCTCTTAATAGAGGACCTGGAACAGTGTCTAGTGCGGCAGGCCTACAGGCATACCAAAGGCATAAATACCTTTGAGAAGAAAGCCTCACATTGGACTTGTTTGCGCCATAATGGTAGAGGGAGAGTTCTGTTTGTCTGTTTGAAAGAAATGTATTATTTTGACCAACATTACTGAAGTGGTTTTCACACGGACACTCTGAACACATGCAGCAGTTGGCCAATGGCTCTTTCTGAACTCCTTTCCACTATCCCACCTCTCTTTGTTTGGCCCCTTGCTGAGAGTGGCCTTAGACCAGCCTTCTGCAGTCTAACACCCTCTAGACCAGGATTGGGCCCGGTGGAGATGACTGAAGCTGAAGACTCCATTCATCTGGAAAGCACCAGGTTGGGGAAGACTGCTTTATTCATTGAAGAAAGCCATGGGGAGGGGGCAGTATACAAGATGGGACACAACCTGCAGTAGTATGAATTCCCTCTAAAGCTGTCTTAGGGTGGGGAAACATAGGCTGAGTCAGAAGAAAGAAGATGCTTCCCCATAGAAGCTCTGCTTCTTCCTTAGCCATTTGTTTTCTTTTTGGTTCCAAGACTTTCTTTAATTGTTTACTTCTAGGTTCCAAGACTTACTGGGACAAAAATGATACAGAAGAATCAAGGGTTTTGTTTTGTTTCGAGTGATGCACCATCCTCCTACCTGCCAATCCAGGAATGGAAGTTGCCCTTCCATTCTGCTTTCAATAGAATACCAATTGCAGTTTGAGCAGGAGTGTGAGACATGGATGCCTTCCTCTTGCACATGAAGGGTACTGTGTCAGGTATGTAAGGACAGACAGGTAGAACTGAGACTTATAAGAAGGATTAATATTTTCAGGGGTTAGAGTCAGCTGTAAGACTCTGCTACAGATTGGTGTGGCTGCCACGCGTACAAATAATATGTAAAGAAATGTGAATCCGGTGTGTTGGAGTGGGGGGTGGTGAAAGGTTCACACTCAAAAGGTGCAAGTCTTGCCACAGGAATTCTGAACTTCTGGATGCAATATTTGAACTCTTTGGCTGGTCAGCTTTGATGAGTAAGGACTGCCCCTAAGCAATCAAGGATCTACACAGAAGAGAAAAGTGTGTATGCATCCTCTTTCAGACCACCATGTGTTAAACAAACAAGCCATTTCATCTGCCACCTACTCCCCACCCCCTTAATGTAAATACTTAACAAAAGCCACAGGTGCCATGCATTTTCCCAGAAAAGGTACACCTCTCCTCCTCTGACACATCACATGGGATGCCTCATTCTGTGTGGTACTTGCTGTGATACATACATGCCCACCTCATCGGGGAAAAGCAAGGAAAGCACCACTGTTTTCAGTGATATGTAAATGAAGTATACAGCTTTAACACTCAAATCCAATGAAGCAATTTAAATCAAAAAGGTGAGAGCAGGTAGGCTCATAATAATAGCACACAGCTTTTTTTCCCCTTCCAGAGGCAGCAACTGCTGACTCTAATTTGGGTGGGCACCATGCCAATGCAACATCACTAAAGTAGACACTTCCTAAGCCTAAGGCCTATTCAGAATATGAATGGGATCAAATTGGATCATCTTCTTCACACAGCTTTTATTGAGATATATGGATCTTGGTCCTCCTTTGCCTAGTTCCTCTCTCTCTCTCTCTCTCTCTCTCTCTCTCTCTCTTTCTCTCTCTCTCTCTCTCTCCCTCACTCTCTCTCTCTCTCTCCCCCCCCCACACACAAGAGAAACAAAGTAAAAGACAGCTCAGTCAGAAGAGATGAATGACACTGCTCTACTCTGTTATTAATTCAAGCTTCTCTTCCCCCCCCCCTCAACAATCTTGTAATTTAAGGCAAAAGGTTAGTGGGGGGGGGAAACACCATCTTCAGGCCCCAAGTTCTGATCTGTAGTTTTACCTCTCAAAAGGATTTTGCCACAGAACAGTTTGGGTGGGTGTGAGGAAGAGGTAGAGGAAGTGATACGGGAGGAAGGATGAAGGGCAATTAGTTCCGTTTATTCATCTTCCTAGAACTGCAGAGCTGGAAGAGACCCTATGGATCATTGAGTCCTGCCCTTGTCAGGGAGGCACAGTAGGGAATTGAACTCCCAACCTAGATACCTAAAGCACTGAACTATCCAGCAGTTCCCAGTGAAAAAGCATATTAGAGTACTGTGTGAACTTTGGTGTTCAGCAGAGGGACAAAACTGCATTGCACTGAAGAGAGAAAGAAAGAAAACAACCCTGTCTAACGTTCTAAAGGAATCTGGCAGAAAATCAGAGAAAGAAGATTTAAGAGTCAGTCTTGTCTCACTGGTCAGTTTTAATTCTTCAGGTAAACCACTAGTTCTGCAGCACTGCCTTTCTGCATCTGTTTGCAAATCCTGAAGTAAATCAGGAAGGGGGGGGGGGAAAGCAAATCCTACTTGCACGTGACCAGGATGGTAGCTGGAATGGCATGCCAATGCTGTCCCCCCACCCCCCAAACATTTGCCCTTGTTGCTTTTTCTGGTAATACACAACTTACACATCAGACCCATGCTTAGACAAAACACCCTCTATCTCCATCTGCCTGTTGTTAAGCACCTTGCTTCACAACCTCCTCCTCACTTCATACAGCTGATGACTCTCTTGCACAGAAAAATTCTTGCCAGGATGATAAACCAGCTACTCTACGCTGCCACACCATTGTTTTTAAAACAGAATTTTAAAAAGACAACAGCAATTTCAGATGTAAGTCATCTTTCTCCTCTCAACAAGCAATGTTTCTGTTGTGCCTTTTCTGCGGCGGGGGGGGGCGGGGAGGAGAGAGAGCAGCTTAAGAGAGCCTTCATATCATAAAGACCTGTGCTTTTAGCTACAGAAGAAGGCACCATAAAAGTTCCCATTGATCTCCCTGGGCTGCCATAGGTCACTCAACAGGTTAAACCGAGCTATTCTTGAGAACGGCCTTCTGTGGAAACCACAGGTAAACAGCTGTTCACTTGAAAAGAAAGTTACTGGGAATGCAACAAGTTTTCGTGAGATTCGACTTGTATATCCCTCAGGAAAAATCTTGACAAAACTTGAAGAGCAATGCTTTTTTCATTGCCTTCCCTCAACCAGGAAAAAGTCTGTTCTGTTTTTCTTGCTACAAGCTTTTTTTTTTTTTTTAAAGCAGGGATAGCAAAGAGGAACCAAACAACTTTTCCAACTGTTGACAAACTAACTGCAGTCAGGTAGTGTGTGAATTGCAAATAGCCACACACACACACACATTCGCAAGTGCCAAAGGGTTTGAAGCATCATTCCAACCCCCTCCCACACAAGTGTCTGAATTAAAGCCACCAATCTAAATGCTCCCTCCTGCCTGCAACTTTTTTTTTTAAACACTCAGCATTCTTAGCCACACAGATTTGGAATCCAATTAATGTACTACTGGCTGAAAGCGGTTCAGACACATCTGCTGGTACAGTTATGTTAAACTGCTGTTTCCTCATGTGCCCCAAATCCCTCCTGCTCAGCAGAGTGCTAAAACCTTTCCAAGTTTCTCAAAACAATTACTCTAGGGGAAAGGGAGCTGGAGGAGACAGAAAGAGAGGGAAATAATAATAATAATAATAATAATAATCCATGCAAAATAGAAGGCCTTATGCCAGTCATGAATTCTCACTCAAGATTCTGGCTTCATTTCTTTGTTTTTTCCCCTCGTCCTTGTCTGAGTGTTCATTCCTTGGAGATCTAACATGCTGTAATTTTAGGATTTTTTTTTTAAAAAATAATGACTTTAATAACTGTCAAGAGTGAAGGAACTGTGTGTTCTTTGCACACAAAAACACACCTATTTTCTGAAGTTTCTCTCCCTTCCCCAGCAACTGGAGAAAATCAGGCAATAACTTTGTAGTAGTAATAATAACAACAGTAATAAATAGCTTAATGTTCCTTCCAGCAACCAGAACATGACCTTGCATGTCCTCACACAGAGAGAGATGCAATCCAGATATCCCAATAGCATGAAGGGACTTACGCCAACTTGGCCCATGTGGGCTTCAAACGCACACTCCTCAGTCAAATCCACCTTTGCTTTCCTCCCTTAATACTCTACAAGCCGCATCCCATCATAACTAACCACCAATTATCTAGACTCCAATACCATCAATGGAATGGGGCCCTTTGGCACAGAACAGGATCTCTCGGTTATATCTAGAGCGGTCTCCTGCCATACACACACACGCGCGCGCCCTCACCCCCGAGAACAGACACAACGCTTACTTTTTAAATATCAGTCTGCCATTTCTAGCCAATGCCAGTATCTCCATTCATAAAAGTCAAGGAGTGCCAGGTGGAGACTGGCCTCCGACCGCATCCAACCCGAGCTAACTCTCTGTGCTGTGTGCAGATTGTGCTTCTACGGACGATGCATAAACCCATCCCTTCTGCATCGGCCCGCAGCCCGAGCGAGTCCCTACAGTGCAGGAATCCCACGGAAAGCTGAGCAAGCGGTTCTGCCGCGGCTCCTCGCCTAACCTGTAAAGGCTGCAGGAGGGCAACCCTTGCCATCCGCCGCCAACAGCGGCTTCTCATCTATCCCTAGGGTTCCCCCTAGCGCCCCAAGGCCGGTAGTGCAGAGCGGGGAAATCGGATTCTTTTTCCCCCCTTCCTTCCCTGCTCCGCAGCCCCGGAGCCCGCTGCAAACATCGAAGCGTGGGGGAAAAAGAAGGGAAAAAAAGGGAAAAAGCAAAAAAAATATTTTTTTTAAGAAGGACGCAGGGGAGGGCGAGGGGAAGCAAGAAGGGAAGCTCCCGCTCCGTCCCGACGGCCACTTTTGCAGCCAGACGGCTCCGCGCGTTGCAGAGCCCTTGCGGGCAGGAGAGACAAGGGGGCGGCCTCGCCAAAAAGGTGCGCGGCCAAACAAGTGAAGTTTGGTCCGGGCAGAGCGCGGAAGAAGTTCGCCTCTCGGCGAGGACGCAACTTTGCCGCTGGTGGGAAGCAGACGCGAAGCCCCCCCCCCCTCGCCCCGGAGGTAGCCTTTTCGCATTCTTCCTCACCCGCCCCGACAGACTTACGAGGAGCTTTCTGCCTAGCTCGCTCTCCCTTCCCTCTCTCCCCCCTTTGCTGCTCCCCGATCTCTGTCCTTCGGTGAACTCAAGAGCCCGCGAAGCGGTAAAGGAGGAGAAGCGGGGGGGGGGGGTTGGAAATAGGGAGCAAGTCTAGAAAGGGACGCACACGGGCTGCAAACGGCGAGCGGTTCCCTCTTCTTCAAAGAGTTGTTATGATGATGCTTTGCTCCTGCTGCTGCACGGAGTGCCCCTGCTCGGCGCTGCCCTGTCTCCGCCTGCTTTAGAGCCGGGGAGAGAGAGAGAGAGAGAGAGAGCTAAGTCCGGGATGGTTTGTTTTTTCCCCCTTACCTTTGAACTGCCAGGGGTGCTCTCAACTTCTTGCGTGCAGATCTGGAGCAGAGCTGAGTGGGCGCCGCATTCATCCATGTGGCTCTTCGGGTCTCTTGACATGGTGCTTCTGCCTGGCTCGACTTCGGGTTGGTATTGGGCGGAACAAGTCCCTTTATTTTATTTTTTTTAATATATAGGCATAAGATCTTCTGTCTGGACGTGTGTTTCCTTTTTCTTCAAGTGGCGTGGCTTGGCTTCCTCGCTGCCCCTGGATCTTGGCTCCTCTGGTTTCCCCACAGAGGCACGGACCGGTGGCAAGGGTCGGTTCTCCCCACTAGCCGCTGTAGTTTCAATGAACTGCTCCACAACTGAGGAGACAGACGGAGAGCGCTCACTGTCCCTTCTTTTATACACCCATCCAATGGGCATGCTCATTTCAACCACCAAGGTAACTCAGCCAATAAAATCGCAGAGGTTATCTAACCCCTCTCTCTCTCCCCCTTCTTAACCTCCTCCCTTTTTTTAAGCTCTCCTGAGACTCCCATTTGGAGGGGGGAGAAGAAAAGTTTCATGGGTTTTGGCTATTGCTTCATGCGGAAATCTCCCCTCTCCCATCATCATCACCACCACCACCTCCTCCATCAACAAGACACACACATAGAAAAGGAACAGGGGGTATAGGGGAGGCAGGAGGCATAGAAGAGATTTCTCTCTCTCTCTCTCTCTAGATATAGGGGTTTGGTGGCTTTTCAAGGGTGGCTGAAATGGACATTAATTTTTTTTACAGTCTCTTTTATTTCTTGAACTAATTCAATGGTATTCCAGCACCTTGGGCTACCAAATGTTTCACAATCATTTGCTTTTGATCTTCCTGATTGAATTAATCCAGCTTTTAATGTAATCAAGGCTCAGGTCAAGGAGAAGCAGAGGGAAGCCTCTTCGGTCATGCCAGTCAAGATCTGGCTTATCATAGCTATAGTTTGCCTATCAGGAATGCAGATAGAAGGTAAATAGGGGATTAAACTAGGCCATGATGTCATCCAGGGTCTGCAAATTAGGTTAACTTTAAATTATATATTTATGTGTAACTAAATGCATCACGCTGCACTTTGGAAGTCAGAGGAGGCAATAGCCCCTCGCCTTCCCCAAGAGAGCCTCACCCTGGAAAGGTAGAGACTGGAGCAAAGAGATGGTGTGAGAGAGACCAGCCTCTCCATAAGCACCCCTGATCTGCTATCTGAGGAAAGGTAGACCAAGTGGAGTCCCTTAGGCTACCACCATCACCACAAACTGCTCAAGTCAGTAGCACTCAAAGTGCTGCTTTCCTCTCTAGGACAATTCCCAGAGAACTCGCTGACTGCATATCACATACACACCTCGCTCCATGCTACACTGTCAAAGTTCATAAAGACCTTAAAGATGAAACAAAAGCAGCCAGAACAGAGCCAACCAGGACACCTTTTCAGATCAAGATTACTCAGAGAACAGAAGGATGCAATGGATCGCAAAAATAAATAAATAAATAAAAAGCCCAGGGATTCTCAGAAGGGGACCTGGGGAGGCTCTCTACTCACTCTCCCTGGGTGATCAGTCACAGCCCCACAGGACCCTGATGAGTCACTGGCAGCAAATGAAGCAAGTTGGATAGCTCAGTGGTTTAGGCACAGCCCCAGATTAACCATTAGGCAAAATAAGCTTGTGCTTAGGACATCAACAAGGGAAGGAGACACCACAGAGGGTTTTGTTTTTTTCAGTGCCAGATACGGTGCAAAAGGTGCACCCTCTTTAACAAACCACATCCATCCATCCAAATCTCTCGGCTCCCTCCCTCCCTCCCTCAAAAGCCCCAAGAAAACCACCTCCCTATCTAAAGCAATTGAGTATGAACCAGGAAAAACTAAAAAGTATAAAAACTCACCAAGCGAGAAAGCTCATGTTTTGAGTGAAATGATCAATCATCACTTTGGTGTTTTTTTTTTAATTCTGTATTTTTGAGGTTGGGTGGGGATAAGGATAAAAAGAGCTGCTGGTTTTTTTAGACCCATGGCATCTGCACTATACAGGGGTACCTTGCTTTACGAAAGCTTTGGTTTACGGAATTTTCAATTTACGAACCGAAATCCATAGAAAATAATGCCTCGGTTTACGTTCGTTTCTTTCTTTCTTTCTTTCTTTCTTTCTTTCTTTCTTTCTTTCTTTCTTTCTTTCTTTCTTTCTTTCTTTCTTTCTTTCTTTCTTTCTTTCTTTCCTTCTTTCTTTCTCACTGTACGAAAGGGTTTCCCCAGGATGCATCGTGCCTGGAGGTTTCTAGTGCCACCCCCATTCCTAGCACAATTTGCGTATCGGTTTACAAAATTTCCACATGATGTAACGTCCTGGAGGACACATTAATATCGTAAACAAATGTACGCTTGTACGTGCAAGCGAAAGAAATAACAGTCACTGTTAAAAATGCTCCAAAGAGATTTTATGCTGTTGTTTGAGCTTTTCAGTTTACAGATTCTGACAAAATCTGACTATATTAATCCACACATGAAAGTGCAAGATTTGGCTGGAAGCTGGTAATTTGATTGTATAGATTATTTTGCATACAGCATGTCATTCTTTTTTGCCACATGCTAAACAATAAAATTATTGTATTTTCATTTATATAGTGTGCATGACATATAGGTTTTTTTCAAGCCATGGGACATACCGAGTGTTACATTTTTAGGGGGCACCATAATCTTTTCAGTGCTTAAGGCTTCCTGCCCTGTTTAGGCATCTGGCTGTGGAGCCAGAAGTTGGGAGTTCAATTCCTCACTGTACCTCATTGATATGGGCTGGACTCAGTGATCCATAGGATCCCTCCTAGCTTTGCAGTTCTCAGATGATGGCGAGGAAGTTGTGTTCATGCAAGTTACAACAAGGGTTCAGAGCAAAGGCCCAAAACATTTTGTTGCTTGAGGCTGACCAGCAAGTGCTCTCCCTGCTTTCCCTGTCTTAGATACCTGCCTGTAGGATTCCAAGAACTCTGTTCTTTAAAAATAACATCTCCAAAATCTGACTCGAGCCCAGGTTAGTTTGTGGCACACACACACACACACACACACACACAAAAACCCCTCTCTTTCTCTCTCTCTCTCTCTTTCTCTCTCTCTTTCTCTCTCTGGGAATAAAACTATAATAACAATAAATCACATACCCACATCCTTTCATGATATCGAAATGAGACATCTGAGGTTGTTGCCTCATCCTGCCTAATGATGCAGCCATCTGTGAACTCGGAGGGTTTTTATTTATATATTTATCTATTAACCAACTATTTAAAACATGCAAGTATTTATTTATTGCCTCTCAGTGCAGAAGGGCCCCAGACTGATATACATTAACAGAAAGATAAAAATGTTTGTTATGAACATACTTTTAAAAAAACCACAGTTTTAAGTCAAAGTTGTTTAAAAAATAAATCAACAGCAACTCAAAAAGCTGGTTTTAAAACCAATTTTACACACCAAAGACTATATGAATCAATATACGTAATCCAGAAGTTAATCATGGACGGAACCTGCCTAATTTCCTTTGAGTTCCACCATTGGATGCTGCTGGTACAGAGAAGCGCCTGCCTTGTCCCCTTTCAGTATGTTTGAAACACATATCAGAACCTCTGTTGAAGATTTCAGGTTCAAGGCAGGAGGTTATGAGAGGAGGCCAAGTTTCTGAAATGCCACCCACACTAAAGATTTTATGGGTAAAAATATAAAAAAAAATTAAAAAATCAACACCTTTAATTGAGCTTGAAAGCAGACTGGAAGCCAGTGCAGTTGGTTCAGCATGGATGATACATCAGTCTCCAAAGCAGATACCAGGCAGCATCCTGGCTGCTGCAGTTTGCATTAGCTGTAGCTTTCAAGCCCTTTTCAAGGGCAGCCCCATGTACAGTGCATTACAGTAGTCTAACTGGGAGCCAATTAAAGTGTGAATTATTGTGGGCAAAGCTGAATACAGATATGTCTAGGAGAGACCTGGAAACGCAATCAGATTTGTTTCTGAGCAAACAGGCATTGGATGGCATTTTTAATCACAGAGGTATAACCATACTTGTCTATATATTGTTGAACCAAGAAAGTTTGAGAGATATTCTAGCTGTCAGCTGGCTACACTCAGTCCATGTTCCACCACTCAGAAGGCAGTAAATTGCTTTCTTAGCCTGCAGAGAATGGTATGGAAGGAAGGTTATTTCTAATTTAACCTTTTTTTCTACAATGACAAAGGGCTGCCTACATTAGTTATCTTTACAGTTATATAGGAGTACCTCTAAAAAAAAAAGGTTTGTCCATGATGAGTAGATTTGTCTCTTTGAAATCCACTGTTTAGATCAAAAAAAGATTAGTTATTCTGATTTCCCATAAAGACCTGAACACAGAGAATGTTAAATGTGTTTTTAACAGATATAATGTCCATCATTTGGATTGTCCAGGACAAAGTAGAAAACTTTGAATTATTAACCAACTTTATTATTGATGCAAACTTGTAGTGCCTATAAAACTTCAGTTCTTCAGTTAGCAGGGCTGAGTAAAGCGCCGTTAATATACAGTCTATATATATCGGATGTAGCTTCATCTTTGAAATCTATTGTAAATTAATCCATGGCATGGTTCCATGTGACTGTCATGCTTTTAGTCATTCATAACTTAATTAACATAATTCTCCTCAAATTTGGCTTTCCATTGGGGGAGGGGGTGGGAGAGATAGACCAGGATCCTTATCTTTACCTTGAGAGCTCTAGAAGGCTCCTTCACATGTTGCATTCACCTGTAAACAAGTTCTTCCTTATAAAGCTCTTGATCCTAACCAGGATTTAGTCACAAGCACTTTGATCAACCTTTGAGGTTCTTTGACCTGTTTATTCTCAGCATGAATAGCATCCTTCTTTTTGACGTTCCAAGTACTTAATCTCTGTGTGAATGCAATCTAAATTTTGTAGCGATATTGTACATTATAAATAGTTACAGATCAAGCAGACGGTGTTGGAGAAATACGCACACAAAGCAAAATCCATAGAGCATCGCAAAACATGTCTACGCTGTGGTGTAAACACTCACCTGTTTGTAACTTTCATTGTCTCCTGGATCAGTAACTAAGACAACTGATAGTCAGAAAGTAGGTGAGAGGGAAAAGATTCTCTAGAGTATCACAAATATTTTGAATTGCGCCTCCCATGATCCCTTACTATTGGCCAGGCTGGATGAGGCCTAGTGGACTTAAAATTCAAAACATCTAAGCCAAAAGACTATCTGTTTTTAACGTGCATGGTCCTTCTCCCCCTGCCCTGTCCCCCCCCCCCCGGCATTCGCAGCAGGGCGTATGTGCTACTCCTTTGCACTTATGGAAGCCCGTTGCTCAGAACTGAGCGAGCCCTGGCTTGTGTAATTACAAGCTGGAGATCAAACAGCACATGCAGTCACTCTGTCCACAGAGTCATTGAGCTCTGCATTTACTAATGGGATTCTGGCCTTGGAAGGCCAGAGGTTCCTTATCCCTCCTTTACTACTTGTCCATATGATGGCATATTTGTGATTCAAAATGTTGATTTTAGCCTATAAAGCCCTACATGACTTAGGCCCAAGCTATCTAAAAGACTATTTCTCCCTCTATGAGCCTACCTAGATGTTAAGATCATCAGGAGAAGTCTTTGTCTCTGTCCCACCATCCTCACAAGCACGCTTGGTGGTAACACAGGAGAGGGCCTTCTCTGTTGCTGCTCCCAGACTCTGGGGCTCCTTCCCATGAGAGGCCAGCCTGGCCCCATCTTTACTGTCCTTCTGCAAGCAGACAAAAACCTTTCTTTTCGGACAGGCTTTAAATGATCGGTTGAATAAGGCAATTTTTTTAAAGGGATTCTTTTATTCTGTTGTTTTACTTGAGCTTTTAAAATTGCTCTTATTCATGACTTTTAATATGATATCTGTTTAATGATCTTTTAATAATAGTGTAATAATTTATTATTTAGCTTTTAACGTTCTTCTTTTAATATTGTAAGCCAACTTGGATTGTTTCAGAGAAAGGCATCATATAAATATTTTAAATAAATAAATCTTGACTAGACATATCTGTGAACAGGAGTAAAATATAATACTTGGGGTGCAAAGACAGATACTATATTTCTATTTTATATCTGAGCTCACCATTCCACACTTCTGTAAATGCTTCATTAACAATTTAGCATAAGGTTCATTAGAAAAAAAGACTGGCTATGTCAATGTCCAAGATTTTAAAGCACACTATGGACAAAATCCTGTTGCTTAGCATAGTAAACTGCACTAGAGTAGGCCTGTTGAATCAATGGAGTTACGGTATCAACCCCTTTGCAAATTCCATTGATTCAAATGGGCTTGCTCTGAATGCACTTACAATACTAAGATTGTAGCAGTGGATTTCTTTGTTCAGAGATATATCTTAGAGAGAAGGCTAAACTTCATAATAAATTATGTTCTAACCAGAATTGGGAACATTACCTTTTAAAAATACTTTGTAACTCTTATTTATTATAATTTTTGAAAAGTGATTGATTGCCATTATTATTAGTGTTCAAAAGTAACTCACCACTTTTTACTTGTCCTTTAATTTGGTTTTTTAATTTTCTTTAAATCCTCAGGAGTAATCACAGAATTGCATGAAATTTGGAAAATTCCTGTCAAAACACATCTTAAAATGTCTTAAAATCTCCATGTACAACAACCTTTTAGCTGTTTGTTACAGCAGTAAAGTATTTTGATTCCCACTTGTTACATTATTTTTGAAATGAATTTTCATTACACCCTTGTACCTTTGCATTCAGGCAGTATGACCTTTTGAATTTGAGCAGTGGGTGACCAAAAGCTGGCTTTCCCACCTTCCTAATTGAAGGTGGGGAGAGAGGAAGCAAAGGGACACTTGTGGGACATATTTGCTTGATGATATTTCATGCACTACCCTTCATCAACAAATCTCAAGCCAACATACAGGCACTGCAGAAATAACCATTAGATTAAAATATAAATATAATAATTGGTTGTAAGACCAAGAATCTCACCACAGTAAGCATGTAAATCAGCAAATAGTCAGTGCTGAAACACCGTCAGAGTGGGCACGTGTTCGTTTAGACCAGTGGTTCTTAACCTTTGTTACTCGGATGTTTTTGAACTGCAACTCCCAGAAACCCCAGCCAGCCCAGTTGGTGGTGAAGGCTTCTGGGAGTTGCAGTCCAAAACTCCTGAGTAACCCAAGGTTAAGAACCAGTGGTTTAGACAAAGGGAAAGGCAGTTCCAAAGGCAGAGCGCAAATTCTGGCTCAGTCCTACAGCTTGCAAGAGGACCTTAAGCAAGTCAGTATCTCTCTGTCTAACCTCTATCAGAGTATACCTATAATTCACAATTGCAGTTATTTGATCTTTCTTTCACTGCCCATGGCTTTGTCCTATAGAATTTTGAGACCTGTGGTTTGAATTATCTACAGTGGTGCCTTGAGTTGCAAACTTGATTCGTTCCAGGATGATGGTTGTAACTCAAGTTGGTTGTAACTCAAAGCACTCTTTCTCAAAGGAATACACTGAAATGCAATTAGTCCATTCTGGCTGTTTTCAAAGGTTTAAAAAAAGGGCGGGGAAGGAGGGATTGAGGCAACAATTGGGAAAATAGTAAAGAAAGAAGGTCATCACTAGGGTACATAGACCCCTCAGACAAAGGTTTGTGCTTTTAGGCAGAAAAACAGTGAGAAGACAATTGGGGGGGGGGAGAGTTTGGAGTCTAAAAAAACCCCATTCCAGCGGGGACTAAAATAGGGACTAATGCAAAAGCAGTTAATCCGTCCACTAGGGGGAGACGTTTCTTTTAAACCTAAAATGACCTCTTAGATTAAAAAGCAGGCAGGAAAGGAGGGAGGGAGGGAGGGAACAATGGGGTTGTATCTCAAAGCGCCGGTTGCAAGTCAAAGCAAAATGTTGCAGCTGGAGCTGGTTGCAACTCAAATTGGTTGCAAGTCAAGATGGTTGCAAGTTGTGGCAACACTGTACTAGCTAGACTGCTCCAGTGCATTTTTTCTGAATTACAGGAGAGATGTCTAAATATTTCATCAAACTACAAACCCTTGGGTATCATAGATAGACTCACAGGGAGGCTAGGCTGCATGGGTAAAGAAGATATCATTCCATGAAGATGATATGCCATGAGCCTGAATTCTTACGAGGAGGGGTTAGTCAATCTGGGTGTGTGTGTGTGTGTGTGTGTGGTTCACTTGGTGAACAACTTACAATGGATTTATTATCAACCAAAGTTGATTCTGTATGGCAGCATTTAAAATAAAGGCATTCAGTTTTTTGGGTGGCAAACAGAGCTTTCTATGCTACCTCAAGAGCTCTCTGTGTACTTACTGTGTTTCCCCGAAAATAAGGCAGGGTCTTATATTAATTTTTGCTCCAAAAAACGCATTAGGGCTTATTTTCAGGGGATTTTTTTTTTCATGTACAACAATCTATGTTTATTCAAATACAATCGTGTCACCTTCTTCTGGTTGCTGCACTATGGTGGAGGGCAGGCTTTCACTTAACTAGGGCTTATTTTTGGGGTAGGGCTTATATTATGAGCCTCCTAAAAATCACACTAGGGCTTATTTTCAGGCTAGGTCTTGTATTCAAGGAAACAGAGTAGAGTCTGCACACCTTAGATGAATTGCTGGATTCAGGCATTTCTCTGCATTGTGTTAGTCAATGCAGTTGGTTAAATTGTCTGCAAAAACATGCAGAAACACCTCCCACCACCATGAGATTAACATTTGGCACATCCTAGAGAGGTCACGTTTGTTAGTTCATGGTGCACTTTATGGAAGATACACCGAATACATTTCTACACCCACCCACCTACCCACCCCCAGTAAATGCTGGGTGGGGAAGCTACAGATATATTTGGATTGTGAAAAGCATTTGCTTTTTAAAAGCAAGAGCATGTTGACTAAGATGAAATACCTCTCAAGAAATCTGGAATTTCAGGTATGCATCTGCAAGATACTTTCTAACAGTGCTATGTGTGTGGTAACAGGGAAATATGACAGTTCTAGCCAGAAGCTACAGATACGTATTAAGACTGTACCATAGAATATGGTTACCCAGAATATGGTTAACACACAAAATGATAATGGCAGCCAAACTGGTGTTAAAAATTCCTTGAAGGTAACTTTTCAAACTTACCTTTTGAAAAGAAATGGTATACTGTAAATGCTTTCTTCTAGGGGAATTATGGGATTTTAGTCAAAGCTTGGAAAAGTTACCTATTCCCTTTTCCTTTTCCTTGTTCCTCAGAACAAAGGGGAAAGTTCCAAATCTGGAATCAATGCAGTTCTGGAGAAGAGGACAATAAAGGAAGAAGAAGAAGAAAGACAATGGAAGAAGATTACTGCAAGAGGTCCTGACTAGGGTGGTGAGGAACATAATTGATTTGTATTTTTGTTTATGTATTTTATGTTGTACTTTATAAAAATAATTTAAAAATTATTTATAATTTTATGTTTGTTTGTTTGTTTGTTTATAAACTACCTATTTTTCCCCTCTGTGACTTTCAGAATTGCTCAGCAAGCCAGTAATTCATGCTCTGATTTTAGTCTTTGGACTTCTCCTCTGTCTAGTAGAGGAATCTAAGGGGTGAGAGTTAGGAACCTTTGTATCATCAGCTCTGCCTTAGTTTTGGTTCAAAAATAGTCCCATAGTACTAGGGTATAAACTACACTGCCCCATTTGAAAAAAAAGGGATTTGCTTAGAGCATGGAATGTGAATAGTTTGTTTTCCTATTGAATGTGCACCAACACATACACACACACACAAACACACAAACACACACACACACACACACACACAGAGAGAGATGTATGTGAGAGTATCTATGCACACGCACGCACGCACGCACGCACGCACACACACACACACACACATGCACATACACTGAGTTTTTATCATAGTCATAACCAAAGTTTGGAGCCAACAGTCTTGGCAAGCAGCTACAAAGGCTTAAGTACACTTCGTTGTAAATGTTTACATTCTGATGCTGAAAAAGCTTGACGGGACAGTGAAGAGAAGAGAGGAGAGGCCATTTGGTTGTACAGCATGGCATCCAACATGTGTCATATTCAAAGAGATTAAGGGAGTCCTGTGTGGTGAAGCCCTAGAAACTTTCCCCACTTTTGGAAGCCATTTTTTTTTTGAAGAAAAAAAAAAGAATATCTGATGCCAAGTGCTAAGGGGCACATGCTGTCAACATAAAATGAGCACCAGTGAAAGCCCTTTTTTAGGTCAAGACCTCTGCAACTTTGTATAAGAGAACCTTGCTAGGTAGGAAGCACACTATGGTATAGTGAAGGTAGGCCCCAAACTGAGATATGTTGAATGTACAGCCACCATGCCTTCTCCTTTTCTAAAACTTTGGTGTAGACTGCAATTCTCAGAATGAACCAGCCAGGATGGCTACAGGATATGTGGGTGGGAATTCTGGGAGCTGTAGTCTGAAAAGTAACTTCTCCAAGCTCTTTTTCCTCTACAGGTGCCCTATTTCACCTTCCTGCCCAAGCCTGCTGATTGGCACACTTGAGTTCTGCTTCAGACAGCAAGTAAAAGAAGGATCTGTGATGATACCATCACAGAAAAGTGAAGTTGCAAGGGGCCTACAAGGCTATCAAGAAATGGTGCAGTGGCTGCATTCTCTCTCAGCACTTGGAATACGAAGACTTGTTCAGTGTCGTCTCTAGTTGATGAACTGGCAGTCTTCTCTGATGGGGTAAGTTTCTCTCAATGATTTGGTGCTGACTCTGGCTTCCTAGAAGTACTCCTCTAAGAATAAAATTTAGCAGAAACAAGAACTTAGATAGATAGATCTCCCAGGATCCCTAAGCCAAAAAATTAACTTTTCTAGGCTGTAGAAGAAACTGTGTGGATGGCTTAATAGCATGGCTTGTTTTGTTGTTAGAAGTTGCCTAAATGACTTCAGAAAGGCGCTGGAGTGCTGACTTCAGCACCCTATCTTCCTTTCACTAACCACTCTCCCTACTATCACAAGGAATGATAAAACATGGCACATTTTTTTACCCTATCAACCAGATAGAAGTAATCGGTGACCTTGAGAATTAGTATCTCCCAGCCCCGACCCTTTCTTCTTCCTTGCTGAGAATGAGGGGAGGGGAACTCTTAGTTGGCCATACTGTTATAGAGATCAACCAGTGGATGGGGAGACAGCTTTTAGAGGTTGAGATGAGAACAGCAGAGAGGTGGCGTTTACCTGCAATCCCAGGGGAAGGCCTTATCCAAATGCTGTAGAAAACATAGATTTCACTATGAAAGAGCCCGAAAATCCCACAACAACTATTAGATCCCAGCTGTGAAAGCCTTCGCGAATACATAGATTTAATTGCAGCAGTGAAATGGCATTGGTGCCATTAGCACATGTTGCTGGATTATAGCCATGTCCATGGCCTGGTTTAGAAGAAGTAATAAAGAATAATTAACACCAGGAAGACTGTACCAAATAGCAAAAAAGAAGGCAGCCACCATAAAAAATTGCACTGTTTCATTTAACATTAGTTCTTCAGCCAAATGCCCTGAGGAGACCTCCAAGAGTAGCTGCCCATTTCCTTGCCCTTTCCTTCTGGGCTTAGTCCACAGCAAGGCACGTGGGGGGTCCCTCTTCTCTACTTCTGGAACACTCAGAGAGGGCAAATGCCAGTAAGAAGGAAGACAGACACAGTCAAGGGGCTGTAGGAGCAGACATTCTACCCCTGTTGCAGTCTGGGCACATGGCCTGTGCCTAACTACAATAAGTGGACATTTGTTCATCACTTGTGAATGAGCGCAGCTCATGGCGACCAGGTTTGCAGAAAAAGGTATTTTGATCACACAGGCAGAAACATAAGTCAAGAATTCTAATTACAGTACATTTGTACATTCCTTCTGGGAGGAAAAATACAAAGTTACTAAATTTGAGCCATACTCAAGGAAACTGAAGAAGAAAATGTAAGAACCACCGTAGAGATACTTGCAAATTTAGACACATGTTGTGTGTATGCCATACTGTACAACCCTTGTTCTTTTTTTAATGGTTATCACACATTTGTGATGATCAATGTTTCAGCTAAAAATAAGTGCGTATTTGTTAGTCACTTGTGAATAAGCACATGATTTTGGAAGTCAGTCTGAAGTTTACCTTCCTGTTGGGGAGCATTTTCTGGGCACATTTTAGCAAACTGGATGTACTAAATTTTGGACTTTGAAAATGCAGCTGCGCTATGGTGTTTGCATTGTGTGATGTGGTTGTATAAGTGTCACATTGGACATTGCTCCTGACAATATTAGTAGTATATTCTTGAATCCCTCTCATACTATTTCATGAAGTTAATACTTTGAATCCCTTCTGGCTCGAATAATTAAAAGTGCATCCTAAACTAAAGGAGAACAACCTGAAACTTCACTCTACCTTTCCTCCTCTCTTTGAGGTGACCAAATGTTGTTTTTTAATTGAAAGTTTGTGCTATTCCATTGAGCTGAAGCATATAACCTAACCTTCACTCCCTATAAAAAGTATCAGAAATAAATAGAAATAAATTTATTTTACCATCAGACTCTTTGCTGGAATATTCTCTACCCATGCTGGTCAGGGACTAGTAGAGGTGTCATGCCAGAAAACAATGTAATGTGGGAGACACATTTTCTTTGTGTGGAAAGACTTTCTCAGTGTTTACACAATTAATTAACATTCCAGTGGCAGAATTCAATTGCAGTAAGTGTGTTTGTATATGGGTCTTTAAGGGATCTTATCCTTACCTTTTAATTGTTGACCTTGAGGGAACAACAACCTCTGGAACTGATACTAAGGAGAAGCCAGAGCTGTTGGTGCTGCTGCTTATTATTATTATTATTATTATTATTATTATTATTTACTGCAACATTCAAGATTCTCCAGCTAGCAATGCTGGGTGGGGCACTTTAGTAGTTACTAAAGCAATGTTTCCAAGCTGTGGGAGAAAGAAGAAAGACTGACATGCAAATGACTGCAGCTCCAGGTGTGACCAATCTCCTTTTGCATGCAGGAGTCTTTGATTTTAATCTGCATACTGTTATTGACTGCTAATTGTCAGCATCATCAAAAAACCTGATCCACCACTGACACATAGCTTCAGCAGTAACATTCAGTGTATTTTCTGGCAGATTGGAAACGCTAGCATGGAAAGGCTAGCCTGATACATGACTGCCACATGGGGGTGTGACTCAAAATTGCTCAAACTGACAGCTGCTACCAGCATGTAGTAGTGAACAGCAGTTGAACCACAGTGACTCACAAGACAGATTGGATTATTTTTTATCCATGACACTCTCCCTCTCCTTCTCTTTCTTGCCTTTTGTAGTGACATGGGGAATATTGCTTGATCCACATGAACGGCTCACCACATGGAGACAGCCACCATGTGAAGCAATTTAAGTAAGCCATATGTGGCAGCCATAACATCTTTGGCCCTTGTTTAGAGAAAGCTACCCGTTCCAAGACTTTTGGATCTAACAAGCAGAGGCTGAGCACAGACAGTTGCTTCATTTAATAAGGTTTAAATAAAAAGAAACTAAGCTAAAGGAGAGAGAGTGAGAAGGTCCATAGAAGCTTTTGCAAGCTAAGAAAATCACCCCCTTTTTGACCATTGTTGATGGGCTCTTGAAAAAGGAGAATGCAGTTTGTTGCCAACACAATCAAACTATGCAGCTTTGTGTGTGCCCCCAAGGCAGGTGGGCTTCAAAAGGTCCCTCTCTTGAATAAAAGGATGGAATCTGTTACTGCAAAGCACCAGAACTTTATTTAACCAACTAATAACACAACACAACTCCCTCTCTGTTCTCCTTCTAACAATTGGGAATGGGTCCACAGAAGTAGTTGCTTCACTCTCCCTTGAATCGACATACCATTCTCCAGCATCTCAGTCTGTCCTCATCTCTACCTGTGGCCCTTACCTGGGTGTGCCAGTCTTGGTAAGGCCAACACTTCTGCCTCCAAATAGTGAAGATGTCTCCTCTACTGGCATAACTGTTTGGGCAGTAGATTCATAGGAGCAGGATCTGGAGGAAGTTGATTGTAAGTCCTCTGTGCAATAGTGTCGTGGAGCCCTCTGAAACAGGAAGTTTACAGTTGGCTGTGTTGGGTATACCCTGATGCCAGTGCCCAAACCTCTACTTCTTCATCCTCTTTCATCTCCTCCTCCTCCACTCTCTGCCACCAGTCACCTTGGGTCTCTGTCTCTTCTTCAGGGCCACGTTCTGAGTTTGCTTTCCTTCTGGTCTCCTCTTCTCCTCCCTTTATAGCTTCATCATCTCCTTCATCGTTACTAGCCCCTGACAGTTCACACTTTCCCTCAGTTCCAGCTTGAGCCTCATCTATCTAGAGGCTTCCCAAATGTTCTGCAGCCCCAGAAGTACAGCCTCTTCCTTCTTCCAAGGGTGGTTGATGTTGCAGAGGTTTGAATTTCAGGTAAAATTCCTTCTGCTACACAGTAGAAGAGATCCGCAGAGGAGAATAGCTACAAGTTCTCCAGATAGCCCACACCTCTCTCATTAACTGACACTCACATTCTTAATAAGTCACTCTTAAGACATTTGCAGGAGAAAGAATATAAAACATTTCTTTCATTATAGTTGTTTGAAAGGACATAACTTGTGCATGCCGATTTCTTTACTGCACTCATACTGGCAACCTACTGAACAGATGAACTGCAAGCAAAACAACTGACAACTACCAAAGAAAGAGAGGAAAAAGAAACACTCAGTGGAGAGGTGGGGCTCTCTTTGAATCAAAGGTTTTATTTATTTATTTATTTATTTATTTATTTATTTATTTATTTATCTATCTATCTATCTATCTATCTATCTATCTATCTATCTATCTATCTATCTATCTATCTATCTATCTATTTATTTATTTATTTATTTATTTATTTATTTATTTATTTATTGGATTTTTATCCCGCCCTTCTAGACAGAAGTCTACTCAGAGCGGCTCATAATATATTATGCACAAACAAGTTAAAAACAACAATTAAAATCTACAGTAATACTATAATCGAGATGGGAATAAACAGCAAAACCAAGAAAAGTAAAAGTCAAATAATGGCAGGAGGGAAGGCTTGCCTAAAGAGCCAACTTTTTAATTGGCTCTTGAAAACACCCAGCGAGGGTGCCAGGCAAATCTCTGGCAGCAGGCTGTTCCATAGTCGAGGGGCCACCACCGAGAAGGCCCAGTTTCTTGTTCTTTCTTTCCGGGTCTCTCTCAGCGTCAGGCCCCTCAGCCGTCTTTCCGGCTATGGCGAGTGACTTGAGTAGATCTAGGTGGGAGAAGGCATTCTGCCAAGTATCGAGATCCTAAACCATTTAGGGCTTTGTATGTCATCATTAACACTTTGAAGTCAATGCAGAAATGAATGGGCAGCCAATGGAGAGCAGCCAGAATGAGAGATATGCTGAAATTTTCTCATTCTGCTAAGTAATCTGGCTGCCGCATTCTGCACCATTTGGAGCTTCCGCATCAATCTCAAAGGTAGCCCCACATAGAGCGCATTACAGTGGTCTAATCTCAAGATTACAAGCACATGGACCAGAGTGGTGAGGGCCCCGCCATCAAGATAGGAACGCAGCTGGGCAATCTGCCACAGGTGATAATTGGCAGAGCAGGCCACTGATGCCACCTGGGTTTCCATGGTGAGTGCCGGGTCCAGATGTATTCCCGAGCTGTGAACCTCACTGTTCAGAACAGAAGGAACTGTTGGTTAGTGCTGAATAGATAATCACCTTAGCGCTGAAAAGTCCCTCCCAGTCACATAAACTCCAGGTGGCACGTGAGCCTGCAAATAAAACTTGAACTGCCAGACTGTATCAGTCACCCTAGAGTCTATGTACCCACTGCTGGAAGGTCCCACAGACATCTTGCACGGATGAGGAGGGCCTAGATTAATCCTGAGGTACACTGGTGCAGAAGACATGGGGTAGGCCCAACATCAGCTCCTACTGGGCCCCCTTCACAACTCTGTTTTGTCACATAGTGCTGCAGCAATGAGACTGCCACAGCACCATGTGGCAAAACAGAACATGGACCCAGCTACCTTAGCAACTCTGGAATATATTCCACCCCATTCTTATTGTGGTTTTATGTAAATGAGATGGGCTCCTCCTTGCCATGATGTCATTGGCAAGAATCCTACTAGTGTTCACTTAAGGACTGAGTAATTTGCCACAGCTAATTGTGGCTAATAAATAGATAAGGAGCCTGGGCACTTTTTGGTCACATATATGACCAGGCATATATGTTCAGGCATGGTACCAAAACATGTCTCAGCACCCTCTCACTTACCCACAGTTAGCTATACCACGTTTTGCATACTTTGCATGAACACCAATAGGATTTTGAAGGACATATCCTATGTACCATGGGTTCACAAACTTGGATTGCCAGATATCACTGGACTGCAGTTCTCAGGAGCCCTACCCATTATTCATAGTAGATGATAAATTCTAGAAGTTAGATAAAACCGTATCTTTTTGAAATTATGACCCTAATGTTTGCTACAGCCATCTGGCCTCCAACAGAGTCCTTGCTATAGAATATAGATTTTGACACCAATTGTCCCCTCCATTTTAGAGGCTACAACCCTGAGACAAGATAGTGACATGTAGAGTCAAATTGCTAAGCACCACAAATGAAACTATGGCAGGTATCCTTGTAAAGTGAGGCATGGCACACAAAGAGCAATCATGCTTAATGGGCAAGTTGTATAAGTCGTTTCTACCCCCCAAAGTATGTAATGGAGTGACCATGCCTCCACCCTTTGTTAAGGTCTAGGAGCTTGATTTGGGCCCTTTCTAGAACAGGAGCAAACAAGTAGCCATGTGAGTCGATGTTAATGATCACAAGACTCTGCACGCTAACCTTCCTATCAAGGTGTTTTAGATAAATATAACATCATGCAAGAGTTATAATAGAAAGAAGTAGAACAACAGTGAGATAATTTTGTTGAAGATGTTTATGAAAGCTCCTCTCAGAATAGCAATACAGAAAGAAAGGAGAAGGTTTTTTTTCTGTAAAAGAATAATAATTTTATGTAAGTGGCAATAAAATGGACAGATGTTGGCAACTAAGTAAACGGGGGTTGCGAGGGGGGAGAGACACAACATTATTAACTGTGAGGTTTCACAATTCCTGTGGAAGGCACCCACCAACATGTTGTAAAACTATTCAGTTCCCAAACCCTCTTTATGTGAATGGGTTGTACAAATGCTGTCTTAAAGCACTTAAAATACTTGTACTTTTAACGAATAAGGAGATTCCTTGCTTCTCCAATGTTCAGTCATTGACACCTGCTTTACTTTAGCTTCTTCCTAACTTGGTGGAACATTGGTAGCCTTATTGATGGACCAAGAATCTTTTTCAAGGATGGGATCTACAAGACCATGCCATGGAACAGCAAGGTTAGAGGAGACTTTACCTCAACCCTCCCAATCCTGATGCCCTCTAGATGGATTTTGAACTATAATTCCTTGAATTCCAACTAATGGCTGAACTGGCTTGAACTGATGGGAAATAAAGTCCAAATCATCTAAATGAGGAGAAGTTATGTTATATCTTTAGGGTTCCCCTGCAGCCACGCACCCAATTTAAGGTAGCTGCTGTACAACTCCAGGGGCCTAGTGTTCTCACAAGGAGAAGGTGGACTCTTGTGAGCTGACACTGAGAACTTTCAAGTCAATCCTGATTGGTCCTCTTTGGATTTTTTTTTCTTCCATTCAGTATTTGTTGCAAACTAAAATGAAATTGTATGTATCCCTGTCAGGGTTGCCGAATCAGCAGCTTCCCATTCCCTTAGAAGTCAAATCCAAGGTCACAGGATAGGTCATTGTGATGTCAATGGTGTGGGTCTTTGTAAAACAACTGAAAAATAATGTGTGCAGAAGAAAGTGAAAAGGGTAACAAAGATTTATCTGCACTACCTCCTAAACAAATATTATGTGCACTACATACTACAAACTTCTTTCACTGGGCAGGCATCTTGGTGGCACATGGGAGTGAGGAGGAAGTGGCCAATGCAAATATCCCTATGCTTTAACATAACGATACACAGTAAGATCGAATTTTCTCTTTCTTCAGCCTCATTTGCTCAAGATCTGTCGCTTCACCTCAAGACTCAAGGAAACATATCAATTGCCTCAGAATTCTGCAATCTGAACTCCAGTACAGTTTCTTTGGGGTAACTTGATTGTGTGTGTGTGTGTGTGTGTGTGTGTGTGTGTGTGTGTGTGTGTGTGTGTGAGAGTGAGTGAGTGAGTGAGTGCGCGCGCACGTGCGTGCGTGCGTGCGTGTGTGTGTGTGTGTGTGTGTGTGTGTGTGTGTGTTTTAAAAAACCTGTATTTTACTCTTGGTGTGTCTGTGGTGATAATAATAATATAATAATAATTTTTCCGCAAAATTTAGTGGGCCTTGGGACTGGAAGGGTAAAATGGAATTTGAAAACTAAGGTGGAGAATGAGAGCAAGAAAATTCAGGGTTGGGGGCGTAGAAAGGAATCTGGGTGATATCATAGCCATGCTATTTAAAAGCAAAAGGGTGGTGGAATTCCTCACCTAATCCAACATCCCAACAGTTTAAGGGAAAACCATGATGTAATAAAAGATAACACTAAATCTAGGTACAAAGAAGATTGAAACTTTACTTCATAAAAAAGTCTCTCTGCACAAACTGTGTCCTGTGATCAAGACCATTAGCATTATTCTCTTAATGCTTAATTTGATGCTTGTGATTCATTGGGTGCTTTAAAATTTATGGTCATGAAAAAGAAGCCTGCCACAATCTCTGATTGGAATCTGCACAGAAAGGAGTTACTTCAGTAGCTCCTGATACAGAATTAGCTTGAAAATATCTACACTGCCATTACTAATCATTATAAAGCCACATTTTGTGATAATCTGTCAACAATAAGCCAATGTTCATGATTCCACTTAAAACTGAAACATATTTTTTGTTATAATTTCTGTAATAAACATAGTTCATTCTTTTTATGGCCAGGATGTTTTTAGGACATTACAACCAGCTGTTTGGTCATTTGAAGATTCCTTCTGGGATGCCTTACTGAAGTAAAAAGCCAGGAATGTATAGTTGGGGTGGTTTTGTTGTTGTTTAGTCGTTTAGTCGTGTATACTCTGTGACCCCATGGACCAGAGCACACCAGGCCCTCCTGTCTTCCACTGCCTCCTGGAGTTGGGTCAAATTCATGTTGGTAGCTTCAGAGACACTGTCCAACCATCTCATCCTCTGTCGTCCCCTTCTCCTCTTTCCTTCACACTTTCCTAACATCAAGGTCTTTTCCAGGGAATCGTCTCTTCTCATGAGATGGCCAAAGTATTGGAGCCTCAGCTTCAGGATCTGTCCTTCCATTGAGCACTCAGGGTTGATTTCCTTCAAAATGGATAGGTTTGTTCTCCTTGTAGTCCAGGGGACTCTCAAGAGCCTCCTCCAGCACCACAATTCAAAAGCATCAAATCTTTGGTGGTCATCTTTCTTTATGGTCCAGCTCTCACTTCCATACATCGCTACTGGAAAAACCACAGCTTTGACTATGTGGACCTTTGTCGGCAAGATGATGCCTCTGCTTTTTAAGATGCTGTCTAGGTTTCTTATTACTTTCCTCACAAGAAGCAGGTGTCTTTTAATTTCGGGGCCGCTGTCACCATCTGCAGTGATCAGGGAGCCCAAGAAAGTAATAATTAGGTACCCAAACAGAGAAACTACACCCTGGTGAAGTCAAGTGCAAGTTCAGTCCATCTTTGTTGTGAGAGGGTTATTTGCATTGGCCAGGGTTATAGTAGCTACCCCTTGCGTGCTCTGTAACTACAGGTCTGCCTTTACAATGAACTATTTTGACATTACCTGTTCAGAAACATCTCTCCCTGTGGGGATCTCCATGCAATTGAAAGATTGAAAAATCAGGTTCCTGGTTGTGTGGAGAGGCTTAATACAAGGATTTAAATCCTTTGCAGATTTAACTTTCCACAAAGGAGAGCTAGGGTTAAGGGGGTAAGGCTGGACTTCTTCTTTTGCTCATCTGAGTTTGGTCTGTTTTACTGAACATCTGAAATGATAGGATTATAGGAGATCCAAAGTTATGTTTGGACTATGACTCTCAGAATCCCCCAGCCATCATGGACCATGCTGGGTAGGGGATGTTGGGAACTGTAGTTCCCAAAATAATAGTCCGCTTGATGCCTCTATTTTGTCCAGAGTTCTTGGCATCTACAAGCAGGAATAATAATGGTTTGTCATTCAACAGGTATGGGGAACATACATCCCTCTAGAAGCTACTGCACTGCAATTCCTATCAGTCCTAGCCAGCATAATCAATGGTAAAGGATTATGGGATCTGTAATCCAATGGCTTTTGAAAGGTCACACATTTCCCATCTCTGCCATGCACACAATGTAATGATTCAAACCCTGGTTCACACATCTTTTGTAGGCTGTACATGCAACTGCCCATGGGGTTGTGTTTTTAGGTTTAGCAATATGATCATAGGTTGGGAGGAGAGAATGGCTGGAATGAATCCAATAAAAGCTATAATGAGCAAATGAAAGTCCAATAGTTTCCAAGCTTTTTAGAGCTCCTTCGGCAGAAAATGGAGATTAGAAATGTGATAGTGAAGTTGTAAAGCTAAGATTTCTCACTGCTGTTTAATTCTTGTGCTTCTAAACATATTTGCCATTGTTTTGTAGAGATACAGATCCAGAATATTGACTATGTTTCCAAAACCATTCCAGAGCTGTCTTTTGTCTTTCTTTCATCTATATATAAAAAAAGATGCTGAAATAATCAGTTGCTCCAGCCCTCTGACCCCAAAGAGAAAAAGGTATATAATGAAAACAATTCGGGGTGAAAATTATATTTTCCATGTGGACTGACTCCATCCAGTAGGCAGTTTTCATAAGAAGTTCCCCTCTCATGCATTTTGATAAGAAGTTCCCCTCTCATGCAAATTTTAATTCCTTACTAAATTTGGACTATGAGTGCCTTACTACAAAGCAGGTCACCATGGCTACAAGACTACCAGTCATACAGGAGGCTGTAGGCCACAATCCTGTTGCTTAGCATAAGACAAATCATAACATCCCCCATAGTAAACAAACATCCTCCCTCTCCTGTGATTTTTGGGGTGTACACATGCACCCACCAAGTCAGCCCTATTCCTAGTCCTACATGGCAAATGAACCTGGGACCTTCTGCATGGAAAGTACACACTCTGCTACTGAGTTGGAATGGCATTTTATTATAGGTCTTTTTTTAAAAAAAACTCTAAGAGACACTAGACTAGTAAAAGCTGAAGTTATCTTCCCTTTAACTTGAAGACAAGCTTGTACAAAGCAAAGCTACCCTTGTCAGAAAGGAGATGTGATCCCTACCCTATTCGAGTCTGCTCAAGAATTCCAGCCATCTCTTGTTATTCACAGTTATATTGCCATGGTTTTCAGCCTCCAGCCTTGGAATCACTCTTCACATTGGATGATACCACTGGAGAAGCAGTGCTTGCTTTTTTTTCATCTGCAATGAACTGAAATTCATCATCTAAGTGATCCAATTTGGCTATTAATACCAAAAGGTGTTGTGGCAAGTAAAATAATAGTTCTACTTAATAACACTATCTGCAAGTTATTTCTAGTTGGTGCCATTTTTACCCCTGTATATCCAGGTGTGTATGGAGAGCTACTTCCAGGATAATTACTAGGTAGCTGTAATGTTGTGGGGGGGGGGCTCATGCTGTCCACACAGGGTCCATACAAAGCTGGGGGTGGCACATGTGAGAATTATTGCATGCTTTAGGGATATATGAGAGAATTCTTGCCTGAAGCTCATCTGTGCCCTGATGGTACTAAGCAAAATAAAAGATAAACTTTGTTTTTTATTTACATGGGGATAAAGGAAGAGAGATCAACTCAGGCTATCAGACCTGAGCCATTCCTAAGCCTGTCAGACCAATTTTATCTCTGTTCCTACCCAGATGAAAAGGTAGATCTTATCTCACAATGATGTGATTAGACTTTTTTACAAATGGGCTGCAGACCTTCTGAATCAGTAGGCCACTTCTTCCTTCCCAGCATCTCAAGGATACTATTTACAGCCAGCTTAAGTGTGAAGAAAGGAGCAGAAATAATTCATTTAATGTATTCTTTATCAAACTGAGTGCACACTGATCCTTTGAATCAGGGGTGGGCCACCAGCATCTCTCATAATTCCACTTCAAAAACATTTTTAAAACAGTAAAAATGTTTTTGACCGTAAAAATGTGGGTCCTGATGGCAATGTTTAGAGTATATATTTTAATTGTATTTTAATTATGCTATCTTTTTCTACTGTATTTTAATTGTTGTAAGCCACACCATAGACCTTTGGGTAGTGTGGGTGGCATGTAATTTAAATAAATAAATAAATAAATAAATAAATAAATAAATAAATAAATAAATAAATAAATAAATAAATAAATAAATAAATTCCTTTAAAGAGAAATCCTATATAGAAGAATTTGCACTTCTAGAAAATAAGGCGAAAGCTATTTTGAAAGCACCAGGAAGAAATATATCACATGGGGTAGATGAGATACCAAAACAACTGTTCCAAGCCACAGAGAGTGAATCTGACAAAATTCTAAAAAGGACATGCCAACAAATATGGAAAACAAAACAATAGCCTTTGGACTGGAAATGTTCAATATACATTCCACTTACCAAGAGAGCAGATGCGAATGAATGCAATAACTACAGGAGCATTGTTCTAATTTTCCATGCAAGCAAAGTGATGCTCATAGTGTTGCAACCAAGTATTTTACCTGATATGGGGGAGAAATGCCAGATGTTCAAGCTAAATTCAAAAAACAAAGAGGCACTCAAGATCTTATTGCAAATATCCGCTGACTACTGGAGGACACCAAAGAATTTTGGATCACTCTAGGCTTTATAGACTACAGCAGTGCCTTTGACTCTAGATCATGACAAACAGTTGCTTGTTCTGAAAGAAAATGACGTACTTCAGCATTTGATTATCCTGATGCATAGCCTGTATCGTGGACAAGAAGCTACTGTTTGGACAGAATATATAGAGAAAGAATGGTTTCCAGCAAAGGTGTCAGACAAGGATGCATTTAAACTTGCTCCCTATTCAATCTTTATACAGAACATATCATATGGAAAGCTGGAGTAGACTCAGATGAAGGAGGAGTGAAAATTGGTGGAAGAAACATCAATAATTAAAGATATGCAGATAACACCATCTTAATGGCAGAAAGCAGCAATGAAATGACTTTTAGCAAAAGTGAAAGACAAAAGTGCCAAACTAACATTAAGAAGACAAAAATCCTGACTACAGAAGACCTACACAACTTTGACAATGAAAGAATTGAAATTGTTAAAGATGTTGTATGCCTTGATTCAATCAGTCCACATGGATATTGCAGTCAAGAAGGTAGAAAATGACTGAGACTCAGAAGGGCAGCAATGAATTAATTAGAAAAGATCATCAAATGTAACAGTGTGTCACTGGAGACCAAGACCAAGATCATTCACACTTTTATATTTACAGTCACCACGTATGGGTGTGAAAGCTAGACAGCAAAGAAAGCTTACAGAAAAAAATTGATTTGGTTTAAATGTGGCACTGAAAGAGAGCTTTGTGGATTCCCTGGACTGCCAGAAAGATGTACTGTATAAAGGGGTCCTGGATCAAATCAACCCTGAACAATCTCTGGAGACCAAAAAAAGCTGTCCTTCTTTGGCTGATGGTCCTGTATGGAGAATTAGTGCAGGGAAAGTGCCCCAGTGGGAGACCACAGCTGTGATACAAGGATATCTGCAAGCGGGATTTGAAGGCCTTGGAAATGGATCTCAACAGATGGGAAACCCGACATCTGAGCATTCAGCCTGTAGGCAGGTGGTGCAACATGGCCTCTTCCAATTTGCAGAGACCCTTGTCCAGCAGGCTGAGGCAAAAAGGCAGTCCCGAATCCAGCAAAATCAGGGAGCTGGACGGGACAGATCATATTTGTCTTCAGTGTGGAAGGGATTGTCATTCTTGAATTGGCCTTCTCAGCCACAATAGATGTTGTTCCAAGACCTCTATTCAGAGTATGTTATCATAGTCTCTTGAGATTGAAGGATGCCTACTAAACCTGCTTTGCACAAATCGTGAGAAGGGAAGATTCACTGGAAAAATAATAATGTTAGGAAAAGTTGAGGGCAGCAGGAAAAGAGGAAGATCAAATGTTTATACTAAACAGCCCTTCAATGGCTGAGGCCATTATCAAATGTTGCATCTGCTGTAATCCCTAGCTATATTTCCTTATTAACTACCCAGTGCCACCTGACAAGCCCCATAGGAGATTATGATACTGATTACCATATTGTTATCTATACCTTGGGATGAATTAAGTCACCAATCATTGTCATTGTTTACTGAACAATGCTTCTGGGAAGAAGAACTGTATCTGAACCAGCAATCTTAATGGTTATTGGTAGGTGTGAAATGCCACATCATCAACTAATTGTGGCCAGGAAACAGTCTCTTTGTTTTGGGGCCATGTATAACTGTATACAGTAAATATTTGCTATGCAGTCCCACTCTCATGTCTAAAGAAGTGGACTTGTTCAGGAAAGTTCACATTGAAATACAGCAGTTAATCTTTAAGGTGCCACAACGTTTTTGTCTTCTGTTTTGTTTTTTTGTGTTTTGTTTTTGCCTCACATTCTGATCCGTGACAGTGCATTAGACAAGAGAGCAGAACTATCACAGATCTCATTTTTTGTTTGTTTGTTCATAAGTAGTTCTGATTTGTTGGTAGGTCATTACAAACAATCTATTAAAACAACACAAACTACTAAACTCAACATGGAAGCAATTCAGTTTAGTTTGGTGTCCCCTGAGCTTAGTTTGTCCTCCTGGTAGCTTACCTTAGCATCTTCCTCAGCTTAAGTTCTCAATTCCCTCAAGTTAGATTTGTGCCTCTCACTTCAGTTTGGCTCCCCCTTCAGCATAGGCTGGAACCCCTCTCAGTTTACTTTGATGTCCATCCAGTTCAGCTTGGTAACCCCCCCCCCACCTCAGCTCAGTAAATGTTTGTTTTGTTGAATGTATTCTCAAAGGCTTTCACAGCCAGGATGTTTTGTTTTGTTCTTCTGTAGTTTTCTGATGTCATCTGCATATCTTTAATTACTGATGTTTCTTCTATGTATTTTCACTGTTCCTTCATCTGAATCTAGTCTATACGTTCAAGAAGGATTTCAAAAAGAAAGAGGCACTTGAGATCATATTGCAGATATCCACTGGCTACTGGAGAGTACCAAAAATTTCAGTAGGAGATCAATCTGTGCCTTTTAGACTACAGCAGAGCCTTTGACTGTGTTGATCAGTGGTTCCCAAATGTTTTTGGACTAAAACTCACAGAAGCCTTCACTAGGTGTGCTGGCCAGGATTTCTGGGAGTTGTAGTCCAATAACATCTGGGGACCCACAGTTGGAAACTAGTGGTGCAGATCATAAGAAATTATGGGTTGTTCTGAAAGAAATTGGTGTGACTCAGCACTGGATTGTCCTGATGAGTAACATATATAAGTTACCTATCAAGACAATGATGTATTCTGGGGAAAAAGCTACCATTAGAACATGATATGGAAAGACAGAACAGTTTCCTATAGGCAAAGGTGTAAGACAACAGATCCCATAATCTGTTCAGTCTGTATGCAGAACATGTTATACAGAAAGCCAGACAAGTCTCAGATAAAGGAGTATAAATTATTATATACTATAATAATTATTTACATAATAATATAATATAATGTAACATAACATAACATAACATGTGAGTCCTTCCTTGGTGCAAACTTATCTGTAGTCCTAGGAGGCAGCTGACCATTGATACCATAATTTATTTCTCCTGGAAATTGAATGAAAATGCCTTAACTCCAAACTAAGATATGTAGGAAAATCATCTATATCTTGTGGCATCTTAAAGACAAAATAAAAATAAAAATTGATGCAAGCTTTCTTGGAACGGATCTCTTTCAAAAGCTTATGCCAAAGAAAACATGATAATCTTCAGAATGCCAGATTATTCTTTATTCTTTCTGCTACCTTTCTGAACATCTAGGAAATTTGTACACATGTGGATTTTTTCTTCTTCTATTGTAGACATTTAGATTTTTCCTAGGCAGAAGATATATCTGTGGAGGAAATATTGGGGCTATGAAGCCTGAATTCAATGCTTTGAAGGCAGTGAGTATATAATAGTATACTCTCCAAGGCCAATCTCTCCTTTCACCACTTTCCTCTAAACCATGAGGTAGGATGGCCACTGCTCCCTCACCTCTTCACAAAAGAGAGGACATTTTCCATAGAATTTTGCACATGCTAATTTAGACTAGTATATACAAATAATATGAAAATTAAACTTTATTACTGTAATTTTAAGAGGAATATACTACTGCTCACCTTGTTCCACATGACTGTAATTAGGTATGACCACTTTTGCCAAAAATATGGAAAATGCTACAGGTGGTGTTGGGCTGACTGGCATTTTTTTTCTTTTTAACTGTACAGTGGGGTCTTGACTTAAGAACGGCTTGAGTTAAGAACATTTTGACTTAAGAACCACTCTCATAGGAAAATATTGACTTGACTTACATACTTAGATTTGAGTTAAGAACTGAAAAAAACCCACGTGGGAGGCAGGGAAAGTGCCAAATTTGAACTTTCAGTTAACTGTTGGCCAGTGAAAAGGGTGCCTGTCTGCTTCCTCACTCCTCCCAGCATTTAGAGAGTGGATTGGGAGACAGTCTTCCGACTGCCTGGTACTGTAACTGCCTGGACTGTATTTTCCCTGCCTTCCCTGAACATTTCTTGACCTAAGAAAAAAAGAAACAAAATATCCCCCTCTAGTGGTCGAAGGCGGAATAGCAGCTTCCCATTAGTTTCTATGGACGGAAAAGAGCAGATACGGATCAAATGGTTCTCAATGCATTCCTATGGGAAATGCAGATTTGACCTGAGAACTTTTTGACTTGAGAACCGCCTTCCAATACGGATTAAGTTCTCAAGTCAAGACCCCACTGTATGATGCAAAGAGAAATGTGAATCAACCTGGAGACCCACCTTCCAAAGCATAGTTTTTCTCTCCACCACTGGGGCTTCTACTAAAAAAAACCACACAGATCCATTTGAATTGGTTGAAGTGGTGTGATCACTTGAACCAGTCCAGAAAAGTATGATGACAGGGGAGGGGGGCAGAAAATACCACAGAACCATACACCCACTGCATGTCTAGCTACAGTTGCATTTCAAAGCAAGTGAGAAGGGGGAAATGAGTGAACTGAGGCAGGGGCAAAGACTAAGGCTGGCTCTTTGCAAATAATACCATTTATTTCTTTAAACAAACTAGCTAGTGACCAATTACACATCACCAAAATAGAGGGCAGGTTTTCAAATGAAGGACTGTCCTCCCTAAAGGAGGACATAAGGTCACCCAAGGGAGAAAGACAGGATGAGTAGGAACCAACAGCAGCCTTTGCTCATAGTGGGGAAGCCAAAATGGCTACAATGAGGTGGTAGATTTCTTCTTAGTGGGAGTTTTCTTTCTCATAGAAAAATACCTGCTCTTCTGCAGATAGCAAAATGTTTTGGGCTGGCCTTTCGTTCCCTGAAAGACATCATAGACAATATGTAGGCTGAAAGAGGATGGCGAAAAGTGGGGAGAGAACTGGCTTTAGTGTCTGCATTCCCTCAGACACATACACTTTGAGGTCTATTTTCCTCCCTTAGTTATGTATAGGCTAGAAACAGGGGTAAGAAATGGCCTGAATTAAAACTGAAAGCATGTTGATGTTGAAGAGAGGTGATGAGGCAGCTGAAACATCTGTGCTTAAATCTTAACATCAATTACCAGGCAAAGCAAACTAATTTATATAATTCCAGAGGCGAGAGAAACTGGTGTTGCATCACTCAGATGCCCACATTAGTTAAGAATTTTCCTTTTCCAGTCAGGGGCTGTCTTTAATGTCTGTATCTGACCTGTATGTTTCCCAGCCTCAAAGGAGGATTTCTCCCTATGGGGACTTAAAAGAGGTTTTCTGAATTTTCTCACCTAAGTCCTGACAGCTACAAGTTCATATCTGTGTTAAACACAGTGACGTTTAAGCACAACCTTGGCTTTCTATCATTCCCAGTATGGGGAATTTAAGCAATTTAATTGGAACAGGCTAGATCAGTCAATATATGGGCAGCTCCAGCCTGGGCTTATGAGGACAGTTGGTGCTGTAAGCTGAGTACTAGTCACCATCAAGTAAGGAGAGTGATCTGTATGTTAAGTTGGGAACTTTTGTAGAATTTTTTTTTAAAGACTTTTAAAATCAATTTGCCCACTGCCTTTATGTAATTTAAAGACAAGGAACACATGCACACATGGATGCACACAAACACCAATATAATAATAATTTTTAAAGCAGGTGAATTTTCCATGAAGTATGAAACTGCCACAGGATGATTTGAAGCTGATCTGGTGGCCTTCCATGAATTTCCAGTGTGCCTTTTGACCCAGTTTTCATTTCTCCTTTCTTCCCCTCCGAACGGGCATTATAGTTTTTCCTTAGCTCACAGAACTGCATGGAAGACTTTGAAGTATGGTCAACGGGGCCTTGAAAATACCAGAGAAACTTTTGATCTGCATTTTATCCTGCACTAGTGAGAAAAAGTAAATATGTTTGAATGACAACCAAGAAAGAGAGAAAGCGAATCTCAATTCTGCCTAGAGACTTTCCACAAACAGAAACTTGATTTATCAGGTAAATTATTGACTACAGAGTATCTTCTCAACTGGAAAATTAACTGGTACCTGGTATTTCCCTGCTTTTGGAAAAGAGTGCATATTTTTTTTCAAGGGGGGGGGTTAGTTTAAAACATTTTATTGAGATAATTTAGTATACTGATGAACAGGAATAGAGGAAGCTTCCTTTACTGAATCAGACCATTGGTTATTCTGGTTCAGTGCTATCTACACATTTATTGGTACTCAGTGTTTCTCTAGGATTTCAAACAGTTCTCTTTCCCAGCCCTCCCTAAAGATGCCAGTAATTGATCCTGGGACTTTCTTTTTGCTAAGTATGGGACAGAGCTACTGGGATTTTGGGCTACATTGTAGGCATGCAGGTACCAGGTGTGTAAAGAAATTGTCTCTACTATCCAGATATGTGGGATGGTGAAGATCTGTTTAAAATTTGTCTCCTTGTGGGACCTGATGCTGAACATTATTATCTGTTCCCATCAGGATTATGCGTAATCAACAAGGGACAAAAGTGATCTCAGACCACTTCCCTCTTGTAGTCTCTTTCGGTCTTTTTCCCAGTAGTTTTGCGTACAGGAATAAGAAATGGACACAATTGTATGGCATATCCAGTGCTTGGAAGTCATCTGTTCCTCTCAGTGCCAACCTATGGCATTTTACTCTTTGAGGTGACATGGGGAGAATGGCATTCCTTTTGCAAATAATAATGATGATGTGCTGTCAACTCAGTCCTGACTTATAGTGACTAGATATGAGTATGAACCATATCTGGTTCAGCAATTTGGCCCAGATTGGCCATGCTTACACAGGTGTTGTGTGGGTGCCATGTACTCTCCTCTCCTGCCTCCTCTGTGTGCTCACCTGAGTGATGCACACTTCCCTCCCCACCTCCTCAGTGTGACTGCCCACTCACCCATAGCAGCGTGCGCTTCCCTCCTCCACATCCTTCGGTGGCTTCCAAACTGTGGTTTCTGTCCATTTCTAATGGCAACCCTTCTCAGGGTTTTCCAGATAGAGTATACTCAGAAGTGGTTTACCATTCCCTTCCTCTGGGGGTGCCCTGAGACTATGTAGGTTGCCCTGGCCACTCAAAAGAGGCACCATAGGGAATCGAACTCCCAACATCTGCCTCTTCAACCAGATACCTAACTCACTGAGCCATCTAGCCAGCAAATAATATAACTGGCAAATAAAAATGGTGAGGCTTTTTGGCATAGTAAGTAACATTTACTTGTTACATCTCCCTTCGCTTTGAAAGGAGTTGCACAAGGAATTATTTTTTAGAAGTTGCTTTCCAGGGCCTGGAAATATTTACTGTACAAGTTCTAGATTCTATTGGAGGTTTAGTATTTAAAAAAATTATTAATAATAAAATGAAATCAGTCGGCTGTTTCCAGACTGACCGTTCTCAAATGATTATGAGCAGATGATTGGTAATTACGTTTCTGCTTATCTAACCCAATACTTTAACAACTACTTTTAAAAGAAAGACACAGTCCAGGTAAGAGGAAAAGACCCATTTTAAAGAGTTGACTACAGATACTGTCAGATTCTTGAGAGTTCGGACATAGGGAGCTATGAACTTTCATAGTATGTTGACTTATCTCGTAGCCCTATCTATGAGCAATCACATCAAAATACATCAGGGAGGCAGCCGTTAGCAGATCTAGCATGGTGGTAAAAACCACATCTGTCTTATGGTTGAAATAGGTAAGGAGAGGATCTTGGTAACAGCCTGAAAAGGATAAGACTCCCGGCCGTGCATCAAGATTTTGGAGATTCTCTGTGATGGACTTTTAGTGGAGTTTAAGTTCATAACTATTTTGCCATGATCATGCAGGAAATAACTAACATACATTCTTGGCTGTGTTGTGTGAGGATGATGGTAAGTATAATTCAACACATCTGGAGAGCAGTAGATTGTTTTCGCCCTTGCATGCTTATTTTAGCCCTCCCGGGATTCTGTGAGTGATGGTCCAAAAAGGTAACTTTTTCAAACTCTGCATCTAGCTGGCTGCTGCGTGACCAAAATGCTTAACTAGACAGGCCTTTGATCTGATCCTCTAGGCTCTTCTTGCATTCTTGAGCCATGAATACAATATGTTGCTGATGATATTTGGATTGATCCCATGTGGCTTCCAAATTGTGCATCTGTTATTGTGCAACCCGGACTACACCAGTGCTATCTGTAAGCAATGAAAATCTTTTAGTGGACGTGCTTGGTGCCTGCATGTTTATTGGGTTTTCTGTTGTCCTTCTTCAGAAGCTGAAGCTCTCCTTAATCCTGCAAGATGGAGCCTCACTGAAGTGATGTCTCATTGATTCACAGGGTGAGGATGCTTAACTGCTCTTTAACCAAGCTCAAAGGCTTTCCTGCAAAACTAATTTGTTAGGCAGCCTGCTTCCTTGCCAAAGAACATCTGAAGGAAACCTTATATTGAGTCAGATTCTACACTAAAAGGTTCCACCTAACTTAGCTCTATCTACTCTGACTAGCAGCAGCTTCTCAACAGTTCAGACACAGGCCTTCCCTAGTCTTATTGCTTGAGATCCTCTAACTGAGTAGTTCTTGATTTTTTTAATGTGTGTGAATTGGGATAAACAATTTCAGTAGTATTGATGGAACAAACAGACGGAAAGAAAAAGTCCATATATAATTGAAAATTGTGTTAATACAGCTAAGCGTATCTTTTAAATCTGTAATGTATAATATATGAAAATGGCAGTAGCATTATTGGAACACATTTGATAACAACAACTAAGACAAGCAAACAAATAATCCCTCATGATGTCCTGCATCCCACCTAGACTACTTGAGAACCACTTTTCTGAGGACTGAAATGAGAACTTTATGCATTGAATTATGTCCAGTTTAACCCTGTGCTAGGAGTCTTTATCAAACAGTCTCTGACAGAGGTTGAATAGTTTTGTGATTTAAGGACAGATCACATCTTTAGGGACTTTTTGCATGCTTCTCCCAGTTGACTCATTTCTACAGGAAGTAGAAAGACCTGTTTGCGAACTGTAGTCTTAATCTCATTTTGATAATATGCTTTTTTCTTTTCTTTTCTTTTCTTTTCTTTTCTTGTTTTTGCCTCTGGGAGGATCCTTCCTTCTTGATCCATGTGCATGGGGATACAAATGCGTCACGAGTTGCTTGTTGTGTTTATATAACTACAACTGTCAATTTGTGCTGGCATCATTTCCTTGCATACTCAGCTATCAGTTCTTAAATTTCCATTGGGAAGTTATAAAATGGAATTTATGCCCAGGGGAAGGTTGCTCAGGTTCCAAGACCCTGGCAGTGATCCAGAAGGGTTGGTTAACAGCACACGAACCAATGGGACATTCACTTTGCTACTGGGTCAGCTTGCTTGCACAGTTCTGAGGTGCTGACTTCCGATGACTAAGCAATGCTCCTTGGCAGTGAGGAACAATATGAATAAATAAGCAGAAAGTAAACTGCTCTTCTTTGTGGAGAAGAGTAAGAAGTAGCAAGGTACTCTCAGAGCAAAAACAGACAAGACACCAGCTTTGCAGTTAGAAGGTGATATAATATTCGCCATTCTAAAAGTCTTTTTTAAAAAGCTTTTGCATCTGTGTGGTCAAATTGCAAATTAGTCTCGAGTTTATCTGCCAGTGGTCAATGGCCAAACAGTTTACTGCTTTTTGCTGCTTTTTGGATTGTGAAATTTCATGTTAGAAGAAGTAAATGTGTTTTAACTCTTAAGTAAGCGCTTCCACTAACTGCAAAGCTGGTGTCTTGTTTGTTTCTGCCTCTACCAGCACTTGTAGGTACTAGTTGAGTTGTGACTCAGGGGTGCAAGAACCAGCTAAGACAGCTGGCTTTGCCAAGCCAATAAGAGCCAAGCCTTCTTGGGCCAAGGGTTTATAGAAGCAGAGATCTTGTGGGAGAGATGGAGCTGGTCCACAGCCTCCTGCAGAAGGATAAGGAGCTTCCATTCATCAGATTAGGCTCATGAGCGAGATGCCATTAAGTGATGACATTGATGCCATGCTACGAATTTGGTGAAGGTGACTGGGGTAGTTCTTTCCTTAGTTCTGTCACTGTATCTCTGTATCTCTCAGACCTTGGACTTTTCTCTGTGTAAGCATTTAGATTATTAGCATCTCCAGATTTCAGTAGCAACAATCAGATATGCCCAGAAGTCTGGATCATCTGATAGTTCTTCTTAGTGTATCTGGGTCTCAGGTTTCCTTTTGTTCAGAGATAAATAATAAGATTGCCAGGACAAAAAGCAGGAAAGGTTATGTTCTGGACTTAACAAATGCATTTTAAAACCAACACGAAACTTCTGCCTGCAACCTGTAATGGTAGTTACATTGTATAATATGTTTATTATTGAACAAATGCTGCTCTTGACCAAAATGCTAGCTGCTGGGTTTTTGAGGTCACGGAATGTGCCTCTCCAAACTGATACGATGTGTTTTCTGGATTCTGTTTACCAAACTCTGAAATCTGCTGCATGCTTTATCTGAAGTACTCCATGATCATATATACGCAAATCCCCTCATTATTCAGGTTGTTGTTCGCTACTGTGTTGCTCTTCGTCCTTGGCACAAGACATTTACACAGTCTCATGCACAAAGCTATTGTTTTGCAGACACCTCCAATGTAGATTTTGACTCCTTTTGTTGTTGTTGTTATTCGTTAGGGTGCCGTAAGCACTGCATACAGTAACAAGTTTACTTTCACACTGAGAAACAAATGATAACTATGTTTGCTGACCAAAGAGACAAAGGGAGGGCAGAAGAGCAACAGAAGTGGGAGATGATTGTGTTGCCTGGACTAATCTTAACCAGAAGATTGGGATCTTTTTTGCTTCCCAGGTCACCTTAAACCTAAAGACTTTGCAGAGAAGAGGGGGGCAAGAAACCCCAGTTGATTCACCTAGGATGAATCATGTATTTCTTTACCCAGATAACCTGTCACACAGGACGTTGCCTTGCACTAGGGCTGCAGAGAGGCAATAGTTTCTAAGAAAGCTGAAAACAGTTTAAGAGAAGCATTACATCCTACAGTGTGTACTGCACAGCAGAGCTTTGAGATGTTGCTTAGTGGTTACAGCTCCCAGAAACCCCATCTAGCATGGCCACAGGCAAGAAATTGTGTGAGCTATTGACGAAAAGGGTCTGCTGTGTCCCAAAGTTTGTTCTCATAAGAATACTCCACCATTGACCTATAACATTTTTTTTTAAAAAAATCATTTTTGGTCAAAGTTTATAGGGCTAAAGCAGGCACACAGTCAGTGGAGAGATGCACACACAGGCACACACATGCACACACAGATAGTCTCATAGTTGCTCCCAGTCACACAGGGTTTGCCAAGTCAAAGGTATAATCGGGGCAGAATGAAAAGCCACTTCTCTACATGCTCGATGTAAAGGCATTTCTGCCTCCAAGGAGCTATCTTTTTCACTAATCTAATAGGAGATAAATCTAATCTGTGGCAGGTAGATATGACACAATAGAAGAAGATGTATTCATTCCCATCACCTCATTGTAGGCTACCCTACTACTAGCACAAAAGCAGACACCTGTAAGATCAGTATCTTTATCTTCTTTTCTCCTCCAAGACCTCTTCCACATTTTCCCCCAAAGCCTCCAGTCAAGGCAGACTCCTTGGGAGATCTCACATTCATTTTATCTGCTAAAACAATCAACACTAGAAGAGTTATATTTACTACTACTTTGATCAGTTTAACAGAGATTCACAGGTGTGATCTCTGTTATTTGAGACTGTCTATAGACGCCAGTGTTGCTCACTGCCCAAAATTCAGAGTTGGCTCTCCTTTTATACTTCCTTCCTTTACAAGGTAGACAGAAACACAAGTTTCTTTTAGAAATTAGGAAAAGTCCATGTGATTCAGGATTACACAAATGCAAGAGTTGGTTGATACCTTTATTGAACCACTCAAAAAACACACAAATTGCAAGTTTTTGTGGGTAAAATCCCACTTCCTCTGTACAGCCTGAGGAAGTGGGATTTTACCCACAAAAGCTTGCATTTTGTATGTTTTGTAAGTGTTTCAATAAACCACTAAAACCTCTTGTAAGTTTCTTTTAGACGGCAGTTTTAGCTCACATATTGAGAGCTGAGACAACATTCTGATAAAGCATGTAGGCCCAGTTCTCCACAGCACTATCTGGGTATGCACAGGGAAATACCACTGACTTGAATGTTTCCCCATTTATGTGAACTGTCCTGTTCTGGATATCTAGCATGTATAGAATAAGTGTAGTGTAAAATCTTTCAAGCATCTTCAGTGGTGGGCAGAGTGAACTCTGTAGTATACAGGGTTCCAGGTATTCATGGAACATTCATCTAAGGTTCAAAACTATGTACAAAGATTAGAAATTACAAAATGGCCATTTTGTCAATCTGTGGTACACATTTCCAGAAGAGTAGCTGTGTTAGCTTGAATTCTGTCACATCAAAATCACCATGCCTTGTGGCACTTTAAAGATACACAAATTTCATTTGACATAAACTTTTGGTCCACTTCTTCAGAAGCATTTGAAGAAGTGGGCTGCAGTCCAGGAAAACCTGTGTCAAATATAGTTTGTTCACTTTCAAGGCATCCCAAGACTCTTTTTTTCTGTTTGAAATTTATTATTTATTTCATTTAACATATTTTTATCCTGCCTTTCTTCTTAAAAAGAACCCAAGGGGGCTCATATCATTAAAAAGACAATATGGTACAGTATGCTTAGTAATTCCTCTTCAATTTATTATATATTTATCTATTGATATTTAAAAAGTCAAGTCCCAACTTTCCACTGAGTATTTAAATAAGGAAAAGAATTGAGAACAGCCTTGTGCAAATGAAGAGGTGAGGGCAAGAGGCTGGAGGAACCTTGGTTCACATTTAACTGGGATTGATAGAAGCTGAGAGAAGCTTGAGTGATAAAGCAGATGTGACATTTGTAGCCCATAATTGGTCCCTGCAAAGCTTATTTTTCTTAAACAAAGGCAAGAAGAAAAGGGAGTTGGGTTGGGACAAGGTCATGGTGGAAGGGGGGGCTTTAATCCATTGCAGTTCTACATTGTAATGCGCCACCAATGTTATCAGGGCAAGCCCTTGGGGCAAAGGTCTAGGATCCCACTTAGCAGAATGGACAGGAAGACACCCAAATGGCAGGACTAAGTATGGAAATGATCTAGAGAACATAGTAGATCACTGGCCAGAAATATGTCAGTTTTGTCAAATGTTCCCAGCAGGATTATGAGTGATCCACAAGGGACAAAAGTGGATTTCAAGTCAAAGGAGAAAAGAGATTAATGAACTTCTAGGCTGTATGAACAGCAGCATAGGGTCCAGATCAAGGTAAGTGTTAACACAACTCTGTTCTGCTTGGGTCAGACTTTACCTGGAATACTGTATCCATTTTTAGGTGCCACAGTTTAGGAAGAGCTGGTACATGCCCACAGGTGGACAACCAAGATTGTAAAAGGCATGGAAACTGAAACCTGTGAAGAAAAGTTTCTTGTGACTTGTTTTATTTCTCTATTTATTTATAATCATATTGTTAATTTGGTGTTTTAGTCTATCTGCAAAATGCCCAGAATAGTGCATTGCACTAATTTGATGGTAAATGAATGAATGAATGAATGAATGAATGAAAGAGATTTGAGTGAAATGGGTACAATTAGCCAAGGAAAGAGAAGACTAAGAGCCAATAACAGAAGGACTTTCAACAGCAGAATGCATTGGCTTGAAAGGCGGTGGGGTCCTCATGCACGGGAGGTTAAACAGAGGCTGTAGGGCCAATCTTTTAGGGATGCTTTGGCAGTTGCTTTTCTTTATTGGCAGAGGGCTGGACTAGATGGCAGTTTCTCTTGCAACTCACCAATTCCATGGTACTTTGAAATGCAGCAATACTAGGTTACCACTTTATCATAAGTAAAATAATAGACATTGGCATCTTACGAGCGCCCTTCCTTATAAGACCTTAACGGCTGTACTCCCTGTGCCTATGAATTATAATAGGAAGGAAGTTTCTGTTACTGTTTTGTCTACATCAGGGCAAAATCTGTAACAAACATTGCATTGTGTTTGACCTCTGTGGTGTCTCTAAGTGTTACCCGCCATGTCCTTCACTTAGGTGTCGTTCACTTGTATGGAGGGAGGAAGTGGGTGTACTTTGGTATAGTGTGAAGGCAAGGCCAGTCCTTACCCTGTGACCTTGACACAGGAGCATCCTACCCTTAACTAATGCGAATCCTGCAAGTATAATGCACGAGGTCTTTGCATGCAGAACAATGCAGAATTGTACAACCCAGCAGTTTGTGTAGCCTTCCTAAACCCTTTGTCACCGTAGATAGCATGGAGAAGCCAGTGGTAGTCAATAATAAATAATCATGTGCCACCAAGTCAGCTGGCAACTATTTCCCAAACAGAGAATACTCAGGAATGGCTTACCACAGTTTGCCACACAAGGCCACACAATCTGACTCTACTCACAGGAGGCACAGGAGGGAATCGAACTCCCAGCTTCTGGCTCTGCAGCCAGATACGTAAACCACTGCACTATCCAGCCAGCTAGAAATATTACTGGTTCTCAACGAGCATAGCCGTTCTGTATTACAGAACGTAGTAAAGTTACGGTTCAAGACTAACAGTGTCCCTGGTTTCTGAGGGATTTTTGTGGTCCAAAGCTGCCTCTTCCAAGCTCTACATATTATTGCTGCTTTATAGATAGGACAGTAAGTCAATAAAACAAGCCAGCCTGCCCAGTTCCAAGATTCAGCACAAAGATTCGGATATGGTTAAAGCCAGCAAGTAAAATCAGATGCTTTACTGGAGCACATCCACAGACATCAGTGGCACCGCTCTGGATTTATGCAAGTGTAAACAATATCCAGGCTCAGTCTAATGAGTCCAACTTGCCAGTCATCGTACTTCCTATGCATTTGGATGTTTGTTTGTTTTTAATCCCAACAACAACATGTTTTTCCTTTCATGAAGCATGGATTTCATTTCCACTTTGGCGAGCACATCTATGTGTCGTGCCATGCAGCATTTGCTACTGATCAGGACTCAGAAGGGCCATGGCCCAGATAGGAGCTTTGACATCCAAGCACAGTCTAGCATGCCTCTGGTGTCCTGGTTAGTTGTCTTTTCGTTACCTTTTGCACCATCTGCTGGCCGTGCTTAGGAATGCAAATGGGACGTTTAAAAAGCTAGTATGAAGAATCCTGCACTCAGACTCGAGGTCCTAGGACATGCCAGTTGCTGCCACTCCAGCTGCGTCAGAGATGTGTGATTGTACTGCTTCCTGAAAAGTAGAGCTTAGATGCCCAGAGACAAACTGGCCATACTGTACGTTATTCAGGAATGGGATGTTACAGTATATTAGCAACTACTGTTACCTGATCAGTCAGTAGAGCAGTTCACTTATCCCTATCCATGACTGCCTGGCTGGGCAGTGAATCACAGATGCCTCACAGCCATCTTTTGTCCACTGGAACAAAAGTACTGTTTGCAGATCAGAGTGGAAGCTTCCTGTGGTCGAGAAAGTATGTTGTGCACCTTGGGGAAAAATATAATCCCTACACACTTTTCAGAGTACAAAAGGGTTTCCGAATCAGTTTTGCAATCTAGTTGTAACCATGCAGCCTTCTTCATTTCAGTGGGTCTTGGTTCTACATAATGCTTGGGTAGGACTGATTTCCTAAGTTACCATCATACTAGTTGTCCGCAGGATCCCACTCCAAGCAGCAGGGAAGGAAAGGGGGCAAAATTCACAATAAGGTCCAAACAGTTGATCTTAGGCAAATTCAAAGTTTTTTAAAAATCATGTATTTTAAGACCATTTGTCAAGGTTTGCTGTGCAAACAGCTTCTCATAATAAGAGTGACAGTAGGAGCCATATAGATATTTCTGCAGAGCATTTGCAAGAGGTCTGAACTGCAGAGAGAGGGCTGTTCCTCGAGCACCTCCTAAATTGTGTCCCTTGATGTAGGCCATAGGTTTCCAAAATGGTCTATATGGAATCCCAGGGGTCGATTTCGATTTGCAAGGGGTCCACATCAGAGAAAAAATGGAGGTGCACGAGATGTAAATGGGGGTCTATGTGAGCAGATCCCATTAGGCCGATCATAATAAATACTGTATTAGGTGATCCATAATTGCACCAAACACAGATTCTGTGTACATAATATTTCATAATATTATTTAATTAGGTACTATGTATTGTGCTGTGCTACATTCATGTGTAAGTTTGTAAAATTATTGGTAAAATTTTATGGTAAATGTCGGTGTGTTGTAAATGGGATCAATGGCATTTTGTCATTTCTCATTACTGAGCTATATGGACACACATCGCGTGCGGACATACTTGTTTAGACTTGTATCAAAGCTTTGCACAGACTTGTTTGATTCATAATTGATAAATAAGAGTGGCAGACACATTCAGTTGCCTTCTGAGTTTTGAGAAGAAAAGTGGCTTAAAATACATTCAAAAATATAGATAGAAAATAGGTAAAAGCCAAATGAATCAAAATCATCTTCTTTAGGAGTGCTTAAGAAAAGTAAGTACAAAATTTTGTACATATTTTGTAGTTGTTAGAATTGCATAGAGCTGTATACTTATTTTTGTGGACATTTCAATATTTTTAAAGTATTTTTTACATGGTGAGCTGGAGGTGCCTATGCTCACCATGTTAAAATAAGAAACTTTAAGGTACATTTATTCAGAGACTGTTAGTGATAAACATCTGAAACTTTTGCAACATGATACTGATTAGTTTATAAGATTTTAATGCAGCAATATTAATATTTCTGACTTTGTTTGGTATGATTTTTTTAATTAAAAGCCATTTTTAAACAAAAATATGAATTTTTAAAAGAATTTCATCATTTTTACCAAATATTTTCATTTTCCTACATTTTTCCTCTTCTTGAAAACATGACAATTAAATCGTTGCATCGTCACTACAAGCAGTCTTCACACTCGAAGTATAACTGTTGCCAACAATACATCTGTTCAGTAAAATGAAATCATACAAACACATGACTTTTTAAAAAATTCTCAACATTTGTCTCATAGAAAAACAGAATAAGCAACCTTAACGCAGAAAACGTGTCTAAGAATAGGATATAATGTAGTCCAGAAACAAAAAATCCAATGTACTCACGGGATGAAGTCAAAAGCACTCAGCAGCAACGCCCACTTTTGCCCCAGCCATGCCTTGTATTAAAATGCATGCTGCAGGCAACTATAAAAACTGTAATAATTCCATTTCTAGGGCAGATAGAACAATGAAACAAAGTTTGCCAGAAAACGCAAAGTTTGATTTTATTTTTAAGATTAAAAATGGTAATTTTTTTCGATTTTGACCCCCTCCAGCTCCCCTTAAAATATTTAGAAATGTTTTACTAGTATATTACAGTATAGATACTGGAAAAGTCAATTTACCAAACTCCATTGAATGAGCACGAAGTTTTCCATTATGGTGTAAAAAATATTTTCAGTATTACCAAAAACTGTTTCAAAAATATTTGTGTGCTGTCTGGACATGAATCAAGTTTGAATTGCTCTGTCTTAGCATATTTAAATAACTTCAGTTTTGTTCACAGTTAACTTCTACCCAGAATGGTTGAAGCTAAGAAGAAATGTAGGCAGTATAGCGTTGAATATTTGAAGTTTGGCTTCATTGCATTGCTGTCGGACAAACATCTGCCCATGTGCCTTTTGTGCAACAGAGTTTTAAGTAATGATGCTATGAAGCCATCCAAGCTAGAGCATCATTTGCAAAAGTGTCACCCTGATGAGAGAACAAAAGATTTGACATACTTTCAATTTTAAAGTAAAAGTTTAAAGCACTGAAAGAAAAACTTCAGAAGAGAACCAAGGTGAACAGTATGTTCGCTTCAATGTCAAAAAGAGACAGTGATGGATTGCGAGCTTTTTACAATATCTCATAGCAAAATCTGGAAAGTCTCATACTATCGAGGAACAGCTGATCCTGCCAGCCATTGAAGAGGTTTTAAAAACTGTTCTACACAAGCCTGCATATGATATACTCAAAAGAATTCCTTTGAGCAACAATACAGTTCAAAGACGCATTGATGAAATGAGCCATGATGTTGAAAGCTTCTTGAGCAATTATCTGCAAATGAACCATTTTTTTCTATTCAACTGAATGAGTCAATGTTATATGGGAATGAAACACTATTATTGCATATGTTCGTTTTGCTATGGGTCAAGAAATCCACGAAGATCTGCTATTTGCGAGAACTTTGACAACCGATACTAAAGGCAAATCAATATTCAAAGTTTTGAAAGATTATTTCATGGAAAAAGCAATCCCTTTATCAAATATAGTTTCGGCGGCAGCAGATGGAGCACCAGCTATGTTTGGGCGCATCAAGGTTTTATGATCCATTTAAAACAAAACGTACCAGGGTTGTTTACAATTCACTGCGTTATTCACTGACAACATTTAGTAGCTAAAAATCTGAGTGCTAGATTGCATCAATCTCTTCCATTCATCATAAACGCAGTAAACAAGATCTGTGGCAACAAATTGAATTTTAGATTATTTGCGCAATTGTGTGAGATGAGGACTTTCATCAATTACTCCTTCACACCAAAGTACGCTGGCTGTCGAAAGGCTTATGTCTGACAATATTTTTTTTTCACTTTTTGAGACTGTTTTAGAGTTTTTGGATGCTAAAGATCCTATTTTGAAAGAAAATGTAATCAAATGGAAACCAGACATTGCTTACTTAACGGATTTGTTTAGTAAGTTTAATGAGATTAGCTTGCAGTTACAAGGTGACAATCTAAATTTAATAAAAACAAAGTCTATCATTGCATCTTTTCTTGCCAGAATGAATCTGATGAAGCAAAATATTGGACTACATGAATTTTCCCAGTTCCCCAACTTGTCGTTGACAAACGTCCATGATGATGACATTTTGGTCTATGTTCAACATTTACAGATCCTTCACATGGACTTTAAAACCAGATTTGACAATGTGTTGAATATGGAAATAACACAGTAGATTATCAATCCATATGGTGAAATTGAAGAGTCGGATGTCATATTGCAAGAAGAACTGGCCGGAATAAGCACTAACGAAGAAATAAAGGTAAAGTTCAACAAGGGGTATCAGCAATTCTGGCTTCAGAAAGATATACCTGTTGTTTATCCTGCATTATGGACTATTGCAAGAAAGTTTTTGATAGCTTTTCCATCTTCATCCCTCATGGAAAAGGGTTTTAGTGCAGTTTCCAATCTTCTTGCAAAAAAGGCATATCACTGAACATGGAGATTTAAGATTATACCTAACTAATTTCAAACCAAATATTGAAAACCTGTTGTCAGACCATCAGGTTCATCCCTCTCATTAACATCATTAGCTGTGTTTTAATCTATTAATTTTACTAAGTTCTGATTTTTTTTCATTCCAAATACAAATATTTAGTTGCATTTTGTGTTTTTTCAGTGAAGGTACAGTATGAACAAAAATTGTAGGTTTTTTCTACACTTGTGCACTCTTTCAAAAAACCCTTAAAACACATCTGAAGTTAATAGGTTTAGGAAAATATGATATTAGGTAGGCAGGGGGTCTATGGAAAACAAATAGTTTGGCAAGTGGTCTACGGGGCGAAAAAGTTTGGGGACCTATGATGTAGACAATTCCAATGAACTGTAATTGTTGAGTGCCATTGAAGTGTGCTTCACAGGCTAGCAGGGAATAAACAGCATACAGAGATTAAGCATTTCATACTCCATTTGAATTTTAGTCTTCCTCTTCTATAATTACATAGGTGTGAAATAAATAGAAGGTCTTACTGGAACCAGTTTTGCACAAGGATGTATTGGAGCAATTCATTCATGAAATAGAATGGCAACCTTCAAATGTTCAAACAAAAAGTTACACACAAGCTAATTAAGAATGATAGGGGACAAAGCATGTAAACATATATTGGAGTAAATGTAAATGATTGTCTTGAATTGTGTAGACCTTAGTAGCATCGACATCCCATCTGCAGGCAGCTGAGTTTCTGCAATGCTATGCATTCACAATTTTGTGTCAAAGCTCCTAACAGATGCCACAGTTCTTTGCTGGGGTAGCTTCCCAATTTAGAAAGCATCCGGTTTGTGCACATTTCCAACAGAGAAGTGGTGTTGTTTCTTGCAGCAAAACCAGTGTATGGTCCTGTAACACTTTCAAGATTAATAAATGCATGGGTTGCTACAGACTATAGTCCACTTCATCAGTCATTGTTTGAAAGCATGCAAGGGGTTCAAACATTTCACAGTTCGGAAAAGGGAGTGTCTGTTTTCAGGAGCTATCCAGATGCCTTTACCCAGAAATCTTTCATCCCATTACAATCCTTTTTGTTCACTACAAGTTCTGTAACAATTCCACATTTGGCAAGAATCCAGACAGGAGTTCAGGGTAAAATGTGGAAGCAACTTTATGTCAAACAAGTGTTACTACACAAAACTCACTACAATGTGCAGATGATGTGTTTTGATCAAAGAATCTGAACTGTCAGGACAAAGTTTTGAACCTTTTGGGGGCATAAGCTGAAAATGAAGACCGAAAAAGACCCCGAAAGGCCTTTCTTTGTGCCATGTAACCCAAAGCCTCATTGTTGAGTAACTGGAAGAGTAAAGTGCAAAGGGAGCAGAGGAATTGCAGCAACCTAAGACATCGCCCAGTGTCCCCAGTGTGAGGTCACTGATTATTCCAAAGAAAAGAGAGTGCTGGCAGGGCGTTTTCTGCAGTGGCTTTAGACTTTGGAATTCTGGCCCTGGGGCCCTTTGCTGACACAGCCCTAAGCCAGGGGTTCTTCAGGGAAATGGAGAGTGGCACAGCGGAGGCTGACCTTCCAGGCAAGCATGCCCAGCATGAGTCACGCCCAGTGGTTTGAAATACTGCTACTCAACTGTGCGCTGCCATTCACATGTTTGTCTCATGCCTTGGTGTCATTTTCAGGGTGGGCACTGGAGGGAGGGGGTTGTTGCCAGGGCCTCCACTCTCAACATTCTCAGGAGTGGCCCCGGCCACAGTTGGCCTGGCAGCCCCTCCTCCCAAGTGGGGAGACCATGGGGATGAATACATACCTCACCTTTCACAGAATGAGGGGGCAGTGGGTGCGTCTCTCCCACCACCACCCACCAACTATTTGAGATGTTTCATCTGCTGAGGGATAGAATAGGAAAGACAGCACAGCAAAGCACAGAGGTGGCCAGGAATTCATGGCCAGGCCCAAGTGTACAACATAATAACCTGCTGCTGTCAGCATCCATGCTGCAGATTGGAACTGTTACCCCAGTTGGCCAGTCCCTTTAAGAGGCAGATTCAGAAGGCCTCACTGCTAGCAGGTCTTGTGAAAGGAAGAGAAGGCGATGTTTTCACTTTGGGAGCAGAACCTAAGAAGAACCAATGGGGCTTACTATTTCATCTTCTCAGAGACAAGGACTGTTCTGGGCCCATTCAGTTCCATTTATGTCTTTCTACATTCAGATATTGCTCTGAGTTCCAGGAGAGTTTTTTTTGGGGGGGGGGTTAAAGAAGTAATATTAGTTGAAGGTATCTGTGTGGTGAGGTGTCCTGAGCACTGGGTTGGGGCTTGGGAGAACCAGGCCCAGCTCTCCACAGATCCACACGATTCACCGGATGAGCTAGGGCCACTCATTCTCTCTGTCTAACTTCCCTCGTAAGTTTGTTGTGAACAGAAAGTGGAAAGGAGGAGGAAAGCCTGGTTGCTCCCTGTGAACTCACTACAGGAACCATGGGACACAAAGGTAAGAAATTAATAATTGTGCTGTTTCACATATAACGAAACAGCCTAACATCGATTCCTGTTGGGACTTAAGGAGGGTGGCAATGGTACACACCACTAGGAATGTACTATAAAAGCCATAAACTTGAGGCACTTTAAAAAAACCCAGTACATATGCTTTTTAATGTTGAGCCACAATTTTGGAAAAGTGTGACTGATACGTAAGCTCCTACAAAATAACCAAGCATCTGGGAGACTGAGAGAGAGAGAGAGAGAGAGAGAGAGAGAGAGAGAGAGAGAGAGAGAGAGACTTTAATCCTAGTGGGGCTGGTTCCTTTCTAAATGTTCATCCCTGGATATGGGTGTTGGCCATTTGGCCAAGGCACAATTGTTAGGATTTCTATTTCTGTTATTTCTCAATGGCAAATCAGGCTGCACAGTTGTTTGGGACCAAAGATAGATGGAATTTCCTTCTTGCCGAACCACAAGTGGATGGAGAGACAGACCACCACCTACCTTTTCTGCACTGTCTTCCATTTCAGCTGCTCGGGTGGAAGAGAAAGGATTTCAGTCCTCCATGATTCAGCAGCACATTTGCAGCTGTGATTTCCCCTCTTAACAGGCTGTTGGGAGGGTGTGGGTCCTTTTCTCCCTCTGTTCTCCCCCTGTGAAAGAACTGAGTGGCTGCTCAGCAGCTGAAAGGTCCCCCCACTCAAAAAAAAAAAAAAAAAAGAGGCTGTCCACAGGCTGGCAGATGCTGGTGTTATTAGGACAAAGAGGACAAAACTATCCTTTGTTGACCCAAAGCAGCAAGGGGCTAGAGTAGGGCTGCAGTTCTGTGAGACAAACAGGTGATTTTAAAAGGAGGACATGGGGACTAGAAGGGCTGCCTCCTGCCTTGATCCTTCTTATCAACTGGAAATCTGATCTTGGTTCAACACCCACCATATTTATTTCAGCTGCTCTGAAGAGCAGGAAAATGACACCATGTCTTCTGCAGCAGACATCTACAACATACCAAGGATATGTGATGTGTTTTGGGGTGTTCCTCAAGACAATAACAAACTCATACATGCCTGTAATGAAGAAAATGGCTGGTTAGTTCAAACCAAGGTGTTCCATCTCAACCTTCCTTTTGCTTCTTTTTATTTGTCATTTTTGCAGGTTCCCATTTCCCTCAATATACTCACTATTCTATGTCCTTACTCTCAGTTCCATTTGAGATACTTATCTGTTAGGCTTCTTGTCTTCTGGAACATCTTCTCAATCTTATATCTGATCTCAGAAGCTTGTATCTCAGGCCTACACATTGTTCTCATGCCAGGCAAACAACGTTCTATTCTCTCACAGAATTCACTCATTCATTGTATTAATATCCCACTCATCTAGTGCCAGGGCACTACTCTACAGGGCTAACAACAATTAAAATACCACAACCCAATGCCACCCACAAAGACATAAATAAAGAACCAAGAAACCCAACATATCCCCCCCAAAAAACTTGGACAGCAAATTGAAATCAAGACCATCTCAGTACATGGGCCACAAAGATGTTACACGGTAAGATGTTTCCATAGGCCTCTTTGAACAGTACTGTATGGTTTTAACCTGTTTGCAGAAGGACAAGAGAGAGGGTGCCTGGTGTGCATCTGCAGGTAACACTTTCAATAGAATCATGGCCACTGCCAAGAAGGCCCAGTTCCTGGTGTTAGTTTTCTGAGCCTCTCTTGAGGTGGCCACCCATGAACATGACATCTGGCTGACCCAGGTGGCCCTGGTGGACAATCTTAAGGAAAAACACTTTCTATTCCAGTATGCTGCCACCAAATGTACACGTAGTGAAAAAAGAGAGAGAAGTATCCAGCCCTGACAAATGAATATTTCAGAGTCAAACTGCAGATTAAGCGAAATTTATATTTCCTCTGTTTATAACATTGTCCCTCCAGGCATGCAAATCTTTCAGTGTCATCTTTATGAGACTTTAAATATGCAAAGAAAGTCCTGCTATCTCCCAAATGACCAATTACAAAACAAGCATGAGCCATCAAGTCAATTCTGACTTATGGCATCCCTTTTCTGGGTTTTCCAGGTAGAGAATACTCAGAAGCCCACCTTGTTATCCAGCCAGCTACAAAATCAAAGCAGGCTCATTTGCCAAAGACAGGTGGAGTCAGGCTAATTAGTATGAAAACAGTCTTTTCCTCTTAAGGATGCATGGCTCCCAGATGTAGAATAATTAAGTCATTTAGTGAGGTCCCAGCATTTGAGGAACCTAGGAATACCAACCCACTGCTTAACAGTGGGACAGAGGTGATATTCATATTGGCTATATGAATATAGAGACTGACTCATAACTATGAAAAAAGGAACAGGCAAGCAAAACAGAAGGCTTGAATGAAGGCAGGGGAAAAGGGTGGCTTTTTAAGATGCTGTCTAGGTTTGTCATCGCTTTCCTCCCAAGAAGCAGGCCTCTTTGAATTTCATGGTTGCTGTCACCATCTGCAGTGATCATAGAGCCCGAGAAAGTAAAATCTGTCACTGCCTCCTTATCTTCCCCTTCTATTTGCCAGGAGGTGATGGGGCCAGTGGCCATGATCTTAGTGTTTGTTTGTTTTTTGTTTTTTGATGTTGAGGTTCAGACCATTTTTTGTGCTCTTCTCTTTCACCCTCATTAAGAGGTTCTTTAATTCCTCCTCACTTTCTGCCATGCTTTTGCATAGTCAATGAAGCAGAAGTAGATGTTTTTCTAGAACGCTTTGGCTTTCTCCATGATCCAGCGCATGTTAGCAATTTGGTCTCTAGTTCCTCTGCCCCTTCGAAATCCAGCTTGAACTTCTGGGAGTTCTCGGTCCACATACTGCTGAAACCTGCCTTGGAGGATTTTGAGCATAACCTTGCTAGCGTGTGAAAAGAGTGCAATTGTATGGTAGTTGGAGCATTCTTTGGCACTTCCCTTCTTTGGGATTGGGATGTAGACTGATCTTTTCTAATTCTCTGGCCACTGCTGAATTTTCCATTGATGATGATTTAAAAAACAGTGCACTGGTCCTTTGATATTGAGCTGTGGCACCAGCCTGGTTTGTTCCTTTTTGCACACCACACAGAGAATGATTAAAGTGGTAGGAACCCCCCTTCCCCCAAATTCTGCATTGGCTTTCTCTAGCAAGCATATCATTGCTTAGCACCACTCTGGCAGCCATTGATGATGATTAAATCCTCTGCGAGCTAGCAAAAATTTAATGCAACTTTCTAGGCACACTGGACATCTTACTACTTCCTATACCACCCCATGGCTGGAGTGCAATATGTTCCAGCAAAAATAGTGCAAATCTTTATTAAATGAGGTACAATCTGCTAGTTCGGTACATAGCCTGGCAGCCATTGATACTGATGATATATCCTGCTAGTTCGGTACACAGCCTGTGTAGATTCAATAAGATTTTGAATTCAAATAATGTATGATTTCTTTCCTTTCAAATAAAGCGGGGTAAAGTAAAACTAAATTTTAAGTTGGAAGCTTTTTAAGCAGTCTATCTTGGAAATAGTATTGTATAGACCAAAGCCGAGCCCTGCAAAGAGTAGACAAGGCAAAGTAATGGCCAGTACCCTATTTCCCTGAAAATAAGACCTAACCTGAAAATAAGCCCTAGTATGATTTTTTCAGGATGCTCATAATATAAGCCCTTCCCCCAAAATAAGCCCCAGTTAAGTGAAACCCCGCCCTCCACCATAGTGCAGCAACCAGAAGAAGATGACAGGACTGTATTTGAATAAATGTAGATTGTTGTACATTAAAAAAAATAAAACATCCCCTGAAAATAAGCCCTAATGCGTTTTTGGAGCAAAAATTAATATAAGACCCTGTCTTATTTTCAGAGAAACATGGTAGTAGCCCTTTTCCTCTTCAGACACAGAGGTTCCTTTCTCTTGTTAATGGAAGGGGAAGAGGCAGTAACACACTTTTTAACCTAGCCTTTCTCCCAGACACATTGGACTTCCCACCTTTCGAAGAAGACGAACTAATATAATGACTAGTAGATTTTAACCCATCCCTCCTCCTCCAAGGGGCTTGCTCTTGGTCCATGTGACAATTCCCCTGTCTTCTATTCAGAATGTGAGGCAGGCTAGGTGGATGGAGAGACAGCCATTTGAAGGCATATGGTGAGTATTATGGGCTGGGAGAACAGGAATCTGCCTTCATGTCTCCCTAGCCTAAGTATTCTGTCTCCGACATGTCACATGGGCAGCAACACACTGGAAAATGAGCTGGAAAGGGTCTTCACTCTTCAGCAAAGCTTGAGAAAGTGATCTTTAATGTACAAGGAATCCCAAAAGCCCAAGCCAGCATGGCCAAAGGATTCTGGGATCTGTAGTCTAAAAATGTATAACTGGAAAAAAAAAGGACAGAGCCTGTGGGACTCTTTAGGACTCTTAAAGATGCCACCAGTTGTACTAGTAGCAGTTGTTCCTGGTTTCGTTTTTGTTATGAATACGGAAGCAAACTAACCCACTACTCTTTGAAAATTGTTCCCATACTAGTCCAAGAAGTAGCTGCCCTTCAGAGGCAGCAAAAAGACCATTCTTTGGAGCACAAGCGTTTATCTGGCAACATATCTGACCTTATTGATTGCACAAACAAAGAGCTGCAACCTGAATCTCATTCGGCACATGTAGTTCCAGAAGGCCTCTATCTTTTGGACAGAATCTCTCCTCAAAGTATATCCCCACCCACACAAACTCACAGATACACCGTGATATTAGGCAACACAGATTCCAGTCTCCTATATTTGGCCCAGCCGGCTCAATATGCTTCAGCTTTTTTTTCCCTAGAAACTTGAGCAAGATCTTTTTCGGTATTCATTGGCAAACACAGATGAGGAAAAGAGGACTTCTGGCCTTTCTAGGCAATGCTAACAATGCCTCCGCCTGAAGGCTTCCATCTCGCAAAACCCCACTCTCCAGATTATCTTTCAAGCCCTCTGCGCAAACAGTATGAATGAACTTAAGTCTTTATTTGCATTCCCTTCAAATTGCCCTCTGCCACTGGCATGAGACCTTGGCATATTTGTTTTAAGCCTAGTGGAGCCAAGCCGGGCACAGTGCCTCTGCTGCCACCACAAAATTGCTTTAAAAGCAGCTGCTGAGTCAGAATAAATTAGCCTATGTGTATATAGTATTTTCTTCTTCTTTAGAAGCAAAATGAGAATAAAATGAAATACAAATTAAATAAATAACTAAGCCCCTTGCAGGATAAATGGGTGCTCTATTTTGTGGGCCTGAAACATTTCTCTAGCAGGATTCCCTACTAGCCTGGTAACTGCTGAACAGGGAAACAGCTGAATTGCTCTTTTCAAATACGGCTAGGTTTGTCCTTTGAAAAGAAAAGAGAACTACGTTGTGCCACCAGCATGCATTGTGTTTAGCAGCACTGCCTAAGCTAAGGACAGTCCTCTGCCCCACTAGTGCATCTTAGCACCTGATCACATGGGCCATTTTAATTGGGTTTCCCCCCCTCCTTTTTATATCAATATATTTGTATAGATAGTCACAGTGGTATATATACCGCTGGGCCCGTTCATATCGCTGTCATTTACATCAATAAATTTCTTACTATTTGTACTGATTCTGTGACTATCGGTCCCCAGTCTTTGGTCTCCAGATGTTCTTGGACTACATTTCCCAGAAGCCTTCACCACCACCTCTGCTGGCCAGGATTTCTGGGAGGTTGGGGACCACTGCTGTAGGCTACACATGCCATCTCATGTAAATCAGTTCATTTTCTGCCCTGTTTCTGGGTCCTCACTGCCCTAAAAATTTGTCTTTTTTAAAAAAAAAACACATATAAACACACATTGCTAAAGTGGGATATGCATGCCATTTTCCTGTCACTTCCAACTGTTAGTCGTTATGCTACCTGGTAGGACATGTCCCTAGCTAAAGGGTTGAATTGGTGTTAAGCAGGTGGTGGGGGGAGATCAAGCATAACCCACAGAAGACTATGTTTATAGTAGAAGAATATGCTTACAGTAGGTAAGATCAGCTAAGTGATATATTAGCAAATAGTTGTGTACGGAGGAAATAAAGGGGAAAGTAAGCAATTTAACACTAAGCATGTAAAAATAAATTAAAAGGGTACAAGCACAGTGGCCATGAAGATGCCATAGTGCCCAAGAAACTGACTTCTTTGCACAGTAAATAAATCAGCAGCAATGTTCACACAAAACAAATCGATAAGGATCGATTTAATACCAGGACTGGATTATTTTTTAAAGGCCATGCGAATGAAGTGAAAAAAAAAAAAACCCTTTGGCTGGCAAAATGAATCAATGTCACCCATGCATCATGTGAATGGAAGTTTATAAAACCATTTAAATAATGGCAAAATCAATATATTTTGGTACATGTGATCAAGCCATTATTTCAAGTTCCTGGCCCTCCTCCTAGAATATTCCACATCATGCTGTTGCCCACTTCTAAAAGAAATAATCTTTTACCCATATTTGTTTTTGTTGCAAATGCTGTTTTATATTTATAGGAACAAGGGATGGGGGAGGGAAAGACATTTTTAACAGCATTTGCAGAAAGCTCTTCAAAGGTCACAGGAGACGGAAGTGTGCAACACAGATAGATCACAATTGCCACTGCAACTGGAAGGGCAGATGGGAAAAGAAGGGGGTGTCTGGGTAGACAGGACTTAGCACAAGCAGACAAGGAAAGGATAGCGATGGTGGACTTAGAAGCTACTGAGTGCTGAACGCACACAAAATCCTCCAAAGAATCCCCAACTACCATCAGTTCCTTGGGGAGGAGGGATCATCTCACAACAGGAAAGCCCCCAGTTTTCTAGTCAACAGAATACATTGGGAATAAAATTGAATCAAATGCTCTGCAGCTAGTGCAAAATGACAGAGCATCTATTTTAGTAGAGCTAGTATCAAGGGCATATTTGTGGAGTCCATTCTTGAAGACAAGAGCCAAGATTTGTCCTAGGAATGATACCCAAGGAGAATCCATAGAACCTGGAGTATGCCAGGCTACTAGACAGAGTCACAATACAGAGAAGAACAGATCCCTATGGGGACAAAAGGAAATAGGCAGATAACCTGGATTTGTCTTCTTTCTTTTCTAGATCTTTGTGGGTTGCTACTCTTAGGTAGCTATCTTCTCTCTTCCACTTTCCCTAAGGCAACCTCCTCTTTCTTCTTGTTCATCTGTGTTAGTTAGAGAACTACAAACATGGGGGGGGGGCAGTTCTAGACATCTTTTTTCCTGCATGGACATTTTTGGGTTAAAAATAGAGTGTTTTCCCCTTTTTTGCCTTATTACCAAAGTAATTCACAGTGGTGATTTCTCTTCAGCAGTTGCAATCTCTGCACTAGGTCACTGTGCTCTGCCTGTAAATACCAAATAATCCTAACACTACCATCACCAAGCCAAGATCAAGACATGAGGTAGCAGTCTATGGATATAATCCTGGCTTTCTAAAATAGGCAACCATACAGGGTGCAAGTGATCCATGAGATAGAGTTAATGCACTAAAATACACTGAGGCAGACCTTTCAGGTGGGTGGGTGGGGGCAATGTGTAACCCGCATAATTAACTTGTAAACTGGCCAGAGAGTGCTTTACGTACTATGGGGCTGTATATAAGCAGCACACGTTTTGCTTTTTGTTAAACGAAGGCTGAAATCCAGCAGTGTCACAACTGGAATGGTCTCATTGAATTCAGAAATTTTATGAATCAACTCCTACATAAGTTTTGTTGATTCAGTTGGCCTTCTATAGTTGCAGCTGGTTCCCAGTGTGACATAGTGGATTAAAGTGATGGACCAAGACTCTGGAGAACAGGATTTGAATCCCCACTCGACCATGGAAACCAACTAGAGAAGTGGAACTGGTAAAGCCACTCCATAAATATCTCACTTATCATGAAAACCTGGTTAGAGCTTCTACAGGTTGGTTCCGGCTTGAGAGCACATAACAACAACTAGCTGCTACTTAGTGCTGGATTTCAACCTTTATTTTCTCAAAACTAAACATTTTTAGGAGAAATCAGTCTTATTTCTTTTTTAATTTAATATCCCATCCATTGAATCAAAGGGATTCATTTTTCAGAGGGATTTATGTACAGTAAAAATTGCACATCCTGGAGACATGAGATGGCTTTTGAGAAAAAGCAGAGAAAGGGTAATTTCTTCTTACTCTTCAGTTTAGACTGATGAACTGCCTCAGCGCTGTTATTGTCCTTGACTGCTGACACACTAATAACAAGTAGTGATAATTCAGGGAGTGAGTACACCATGAAAATGTGTGTTTGTTAGAAAGAGACCTTGCATTGCTTGTATGTGTATATTCTATTTTCCATATAACAATAACAACTCAACATTTTATAAATCAAAGAGCTTAGTATTTACACAGATATGTCTGTGATCGTCTAAGCCAGAAAGAAAAATGAACAGAGCTGCTTATCATAATTCTTGGTGACAGGGCCGAGAATATACATTATTACTCAATGGAGTCATTTAAGGTTACTTCCAGGTACTCATTTTCTCTGGATTTTACAGTATCCATTCAGTCCATTATTATGAGAATCTAGAGCCTGAAAAATGTTGGACTACACCTTCCAAAATCCACAGCCAGAAGTTATAGTCCAGAAAAATAGGTATTGCAAACTATGTCTTAGGATATGTCCACTCCCTGATAGATGCAAATCTCTCTATATCAAGTTCTGGTATCTCGATTGCTGCTGTAGTTTTATTTATTTATTTATTTAATTTATATCCCGCCCATCTAGACCAAAGTCTACTCTAGCTAACAACAAGTTCATAAAACAATTTCATAAAAACAATAAAAGAATAAAATAGCAACAACAACATAATATAATTCAACATTGCAAAATAAATTAAATAATGAGAGAAGGGAACACCTGCCTATAGAGCCAGGTCTTGAGCTTCCTCTTAAAGACACACAGCAAGGGAGCCAGGCAGATTTCTGGGGGTAGATTATTCCAGAGACAAGGGGCCACTGCCAAGAAGGCCCGGTTTCTTGTTCTTTTTCTCAGTGCTAGGCCCCTCATCCACCCCTCCTGGCTAGAACGAGTAATATGGGTAGATCTAGGTGGGAGAAGGCATTCCACCAGATATTGAGATCCTAAACCGTTTAAGGCTTTATATGTCATTGTCAATATTTTGAAATCAATGAATGGGCAGCCAATGCAGGGCAGCCAGAGTGGGGAAGATATGTTGACACTTTCTCACCCCAGTGAGAAGTCTGGCCGACACATTCTGCACCATTTGAAATTTCCACATCAGTCTCAAAGGCAGCCCCACATAGAGCACATTACAGTAGTTTAATCTCAAGACTACAAGTGCATGGACCACAGTGGTGAACACCCCACCATCAAGATAGGGATGCAGCTGGGCAATCCACCTAAGGTGGAAGTAGGCGGTGTGAACCACTGATGCTACCTGTGTTTCCATGGTAAGCGCTGTGTCTAGATGGACCCCTAAGCTGCAAACCTCACTCTTTGTGGTGAGTGTCACCCCCCAAAAAGTGAAAGAGTTTCCCAAATGACCAATGGCGGGGCCGCCTACCCTCAGGACCTCCGTCTTGTCCAGTTTCAGCCTCAGTCCATTCATCTGCATGCACTGCTATATAGCCTCCAGGCAGTGCTGAAGGGATGAAATGGCATGCACTGTTATAGGAAAAAATGAGATGTAGATATTAAACAGCATTGGGGAAATAATCGAGACATGCATAACCCCATATTTAAGACTTCAAGGGGCTGATACATTATCCCCAAGCTGTACTCTCCAAGGACAGTCCTCCAACAAGGATAGGGACCAGGCTAATGCCAGACCACCAATTTCCAGCTCTGAGAGCCTCCCCAGGAGGATATCATTGACGGTATTGCAGGCAGCTGAGATACCAAGGAGGACCAACAGAGATGTTTTGCCCCTATCAGCCTCCCTCAGTAGGTCATCAAACAGGGCAACCAATGCCGTTTCTGTGCCATGGTGTGGCCTGAAGCCCAACTGGAATGGATCCAGGGCATTGGTTTCATTCAAAAGGACCTGGAACTGGTCAGCCACCCCCCTCTCTACCACTTTCCTGAGGAAAGAAACATTGGCGATGTGCCTATAATTGCCAATGGTGTCCTCTGCCATGGTTTCTTTCTAATGGGCCTAATGAGTGTCTCCTTGAGTCCAAGCACTTTGTCCACCACATGTGGCATCACAGGCTGAAAGAGACTAAGTCTTATGAGGCAAGGTGTAGAGCTGGACATCTCTGCTTGATCTACTGTATTCAAAAAAGGAGAAAGATACCAATGGATGGCCTCCACTTTAGATTTTTAAAATGCTGCAAATTGGTCAGTTGAGATGTTAGTGGGAGGCCTATCACTGTGACCAATTCCGGATAGATCACGTACTATACGGAAAAGTTCTGCCTGCTGATTTGAAGCTTTGCTTATCTGGACAGCGAAATAAGCTCAACTAGCAGCCCTCACCCTGCTAAGGTAATGGTCAGTTGTGATCCTGACAGCTTTCCAATTATGTTTCATTGGGTTTCATCTCCAATTGCACTCTAGCCTTCTCCTATTCTACTTCATAGCTTGCAGCTGCTGGTTAAACAAGGGTGCTTGCCAAGCTCTGCAGTGGAGAGGGCATTTAGGAGCGATCATGTCAACCGCCCTGGTGGCAGCAGCAAGCCAGCCATCATCCAGGGCATTGACAGGCACACCAGTCAGATCAGCCAGAATCCCTCTCATGGAGTCCTGGAATCCTATAGAACCCAGTAACCTTTGAGGGTGGACCATTAAAATAAGCCTTGCTCCCTGTGGGGAGGGAGAGCCAACAAGTGGTTGCAATTAATTAGACAGTGATCCGACCATGACAAGGGGACCAACACAAGATCAGTCACCATCAGACCACACTCACTTTGCTGGGGGAAAACACCAGGTCTAACATGTGACCGCCCATGTGGGTGGGGCCGCTGACATGTTAGGATATGTGCAAGGAAGCCATGGTTTCCAAGAACTCAAGAGCCGGACCAGAAACCTCCACCTCTGCATGGATGTTGGAATCACCCAAGACCAGAAGCCTCAGAAATTCCAACAGTGCCATGGAGATGAAGTCCGCAGCTCCGGTAAGGAAATGGCTGGGTCGCGGGGGTGTGGTAACCCAGCAAGATCTCAGTACCATCCCCAGACCCAATCGACACATGAAGGGCCTCAAGACCTGTCATCACAACAACAACTAGAGTGTTTTTTTATAGACAATGGTTACTCCCCCACCCCATCCCTCCAGTCTACCCTGGTGTTGGACTGCATAACATGGAGGACAGGCAAGAGTCAAGGGAACACTCCCTTCCCTGCAGATCCAAGTTTCAGTTATGCATGCCAGCAGGTCTGCATCCACTGCCAGAATAAGATCTTGAATGATCTGAGATTTGTTGGCTACAGACCTGGTGTTCAACAACACCAGATTTAGAGTGGAGGGATGGCTGATCTGACTACCTCGATTCTGGTCACAGCGCCAGAACAGTGAACAGTCTTCAAACATCTGTTCACTGTTCTTCTGCAATGGTTAGGCACTGTTCCATCGTAACAACTCAGATGTTTGGAGGACCCCCACTGGGGAGGCAGGTCATCCACTTCATGTCAGACAGAGAAGAAAAGAAGAAAAGAGCCAGAGAAATTACAAATTAAAATAAGGAGTTATACAGTGATCAAATTAACAAAATTAATCAAACAGTAACATAAAAATAAACATTTACAATTACATTTAAACAATAGTTTAAACAATTAAAAAAATTAAGATTTTAAGAGGAAATTAAAATTAAGAGACAAAACACATCACACCCAGATCACACACACCCCGTCATATCCAGTGACAGTCTCCAGTCCTCCCAATAGGGTCACTGCTGGAGATGGTCCAGTCCCCCACATATAATAGTACTGGTAGTATAGCCAGCCCTTTTTTTAGGGCTCAGCCATTATCTCCAGTGCCCCGGCGGGTCACCCAATGGACAAAGCTGCAAGGCAGACCCTGGTAAGGAGGATGATGAGTCCTCGAAAACGACCGGAGATAAAAAGCACCAGACACCAAAGGTCTGAACCTCCAGACAGATGGAAAGCAATTGGGGGGGAACATATCAACAGTTGGATACACCGGGCAGAGTCACCCCAATGCCTGGAATCATTGCCAATCCCCAGTTGATGGAGGCAGCATCCCCACAGTGGGAGGTTTCCTCCACAGGAGGCATCTGTCCAAAGGTGTGGGCAGGAGTAGGGCAGGATGAAAAACTCTCCAAGGGCACGCAACTCGACACCTCCAGCAGCAAAACAGCAGCATAACGGCAATCCAACCTGCAAAGTCGGAACTCATCCTTTCAACCCAGCAAAGCTGGAGCTCGATTTTCAAACCGAACAGGTTCACACAGAAACGTTGAATTATCCTGGGAAAGTGGGTTTCAAGTGTCCATGCATCACACAGCCTCTCCTCTCCATCACCCTTCTCCCCCCTTATCACTACTCTCTTACTCACCCCTTTTGTTGGCATTCAAATCCCTTCTCCTTGTTTAATGTTTCACAAGAGAAGTAGTTCTGAACTTACAAAAGATGGTAAGCATTTAAATTAGGGCTATATCAGTCTAGTATTATACTTCTCACACTAAATTAGGAGAAAAATGTATTTTAAAAAAATGCAGTTTGCAAATTGTGTTGCAATTGTAGTTCTTACTTGTAGGGTAGGTGAGGAGAAAGCAAGCAGAAGAGGTAGGGTTCACCCCCACATCATGTCCTGTTCTATGCATCATTAGTGATGTCACCTGGACACATCCAACAAAGGAACTTAAGGACTGATATGTCCAAAAGCAAGACAAAATAATGTGAGTGGAAATGCTGCAAAAAGCCAACCAAACAAACCCACAAGCCCTGCAAGCCAAAGAAAATGTGCTACATACTCCTGCCAAAAGACTGAATCTCCTTACAGTTTAGTGCTAATGTTATGAATTTGATGGAATAAATAATGGAAGGAACTGTGAGAAATATGGCACAAGCAGTGGCACAAATCCCCATCTAGTCACTCCATTATAGAGCTACAGGAATACTTGCCTAGAGCCACAAACATTATGGCTTGGACATATTATCATGGATTACAGATTATTCTTGTTCTTTCTTCAGGAAACCTAAGATGATTTTCTTGCTAGTTCATCAGAAGTTGATTTCAGATTCTTGGAAGCTGATTTTCATCTTCTTAAAGATGGGTCAACCCCTGAGCCTCATGATTCTCCCAACCTCCTTCTCTCCATAGTGTCATAAATCTAACCAGGAAGAAAACCTCACTCTGTCAGAGGCTTCCAACAATATTTTGCTTTTCCCTGAGGTGGTTTGGTTGTGTGGATGCAGTTTAGGCTTTCTTCTGACAAGTCTCTTTCTTGAAAGCTGATCCAGATTCCCAATTTATCAAATTCAGTTTTTAAACCAATGACTACACTTAACTCTTAAATGGACAGATTTAGACTCCCTAACCCAATCGCTGCTGTTCTTTGTTAATCTTTCTCAGGGTCTTAAGGAAGACCTCTTGAGGCTGAATTCCATAGAAGAAAGCTCTTTTAGGTGGCTACTACTTAAGCTATTTCTGCTTAACTAGATATTTGCCTTTTTCTCATGCAGGCTTAATTCAAGTTTTCTGATGCCTGTAAATAAAAACAGCCTCGAAGACTAGTGGAGAATCAGTGCTAGTCCAAATCCTCCTGTTGAGAAACAGAATATCTCTGCAGAACCTCCTGTGCCACTGCTGAAGTCTTACAAAGGCTGTTGGAAGAGAGCCAAGCAGGACTGAGGAGAGTCACTGCCTTTTCGCCTTCTCCTTCTTACTCTTATATGCTGTCCAGTCAATTCTTACTTATGATGCCCCTTCCCACGGTTTTCTAGCTGTAGAGTAGTCAGAAGTGGTTTGCCATTTCTGTCTTCTGGGCACACTCAGGGGCCGTGCAGCTTTCCCAAGGCTTCACAGGCTGGCTTTTGTGGGGAATCAAGACTCCATCTTATGCCTCCACAGCCCAACTCACTGAGCTATCCAGCATATTCCTTGAGCATACCTCGATGAAATATTCTGGGAGTTGAAGGTCTCTGAATCTATTCGGCAGTCCCAGTTTGAGGTGAACTATCATACTCTGGTTTCTCTTCAGATCGCATAAATCTTTTGCCTTTTACTACCAAACTGATGGGACTACTCTCAGTGTATATTCACAATTCAGTAATTGATTCAATAGCTGCATAATCCAGTGAGGAACTAACATTTGGATTCAGGCCCCTCAAACTAATCTTATCATTTGTGGCTTGCAGGTTCTTCGTCTGGCTGTCTGGCCTCTTCGTGGTGAAGGTGGGCCCCCCAGTCTTTGGTAGTTTTATGTACCCCTGCCTCAGTTGAAGAAGTTGGCTACCAGTGGCACAAAACTGTCCCAAATAACTGTCCCTTCTTTTATTTGGCATAAGATTTCACCATCCCTTGGCATGCCAACAACTATTTTCTAGTTTTAGTGAAACTATAATTTAATGAAAGGATTAATTACATAATCCAACATTATAGGAATAAATCTATCTTGCAGGTTAACCAAGACTGGCAGCAGTTTGGGATTGAATTCCAATGTTTAGGTCTGTGTAAACACTGAGATGAGAAAGAGCTGTTTGATGTTTATGTTACTACTGACTATGGGTGCATTAGTTCCCTGAAATATGAATCCCTGCTCTGATTTTATTAATAGGATTGGAATATGGAAGTATTCTCATCTGCACCCAAATTTGGCTGGCTGGGATAGTGAAGGATGTTTTCTGTGGAACTGGGCTGCAAGTTTCTCATTCGAAAGAAAGTGTATGGTTATGATAAATTAAAGCCGTATGTTCCAGAAGTCTACATCATTTGAAGAATCATTTCTTCTGAAAGCAGTTCCTGTGGCTTGGCTTCTTATCCAGGCCGGAGATCTTGTTCCCATGCTGGAGGATTGGATCACCCCCATAGGAGTAAGCAACCTGGTGCCTATCCTTAATTAGGACTAACACCAACTACCCTCAGCCTCAGACAGTGTGGCTAGTGGCACCAGGCATTGTTCCACTAGGCTGAGGTAGAAGAAAACAAGCAAGGCAGGGCCACTGTCGGTAGCCACTGGAGACTACTTCTATCGAAATGTCATCCAACAGCCATTCCACAAGCTGAGGAACCTTCATAATATTAAGAATTTATAACTTAGGCTTATTGTTTCCTCCTTCCTTCTCATCTCCTTTTATGTTTTGAATTTTATTCTTTTAGATTGTAAATCTGGGTGTCTCAGTGGTTTAGCTCTCTGGCTGCAGAATCAGAAGTTGGGAATTCAGTTTCCCACTGGGCCTCCTTGCCAGGGGCTGGACCCGATGATCCATAGAGTCCTTTCCAGCTCTGCAGTTCCAAGATAAATCTGAGGGCTTTGCCTTTAAAAAAAAAAAAAAAAGTACACAAGCTGTTGTGAGATGCTTTCTAGCCATAAAACAGAGTACAAATCAAGAACTTTTACATTCTAAACCAGTAGTTCCCATTCTTGGATAAGCCAGGTATTCTTAGACTGCAACTCCCAGAAGCCCTCACCACTAGCTGTGCTGACCAGGGTTTCTGGGAGTTGCAGTCTAAGAACACCCGGGTTACCCAAGATTAGGAACCACTGTTCTAAGCAAAGGACTGGATCAAGTGATAATGAGTCTGGGTTTGGAAAGGGAAGATAAACCTTATAACGTGGATTCCTACATAAACAGGTACAGTGGACCCTTGACTTACAGAATTAATCCGTATTGGAACGGTGGCTGCAGGTCAAAAAGTCTGTAGGTCAAGTCTCCATTGACCTACAATGCACTGAAAACCGATTAATCCCGTAACAGGCCGTTTTTGTTCCATTTTGGTTTTTTTCTGGTCTGTAAGTCAATTCTCAGGCTGCAAGTCAAACCTAAATTTTGCGGCCAGAGAAGTCTGTAACTCAAAAAGTCTGTAAGTCAAGCCGTCTGTAAGTCAAGGGTCCATCTGCGTGGAGTATCTGACTCACACATAGCACACATGGAGGAAGCATTCCACTTCCAATTTTAGTTCCCTCTCCATAGTAACAGAATCTGCCCTCTATTGTGAGTACTTGGTTCCTACAATATTTAATGCTTTTATCTTATCCTGCTTTGGATTTTCCAAATAGTTTTGGAGGAAAAAAAAGAATTACAAATGGTTATAGTAAATTTGACTCACACCTTATGGTAAGAAGGGGAAGCCCCAGTCTGCTGGAATGTTTTCTTGGTCTCCTCATTCAACTTGATAGACATCCCAGCATGTAGAAATGCCAGGGTGCTTTTCTGCTGGTGAGAAGATCTAGATTTTGAAAACACAAATTGAATCTGAAGATGGCAGGTAGCTTTGCTCATGATTTTTAAGCTGCGGCATGAGCACTCAAACACACTCCACCATGTGTGAAGAAGTTTTTTGTATTTTGAACTGCAACATGGTGATCACGAGAAAGAAAGAAAGAAAGATAGAAAGAAAGATGAAGAAATGGAGGAGTAATAATCAAACTTTACCGAGACTATGACTCACCAGCACCAAAGCAAAGCAAAGCATGCTGCTTATATACCGCCCCATAGCGCTTCAAGCACTCTCTGGGTGGTTTATAAGTTAATTATGCAGGCTACACATTGCACCCCCAGCAAGCTGGGTACTCATTTTACTGACCTCGGAAGGATAGAAGGCTGAGTCAACCTTGAGCCGCTACCTGGGATTGAACCCCAGGTTGTGAGCACAGTTTTGGCTGCAGTACAGCGGTTGAAACACTGCGCCACGAGGCTCCACACAACAAAGGAAGAACATAGGGTGACCACAGCCTGGTGCCAAAAGGTGCCATAGCCTAGGAGGTATGCATGTGACTCTCATATGAAAGGAAAGCATAGGAAAGAATCAAGCATCACCAGTATTCAAAGTGCTAGTTCATACCTTGTACTGAAAGAGAAAGGTGATGGAGATTTGAAAGCAGAAGGTTGAAACTGAGAAGAAACAAGAAGCTGAGAAGAAACAAGGGTGACAATTTTATTTAAATGTGGTTCTTATTCCTTAATTTGCTATGTCTTTCATCTGGGCAAAACAAAAAAGCTCCTTCTCAATAATTGCATGTATATCTGCCAAAAAGCCATGTCTGCTGAATATAAATTATCATTGTCACCAAAATAAACTCAGAAACCATGAGAAAAAGATTTGGCAACCATACCAAGGTTTCAAGAAGTCCCAGTAGTCTTTGTGCTCTACTCCTAGGCCACTCTTATAGCACCCCTTTCCTTAGTCACAATTAGCCTCAATAAATTATGCAAATATTATGCAAACTTCAATACGATTTTGACCGCACATTATTGACAGGAATTTTTTTTGACATGTCTTAATGAGTTGAGCCTCTTGCTAATGGAAATAGCTCTCTTTAAACAGCTGCATGAAAGAATTCCAGGAGGGAGAAAGGTCACCAGTTGAATTTCTGCTTATAAGGGCAGTCACTGTCAATGTAGAAATCCAAACAAGAGAAAACTGGCAACTGCATATAATATTGTATTAGAGGTGGCTATAGAACGTAGTACAGTAGTTGTCTGGATCATTCTGTGAGTTAAGGATCTGGCTGTGCAGCCAGAGGCTGGGAGTGAAATTTCCCATTGTATCTCTGGGGAGAAAAGCCAGTCTCTGTGGCCTTGGAGAAGATGCACAGTCTCAAAGCACATACAGTAGAAGGGAATGGTGAACGGCTTATAGTACTATGTGCAATTTCTTGATATTGTTCCCAAAGCCTCAATGATTACAGGGACCACTGAAGTGTGTTTCCTCCAGAGGCGAGATGTTTCAATTGCCAGGTCTCTGTACTTTGTTAGTTTTTCCAATTCTTTATTTTCAACTCTGGCATCCCCCGGAATTGCAATGTTAATGATCAAGACATTTCTTCATTCTATTACTACTATCTCTGGTGTGTTATGTTCAGTGGGTCTATCCGTTTGGATCCGGAAATCCCACAAGATCTTGACTTCTTCATTTTCTGACATCTTCCTGTGGATTTTTGGAGGCTGGCAAGTTATACTTTTTACATAATGACCAGTGCACTAATTTTGCCACTCTATCATATCTAATTTTGTGATCTGTTTGTGCAATCTTTGGACATTTGCAGCTGAAGTGTGACACGGTTTCATCTTTTTCTTAGAGTCGACATTTGCTGTTAGCATTAATTCCTTGAATTTTAGCTTGCATCACATTGGTTTGGAGTACTTGTTCTTGGGCAGCAAAAACTATTTTAAGCCTTTGTTTCTGTTTTCAAAATATTCTCCATTTTCACCACCTTAAGTAGTTTTTCTCTATTGGTAGTAATATAATCATTTAGGCTTCTTTTTCCTCCTTTACTACCTGCCGTATTTGTAGTACTCAATGTCTAATTTTCATGGCAAATATAATCTGTCCACATCATTTTTTAGATGTAGTGCATTATGCATGTTCATTAGTTTCTCTGTTTTTCAGTCCAATTCTAATTCATTTTGGGTCCCATCTATTATTCCAGCTGGGTATCTAATTACTGGAACTGTCCATGTGTTTATGGTTTTGATTGTATTTCCACCATTTAATTTTGATTTTAAGATCTTCCACAGTCTTTTGATGTATTCCCTTTCTGTCAGTTCTTTAAGTTTTGTGTGCAGGATCTTGTCTGCTTTCAAGGTACTATTTAATTTATTCTCAAATTATTGTTCCTTATATTGAGCCTTTGTTTCTGTTGTTTTCAAAATATTCTCCTTTTCACTGCCTTAAGTAACTTTTCTCAGCTTGTTGGTGTTGGTGGTGTTGGTGTTGGTGCTGGTGTTAGTGTTAGTGTTAGTATTTAGTAAAGGAATTCAGATGGTTCAATAAGTGAACCACTCCACGCTGTTCAGAACAGTGGGCCAAGTGAAAGTACAGAACACAGAAAAAGATAACATCTAGCTCAGAGAAACAGGGGCAGGGAAGGAAGATGGGATTAAAGCAGTGCTGAAATGTAAAGTAAATGGTAGGAGAAGATAATGCAATTTCAAAACTCTTTGGAAACAGAGATAAACATCCATCATTTGTACACAAGATCTTACTGTCCTATATGTATAACTCTCAGCCTGAATTATCTCTCAGCTCTTTGGGATCACCTGGTGACTGTGAACATGGTACAAGAGTATGGAGCCTCAGGCACCTCAGCTGACAAGGCAGGCTGTCTGGGAAAAGGACCTTGAATTGCAAGTGAGTTGTAAGGAGAACACTTCCTGGCATCTTTGTTTCGGATGTATTACCTTGGCAACAGATCATACTTTCTCCTCCAGACTGCTTCTTTTCTCTGCCTCTCTTTTCAAACCACAATGTTTATGAGGAAGTAGTTCTGGCCCCTTAGTTGACAACAACATATAGTCCTTTTTTGATTGAATTGTCCCAGTCCTCTCTGAAGGAAACATCCATCCTCAGTGACTAGAAGTAAGGAAAAATGTACCAAATTGTTTATTAAGAAGGACAGGGGTGAAAGATATACTCATGAGCAATATAGACTATGCTGTCCAAGTTCTGCCAGTGAACCCAGATAAGCAGCATAGGTGAGATTCCACAAGTGTCTACTAGCTAATGCACAGGCTATGAAGTTGTGTTTTTTTTTTTTTTTTTTTGCTGGGGGGCATTAATCACCCCTTGTCCCCCCACGCTCACTGAAACTCACGTTGCTTCTTGCTGTAAAATGAATCCTTGTAGCAAAAGGGATAGAAAACCTTAATCACAGTCAATGTAGTCGGTGTTCCTCTCCTGCCAGAAGTGGCTAAAGGTTATCAATATTGCATGGGGTGGAAATAGACTTTGGTCTCTGCTCTTGTCTATAAAAGCTGGCCAGAGTATCTGTTCTTTCTTGCCCCAGTTTTCTTTTTTCTTTTTTTTTGGGGGGGAGCAGTCAGGATTGCCAGTGAGAGCCACAGTCAGCATTGTCTGAAGACCAACTCTTCTGTACAGTATATTATAAAAGTTTATGGTGGAGCAATAGTGACTATTAAATAATCTCTTATAACTTATAAACATGTTAAGAAAACAGTTCAAGTTTTGGGTAACTGTGGCAAAAATAAAAATGATTCGTTTATTTAAAATGGTGTGTGTGGGTGTGGGTGTCCGTGTGTGGGGGTGCCCGTGTGTGTGTGTGTGTGTGTGTGTGTGTGTGTGTGTGTGTGTGTGTGTGTGTGTGTGTGTGTGTGTGTGTGTGTGTGTAGTCAATGACGTTGACAGAAATGCAGGTAATCCTGAGGCGTGATTGCAAATGGCTGAAATCTGCTATCTAGTGGGGGGGGGGGGGGAGATTGATCCCTTCTTTCCTTCCTTAGATGCCATCTCTGGTCAGCCCACACAAACTGTGTCAATAACGTCTTTTTTAATGAGGTGAGTCTCCAGTAACTGCTCTTGTATATATTTGGAAGGGGACAAAGACCTCTTCTGACCCACCTGTTGTGCCTCAGGATCTCTTCAATAGCCTAAGATTAATAAAACAGTTGTACGTCTGGCACCAGAAGGGAGACCATCATCTTTTTATTCTTTTTGATTTTCCTTTTCTTTCTTTCTGCACAACGTCATCAACTGTTTCAGCTTACCTTCTCCAGACAAAGCGGAGTCAGTATCAACCACAGATATGGACAAAAATGTGCCGGTGACAGGCAAACAGCTTGCATCTATACTTGGTAAGCCTTTACGTGTGTGCTTGAAAAGATGAAATATCATCATTAGAAGTCTTCTTTTGTTTCACCCAATCCAGCAGACCATCCGAGAGGCAGGTTTTGTTCAAAAGAACAAAATGGCCACATAAGGATGCCTTGGGCATCGGTATTTAAGAGCATTCACAGCTATTCAGTGTTTAAATATGACTTCCTCAAGACCGAAACATGCCAGAAAATGTTTTCATTATGTACACTTTCCCTCTATGTATGTGAGGATTTGCCACCAGAAAGAAAAGTGTCCTGTTTAAAAAAACAACAGTGACCGCTACTGCCACTAAATTTATTTTGTGATATGTGAACACATGAGCATTTTGCTGGCACACTGTTTTTCTGTCTCTCATTCTCTCAGGGTTCCTGGCCCTCACTCCTTTCTGGAGTGCAATAGCATCCTGCTTTTTTGTTAATGGACTTTTGAATACCTATATCATGCCGAAACCTTTATCATTTCATTCTCTAGACTAAAATTAGCAATGTGAATGAAAAGTATTCCTAGGGAGCTGCTTTGTGCCCTCAAGAATGTTATTAAAATACAGCTGCCTCGCATATTTGTATATGATCATGATGCCAACTTCAAAACCTCCCTCTCCTAACATTAATAACATACTCATCCCTGTGGTATCTGAGAGCTTTAAATATGCCAGGAATGTAACCCAAAGTGCCAGACAGCTGCTGGTATTGTCTTTCCCTTTAATTTTAATTACTTGTAAGCATGAAGATTAGCCACATGTATGTGAATGAATGGCCACTGGAAATATTACCTCAGGATTTGAAAATTTCACCTCAATGTCAATGTTCCTTCACTATAATTATACAAATAGGTATATATCCTACTTTCTGTTAATATTAGTTCTAGGTGACAGCATCGCTGGGAAAAAATTCAGTCACACCAGGAACACAAGATTCACTTTTTTAATATATATTTTCAACTTTCCACATAGTTGAGCAGTCTGGATGTTTCTTGGTTAAGGGAAGCAAAAAATGTTTCCTTACAGTATGTCTTTGTATTCTTTCCTGTTATATAGTGTGGACCTACATCTCCACACAACATTCTTCAGAGAGGAGAAAATGGAGGAGAGAGGAATGGAGCTAACAAAGGAAACAACAGGAAGGAAGGGGCAGTCTCAAAAATTTTGAAAGTTGCAGGTAGTACCTCGAACTAGAAACAGACAGGGCATGCATTTCACTGTCGCTCATTGTTAAAGGAGAAGCATACAAGATCATCTTTCTTTTTTAACACTATGTTGGATTCACATTTAACTATGGAATTACTATTTTGCATATCTGATTACTAGCAATAGAACAAAGCACATCTGGCATTGGAAATCTGTGTATTTTGGAGGCTTGCATAATGTTTCAGAAGAAACAAATGTGCATAAAAATGTGAACCTTTGAAAAATGTGTTAGTAAAATGCATACATTTGAAAAATACAAACAGGTATAGACTTGTCAGTGCAAAACTGCATACAGAACGTGTACAATAGGAAATTCACACAAAGATAAGCATAATTTGAAAAATGCATCCCCCCCACTTAGGAAGATGGGAGAGTCTTGCAGTCAGTCATGGAACTGGGATGGAAGAAATCTGCTGGAGGGGTTTTGAGAAATACAAGAGAACAAGACTGACAGAATTTTTTCTTCATTACTGTCACAACTATGAAGCATGGCAGCATCTTTCAAAACAGAAAATCTTTGAAAGTGTTTTGGTGTTGTCCTCTGAAGTTGTGGACAGAGTGCTGTCCTCTGAAGATGCCGGCCACAGAGACTGGGGAAATGTTAGGAAGAACAACCTTCAGAACACGGCCAAAGAGCCCAAAAAACCCACAACCACCATTAGATCCCGTCCGTGAAAGCCTTCGTGAATCCATTGTTTTGTGTTGCTTATGTGTTTCAGTACAGTATTCATTTGATCCTTTTTAGTGTTTGTTTACTCACTGCTGTTAGTTTTAAATACTGTATTTTAATGTTGTAACCTGCCTTGGGTCCTTCTTAAGGAGAAAGGTGGGAAACAAACAAACAAACAAACAAACAAACAAACAAACAAATAATCATTTCATTGTTCTCAGAACATACCCAGTAAAAACCTCCAGAGTGATAGCTATGTAATTCAGTGATGTCTTCCTCTATAAAAAGCAAGTAGAGATCAGGCAAGGAAAATGGAATGTATGTACAGCATATATTGTATGTGGATATATTTCTGAATACTCTCCCCTCCCTGTAGACAATAGCAGGGAACTTCTAGGTTGTAGAGCAATGAGGTTTTGCTTCCGACAAGCACAGATTCTGTTGTTCCTTCTGCATCCAGCAACTCACAGTACTTCCATATTTGAACGTGTTGCTATAAGTCACTCCCCAAAGGGCTAACAATATACTGTTGAACATAGAATGTTAACAACTAATACAGTAACATTTTGGGTGTGTCTTAACAAAGGCCTGGATGGGTAGGGAAGGAGGGGTCCCTTTGACCCTTTCCTGCCCTCCGGGTTATGCAGTGCAGCACCAGGGCAGACTGGAGGGGCGGGGGGGGAGTTGCCATTGTTTATAGAAAATCATTAGAGGTTACTAGGCGCTCCTCGCTTGTGAGGCCGGGTCTGGAGGCTCTCCATGTGTGGATTGGGGCCAGGGATGGTATTGGGATCTTGCTGGGTTACCGCGCTCCCAGCAACCCAGCCACCTCCCTACCGGAGCTGGCGGACTTCGTCTCCGCGGCACTGTTGGAGTCCCCGAGACTTTTGGTCCTGGGTGACTTCAACATCCATGCGGAGGCGGAGGTATCCGGGCCAGCTCTTGAGTTCTTGGAAACCATGGCTTTCTTGAACTTGTCCCAACATGTCAATGGCCCCACACACATGGGTGGCCATATGCTTGATCTGGTCTTTTCTACCGAGTGTAGCGAGCGTGGTCTGATGGTGACTGACCTTGTGTCAGTCCCCTTGTCATGGTCAGACCATTACCTGATAAAATGTAACCTCGCAATGGCGCTTCCCCCCTGCAGGGAGCAGGGACCTATTTTGATGGTCCGCCCTCGAAGGTTACTGGATCCCATGAGATTCCAGGATACCATGAGAGGGATTCCAGCGGCACTGTCTGGCGCTCCTGTCGAAGCTCTGGTCGATGGTTGGTTCTCCGCCGCCACTAGGGCTGTTGACACGATCGCACCCAAACGCCCTCTCCGGAGTAGAGCTCAGCCAGGACCCTGGTATAGCCAGGATCTACGAGCGATGAAGCGAATAAGGAGACGGCTAGAGTGCACTTGGAGGAAGGAACCGACGGTTTACAATAAGATTGCTGTCAGGATCGCAACTAACCGTTACCTTGATAAGGTAAAGGCTGCTAGAAGAGCTTACGTCGCTGACCGGATAAGCGAAGCATCCAACCGGCAGGCGGAACTTTTCCGTATAGTTCGCGATCTATCCGGAATTGGCCAGGGTGAAGGGCCTCCCACTAGCATCTCACCTGACCAATTTGCAGCGTTTTTTAAATCCAAAGTGGAGGCCATCCGCCGTGACCTTTCTCCTTTTTTAAATACAATGGATCGAGCAGAGATGTCCAGCGCTCCGTCCTGCCCGGTAATTCTCGATTCTTTTCAGCCTGTAACATCAGAGCTGGTAGACAAGGTGCTTGATCGCTGTCGGGCCACCACCTCTTCTCTCGACCCTTGCCCGGCCTGGCTAATCAAAGCAGCCAGGCCGGTAACAACTGAATGGGCCACTGCAATAATTAATGGGTCTCTCCAGGAGGGCAAGGTACCCCTTGCCCTCAAGGAGACACTCATTAGGCCCATCAGGAAGAAACCAAATCTGGCGGCGGATGAAATTGGCAATTATAGGCCTGTCGCCAGTGTGTCCTTCCTCAGCAAAGTGGTTGAGAGGGTGGTGGCAGACCAGCTTCAGGCGCTCTTAGATGAAACCAATGCTCTAGACCCATTTCAGTCGGGCTTCAGGCCACGCTATGGTACAGAGACGGCACTGGTCGCACTGCTGGATGACCTGTTGAGGGAGGCCGATGGGGGCAATGTGTCCTTGTTGGTCCTCCTCGACATCTCAGCTGCCTTTGATACCGTCGACCACGGTATCCTCCTGGGGAGGCTCTCCGAGTTGGGAGTTGGTGGCCTCGCACTTGCCTGGCTCCGCTCCTTCCTGGAGGACCGCCCCCAGAGAGTGCAGATTGGGGAGAATGTCTCGGCCCCGTGGAATCTCAATTGTGGGGTTCCACAGGGGTCGATCATCTCCCCAATGCTGTTTAACATCTTCATGAGGCCGCTGGGCGGGGTCATCAGAGGGTGTGGGGCATCGTGTCACCAGAACGCTGATGACACACAGCTCTACATCTCTTTTACTCCAACTTCAGTGGATGCCGTCCAGTCCCTTCAGCGCTGCCTGGACACCGTACTGGAATGGATGCAGTCTAATGGATTGAGGCTGAACCCGGACAAGACGGAGGTCTTGAGGGTGGGTGGCCCTCCCGTCAGCGGCATAGGTGACTCCCTTTCTTTTGGAGGGATGACCCTTGCCGCAAAGAGTGAGGTCCGCAGCTTGGGGATACATCTGGACCCGGCGCTAACCATGGAAACCCAGGTGGCGTCCGTGGTCCGCTCTGCCTATTTTCATCTATGGCGGATTGCCCAGCTGCGGCCATATCTTGATCGGGGGGCCCTCACTACTCTAGTCCACGCGCTCGTAATCTCGAGACTAGACCATTGTAACGCACTCTACGTGGGGCTGCCTTTGAGGCTCTTGCGGAAACTCCAGATGGTCCAGAATGCAGCAGCCAGACTTATTAGTGGGGTGAGAAAATATCAGCACATCTCCCCCACTCTGGCTGCGCTGCACTGGTTACCTATTCGTTTCCGCATTGACTTCAAAGTATTAATGATTACATATAAAGCCCTAAACGGTTTGGGACCTCAATATTTGGCAGATCGCCTCTTCCCACCCAGATCTACCCGAGTCACCCGACAAAGCCAGCAGGGACGGCTGAGGGGACTGACGCTGAGGGAGGCCCGGAAGGAGAAAACAAGAAACCGGGCCTTCTCGGCAGTTGCCCCTCGGCTGTGGAACACACTTCCCACTGAAATTCGGCTGGCACCCTCGCTGGGTGTGTTCAAAAACCAACTAAAAACATGGTTATTCAGACAGGCCTTCCCCCCAGTCACCTAAGTTCCTTCCCCTTTTTTCTGGTTCTTAATGTTGCCATCTTGGATAATATTAATTATAATAATTATGTTAGTTATTTTTCTACATTGTTTTAATGTGTTTTAATGTTTGTAAGCCGCCCCGAGTAGACGTTGTCTAGAGGGGCGGGGTAGAAATTGAATAAATAAATAAATAAATAAATAAGGCCACATCTGTCTGAAAGTGAAATCATTTTGTATCTGATTTGGAATTCATCCTCCTGTGATGCCGGGCCTATTGATTTTCAGTGAGGCTTATGCTGGTAAACGTAATGAAGGCTGGCTGAAGTGTTCACAGCTCCACATATATACATATGGACATAGTAAGAATCCATTCACTGTAGTGAAGTTTTAGTACAGATGACTGAAATACTCTGATTAGAGTTGGAAGAAATTAAAACAAAGCATTGGCTTTTATGTCACTGGGCTTTGTTTGGTCATCCTTCTCTCTGCCGCCGCCACTGCCCATTTGTTTTTCAAAAGGTCTTCTAAAACAATGTCAAATCATAGTTTATGGAAATTAAGAGAGAGAGCCACTGTGCACAGATTTCATCTATTTATATTCCTGCAAAACACCAAGTTCCCAGAAATACTTCTTTCTTCCGTTTCTCTTTGCCTTCCCAAGAATTAGCCTGTTCTGCTTTTCATCTCTAAACATACTTGTCAAGTGCCCTGATCTGGAGATTTGTGTGCTCCAGTGGCTGAAACCTCCTCATTCATTTGAATGGAAACATCCAAGCTGCATAAACATCCCTTTAGGCAAGCATATTGGGTGCCTTCTTTGCTTAAAGGGAGAGACTGGTGCAGGCAAAGCTCCACTCACCCACGGGAGCTTCCACACTAATAAAAGATCCTTAGACTGGGGCAGCCATCCCTTTAATGTGGGCCATGGATGGGCAAAGCCTGGCTCTCAAGGTGTTAAGGGCAAGCAGATGCTGGTCCTTATCATACAACTTTATGGTTATGGTAACTTCCTTTTGTTGCATGACCTTTCAATGTGAATCTTACTCTCCCCCCCTTCCCCCCTCCTTCTTTGGTCTGAAAGTTTTCTGGGCATTGTAACAATGCCTGCTCCTCCTATGTGGGCATGTTAAAAGACCCAGCACTTCCTTTTTGCTGATGCTGACTGGTAGGGTGGGTGGGACGATAAAGGGGGCTATGATAGAAGGGGGTTATGAATTCACAGTAGTACCATTATCCATTTCCATTGCGTTATCCTGTCACCATAGCATCAAAGAAGGCAAAACATATAGTGAGGCCAGAACATGGTATCAGTGTGTCAAGCTGTATATTCAGGGCCCATCATGGGTTTTACTGACATATTTTCATGGTGGCATGCGCAGTCAACGGAAGAGAATAAGAATACACTCACATTGGCGATACAGTAAAATTAAGCATAAACTAGTAGTGGTATAGTGGATATAATGACGGCAAAGGACTCTGGAGACCAAGATTTGAATCCCCACTTGACCATGGAAACTCATTGGGAGCGTGCCATGAAGACACAGCTTCCATGACATAGTGGAGAAAACAGCTAGACAGACTGGAAGTATGAAGGAGGATGATTTCAGAAAGGGAGTGCATTTTTACATAGATAGTGACATCCACTACAGACATGTGTGAAGCACATCACCAAAGTCCAAAACACACCCATCAGGCTTCTGAGACAGTGCACATCAGGAAGTCAAGTGTCTAAGAGAGAAGCAGCATGTACCCAAAGAGTTCATCTCTACTTGCAAAGCTCTAAACAGTTTGGGACCTCAATACCTGGCAGAACGCCTCCTTCCAATGTGATCTGCCCATTCTACATGATCTTCCCAGGCCAGGTGATTGAGAACACTGACCCCAAGAGAGGCGCGAAAAGAGAAGACCAAAAACAGAGCCTTCTCTGTGGCTGCCCCCCACACATCTCTGGAACAATCTCCCACCTGAAATTCGCCTGGCCCCTTGACTGGGAAACATTAAACAATAACAAAAACATGGCTTTTCAGGCAGGCTTTCTTGGAGTATTCAACATCCTAACACCGTGGTCATTTTGGCATTTTATACTACCTGTTCCACCACCTTTCCTTTAAACTATCCTAATTAGTTTTTAGTATTTACTGATGTTGCTAGTCTATGTTTATTTGATGTTTAATTTTGATTAAATGGGGAAAGATGGTGCCAGGGGGCAGGAGGTTGTCGTTCTGACGCTTTGTCATTTCATGCTCACCTCTCTCTCCCTTAGACCAGACTAAATCCACTGCCACCATGAGCCAAAGGAACCAGGTGTCTTACGTGAGGCTGGCTGAGCCTGCTTTTCTGAGCTGCTTCATGGTTATTGGGAGAGGCCGACAGTAGATACAAAGGGGCTTGAGTAATTCAGAGAAGCTATGGGCTATGCTATGCAGGGACATCCAAGACAGGCCATAGTGGATTCTGACTAAACGCGATCCAACTGGACCGGGTAGGTGGGGCTCCTCAGCCTGGGAAGGCAGCCCATCTAGGAGAAAGAAAACTCTGATTTCAAATCTCCATTGCCTTGTGGCTATATCCACTGATGGAAAGGGCTTCAGGAGTAAACCTTGAGGCAAAATCCGGAGCCGGAGTCCCAGAGGCAGTTCATGATGTTCTGGCAACTCCTGCAATGTCGCTGGAACCAGTTGTATTGGCTCTTGCCTTTCCATTGGGCTATTTCAGCGACGTGGAGAGGGGGGATTTGCTGCTTGGGTAACAGCCTATCCTCCATATTATTTTACCCAGGCTTCGTGCTCTGGAGAGGATATTCATACAGAGCACGTTACCATAGTCTCTCGAGACTGAAGGATGCCTAAGAAAGAATTTTGATTTTGATTGTTATTGTGTCTACTGTCTCATATTATTGTTTATCTTTTTTGTTGTTGTTGTAAACTGCCCAGAGTAGCCCTGGCGGCCAGATGGGTGGTATAAAAGCCAAATAAAAATAAATACTTCTTTTTGTAATGCTGAATAGTACTTATGACCCCCATTCATAGGATCAGTATTCATGGATTCACTTATCTGTTGCCTGAAAATACTAAATACCCCCCCCCCAAATATGTATTTATATGTATTTCCAGGGAGTATTTACCAGAACTAGCCACTAGAATGAGCCAGAGATCATCACTAAGGGCATGCAAAAGAAATTTAGACAACCACCTGGCCAATATCTTTTGATTTGGATTTCTGCATTGAGCAGGGGGTTGGACTCAATGTCCTTCCAACTGCATGATTCTGTATTCTATGATTCCATGCTATGTACAGCATTCCAGACATCTTCATTTTTTTTGGAACCCATGAGAAGGCTCAGCACCAATCCTCTGCAGATGCCATGGTCCTACTGTAATACACACCCTATCTGCTTTCCCTGCTTTGTTAGGCTACCTTTCCCAGGATTCCTCCTCATTAGTTATGGAGAGCAGACCTGATGAGAGCTACCACCCGGGGGAGAGTAAACTTTACCCGGGTGTTTGCTTTTTAGGCGAAGAAAGATATAGTGCTCAAAGATAAATAGTTCCAAGAGAGAATCTCTCTCTCTCTCTCTCAAATCACAATAGAAGCTGCTTAAGCTGATTCTCAGGGTTTTTATTTTATTTTATTTTGTTACTTCAAAGGTGCAATAGCAAAGTGCTTTCTTTTCTTCTCCATCAACCAGCTCAGGTCCATTTTCCTCTTCTAGTTGCAGTAGTTCTCTAGTTCATAGAGGGAGCAAGTGTTTTCACAGCACTGCTGCACGATTCCTCTCTTCACCTTCTGAAAGTCCTGTGCCTCGAATGGCAGTGGCTCCACCTCATTCTCTAATGGTCCATTCACTGGCAGACAGAGAGAAGACCCCCCCAGTGAATGCACACACTCTCAACAGTTGGGGGAAAGTTTGGACTTGCTCCTGTCTTAGTCAATGTCTCTCTGTGTGTGTTTTTTTTAAGTGATAGATGATATTTTCTCTCTCTTGGAGATCATTTTGGAGTGGGCAAGGTGGTATGGCTAGACGATTAGGGGACTAAGAGTTATAGGCATAATTCCAGACCATTTTGGTGTAGAGTAGGGGGTAACTATATACACAGAGCTGTTTTGAAGATCATGTGAATCCTTCAGCTAAACAGACAAGTTAGTTTCAAATGAACAAGGCACTTACCTTTTCTGCCAAGTGGTCGCCAGCAGTGAAAATATTCCATTTCATGTACAGTTAGGCTCTGATATTCTGCATGTATGTCTAGGTTTGTGGTACTTTGATGTTCAGATTTGAGCCAGTTAACTAACAATTCATGGGTTATTTTCTCTTCTGCATATTTGTTGTAAACAGTGAGCCTTAGGACTGAAGTGGGCTGCACATGTATTTCACTGGCAGAAATTCAGTATTCGCTATTTACCCCTCAAGTACCAGGATTTTTAAACATTTGCATTAAATAAGTTGTGGGACTTCTTTCCCCCCTGAGTTTCAAAATATGTTGATGGCTAGTTAGTAGTAGGATTTGCATTCTTAGGGGTAGAGCTCAATAGGCATGTCTTGCATTTCTTGACCACAATAAGGATTCAGAGGACTCAATCTGCCATGGGTGCAATCTATTAAAAACCGGAGCATGCCATTGTTGCTTCTCTGCATTATGGTTTGCAGAAAAACCAGCAAGGAGTATTTTCCCCCCAGCATCTTACATTGGGTGAGACAGTGGCAAAAAAAGCAACCGAATGGTTGGGACCTATTTTGTCCAGTTGGTTCGCTGGTTAGTCAGCTAAAACAACAAACAAAACTTAAATATGGCAAGAGGATGAAACATGAAATCAACATTCATTAAATTCAGGTGACAGTGCAATAGAATGCAGACATAATACGTAGGTCTAATTCTGTGTGAATTCTGCAATAAAATGTAACTCCAATATATATATTGGATTCCCCTCCCCCTTCAAACAAGATTATCTGCCTCTGAAGTTAGTTCAGTGCAGAAATCACAGGGATGAAACGTTGCACTTCATGCTGTTTAAGAGATCAGAAAAAAATTACCTAGGGGCTGTTCACTGTTCCTCCGTGTTTTGGGAGAATAATAGAAGCCTCGCTCTCCACATACAAGGTAGAGTGCCTCCACTAGATGAGAGCCACACAGATGTTGATTGGGGATAGCATAACTAGTAGCAGGAGCGGAAATAGCAAGCAGCACAAGGAGGGGCAGAGACCTGATCCAGAGAGTCATGGCGATAAAGGAGAGACCTTGGAAAGAGAAGTTAAGAGTGGGTTAGATGAGGGAATAAAATAGACTGCAACTAGATCACACTGATTTTTCAAAATACTATGTTGATCTGTCCCATCACTATCCCCCTCTCCCTTTCAAAATGTGTTGGCCTCAGTGATCAAACACTATTGACAAAATAACTTTGCTCTTGTTTCACATGCTGAAAACTAGTTCCATTGTCTTTTCTTTTTTAAAGAGGTACACTTAAAACATTTTACCTGTGCACCTTAATGGAGATTCTCAACAGATACACAGCTCTAGTTGTATGTGTGGTGGGAGCTGCCATTTTTATGGCTTATCACTGTATTTACACTGGGAGCAGAAAACATAAATGTATCGCAACATAACATGTGAAAGAGCCTTTATTTGTTATTGCGGTATAATGTTGATTCTATGCATGTTTGCCCCTAAGTATTTAAGGCAAACATTCTCAGGGCTCAAGTTAACTTTGCACCTATAAATAATTAGAGGAGGGAAAGGAAGCAGCAGTCTAGTATTAAGCTAGACATCTATCATTGGCTTCAGGCCTATTACAAATAAAACAGGACACCTGCTAGTTATTTTTAATGGTTTCTCCACCAGCCGTACACCTAGGTTGCAACTCAGCTGTGCTGTGCTAGAGGATTCCATTGGACTTGAAAGATGGAAGTCCACTGAAAGATGTTCACTGGACACACCTTTTCCATGACCAATGGCAAGAAAGCTTTGCTGACAGAGAGGCTACCAGCTATCCATATACTTTGGAAAATCTGGCCAGCTAGGAATGTTACTTATGATTAGGGAGAAGATTTCTATGAAATGTCAAATTTTTTTCTGCAACCTATGTTTGAGCTTATGGGTGAGTTTGAACATGTTTACGAGTAATCTGGTGAAAAAGGCCAGATTACTCATAAACATGTTTGAACTTGCTTATGGATTTAAATATAGGTAGCAGAGAAAATGTGAAATGTCATAAAAATCCTCCCCACTTATAATTGTTCCAGGAATGCTGAAGGTACAAACTTCTCCGAAATGCCAATTTCACTTATCCAGGATTTGAATACACTGACAGTCATGTTAGAGGTTATAAAATATATGTGGTGAGCTGACTATGCAGGCCTATGGTACTGCTTCTTTCGAATTTCTGAAGCCAGCCTGCACATGGTGCTGTATATCACCATATGAACATAGTGGCTGAAATCCAGTAGCATGAAGTTACACTGCATAAAGTTACAATATGTAAAGTTATGCCATGTAAAGTTTTTACACAGTAAAATAATTTCAGTGATGGAGATTTTTGGAAATTAAAATATCCCACCCCATTCTGCCTCCCACTAGGCCTTCCCCAGGATGAAAAGGATCCTAAGGGAACCTTAGAACTTTGTGGGCAGTGGCTTGTAATACAATGAGCCTGTCACAGTGTAACTTTGCTGAATTTCAGCCAATGTTTTGCATGCCATCTTTCAAAGTAATCTGGTTGCCATTGCTAGATATTTATTGTTTTTCAGTTGCTTTTAAATTTTTTTCTTTTTCATAAAAATCCTTTTAAAATCAAAAATAAATGGTCCTGAATCCCCCAAGGAAGCCCCTCCAACAAGGTTTTACAGAAAATAAACAAATATTACTTATCACACAGAAAAGTAAAGATGCTGTCATCTGAAAAATTCTTTGGAAATGGAACATCTTAAAGACCAATTTGCCTCATACGTACCATATAAACTTCATAGCTTATAACATGCAACTTCCAAAATCTGAACCCACCATTCTGGTATGCTATACCACAGAAATAGAGAGATGTTGGAAAAAAATCAGACTTACCTGACCAAAATGTCAGTGAGGAAAGATTTGAATATTGTGCAGGAATGAAAGGGGCAAGTGACTTCCGCCTCTGCTCCCATCCATATTTATAACCCATTTGCTGGTTCCAGTGGTACAAAATATGGTCAGAGCTCCACCTTTTCAGCATTGTCCTGGCCAAAAATTTTGCTGGCTGAGCACATTAAATCTCTTAGTTTTTAACAGTGAGGAAAAAACAGGCACAACAGGTTGCAGTTTCCATCTCATTACGCCAGCCACCTGTATTTGTTTCGGAGAATCCGTGCCTTGAGCTGCGGTGACCCTTTTAGCTGGTGTGATAATGGGGCTATTAAACCACTACGATTGCACTAATGCCGGGCAATCGTTGGTGCTGGGATTGGTGTGGCCAGCAAGCTGTCTCTCCTGGCAGCTGTTTCTGAAGTGCAGAATTAAGGAAAAGCAAACATGTTAACATGTTAGTCTAATTTCACACTTGCTGGGCAACTGGTGATGGGAGAAGGCTGTTGATGTGCTATTGCAGTAGCCAGGTGTTAAAGAGGAAAGAAAACACTTCATTATAGCAAAGGATAACTGAGGCCACATTTCCTGATTATTTGAAGCAAAAGGTTCAAAACAGAGACATACTGTAGCAATATTATAAGGGGACAGTTCTAAGCTAGGAAGTTACCACCCCTAAAGAATACGTTGTGGCATTGTTTCATATGGCATATGTACTGTATAAGAATCTATGTACTTATTTCCTAGGATTATGGACAACCATGAGTACATGCAGCAAAGGGAAACCCAGGTGATTGGAGGTAAAATAAATTCCCATATAAGAAGAGACACAGTGTTTGTGACAATAAACAAATTAAGAGAGGGCATGATAGAGATGTATAAAATTATACATGTATGGAGACAATAAATAAACTATTTCTGGTCCAGAATACCTGTGTCAGAGTAATCAATGCTCTGATGACATTCCAGCTGTAATGTATGTGGGGCTTCCCTTGAGAAAAGTCCAGAAGGAGAGGACTGCTGCCAGGGAGATGAGAGGGACACCAAGGACTGAGCATAAGACATCCTTTCTGAGGGCCTGTCCACACTGGTGAATAGTTATGATATATGGATCACTGAGGGCACAGTTCGGATTGCAAAAGGGAAAAAAAAACTTTCCTCTGTAAGTGTTTCTACTTAGAATGATCCATCCTTCCCATTTAACACATGTTTCTGGCCTAGCAGTAGGGCATGCATCTTTTTTGGCATGCTCGTTTAGCCAGGAGATAGGTGGCTCCAGCAGCTGCAGATCCCAAGTGAGAGCTTGTGAGAGAAAGTGGGGGGAGAATGAGAGAAGGGAAGCAGGGAGGGGGAAAGGGAGAAAACCGAATGTCACTAACAGAGGGAGAGTGGTGCAATGTAATATATATATATAATTTCACTTCTCCTGATCCTCCTCAGAAGTGCTTAATTGGCAGCTGATCAGGCTACAAGGGATCTCTCCTCCTTATGACAACAATACACCCACAATGATCACCATAATCACCCAATCTCCTGAAAAGGACAATGGCTGATCCCATAGCTATAAATACTCAACTATCCAACAAACTGCAACAAAGCACAGAGTGCTGACTCCTGTCCTCTGAAGATGCCGGCCACAGAGACTGGTGAAACATTAAGAAGAAAAATCTTAAGAACACAGCCAAACAGCCCAAAAAGCCCACAATAACCATCAGATCCTGGCCATGAAAGCCTTTGAGAATACTACAAGGGATTGTTTGCTGTTCAGATGGGAGGAGCATGCCAAATGGCTCATTGCTCTTCCCCCTCAACTTCAACAAACTCTTTGTACAAGGCCCAAACCACCCCAGTCTGGACAGGCCCTGAAACTTCCTCTTTGGCTGCCAGGTTGAATTTGTGGTGTTAGCGTTCACACTTAAAGCTACAAGTGGTTCAGGCCACAGTCAGTTAAAGAACTACCAGATCCAGTACTAACCTGCCTGTGATTTAATATCAGGCTAGAATTTCTGACCCAGGTAGTGACAGGATGGCTGCTAGTCATGACAGCCATATGCTACCCTCTGAATCCCAGCTACAGGGAACAAGTGTATCTGAGATCCTTTTTTTTGCCTTACAGACCTCCCAAATGCCTGTATGCAACTTAGCACAGGCAGACCTTTGGCTTAATCCAGGAGAGCTCTGCTTATGTTCTCATGCTCTTAACTAAAGTACCAGAGGTTTCTGGTTTATGTTTTTAAGAAGCCACATAAGGGTGGAACTCCTCCAAATTTCAAACAAGGAAGTGAATGAACAAACTTGAAATAATTTGTTTTCTCCTTAATGTGCTTTGCAAGTAAGTAATCTGCTTCCTACACAGGGACAGGAACTTCAATTTCGTATGGGACATTACAGAATGAGACCCTAATATTCCCAGACTTCCATGCAAGAGTCAAATGTGCATGAGCAAAGGAGGGGGTGGTGTTCTTGAGTTTCTTTATTTGGCTGCAACTGCCTGTGACAGTTTGAATGCTGCTTAGAGCATTTGCCATATTGATTAGGGGATTTTTTTTCAAACAAAGTAACTTTTACAAGTTCTGCACTTTAATTTTTGCTTGCCTAAGTTGGCTGCATAACCGGTTTAGCCAGAGGTTGGGAATCCAATTCCCCACTGCTCCTCCTGGGAGTGGAGCCAGCCTATGTGGCCTTGGGCAAGCTGCACAGTCCCAGAGGAAGGCAATGGCAAACCACTTCTGAGAGTATTCTTTATCTGAAAAATCCTTAAGAAGGGTCACCATAAGTCACAATTGACTTAATAGCACAGGATGATTATTATTATATCTGGTTTGTTGTTGTTTAGTCATTACGTCGTGTCCAACTCTTTGTGACCCCATGGACCAGAGCACGCCATGCCCTCCTGTCTTCCGCTGCCTCCCGGAGTTTGGTCGAATTCATGTTGGTAGCTTCGGTGACACTGTCCAACCATCTCATCAGGATCCATCCTTCCAGTGAGCACTCAGGGTTGATCTGCTTCAAAATGGATACGTTTGTTCTCCTTGCATTCCAGGGGACTCTCAAGGACCTCCTCCAGCACCACAGTTCAAAAGCATCAATTCTTTGGCAGTCAGCCTTCTTCATGGTCCAGCTCTCACTTCCTTCGATACATCACTACTGGAAAAACCACAGTTTTCACTATGTGGACCTTTGTCAGCAAGGTGAAGTCTGCTTTTTAAGATGCTGTCTAGGTTTGTCATCGCTTTCCTCCCAAGAAGTAGGTGTCTTTTAATACTGTGGCTGCTGTCACCATTTGCAGAGATCATGGAGCCCATGAAAGTATAATCTGTCACTGCCTCCGTATCTCCCCCTTCTATTTGCCAGGAGGTGATGGGACCAGTGACCATGATCTTAGTGTTTTTTTTTTTTTATGTTGAGCTTCAGACCATTTCTGTGCTGTCCTCTTTCACCCTCATTAAGAGGTTCTTTAATTCCTCCTCACTTTCTGCCATCAGAGTGGTATCATCTGCATATCTGAGGTAGTTTATATTTCTTCCTGTAATCTTCATTCCAGTTTGAGATTCCTCCAGTCCAGCCTTTAGCATGATGTATTCTGCATATAAGTTAAATAAGCAGGGAGACAATATACAGCCTTGTCGTACTCCTTTCCCAATTTTGAATGAATCGCTTGTTCCATATCCAGTTCAGACTGTTCCTTCGTGACTCACATATACATTTCTCAGGAGGTAGATAAGGTGGCCAGGCACTCCCATTTCTTTAAGGATTTGCCATAATTTGCTGTGGTCCACACAGTCAAAGGCTTTTGCATAGTCAATGAAGCAGAAGTAGATGTTTTTCTGAAACTCTCTGGCTTTCTCCATAATCCAGCGCATGTTAGCAATTTGATCTCTAGTTCCTTTGGCCCTTTGAAATTCAGCTTGTACTTCTGGGAGTTCTCGGTCCACATACTGCTGAAGCTTACCTTGTAGGATTTTGAGCATAACCTTGCTAGTGTGTGAAATGAGTGTAATTGTACCGTAGTTGGAGCATTCTTTGGCACTGCCCTTCTTTGGGATTGGGATGTAGACTGATCTTTTCCAATTCTTTGGCCACTGTTGAGTTTTCCAAACTTGCTGGCATATTGAGTGTAGCACCTTGCTATTCTTTGGAAGTCTGCATTCAATCTAACTTTCTGTTAAATGTAACTTTCCTTATCTCCCTTGCATTTTGTCTCCCTTCTCTTCTCTGATATTTGTAAGGCCTCGTTGGACAACCACTTTTCTTTCTTGCATTTCCTTTTCTTTGGGATGATTTTTGTTGCTGCCTCCTGTACAATGTTACGAGCCTCCATCTATAGTTCTTCAGGCACTTTGTCCACCAAATCTAGTTCCTTAAATCTGTTCTTCACTTCCACTGCGTATTCATGCGGGATATGGTTTAGATTATACCTGAATAGCCCAGTGGTTTTTCCTCCTTTCTTCAGTTTAAGCTTGAGTTTTGCTATAAGAAGCTGATGATCAGAGCCACAATCAGCTCTGTAAGTCTTTATAAAATTGGTCAGTTTCAGCCTCTTCAGCATTGGTGGTTGGTGCATAAACTTGTATTACTATATCTGGGTAAGCATTGTTAAGCAGAGTGAGACTGCAGTTGTGAAGCCAGGGTTACAAGCTGTTGATCTAGAGATCACTGATGATTCAGGTCACTGGCCAAGCAGCTTCCATTTCTCTGAAATCTAAAGGCCAAAACGTGCAGCCAAGGGGCCACCTTGTATGATGTCACAATCACCAAACCTTTGTAACATTACAGGTCAGATACTTATTTATTTATTTTATTTATTTATTTAATATATTTTTACTATTCCTTTCTCCTTAAAAGGGCCCAAGGCAGCTTACTTCCACAACAATTGCTAAATGATATATTCATAGACAAATAACAAAACTATACTGTATCATAGATTTAAAGGCTAATGTATGACTTATGGCAGCAGCTGTTCTGAAGCATACAGGATAATGAAAAAACATGGGTGGTTTTGAGCATGTCTGAATGACATATCATTGAGGCATTATAGCTGAGCCCCAAAGCCAGGGTTGCCCAGTTGACAACTTCCTGAGGTTTTGGGGGCACAGCTAAAGACCTGGAGAATTGACCCTACACAAAATCACCCGGTAAGTGAATCCTAATGCTGCAGTCCATCTCTTGCACCAAACAGCCTTAGGGCTCAAGGCAGATGTGTCCAAAAGCCTAAGAGGAAAGTGGAGGAAGTGGGCAGATACACTTTATTTTTCTCATGCCCTTTAAACCAATGAACACACTGAGCCAGTAATCTCCAGCACCAGTTGGAAATGGGTGGAGAGGGTTTCTGAGGCTTCAAATCCACCTTTCACAGGAAAAAAAAATCAAACATTCTCATTTTCCACCATCACTCCTCCCCCTTCCTGGAGAACTAAAGCAACCCAATTCCTTGAGACTCTTAACTGGCTCCCTGAGACCCTGCAGTCTTAAATTCTAAATTTGAAAGGCTGACTACATGGGCTGCTTAGCCTGCTGTTTGAAGTGATGCAGGGATGGGGTGACACACTCATAAAGACAGCAATAGGATGACATCTTTGCTAGAGTGTACCAGCTCACCCCTCCAGAGTGTTCCTACTTGCACTTTCTGGCCCCTATAAATGAGCTTTTAGTTTTTCTGGTGCAGGTAGGGTCAGTCTAGTTTGGTTCAGTTCCAGTGCATGTGATGATTGGAACTAAAAGATGTGATCATCTTTTAGTTTGTCAGTCTCATGAATTGGCAGTCTCATGATGGCAAATATGTATATGGTTAATTTGCTAATATCCAGAAGTGGATCATCTATTAAGCCACGACATGTATAGGCATCCTTCAGTCTCGAGAGACTATGGTAACATGCTCTGAATCGAGGAGTGTCCTCTCCAGAGCATGAAGCCCGGGTAAGATAATATGGAGGATAGGCTGTTACCCAAGCAGCAGATCCCCCCTCTCCACATTGCTGAAATGGTCCAATGGAAAGGCCAATACAACTGGTTCCAGCAACGTCGCAGGAGTTGGCAGAACGACACATGCTGTCTTCGGGACTCCAGCTCCGGATTTTGCCTCGAGGTTAACTCCTGAAGCCTTTTCCATGAGTGGATATAGCCACAAGGCAGTGGAGGTTTGAAATCGGAGTTTTCCTTCTCCTAGATGGGCTGCCTTCCATGGCTGACGAGCCCCACCTACCCGGCCACAACATGATATAGGCAGGAATCATGCCCATGTGAATGGTCAGACTTGATTTGATCGTTCTAATCAAGCCTGACCATTTCCGAGCAGGCCACACTAGCCTGTTCCCTGCTGCTAGTGTCTCAAAATCAAAACCAGGGGCCTGCCATTCCTATGATCAAGGACGGAGCTACAGTTCTTCTTCCTCTTTCATCTGTTTCTACCTTTCCCCACTACTCTCTACTCCGGTCTACTGCAACAAAAAGGTCCTTGCTTCTGCACCATAAGAGAGAAGGAAGAAAGGAGAGGAGGTATAGAGGCTGAACCACACTTCAGTACTTTAATCGCTTAAGGGAACCAGAACTTCTAAAAGGTCAAGCACGATCTCTGGATTGATAATTAGCAGTCTTAGTTTTGTTACCTGTTATTGTAGGAGTATCATAAATTATTATTCCCCTTTCCCTAAAGGGTTTTGGATTGAACAGGACAGGGGAAAAAAGCACCCTAACGATTAAACTAATACAGAAAAATGTTTAGGAATTCACATAAAATGACACAAACAATGTTGCCGATATTTATATCACTCAAAGTATTTTAACCTGTGAGAAACAAAAATCAGAATAAAGTTGAAAAAACAAATCATTCCTTGCTTACCCACCAAGTTGTCTGATCCTTTGTGGGCTAACATAGCAACATGGCCCTGAACTATTTTGTTACAAAGTAGCAATCTAATTTTTATAACTGTTTCCAAAACATGCTGTTGGGAAAGAGAGCTTGAAATTTCAAACTTAATATGAACCATTGGTTCCGTTGTTTTGGCCATAAGCTTTTACAATTGCCAAGTACAAAAAAGAATTAAAATCAAAGTACAGTACATGTCTAATGAGACTCCCTCAAACAAGGAAGAAAGGTATATGGAAATAAATGTTTTGTCAACACAGCTTACGTCACTGAACTCAAAAGCAGACCTCCGCCCCCAACCCAGATATCCCACTGTATGCTACTCAGGTTTCTTTGCAGACAGTAGTAATGTGTTGGTGCAGCTTGGGTTTTGTGTGATAAAATCGGAGGGTGGGGGAATCTGTTCAGACTTTTCCCCGAAGGACTGTTTATGTGATCTCTAATCACCAGCTACAGAACTATGATGAGCTCCTTGTTTGGTGGTTATTTGTTCCCAGTCAACACTAGCAACAACAAATTAACTTAAACTTAGTACTTCAGGAATACTGAGATTATTATCATGAATGGTAAATCCTACCTCATTAGGCTCCCAAGGCAAAAAAAAAAAAAAAAAAAAAAGAGAGAGAGAGCTGAGCTGAAAAAAATCTCTCCTCTTCTTCTTCTTCTTCTTCTTCTTCTTCTTCTTCTTCTTCTTCTTCTTCTTCTTCTTCTTCTTCTTCTTCTTCTTCTTCTTCTTCTTCTTCTTCTTCTTCTTCTTCTTCTTCTTCTTCTTCTTCTTCTTCTTCTTCTCAATCTGTCCCAGGCCAGTGGTTCATAACCTTGGGTCCCCAGATGTTCTTAGACTATAATTCCCAGAAATCCTGGCCAGCACAACCAGTGGTGAAGGCTTCTAGGAGCTTAAGTTCAAGAACATCTGGGGATCCAAGGTTGGGATCCACTTTATTTATTGCTTTTCTACCCATTAAGAATCACAGAACAATTTGTAATAGATTAAAATTATTTAAAATATTAAAAAAAACTACAAGGTTTAAACATTCCTTAAAACAAGCCCATGAAGCCTAGCATGTCTCCAGATGAGTATAATATAGGTGTGGGTCTGTCAAGTGGAAATCCCAGGATGGAGAATTATGGGATTTGGAGTAAACAGAACACATAAACACATGAATGGCACTTTCCTATTGAACACGCAGGAGCTCCGATTTGGTCCTTATTTCTCCACTACTATAAAATTGAAGCCCTTCCCAATGATCACAGATGGGGAACTGTTGTGCCTCCCACTGTTTTTGGTTACAGTTCTTATGACCTCTTACTGTTGACCCTGCTGCCATGGGCTTCTGCAAGTGGAAAACTGAAATATTTGGGAAGCCAAATATTCTCTACCCCAACAAAAGAGCTCCTTGGCTTTCAGTTCCCAGCAGTCCTTTCTAGTGCAGCCAGTGAGAACAGCATGTGGGAATTTTAGACCAAAACATCAAGCATCAGGACCAAACATTAGACAGGCTGAAGTGGCCTGGTTCATATAATGGAGAGACTTATTTATTGAAGGGCTTAGCCAGATCCAAAATTAGGACCCAAACGCCAGAGGAAGCAATAGTTGCAAGGCTGCTTAACAGGGTTACAGGATTTTACCTGCCCTGCATTTCCCCCCATGTGTTTGTTTCTTGCTTGTTTGCTTGTTTGCTTGCTTGCTTGCTTGCTTGCTTGCTTGCTTGCTTGTTTGCTTGCTTGCTTCATATCCCAATAAAGGGATCCTTATGTGAGGCAAGGGAAGTGTCCCCATCAACATGTCCTCTGCAGGATGGGTCCTGTGGATGAGGCTGCAAGATCTCAAGGCATCAGCTGGAGTCTCAGGAATAGGCTGTGTCTCTCCTGCTCTCCAGATGGTGTGACAAAGGTCAGGACAAGCATTGCTAGAGGAGGAGACTTGGGTGTGTAAAGTAATTTTAAAGCCTGAGCACCCATCTCTACCCACTCCCAGCAGGCACCAGGGCACAGGGTGAAGGCACTTGTGTGTGTGTGACACAATGGGTACAACTGAATACATCTACTCATAAACTCTCTATCCAGACTCCTTTGTCTTTTTGTTGTACTAACAGTGCTCACACGGCATTATTTAGATCAAGGCAGGCAATAAAGGATCAGTGTTACTACTCATGAGATTTATTTTCAGGGAAACTCAGGCACCATCAATAGAAAGCCTGGGGAGGAGCCCCTCCCCTCCAAACCCTTGCTTCCCCCACCTTTGTGATATTGTAAAGTACCTGCTGCCTGCTTGGGAACCTGACTTCTCAGGGAATGGGATGTGGAGGATACAGTAACCCTAGTGTTTGGGGAAGGAGTGAGCTCTGTTGCAGGTGATCTTTTGCCCCTCCCTAGTGCAGCAGACCTAGTGGTGTCAAGAGGTGTGGCTACACCTATGAAGTAAACCAGCCTACAGACGGCTTAGAGAGCTCAAGTCACATTCCACCTAATTTTAGTTCTCCACTCTTTATATGTAGGATTGAAATTTTATTCAGCAGGTGGTTGGTTTAGAGCCAGTGTTTCCTAACCTTGGGTCCCCAGATGTTCTTGGACTACGACTCCCAGAAATCCTGGTCAGCCCAGCTAGTGGTGAAGGCTTCTCGGAGTTTTAGTCCAAGAACATCTGGGGACCGAAGGTTGGAAACCATTGTAACTTCAGACATTTGCCTTGATCAATATTCAGCAACTGGTTTAGTGCAGAAACCACGGGCTACTTTGAGGGGGGGGGGAAACTCCCATACATGCTGAGGCAAAGCCATTGACACTGGTTATGTTCCAGCACATACAAATTCAATAAAATGAGCCAATGTTGTCTAATGTGTAGACACCTTGTTTCAAATTCCACTCAGCCATGAAAATCACTGCATGATTTTTGGGCAAGTCACACTCTGTCAGTCTGACTTTCCTTGCTGGATTATTACAAGAACAAAGCAGAGAGGAGGAGATCATATACATGGTCTTGACCTCACTGGAGGAAAGGCACCATAAAAACATAACAAATAAAATAAATAACGGACTTTGGAAGAATTCAGTTTTTATAAAGGTGTTCTGCTCTCCAATGATGATACAAAAGGGAGGAGATGCACCTCCCAGATTACTTATCAGCTGATGCTTTCTCATTGCATCATGATCATGCTAGAAAGAGGTGCACTTACTGTTTTTCCTGCTTACACTACAACTGTTAAAGGCAAAGAAGCTTGGCCAAGAAAACAGTGCCACCCACCATCCCAGTCTCTTCACATTGGGAGTTTACTACTGGAGGAAAGAAGAGAAGGAGTATGTGGGCTGAGTCTGGAGATTTGCATCATCCACAGTCACCCTGTTGGAATTATTTGGTGTTTTATTGGTAACCTAGTCATGAACTTGTAACTGTTGAATAGCAGCAATAATTGCTCTGAGGCTGGTAGCAAGACAGGAAATCCATTCAGCAAACTGAAGGAAGAAAAGGATTACTAAACTATTTTGCAGAAGTTCCTAGAGTTTGCTTCCATGCTTGCAAGTTTGCCTTTCTGACTAACATGTGGATGGGGAGAAAGAAACAGCAAGTGACCTCAGAGAAAGAGGAAAGGACACCTAAGAGTACCAGTGTAACCATAGATCTAGAAAAGGTATGGGTAAAAAAAGAAACCTGAACATATAACTTGCTACTCAGACTGGTGCTGTTCTAACACCATTCTCCTGTGGCCAACACAGATTATATATCTTTTTTTAAAAAAAATTCTGGCTTCCTTCCTAAGGATTCATAGGCTGAAATCCCATTGGCATAAATTTACACAGTGTAACTCAGATGATATCATCCACCAATGGAAATTTTTGACGTAATTAAAATAAATTCAGCTTCAGGGGTTCTTGAGGGATCCCTTTTGTCCCTGGGAAGTCTTTGGAAGCATTGAGAAGGGAAAGGCTTTAGCACTAGAAAATCACCACTGGTTCACCACCAGTAGTCCCGATTTCTATCGCCGATGATGACATCATACAGCCTATACAGATTCTGGCCATCGTGTCACAAGTGTCTATGCCATGAAGGAGGAAAGGGGTCTGCTTGCTCCCTTTGGAATGATATATTTATTTATTAGTTATTTTAACATAAATGTAGACACACTGTTCAAGTGGTGTGCACTATTTATGCAAATTATTTTAACACACTACTATGCAGCTTGGCCATCCCATCTCTAGAAAAATTTCTGTGGATGCCCTTGTGTAAATGTTATACACAGTCCCCCATTTTTATCTTAACTACAGTTTTGGCTAGAGCAAAGGGTGATGCATGAGCCACCATTACCCAGTGAGCTTCATAGCTGAGCACAGCTTTTTTAGCTCATGTTTTTTCCAGTCAAAATCTGACACAGCCACTAAACACTTTTCTTCTCTGATTTCTATGAACGTAACATAAGCTGGATAAGAGCAGGGGCAATGAGTACACCATCCTCATCTGGAGCACAGATTTGCTTCATTAAGCATTTCTTAAACAAACAAAAGAAACATGCAAAAAGAAAACAAGGGCTTTTGAAAAAAAAGTGTCATTTCCACTTAAAGTAGGGATGGGGAACATGTGGTTCTCCAGATGTTTCTGGATTGCAAATCCCATTGTCTGTCACCACTGCTAGTACTCGTTCAGCTGGCAAGGACTGGAGTTCGTCAACATCTGGAGAACTACACATTCCCCACTTCTATTTAAGAGCTTGCTTTTGGAAGTAGGAGAATGTGAGGCAAAAAAAAAAAAAAACATCAGCCCTTGTGCGTGCATAAGAGCAGTGAACTCCCACTCAAGATTATGGGATGTTGTGCCCCCTCCCTTCACAAGCTCCCCATGTGTGTGTATTTGTATACATGAACAAATATTTTGGATATTCATATAATTCAGATGTGGGCAACCTCAAGAGGTCTTGATGCCATGTCTAATCTGTTCCTGCAACAGAAACCATTTTGGTCTTAAAAATGGGAAGTGAGTTAAACTGAAAAAAAAATATGTCTTAGATTTCTTTAGTGGTCCATAAGTATTTATTTAAAATGGTTTCAGGGGCTGCTAAGGGGCCCATAAAACATGACAAAATTGTCTCTCATGCCCTCTAGACAGTACAAGGGGATTTTATGAACCCTTTTTATATTTAAAAAAATCTTTTGAAAGGTATGAAGGTGTTGGGGTCTCAGGAGGAAGATAAGGATCACAGTGGGAATTCTGGGGAGCCATCTGTGGACCATGGATTTTATATTGCTCATCCCTGGTATAAATGGCTAAAAGCATTAAATAGGAAAACAACCATTCTTTTCCAATTTTGCCTTTCTGGCATTAACAATTAATACAATACTAAAATAGACATTGGTACATGGGCATGTCAAGAGGTTTCTGTTGGTGGAGGAAATTGTTCATGGCTATGGGAGAGAGGCATTTTCCCAGTTGTTTAGAGGTCAGGATTCATCTTCAAGCCAGCTGTGATCTGTGCGTAGCCTGGAAAAGAATGAGCAAGAGTATGAGGCCGGAAGAGCTGCACAGCCCTTTCTCATTTAAATGAGTATTGTTGCATAAGGATAAGAGCCCTCAACATCTTTGCTCATATAAATAAATCATACCAAGTAAGGAAAAAGTCTACTCAACCACGACATTAAAAAAAAGAGAGACTCCTTTATTATTATCTACAACTGTAGAGTTACTCTTTGATTGTGTGAACAAAATTGAAGTTTAACAGATGCAAACACAGGATGATGTTGATGTAAACACATGCTGCACCTTAGGAACAGCATCCACAGTTTGCTCAGAATTTCTCTAGAACTTCAAGTTAGACTGTTCAAAAGAAAGGATTCTCTGAAGTCTTTCATTTCTCCTCATTCTGATAGTATTGATGTGGCTAGATGAGCTTTGTCTGAATGATCCTCGCCTCATTGCTGTTTGTTGTTGTTGTTTTGCTCTCAGGGACCTTTATGGTTGACACACACTGCTTTGTTACCACATTTTCAAAGTTAAAGCAGCACTTATGAAAACATTGGAGTTGTCAGGTGCCTCTTTGGTAAACTACTGAAGCCACATAGGTAATACCAATGTGTACACAGGATTTGTAACTGTTAACAAACCTTCAGAAATACTGGCTGTCCAAATTTTTGGATAGTCCTCAAAATTGCTCAGAAGTAACTAGCTATAAATACCTGTAACTATCTACTTTTGTACTTAATGAGGATATACCCATTACATTTCAAGAGCAGTATTTTAAGTAGATATAAAGCTGATGTTCTTTGCATAACCAATTGTGGTTTCTAAGAAAAGTTACTGTGACGTTCCACCCAGTGTTCCCTATTTGTTTTCCCCAAACCAAGGTTCACTCTGGCAACGTTTTCTCTTTCACTTGCTGCCACCAGTGGATATCCCTTATCCACACTAACACAATACTTGAATCAGACACTTGCTGCCAACATAACTTGTTTATTTAGGCTGAATTTGAATCACAGATGTTCTTATTAATCACTGTATAGAATCACTCATTAAAACTTCTTATCTTTGGTTACACGTTCACTTCTTCATTTGTCTTATTGATTTATTCACTTTAACCAACTCATTAATAATCTCTGACTATCTTTTTATCTTGACTATTCAATTTATCTCTTTCACAATGCTCCTTCTCCTTCTCTCTCCACTCTCCAAGTCTTCTATCCTCCTCTCTAGCTCTCCATCAACTCCCTCCTATTTTTTTCTCTGCCTGTCTAATTGACTCTGCCTCTCCTGTCTTCTCATAGGCTCCTGCACTTGAGCTTCAGCTATGATAGACAGGAGTGACATGGGCATTCCGCCACAGTTACTTTTAAAGGCCATTTTTAGAGACACATTGGGGGGAATTTTCATTTTCTGACATTCTCTTATCAGTCCGAGGCGGCAATGAAAGTATTGCTTTTATTTTCTTTGATATTTTTGTATTTGCCAGGTAAAGGTAAAGGTACCCCTTGACATTGTTATTGTCCAGTCGTGTCCGACTCTAGGGGGTGGTGCTCATCCCGTTTTCAAGCCATAGAGCCAGCACTTGTCCGAAGACAGTTTCCGTTGCCACGTGGCCAGTATGACTAAGGGCTGTTTTACCTTCCCACCAAGGTGGTACCTATTTATCTACTTGCATTTTGCATGCTTTAAAACTGCTAGGTTGGCGAGGAGCTGGGACAAAGTGATGGGAGCTCACTCCGTTGTGTGGATTCGATCTTACAACTGCTGGTCTTCTGACCCTGCAGCACAGGCTTCTGTGGTTTAGCCCACAGTGCCACCACGTCCCTGGTACAACATCAGAATTGGCCACTTGTGTGAACCTAGTATTTCCATGATGGCTTCCCCTTCCCCTGTGAACCACCTCCTGCAGAACAACCAGAACAGCAGTAGTAACCTTGTTGCCACAAAGTAATGAGTAACACAGTGCATTTCTACTAAATCTATGTTACTCAAAGGTAATTCTAGTGCTTACGTAGCTGGCTGTTGGATATGGCAACACACCAGAACAGGCTGCAGGTGAGAGGAAGCCTTGTTGTGTCATGCACAGAATGGTTGAAGGGCTCAAAGACCATAGTGGAAATCAGGAAGATCACCAGAATGCAATATGTTGCTCCAACTAATGATTTGCTGTAACCCTAGTAAAGGTACCTCCTGCCTGTGGATTTTGGATTTCATTTTCTTCTTGTGGGTCAGTGCATTGTGTCTGCCCTAATATTATCTGTAAAGGGAGACCATCACCTGTTCCTTGGTAGCTGAAATTTTCTCTACCTCCAACCTTAACCTCTAGGAAGTCTCTGTTCTCCTTTTTCGTACAGTGGACCCTCGACTTACAGATGGCTCGACTTACAGACTTTTCAAGTTACAGACTTCACTGGCTGCAAAATTTAGGTTCGACTTGCAGCCGGAGAATTGACCTACAGACCAGGAAAAAAAAAACAAAATGGAACAAAAACGGAACAAAAACTGCCGGTTATGGATTAATCAGTTTTCAATGCATTGTAGGTCAATGGAGACTCGACCTACAGACTTTTTGACCTACAGCCACCATTCCAATACAGATTAATTCCATAAGTAGAGGGTCCACTGTACTGCAGAAATGACTATGACAAATTTCCCCAGGCATCTGACATTGTCCTCTTCTATGGAGTTGCTGGTTCAGTTACTCTTAAATCTGTGGATCCTAACATTCCTTCAGTCCCCTTGGTTGTTTTCCCACAGTCCCAGCTCCTTGCTTCATCTAATACTTTTATTTCATTAACACACCAAACCAGCATTTTTAATAGATTCATTTAGTTCATTCAGGAGATTCATTTAGTTATTACATAATAGGAAGTAAGCCTTTTTCTCTGCACTTTAACGTAAGCTGGTAAAAAGTTCCAAGACTGATTTGAGCTAATTAAATATATTAGAGTAATAGAAATAAACCTATTTATGTATTTATTTACTTGTTCTGATCAGGTGTACTCTTAAACCTATATAAAATTTGCAAGTGCACCTCTCCTCTGAGCTCTCTTCAAAATATTGTGCTGAGATCCTATATGTGAGCAGAACTCTACTCACTGAAATATCATAGGGATTGAAGAGCAGTTGTCTAATTCTGACTGACTTACTTTATTGACTGATCCTAGACCTGGACAACTGTTGTCTTAATTTCTTTCTGGTCCAGTGCCACAGACTCTTCTTCTTTTTAGTTCCTTTAAAGCAACCGCAGTATGCCTGATGGAGTACTTTAATATGCGTTGGCATTGGAAGAGCTTTCCTAATACTGCAGACTTGATGGGAAGCTGAGTTGCTTAAGGATATAATGGTTGTTCCTTTTGTCTGTCTCGTTTGTATGCTACTTCCGATGGCACCTGTAATATAAAAAAAGTACCCTATAAAAACAAGCCCTGAGAGGCACTCAGCAGACAGGGTTCCAAGTGAACAGGAAGAGGTGAGGAGGTAATGGCAATGTTAATAGTCTGGCACAGAGACAGGAAAAATGAGACTGGCACAGGGGAGATCCACACTTCCGGCTTTTAATTGCAAGAAGGAGAGACTTTATCCAGTACCTTCCAGCTCCATCCATACTAGTAGGGGATGATGGGTGTTGAAGTCCAGTGTGCCTAGTGGGTCCCAGATTAAGAAAGGCAGCACTGCCAGCTACATAGTAATATCATAGGGTGTTCTCTTACATCCAATTGTCACTGCTAGGCTGGTGAAAGAATAGGGATTTTATAGGTAAAGGTTCCCCTTAACAATTTTTGTCCTGTCGTGTTTGACTCTAGGGGGTGCTGCTCATCCCTGTTTCCAAGCCATAGAGCCAGCGTTTTGTCTGAAGACAATCTTCTGTGGTCACATGGCCAGGGCGACTTAAACACGGAACACTGTTACCTTCGCACCGAGGTGGTCCCTATTGATCTACAGTGGACCCTTGACTTACAGACGGCTTGACTTACAGACTTTTTGAGTTACAGACTTCTCTGGCCACAAAATTTAGGTTTGACTTGCAGACTGAGATTTGACTTACAGACCAGAAAAAAAACAAAATGGAACAAAAACGGCCTGTTACGGGATTAATCGGTTTTCAATGCACTGTAGGTCACTGGAGACTTGATTTACAGACTTTTTGACTTGAGAACCGCCTTCCAATACGGATTAAGTTCTCAAGTCAAGACCCCACTGTACTTGCATTTGCATGCTTTCAAGCCACTAGGTTGGCGGGAGCTGGGACAAGCGATGGGCGCTCACTCCATCATGCAGATTTGATCTTACAGCTGAAGATCCACAGACCTTACAGCACAGAGGCTTCTGCGGTTTAACCCACAGTGCCACCACGTCCCACCAGGGATTTTATTCTTTCAATAATTGTGTTGAAGGGGCAATTTTAACAGTACAGCAAGTATAGCTCACATGACACAGCCTTTGCCTCTTTTGTTCATTAAATTTACTGAGTTTCTACACTCCCCAACTTAGTAATATACTACTTGAGGCAGTTTACATAATTAAACAGAACATGAAAACTAAAATAAAAAAAATGCATAGATAATACCACAAACAAACATTTCTTCAAAGCAAGAAGACCTCTGACCTGTGAATATCTGCCCAGGAAGCTGCTGTTAATGGTGCAATTACAGTGTGTGCTTGAACTGCAATTTTTAAATGACGGGCTGGGGGTTCCAGGGGGCACAAGAATGATCCTGGAGACTATATGCAGCCCATAGGCCTCATGATGTTCACCTCAGTTTAAAGGTTTGCCAAATCTAACCACAAAAAAAATGATGAGTTTCCATTTCCACCAAAAATAATGGTGAAACCCGTGGAAATTCCCATAAAGTATATACTTGGATGGCTTTTTTGGTTCATGGGAGGAAAAGCTAATTCTGCATTAGACTCTTGCCATGAAAGGAAAGCTAAGCTAAATCATTTTAGAGTGTTGGTTGCCCACCATTGCCACATCTGATCTGACTTTCACAGCTGCTTTCTGGTTTCAGATGGTTGGGATAAAATGAACATATTTTATGTGTTAGGGTTTGTCTGTACAAATACTGTAGCGTACATTGGGTTATACTTTAAAATTTGCACAAGATGAATGGATAAATCATAGAAGACTTTGAAACTCTGACATGTATTAAACAAGGTGTGCATGGTTTAGAGGATATACCTCCTCCACTTGCTCTTATTTACTGAAACGTTCTTTCAGAAATCGCTTAGCACATGGCTCATAGTACGGGATAATAAGTCATTGTGTCATAGTTGGCAGAAGCTTGACTTCTAAAATTCAGGCAAGCCCATCTGAAAAAGTGTGAATGAATTCCTTTTGACTTGGGTATTTAATTTATATGCACATCTCACTGGTCAGTTTATAATACACATACATAACTGTACAAATTGACATGTTTGCTTGGACTGAGGTCACAGATCAAGAACAAAGATCATGCAATGATGGGAAGAACTTCTGCTTGAGGTCTTAGGGAAACATTGCTAGTCAGAGGAGGGATAACAATGGAGAGACAGCAATGGACCACTATTGACTCATCTAGTGACTCTGAATATTTGGCACTGAATGCTTGGGACCCGTTTCTAGAAACCCCAGCCAGCACAGTCTTTTGAAAGGGATTTAGAGGGGTGAAGTCTAAAAGACTAAAGATTGAGGATGACTGGATTAAATGATAGTAATAGACTAGAGATTCATAGAATAATGAAGTTGGAAGGGGCCTGTAAGGCCAACGAGCCCAACACCCTGCTCAATGCAGGAATACACATCAAAGGATATCTGGGTTATATTCATGTTTATAGGATGTCCAGGTGTAAAATATGCCTTTCAAGGAGGGATAGAGCTCTAGCTCTACTCTAGTCCACATTATTGAAGGTTCTGGACCCATCCTGCAAATATTACATGAAGCAGGACTTGCAGAATTGTAGGACTCTACTTGTAGAAGACCCTATACAAGAGAATCAAGTGTTTAAGGGTGTCCCTCTTTCTTGAGGGATTGGCATTGACCAAGCAATGTTTTTAGCCTCCCAGAGATCCTCAAGGGTCATACCTGTCCAACACTTTCAATTCCTTGAACCATTTTTAAGAAACTGAACTGACCATCTGGTCACCTTTTTTTGTTCAAAAAAAAAAAAAAAACACCACAGTTTTTTGGTTTAAAACAGGCCCTGGAGAGAAGGAATTGTGTTTATATGGCAAATTGTTCTGCCTGATTTTTTTTTCTTGGGATGTGCATGAAATTTGCCGCTTTGAGATCCTGAATTAGTTTGAGATTCAAGAGGATGGACCCACGAGGGTCTGGCAGGACACACTGGTTCCTTCAGGGGACATATGTGGTCCTCAGGTCACACTTTGCCCACCCCTTTCTTTGAGCAAGACTCTTCAAACTTTCCATCCCTAGGATTCATGTGAGAGCATTGAAAATTAATATGGGGCACCAACTACAAATTGGTGTGGGTGTAGGGGGACCCTGGCACAAAATGCTGGTATGGAAGCAGAACTCCATAAATGACAGGTCTGGGTTTTATCACCACTGAGTCTCATGCACTTATAATTGTTTTTCTCCTCCCTGGCAGTTAGAGTTGCCCACTTAGCAGCTCCACGTGGCCTGATATTTCAGGATTGAAAACTGAGACCAAGGGACAGGGCCTTGTGTGTGTATGTTTGTGTGTGAGAGAGAGAGAAAGAGAAAAAGAGTGAGATAGGATGTATGTACTCCCTGAGCTACCACAAAAACAAATATTATATGTGCAAGACATCTACAGATATTTATGTTTTGGGCCAGAGTGGGGAGAAGACAAGACAAAAAGCTATCACACATAATAAAATCAAAAGTAAATAAATAGCCAGACAGTTCAATACTCTTCTGTGATATGGAAAATCAAATGTCTGTGGCAGCTGTCTCTGTGAAAAGAGAACCCTCCCCAAACCTCTCTAAAGATTTAATTGTTTTTTTAAAAAAAAAACACAGTACTGGTGACTGTGACACTGTTCTCTCTCATTGCGCATCCTTGGGTTTTAGAATCCTTGATAGATTTGTGTCTTAATGAAGTCAGCTATCAGCTCTACCATGGGGTAGGTTGGGCTACAAAGGGTCCGTTGAAGTTGTAGGGAGGAGGGATGTGCCGTTTGGCATGCTCCTCCTGACTGAATAGCAAATGACCATTGTACCCCTGTTCTCCTCCCCCACTTTCTCTCTCATGATGGAATTTGAAAGCTGAGTTGCTGGAAGATGCTGGGTCCCAGCACAATGAAAGTGTCAAAAAAGAATACATATCCTACTGATGGGCTAGAAAGGTGTGTGGCATCTCTTAAAGGGAAAGGATGGATTGTTCTAAGTAGAAACACTTGTGGATGAGGTATGTTTTTTCTCAATCCAAACTGTGCCATCACCAATCCATATCTTCTACCTACAGTATATGCCAGTGTGGACAGGCCCTATGTGTTTACCTTTTGAGAAGCAAAACTGTCGATGTTGTGAATGTTGCTTGAAGTTTTTTAGAGTTCATCTATAAGATTAGAACAAATCAGGAAATACATCCAGTTTTGAGGCAGACAATATAGGTTGAATATAATCTGTAGAAGGATTCCAGGAGGGTACAGTGGGCCCCTCAGTGTTAGGATAAAAGTTGATTGCATATAGACTATTTGACTTTTGATGGTAGCTTCTCCATTTCCTGTCTGATGACCCGTGTGGAAAAATAGGAAAGGGAAAAGAAATGTGCAAGAAGCAATTGTATTAACTCAGCAATTGTGTTATGTAATTGTCTCAGCTGGCTTTAGAGCTAGTAGGTTTTAAGGTTTTCTTTGACTCGAGTGTCCTGAGGCATTAATGGGATCATAGTTCTGTGAATTTCACATTGGTAAGAATAAAAAAAAGGGCACCATCGCTTGCTTCCTCTTTCCTGGAAAGAGCAGGCTGACCAGATGCTTGAGGAACTGTAAACACTGTAGAATTTATTTATACATGGTTGACTGATAGAATTAACAACCTTTAGATTAACCAGAATAGTCTAAAATATTCCAGGCAGTGCTTTTGTCCGGGCTTTCCCTCAGAGATGAGAGTGCTTGAGTCTCATACAAAATAATATATAACGAATTATAATAAATCATAATCAGTGCAATAATTTATAGAATACAATAAGTTATAGATAGAGATGTGTTGTGGACATTAGTAGAGATGGCCATAGTGTCCCTCTTGCTCAAGTGTCACTGCCTTCATTATGTCTACAGTCCAGCCAGGGACAGGTCTAATTTCCTCAGAGCCTGCCACACCACAGGCATAAACGTGCACGCAGCCAGTATCCAACAGTGCGCTTCCACCAGCAGAAGCAACCTGCCCGTCCCTCCTTCAGCCCTCGCATCATAAAGACCTGTTCCAGACAGCCAAGAAACTCATCACAGCAGATTCTTCAATTTCTCATAGGATGGGGTTGGGGCAGATGGGTGGGAGGAGAAGAAACTCCCGATGCTGCCTTGGCTTGTGCCCTTTGTGGTAGAGTACATCATAGGATTGGGATTACATCTTGAAAGAGACTACTTTTTAACAATGTCATATGATTAAAGCCCTACCCCTCATTAAACAGTAATACCACTTGGGTCCATAGGTCCTGTTGTACCAATCTCCCTTTCCCTGGGTTAGTGGTAAGATGGCCATGAATCCTCTGTCTGAGGAAGGTCCTTTGAAGGCATCAGATGTTTAAAGGGCAGAATAAAGAATTGTAAGCAAAGAGAGCAGAGTCTTTGACATTGTCCATTAACTGCATAGCCTTCCTGGTGTCAATCTTTCCCATTAGAGTCATAGTTATAAATTATAGTAAATGTTTACAAATTGGTATCTGAATTTATATTAATATACAAATTTATAGTTTCTTTCAATTATTTTTTTAATGATATGTTTCTTTTCTGGAAATGACGCAGAAGAGGTCACAAGTAAAAATATTTTATTCTGTTGTATGTTTTCTTAATTTTCTCTCTCGATGTTTTCCATATGCAGCAAAACGTATAGGAAAACCCTGTAGCTCAGTGGTAGAAGACTTGATTTATATATGAAATATTGTGGGTTTGCTAGAGCAAAGGTATGAAAGTATTCCTAGGAACAGTTATGCTACCCAGTGTAGTCAATACATGGCAAAGGCAACCAAGGGTTTCACTTAGGATAAGTTGATTGTGGCAACAATTATAGAGCTGAGACCCTCGCCCAAGCCCTCAGACATACTAAAGGGGTTATCAAGATCACAGCCAAATATAACATTCTATTTTGGTTGACAATTTTTCATTCATTATTAACTCATCACATGCCATCAACTCACTGCTCAGTTATAGCATGCCTTTCTGGAGTTTTCCAGATATAAAATACTCAAAAAAGTGGTTTAATTTTCCTTCCTTCTGGTCCTGGTCTGGGTCCATATAGTTTGCACAAGGCCATACAGGTTGTTGTTTTTCTCCCGGGAGGTATGTTGCTGAACCAAACCCCTTACATCTGATTTTGCAGCCAGGTGCTCTGACCCACTGAACTATTCAGCTACTGGTTGTTGTGTGGATGTTGGGCTCTTTGGCCGTGTTCTGAAGGTTGTTCTTCCTAACATTTCACCAGTCTCTGAGGCTGGCATCTTCAGAGGACAAGAGTAGCACTCTGTGCTCTGGTGCAACTCCCAAACAAACTGCACCAGAGCACAGGTTGCTGTCCTCTGAAGATGCCGGCCACAGAGACTGGTGAAACGTTAGGAAGAACAACCTTCAGAACACAGCCAAAGAGCCCAAAAAAACCACAACAACCATTAGATCCCAGCTGTGAAAGCCTTCGTGAATATATTCAGCCACTCTCATAAATACTTGGGACTTATCAAACATCCTTATTACTGGTAGCAGAATCTGTATCCTGTTTCTGTTCACTTCTGGCTGTCAGTGTCAACACTGCACTGTACCTCTGATCACACAGTTCCTGAAAGCTCAAAAGTTCACAGATTTGCAGAAAAACAACACTAGAGCCAAACTAGCGTGTGCGATGTACAGGTTTAACAACAGGAGGGAATGGGGCAGCAGGGAAGTCAAATATCTGTTACTTTGCTGAGATGCGGACTAATGTTATCAACCCTCTGTGTTTTCACCTCAGCTTGCATTCCTGTCTCCAAATCTTCTTATTCTCAGTTTGCAACTTGCCCCCCCCCACTGTTGCTTCAAAAATTCTTTCACTCCCCTTTATGAATTATACTTCCACTCAAGGATAGTACAAAGTGACTGTGAATGTTTTAAACGAAGGTGTACCTTAGTCACAGACAACTGAAATGGTAGGCAGAGCCTAGCCCAAGTAATTCTGATTTTATTCCCATCCTCTTTAATTAAGCTTATGGAGTTGATAGGAAAGTCTCATGTACAGTATGTATCTCTTCCTGTTTTCCTCAACTCCCTGGAAGATGAATGATATTATCTAGTGAGGTTCATAGCAGGACCCCAGTTCTACTTTGTTCTGACCAGCAAGTGGAAGTGACCAAACAGTGAATGAGTCCCAGCATTTCCAGTTCTACTGATGGGTATTTTTGAGGAGACTCCCCTTCTCACAATTCTGATTTTCCCCAGGAGCACTCTTACTGTTGAGGGTGTCGGGTAGCACAGCTCAGTGTACTTGGACACAGGAGATCCATCAAAATGAAGAAGGTGGGCCATGGCAGAAGTGGGGAGAAATAAAATGAAAAGAACTATGGCTGCACCAGTGCTGGAGGCAGCCGAGGACACTGGAAATCACAGGGAAACATGTTAGTAGATAGACAAATTGCCTCTGACTGTTTCTGCTTCACTTCACTGGCTCAGCATAGAAAATAATGCAAACTCCTCTGCATTTCTGTCTCCAGTCTGCCAATAGTAGCTTCCAACACTGGGTCTTTCGCTCAACATCTTTTGCGTCCTTAAACACCTTGATGTGGTGGAGGAAGAGCTACAATCTTAACTAGTGACTCTTTTCGGGAGGCAGGTAGAAAGGTGTATGCCTTACATGGAGACAGACTCCTGTTGCATCTAGCTCAGTATGGATTATATTGAGATGTAGTTCTCCAAGGTTTCAGGCAGGATGGAAACCAGGGTTTTTTGGCTAGAAGTCATTTCTTTGACCATTGTGTTACAGCCCTTTTCTATATGAAGCACCTCCATCGGTGAGTTCATGTTTTGGAAGAAACTGTGAGATTTGGGTAGAGAAAGCAAAATAGTAGTGTGTCTATACTAATAATTTGGATGAAAATGAAGATTGTACCTATTTATTAGAGTTTACATACAGTGTGACTGAAAGAAGAAAAGCAATGACAGTTGAGCATAATGTCCTTAGCCTCACCAGCAATTGAAGTTTTGAAATTCTGTTTTATTTTATGTTTTGCTACCTTTCAGGGCTTCACCATTAAATTACTTTTTTTCCTCAGACAGAAGATAATGAGGGCTGTACCGACACTGTCAGAGGCAACTACTCTGGGTGGAAATAATTCTATTAAACCTTATGGGTCTTCTAGCTTCAGAATATAACTAAATACAATCTGCCAGAAAATTCTGGTTTATTTCTTCTTGCAATAGTCATTTACATCCAGGGACCCTAGAGACAAAGTACTCAGGCTTTATCATCTGTTGCTGATTCATTTTTTTTCTTTTAAAAAAACAACAATGACCCTTTACTACCTGTATGTTTAGTGTCCTCAAATGCTGTCCTTTAGAGAGAGAGAAAGGCACACCTGCTACAGAGTGATCTGGTGGGAAATAATGGAACTGAACTTATTCTTCCAAAAAGAAATCATGGGGTGGACCATTATTTTTGTGAGTTTATGAGTTTCTTGAAAGGTAAAGAAGCAAACTGCAGATGGGAACCGTGTCTACAGTGTGGGTGGAGGAGTCATCTAGTAATTTAGTCTCTGGAAGCATGCTGCCTATAAGATATGCTAGACTTCAAGGCTAGCTGTGGGTGTTCAGTGTACATCCTCTAGAGGAGCCATTCTCAATTTTTTGTTTGTTTTTGGCCACAGCCACAAATACAATATGAAAGGAATATAGGCCAGACCAGGATTGTATAAGTTGCATAATGAACCTTTTAAGGGGATCTCGAAGTTGAGTCATGCCATGAGGCAACTTCTAGATAACCTCACCTGGATGACTAAGAATCTTCACAGACTTATAAGGTGATCTGTGAAGAACTGTTTCCAGTTCATGCTTCCCTTCAAATGTGCCACGGCCCCACAGGGAGCTATATGGCCCCTACAGAGAATGGCTGCTCTGGAGTGTACCACATTGTATTTTCTAAAGTTGAATTGATGCCAGGCTGGAACTCATTATTTATATTCAAAATAGATGGTTTCCCAAAGAAGAACAAATACTGTACAAAAGTCAGCTGGTATGCGTGTGTCTGTCAGTATATATTTTTTTCAGAGAGGTTTTCAGAGATGTAGGTAATCTTTTGGGTTAAAGTAGTATAGATCTTTCCTGTACATTCTTGTGTGGTTGATTGATTGATTGATTGATTGATTGATTGATTGATTGATTGATTGATTGATTGATTGATTGATTGATTGATTGATTGATTGATTGATTGATTGATTGATTGATTGATTGATTTGATTTGATTTGATTTGATTTGATTTCTATCCCAGCCATCTAGACCAAAGGTCTACAAGTTATGTTACTATGCAGCAGAACAGATGAACACTCTACATGGCCGTTCAAAAAATAAGGCCAGCCCAAACAAAAAAAGTTTTAACTTTTAAACTGGGCTGCACATTATGGGACATCATAAACAAAATGCCAGTGGAAAGCTGGAGTTTTTGCTTTGCTTTGTTTTTTTGGTTATATTCATTTTAACTATTTGACTTGTAGATTTTCTGTTTGTGCCCCTCCTTTTTTGTATTTTTTTCTTTGCTGTTATGCCATGCTGTATAGAAAATACTACAAAAATTAAAAATTATCTGGGCTTCAGATCAGCACGAAATTTGGCACAGATGTAGCAGCCTGCTTGTTCTGTACCAAATTTAGGGAAGTTTGGGCAAAGAGCTTTGAACTTTGATTTATTTAAAGTCAAAAATGTTTAACCCCTCCATACAGAAACAAGTAACTTTAAACATTCCCAGAATCAGATATTTCTTAAAAAAAAAAAAAGACCCACCTTACTTAACTTGTGCCTTTTACCCAAGTGGACCATGTGCAGTGGCAGTTATGCGATGGAAATCATGAGTTTTCTACAAGGGTAAAATGGGATTTTGATGAATTCCATCTGACCTTGGAATGTGTTTCCCACTTTGAGCAGCACAGTAACACCTTATGGGATATATGTTTCTGAGTAATACTGGATAAGATGCATGGCCTCCCTCTGTATGATAAAGGTAAAGGTTCCCCTTGACAGTTTTTGTCCAGTCGTGTTCGACTCTAGGGGGCGGTGCTCATCCCCGTTTCCAAGCCATAGAGCCAGTGTTTGTCTAAAGACAATCTTCCGTGGTCACATGGCCAGTGCGACTTAGACACAGAACGCTGTTTACCTTCCCACCAAGGTGGTCGCTATTTATCTACTCGCATTTGCATGCTTTCGAACTGCTAGGTTGGCAGGAGCTGGGACAATCGACGAGAGCTCACATGGATTCGATCTTACAGCTGAAGAGCTACAGACCTTACAGCACAGAGGCTTCTGCAGTTTAATCCACAGCGCCACCTCGTCCCTTTCCCTCTGTATGAGGGAGACAAGCTTTGTGAGTGGGTATGGTTTTCTTAGAGACTCAATAAGATATTTGAAATTTGGGAGAAGATGATTTGCTCTGTACAGCAAGTCTCAGGTTTTAATAATATAATTCTGTGCTATCAAGCCAGTTCCATCTCATAGAGACCTTTCCAGGGTTTTCTAGGTATGAAGTACTCAGAGGAGGTTTACCATTTCCTTCTCTTGGGAGCATCCTTGGACAGTGCAGTTTGTCCAAGGCTACACAGCCTGACTCTTTCCCTGAGATGCACTTTGAGCTATCCAGCCAAATGTTCCAGGTTTTCAGTTGGTCTTAACTCTTTTCTTTGTTTATTCATATAGGACTCTTTAAAAAAAAGAAAGAAAGAAAGAAACCTCTTTTGTGTTCAGTAGAACAGACCTTCTCAGACCAGCATTGATGTTCACGTGTTCTTGTGCTTCAAAAAGCAGGTATGACCCAAAGAGGAGGAGGAGGTAGTGGTGGAGATGGAGGAGGAGGAAACATCAGCAAAGAAATCCAGCACTACAGAGCTACATTTCCACCTTCACTCAAAATGCAGGCACACTGATTTGTCTTTTTTGTGCATTAACTTCCACCCCAAGAAGTCTTAAGAGCTGAGCTCTACTGCTTGATGCCTGTGGGGGTAATGAGTGGTGGAAGGATCTTCTGTTTTCCTGGGACTATGCCCATTAAGCACAGTGAGGGGTTTTTTGTCCGGATAGTGATCAACTGCTCTGCAAATCTGTTCGTAGGTGCCAATGCAGCTAACCAGCATGTAACCAAAAGTAATGTTGCAGCTTTAAGACTAACTAGTTTATTTCAGTGTGAGTTTTCATGGGCTACAATCCAGTTTAGATACCTGTCTGAAGAAGTGGATCATGTAATGCACAAACATTAGCACTGATATGAATATGTTTTTCCTAAAGGTGCCACAGAACTTTTGGCTTTGCTTTTGCTGAAAGAGACTAATGTGATGGCCTCTTTGAAGCAATCAAAACTTGTGTTTGATTTTCAGCTTTTCTTCATCATTACTGATGTGTCATTAGAGTAAGAGAGGTGGTTATCATGATGCTTTTGTGTTTACTTGGAGTCGAAGTTAAGGTGCAAGGATGGCCCATGTTTCAGGTTAAGAAAGGGCATAACCTATGGCTTTGATTTGTTTTGGGAACTATTGTTTCAACCTCTCTCTCTCTCTCTCTCTCTCTCTCACACACACACACACACACACACACACACACACACACACACACACACCACACACACACACACACACACACACACACACACACCTCAAACATCTCTCTGATACCTCTTGAAAGGCTGTTGGGGGTGAGACTTTTTCATTTTAAATATACATAGCAATAACCAAACAACTGTGAAAATAAGATGGAATTTTGAGACAGCAAAAGCAATAAAACCTTAGTTTTATTCTCTCTTCACAACCCAATGTTTAGAGTACAGCACTACCCTTTGAAGGCCGTGTAGCAATAACAAGTTCAGCATGACAGAAGATGGTTTGGAACAGCTCGGAGATATGTGAAGATTCTAGGAGGCAGACCAACAACTGCTAGATAGATCCTTGATTATGCATTTGTCAAGTATGTGGACAATAAGGTGTAAATCCTTCTGATAAGCTCTGTTAGTATTACAAGGGTCAGAGGGAGGAAGCCAAAGGCAGCCCGGGGGAGTGCTTACACTGGAGACAGGCACACGAATCTCTGCCCAGAAGAAAAGTTGAAATTCTCTTTCCTTCAGTCTAAAGAGAGAGTAAGAAGAGCAGTGAACATGTGTTTAGGTCAAACTGTGCCTCAACCGTCCCATATGGCAGAAAGAAAAGGAAGTGACATTTTATTCTGTGAAAAGAGGTAGTTGGGCATCACAGCAATGCATGCACTAAAATATTATTTTAGTATGGTATTTGTTTGATTCTTTTCTAATTGTTGTATGCTTCCTATTTTTAACATAAAAATTAGTAATTAATATTTATAGAGAACTTTGTTATATATCATATGATCATACCCTGTTTCCCCAAAAATAAGACCTAACCTGAAAATAAGCCCTAGTAGGATTTTTCAGGATGCTCGTAATGCAAGCCCTACCCGAAAAATAAGCCCCAGTTGAGTGAAACCCCGGCCTCCACCGTTGTGCAACAACCAGAAGAAGATGACAGGACTGTATTTGAATTAATGTAGATTGCTGTAAGTGAAAAAATAAGACATCTTTTGAAAATAAGTCCTAATGTGTTTTTTGCAGCAAAAATTAATATAAGACCCTGTCTTCTTCTTCTTCTTCTTATTATTATTATTATTATTATTATTATTATTATTATTATTATTATTATTATTATTTGAAAACAGAGTATTATTTATCTGTGAATATAGTCAGACTAAAGATCTATATAGGTCAACATGCTGTACAGAACTCTGGTAAGGCCACACCTGTAGTCTTGCATACGGTTCTGGTCGCTGCACCTCAGAAAGTCATAGTGGAACTGGAAAAGATGCAGAAGAGAGCAACTAAAATGATGACTGGGCTGGGGCACCTTCCTTATGAGGAAAAGCTACAGCACTTGGGGCTCTTTAGAGAAAAGGTGCTTGAGGGGAGACATGACTGAGATGTACAAAATTATGCAAGGGCGGATAAAGTAGATAGAAGGAAGCTCTTTTCCCTTTCACACAATACCAGAATCAGGGGACATCCACTCCAATCGAGTGCTGGGAGAGTGAAAACAGACAAAAGAAAATATTTCTTTATCCACCGTGTTGTTAGTCTGTGGAACTCCTTGTAACAGGATATGGTGATGGCATCTGGCCTAGATGCCTTTAAAAGGGGATTGGACAGTCCATTGCAGGTTACAAGCCATGATGGAGATGTATAACCTCCAGGCTTGAAAGGAAGGTACTCCAAATGCCAGATACAGGGAAGGGATATCAGGAGATAGGTATCTAGTTGTCTTGTGTGCTCCCAGAGGTATCTGGTGGGGCCACCATGAGATACAGGAAGCTGGACTAGATGGGCCCTTGGCCTGATCCAGCAGGGCTCTTCTTATGTTCTTACGTGCATCCACACAGTGCCTGTTCAATTGCATGGCTGCCCAGCATATAATGAAGCAGACTGCCTCAGATATAGAACATATCTAAATGTCCTGACAAGTAGCCACTGAGGGCCCTAATCTCCATCAACTCAATGCATTTGATTTTCAATTCATTTCATTTAAATCTCAACTTTCTCCCAATATTGAGACCAAGGAAGCTCAGAATGTGTTCATGTGTAGGGATTTTGACTCATCCCTGTCTCCAAGCCCTAGAGCCAGTGTTTGTCCACAGACAGTTTCCGTGGTCACATGGCTAGCGAGACTAGACACGGAACGCTGTTACCTTCCCACCATGGTGGTACCTATTTATCTACTCGCATTTACATGCTTTCGAACTGCTAGGTTGGCAGGAGCTGGGACAAGTGACAGGAGCTCACTCTGTTGCGTGGATTTGATCTTATGACTGCTGGTCTTCTGGCCCTGCAGCACAAAGGCTTCTGCGGTTTAACCCACAGTGCCACCACGTCCCACTTTTTTTAAGACACAACTAATCACTTGTGGACTGAAATCCTGCTGCTCAGCTGTGGAAAAGGTGTACCTTTTGGAAGTGAATTGCGATAAATAAAGAAATGTGGGTGACTGTTATCTATTGCATGCTGGGTCATGTGCTGTCAATTAAATGCTTTACTATTTTTTTTAAAAAAAATACTTGAGTTTAAAACCATTTAAATACACATTCGGGGGATATAAAATTCTCTTCATTAAAACACCTTAATCAGCGAGGCAGTTATCAAGAGTCTGCTTGATATGTCTGCCATTGGAAGGACCTCTGAGAGGGAGTCACGCCGACCTCCTTTAGAAGTCAATTCCACAGCCTGGGAGTAGCCATGAGGAGGCCTTTTCCTTCCTTTGAATCCCATTTAAAAGCAATCCACACAAGTGCTATGCTTTACTGGTGAAAACAGGACAGAGGCTCCTCTGAGGTCATGCAAATGTACTGCTCCTAAGCCACTTCATCATTGGCTGGAGGGTTCATTCAGTGGCTCAGGTATCTGGCTGTGGAGCCATAGGCTGGGAGTTCGATTTCCTATTGTGTCTCCTGTGAGTAGAGCCAGTCTGTGTAGTTATGGGCAAACCACAGTTCCAAGATGCCTCCAGAAGAAGGGGTTGATAAACCACTTCTGAGTACTCTCTACCAGGGAAATCCTGGAAAGGGTCTCCATAAGTCAGAATCGATTTGATGATACTTGAACACATAAGCCAATTAGGACTTTATAAGTAATAGCCAGGAATGGGGACGCGAGTCACAGGACTCCTTGTCAAGTCGTACTTAAGTCACATTGGCAACTTGACTAGGATTCAAGTCAGGGTTTGTTTGCTTTTTCCATGTCTCAGATTCAACTCAGGACTCAAAACCCACCCACCCCTCCCTTTTTAGTTGGGGGGGCGAAGCTTGTTTCTAATAGTTTTGGACTGGGGCTTGGTACCAAAGTCCAAAGACTCGGACTGGGACTTGGGGCTCGGCCTCAAAGACTTGCCAGCATCCCTGATAATAACCAGCATCCTTTGGCTGGGCCTGGAAATATGTAAAAAGTCAGTGCAAGTGGCACAGGATTTATGTAAGTATGATGAATTAGAAAACTTCAAAACTGAACATCTCAATGAACTCTAGCTGTGGCTTGCCTTCTGTTCCAGTTGTAGTTTTAAGGGCATTTCAGGTAGAGTGCCATAATCTAACCTGTATAAATAAATTCTCCCCCAGTTGCCATCTGAATATCCAGGAGCACCTCTGAGATGTGGATCTGGTCTCTCCGATGGAATACAATCCCTTTCAGAGTAGGCTATACAGTGGTGCCTTGCTAGACGATGATAATCCGTTCCACTGAAATCGCTGTTTAGTGAAATCATTGTCTAGCGAAAAGCATTTCCCCATTGGAATGCATTGAAACCTGTTTAATGCGTTCCAATGGGGAAGAATCGTCATTGTCTAGCGAAGATCGGCCATAGGAAATCCGCTTTGCGAACTGCTGATCAGCTGTTTAAATTGCTGTCTTGCGAAGCTTAGGTCCCAAAACATCTGTTTTGCGAGCGCAGAGGAAGCTGTCAAAATCGTCATCTAGCGAAAATTGGTTTGCGAAGCAGGGACCAAACATTGTCCAGCAAAATTCCCCCATAGGAATCACTGTTTTGCGAATCACTATAGCGATCACGAAAAGTCAATGTCTAGCGAAAAAACTGTCATGTGGGCTAGCTGTCTAGCGAACCACCACTGTACAGTATTTCCACATCTGAGTCAGTTTGGTTATTGACTAGCCCTTTGTCTTGTCTGAATTAAATTTCAGTTTCTTATCACCTTGCAAGCAACTACTGCTCCCAGATGATGGCTCAAGAGCCCCTCCTGCATTCCAAAGGCAATTGCAAAGTCAAAAGAAAGGGAATGAGGGGTCAGCACAGACTTGCTTTGCCACCTTAAGAGTTCTATTCAGCATGGCCAACGTGTATGACTTATTTGGCAACAGACATGCAGAAGGCTTTGCCCCTTGGATCAGTGTGTATTTTGCTAAACTTCAGGGCATTTCCATTGTCCACATTCTGTTTGCCTCCTCATCCTGGTATTGCTGGGGCTTGCATTCTCACTCATAGCATGCAGGTCACATGCTAATCGACATTTTAGCTTGCCTATGCAGAAAATGTGGAGATTTCTGTGGTTGGGTACATTTCATGTGAGACACCCTTTGTCTCTTCAGGAATTACTTTGTCCTCATTCTAATATATTTTTTCTCAAGTGGTACCACCACTTCTACGTAGTTTTTCTGTCTCCATCTAGGGCAGAGATAACAATGGCCATGATCTAAAATGCACAGTTCCAAAGCATCCTCGCCAAGTGCTTCACATTTTGTTCCTATACTTTGATAAGAATCAAGAGAAGGCTCAGGAGGTCATCTCTGAATTGACTTGCCTCTGCTTTTCTGCTGTTCTAATCTTCCATAGAGCCTCAGCCATGAACACATTTATGAAATCTCATTTTCTATCATGTGTCTGATCCTAAAAGCCCATGCTTGGAAAAATTATTCAAACTGCAGTTTCTAGAACCCCTCAAACAGCATAACCAGTAGCCATGTGATGCTGGCTAGGGGATTACAATTCAAAAAGTAACTTTTCCAAACTCTGCTAAAGACCTTTATTCTAAAGTAGATAATGTATATTTTAATCATTCATAGCCCAGTATAAGGCCATTTGGGAATATGCCTGCATTTACCATTCTAATTTTATGCATCTGTGTTTTTCTTTAATTGTAGCCTAAGTACTACACAAAAGGCGGGGGGGGGGGGGAGGCGGATTTAGGCAGCTTTTGAAAAATGTGATTCAGTAAAACACTGAATATTGGAACTATCTAATTCATGTTTCCTGATTTATTTATTTATTTGTTTTTATTTATTCATTTATAACATTTCTATCCCCCCCATCTAGTGCCAGGCAGCTAACAAAAATTAAAATACCACAACTCAATGCCACCCACAAAGACATAAATAGAGAACCAAGAAATATTAAAAACCCAATTCCCCCCCCCCAAAAAAAAGACAGACACCTGGATGGCAAATCAAGATCAAGATCAATTCAGTACATGGGCCACCAAGATGTTACACAGGTAAGATGTTTCCTCTTTGAACAGCATAGTTATAACCTGTTTTTGGAAGGACAAGAGGGAGGAGACCTGCATGGATCTACAGGTAATGCATTCCAATGTTATCCCCACCGAGAAGGCCCAGTTTCTGGTAGTAAGTTTCTGAGCCTCTCTTGGGTTGGCCACCCACAAACATGACATCTGGCTGCTCTGGGTGGCCCAGGTGGACAATCTTAGGGAGCGATGCTCCATCAGGAACAAGGACACAAACCATTAAGGGTGAAAACCAGCACTTTGAATTTGGCATGGAAGCATACAGGGAGCCAATGCAGGCGTGCCAGGATTAGGGAGATGTGATTGTATCTTTGTAGTCCCAAAATGAACCTAGCTGCTGCATTTTGCTCCTGCAGAAGCTTCCACAATCCCCTTCAAAGGCAGTCCCATGTAGAGAGCATTGCAGTAGTCAGTTCTAGAGATTCCCAATGTATGGACCAATGTTGCTTGGGATTCCCTATCCAGATAGGGCCACAACTATGCAATCTGCCAGAGATGAAATCAAGCAGACCTGACCATGCCCAAAATTTGCTTTTCCATAGAGAGTGCTGGGTCCAGGACCACACCTTCCATCAAGGCTAGGCAAAATGCTTCCTAACTGGGCAGGTTCTCCACCCAACTGCATGATCCCCATCTTATCAGGATTCAATTTCAATCTGTTAGACCTTGTCCAGTCCATAACCGAGGCCAGGCACCGTTCCAGGGTCCATGCAGCTTCCACTGCTGAAGATGAAAAGGAGAGATAGAACTGTGTGTCATTAGCATATTGATGACAGCAAACTCCAAATCTCCAGATGGCCTGTCCCAGCAGCCTCATATGGAGCATTGGGGAGATGATCGACCCTGTGGGACTCTACAGTGGAGAACCCATAGAGTTGAAACAGGATCCCCAACTGTGCTCTCTGGACACGACCCTCAAGAAAGGACCGGAGCCAGAATAACACAGAGCCTCCGAGACCAAAATCTGAAAGTCTGTCCAGGAGGATACCATGGTTGTCGATAACGAAGGTTGCTGAAAGATCCAGGAGGACCAACAAAACACTCTCCTAGTTGGCCTCACTTAACAGGTCACTGAACAGAGTGACTAGAACTGTCTCAGTCCCGTGGCATGATCTGAACCCCAACTAAAATGGATCCAGACCGGCACTTTCCTCCAAAATGTCTGCATTTGTCTGCAGCTGATCTGCCACAACCCTCTCCCATCAGTTTTCCCAGAAACAAAATGTTGGCAGCAGGTCTGTAATTAGTTACATCCTCTGGAGTCAGCAAAGGTTTTTTCAAAGTGGACCACACCGTAGTTTCTTTCAGATAGGAGGGCATAAAACCCTCTTGTGGTGATATATTAATCATCTGTGTGGCCCAATTGACCGTTACTTCCCTGGCAGATTTCAAAAGCCAGAGATGGCATGAGTCCAATGGAGAGGAAGTGTCTTTGCAATGTGCAAGCAAGCACTTTGACTACATCATCAAGCATTATAGATTGAAATTGATCCAGTAAAACTGGACAAGACAGTGTGTTGGACATCTCAATGTGATCTACTGGCCAAAATCTGGTTGCTTAGTATAGTAGATCACACTAAGGTATGCACCTTGAATCAGTGCAGATTTAATAAGTCAATTCCTACCTATGTTCCGAAGGGACGTGGTGGCGCTGCGGGCTAAACCGCAGAAGCCTTTGTGTGCTGCAGGGTCAGAAGACCAGCAGTTGCAAGATTGAATCCACGCGACGGAATGAGCTCCCGTCACTTTGTCCCAGCTCCCGCCAACCTAGCGGTTCGAAAGCATGCAAATGCAAGTAGGTAAATAGGGACCACCTCGGTGGGAAGGTAACAGCGTTCCGTGTCTAAGTCGCACTGGCCATGTGACCACGGAAGATTGTCTTCGGACAAAACGCTGGCTCTATGGCTTGGAAACGGGGATGAGCACCGCCCCCTAGAGTCGAACACGACTGGACAAAAATTGTCAAGGGTAACCTTTATCTTTACCTTACCTATGTTCCATTACTTCAAAAGTGCCTCCTGTAGTTGCAACTTACTATGCTAAAGTAAGTCACAGTTACAAGTAGACCCAGCTGAATCAATGGAATTTATGGAGGAGATGACTCACTATGTCCTCATGGATCCAGTGGGTCTAATGTAGTTTGCTACACAAAGCAGCCTGATTTTGGCCAGTATTTAGGTGTTCCATGTTTTTCTTCTTAATAGATTTTCCCTAACAAGGAAAAAAAAAGGTGGGTGCAGAAGTCATGGTAAAAACAAACAGGAGAGTATTATGAGTTGAGGATGAATTTATGTGAAGTGCCCATAAAATTTAGTGACTGTGGAAGGATGATGATGTAATAAAAGCCTTGACTTAATTGGCTTTCAGACGGGGAGGGGGGAAGGAAGTACACACAAGAACGTCTCTAGAATACTCAAGTATTCTAACTCCACATAAACCCTTGCCATTGCTTTTGTTGCCCTCCTATACGTGGCGTGTGAAGAGTCAGAAGAGAGACAGGGTCTGCTACCTGTGAGGACTTTCCATGTTAATGCAAACCTTGAAGAATCAGGATCTGGCTCTCAAGGAGACCCCCCAAGGATACAGAGCTTTCCTTTTTCAGACTGGTTGCGTTGTATATGTGGGAGAGTGACAAGACAGGAATAGAGGCAGTGGGGCTGAGATGCTTTCCTGTAGACCTGAGTATTCTCTCTTCCTAATGTGGGAACAGGGCTATCCTTCCCCTCTATATACTAGTTTATAGCCATCTTATTTCCAGGAAGGTAGCCTTGTTAGACTATGGAAACAAGAGCAACAATGGCCTTTATGGCACCCTAAAGCTTTATTTTGACATAACCTTCCTTGGACTGTAGCCAGCTTCTCCAGATGCATTAGTCCTTGAGATGCCGCAATAGTTTTTGTTAATGATACACATTCAACCCTTCAGAAATTGTAAAGGGACATTTAGAATTGGGGTCTTATTCTGCAAAAACTAAAAGTAATCCATGCATAGCAGTGCTAGACCCACACACTGTGTCACTTGAGACAGAGTGTGTAGGCATCCTTCAGTCTCGAGAGACTATGGTAACGTGCTGTGAATAAGAGGTCTTGGAACAGCATCTAGTGTGGCTGAGAAGGCCAATTCGAGAGTGACAATCCCTCCCACACTGAAGACAAATACGATGTATCCCCTGTCCAGCTCCCTGGTTTTGCTGGTTTCAGGACTGCCTGTTCGCTTTGCCTGCTGGACAAGAGTCTCTTCAAATTGGGGGAGGCCATGAAGCACTGTGAGACAGAGCAGTGAAGTACACAAATGCATACCCATCTGCCCCAGTCCAGGAGGCCACCGTGCATGACACATCAGGGTGGTCTTGTCTGTGCATCTGGGGGGGGGGGAATCATAGAAATCTTTATTCCCCTGACAATAAAAATAAAATTGTAATAAATTAAATAACTAATAATGTGTTCTCCTTTCATTACACCCAAAAGGGGCTGCTTCATTTTACCTAACAGGAGGACCAGTCGTGATGTCAGTTTGTCCTATTGGCTCTGATACACACTTAATTATATGCAGGTTTCAAAAAATCAGTCAAAGTCATTCTGCTGACATTGGTGTAACATGTGCAGATGGATATTAGCAGCTTTGACTTTGCAGTTCATTAAACTCAAGCCTTCACATCTGAGTCCTGTAACCTCCTCAAATGGAAAAAAATAGGTGGCTGAAGAAAAAAAAAGGTCTTTGCATAGATGTCTGAGTGTGTGTGTATGTCTTAATCTTTCCTGTTTTCTTGATCTCTTATAAAAATAGTAATTTCCTAACAATCTTGACACTTCTCCTTCTTGCACCCAAATATAGTTATTCAACAGCTGGCCTTTCTAAAAAGATGTTGTAAAGTACAAAAACAAATCCCCTAAAATTCATGTGAAGCTCTCTTATTTATTTTCCAAGGATAAACTTAGTTTAGAATGAGTTCTAGCTGAAGGGCTAGGTCAGTTTTATTTATGCACACCAGGTTTATATCCACATGCACTTCACATGTACTGCATCCTTGGGAGGAGAAAGGCTATTCTAATTTTTCCAGCAATTTTCAGAGATGGGTTTCATGATGACATGAGAGGGTCCCTAATCAACTGCTGCTCCCAGAATTGGAAATGCCTGTCAAGAAAGGCTAGCTTGATTTCCTCTTTGGTATCCTTTTGCCAGCAGTCAAAAACATTGTTGACATTTACCTTAGTTTGTAGGTTGAAGGGTTTAAAAACTGAATAGGTAGATTGTGTTTCTTTTCCTTGCTTTGCTTTCAGTTTGTTTGTATGTCATTGGTGTTGCTCTGTGGATATAAATATCTGGTTGCAGTCAGGAGCTGGGGGTTCGAATCTCTGCTGTACTTGCCAGGTGATGGACCTGAGGAAATCCCTGGAGTATGTGCAGCAGATAAGATTGTGTGCCCTGCCACCTGTGAGGACTTGAACAAATTACATGGTTTCAGCATGCCACCAGAAAGAGGGATTGGCAAACCACTTCTGAATATTTTATATCTAAAAATATTGGAGCTGTAACTCTGAATCATTTTTTCTTCTTATACTTTTTAATTTAGAATTTTTAATTTCTTTGTATTTTATTATTGATACCTTTCTTGACCACTATTTATATGCAAGATATAGATATAACAAATACATTATAAAACTTATCAAATACATTATAAATGTAATAAATATATAGCATCATAGAATTATGAAGTTTGAAGGGGCCTATAAAGGCCTTGGGGTCCAACCCCCTTCTCAGTGCACAAATACAATTCAAAGGATATCTGTCAGGTGGTTGTCTAAATTTCTCTTGAATGCCTCCAATGTTAGAGTACTCACTGCTTCTCTAGTTAATTGGTTCCACTGCCATACTGCTCTATCAATATTAGGAAGTTTTTCCTAATATTCACTGAAATCTGGCTTCCTGTAACTTGAGTCCCTTGTTGCATGTCCTGCATTTGAGAACAGATCGTGTCCCTTCTCTGTATAACAGCCTTTCATGTATTCGAAAAGTGATGTCATCTCTCCCCAGAGTCTTCTTTTCTCAAGGCTAAATATGCCCAGTTCTTTCAGTTTTTCCTCATAAAGTTTGTTTTCCAGTCCCCTGATCATCCTTGTTGCCCTCTTCTGAACTTGTTCCAATTTGTTGACATCCTTCTTGAAGTGCAGTGTCTAGAACTGGACACAGTACTCAAGATGAGGCCTAACCAGAGCCAAATAAAAGAGAACTAGTTCCTCATGAGTTTTCAAGACTATACGTCTCTTAATGCAGCCTAAAATAGCATGTGCCTTTTTTTGGAGCCACAGCACACTGTTGGCTCATATTCAGCTTTTTATCTACAATGACTCCAAGATCCTTCTCATTCGTAGTATTGCTGAGTCATGTATCCCCCATCTTGTAAATGCGTGCTTGGTTTCTTTTTCCTAGGTGCAATAATTTGCACTTAATCCTGTCAAATTTAATTCTCTTGTTTTCAGCCCGGTGCTCAAGCCTGTCCAGATCATTTTGAATTTTGTTTCTGTCTTCCAGAGTGTTGACTATTCCACATAATTTGGTGTCGTCTGCAAATTTGATTAGCATTCCCTGTATCCCCTTATCCATAAATAAATAAAAATTATTGAATAGCACTGGGCCCAAGACTGAGCCCTGGGGTACCCCACTTGTTACCTCCTCCCAGTTTGAAAAGTAGCCATTAATTATCACCTTCTGAGTACGATTCTGTAGCCAACTGTGTATCCATCTGACATTTTTTGTATCCAGCCCACACCTAGTTAACTTGCTAATCAGAATATCATGGGGCACTTTGTCAAAAGCTTTGCTGAAGTCAAGATGTAGAACTTCTACAGCAGTCTCTCTGTCTATCGGGTACTGTCGGTTATCAATCAAAATATGAGATCAGATTAGTCTGGCAGGATTTGCTCTTAACAAATCTGTGTTGATTTCTTGTTATTACTGCTTTGTGATGTTTGCACGGTGACCGCTTTTTAATATGTTCCAGAATTTTGATGTCAGGCTGACTGGCCTGTAATTCCCAGGTTCTTCCTTTTTTCTTTTTTTTTCCTTTTTGAAGACAGGGACAACATCAACCCTCCTCCAATCATCTGGCATCTCGCTCATTTCCCATGATATCAAGAAAATATTGGACTGTGGCTCTGAGAGTTCTTCAGCCAGTTCCTTCAATACTCTTGAATGCAGTTCCTCCAGCCCTGGAGATTAGAACTCATTCATGATAACAAGATACTCATTGACTATTTGTATATAAACACATTACATGATCTACCTCACCAAATGAGGTGGGGTGGGTGACTACAACAGATAATTAGATAGTGAGATACAACTGACTAAAATACTTTGGGGACACTTTCTTTTTATAATATACAGTGGTGCCCCGCATAGCAACGATAATCCGTACAGCAAAAAATCGCTGCAAAGCGATTTCGTCACTATGCGGAAATAAAAAGCCCATAGGAATGCATTAAAACCCATTTAATGTGTTCCTATGGGCAAAAAACTCACCTTTAAGTGAAAATCCTCCATACAGCAGCCATTTTCGCTGCCCGGTAAGCGAGGAATCCAGGCAAAAACACAGCGGGTGGCCATTTTATTTACCCGGTGGCCATTTTGGAATTGCCAATCAGCTGTTGGAAAATCATCGCTATGCGATTATCGGTATGCGAAACAGGGTGCCGATCATTGCAAAGCGATATTTTCCTATCTAAACCATTGCAATGCGATTGCAAAAACGATTGCAAAAAATTCATCGCTATGCGGATTCGTCGTTAAACGAGGGGCCCGTTAAGCGAGGCATCACTGTACTTGGTTTGGAGAGATGGATTCTCTTAAATTAAGCCCCTGGGATAAGGTTAATATACCCCAGAGTCTGTCACAGATACATTATTCATGGTTTTCCCTCATGAGCCCTCCAAAAACATTTTCAAAAAAGTCTGTTGAATTTTGGAAATTTGTTCAGAGGATTTCCCTGCCTAGCTTTTTGCTCAGATGGATACATCTGTAAATCCTAGAAGACAGATTTCATTTGTCAGGTGTTTGTTAGTATTGTAGGGATATTTTATTTTACACATACAAATGTCAAGCTTTTTTGTTATTCACACACTTGATCTTAGACAAAAGGCCGAGAAGCAATTTGTTACTCAAATATCATGTCATGGAAAATTTTGGAGTCAATCTGCCTGGTGTTTTCACCCCATTGGATAGCACAGAATTTCAGTGGTTAGGGAGTCTCTCATCACTACAGTTTGACCCATGCACTGAGGCTAAATTGATCTAGAGAGCAATCCAGAGAATAGAGGGGCAGTGAGTTTTTTGTTTGTTTGTTTGTTTGTTTGTTTGTTTGTTTGTTTGTTTGTTTGTGGAAGATATAGCTTCAATAGGTGATTTATAGACCTGCTAAAAGGACCAAAAGAATTTATTTAAAAAAATCATTTTCAATATTGCAATTTCAATTCTTTTTACGGATAAGATCAATGTCAATATTTGCAATTATAGCAACTTTAGCTCAGAGTTTTGAAATACTGTTATTATATTTTGGATTAAACTCCAAAAAATTTTAATGATTTCAAGTTCTGCTTTTGCTTTCCACTTAAGAGCTGTCAGGTTAGAATGATTTGGCAACTCCTATATTGTTAGAAAAAAATAATTGAAACTTAGCAGAAATCTGAACTTACAGAGATTGCTTATAAATGTGTACTAAAGTGTTGTAAACTAGATGTTCATGAGTTTACTTTGCTATCCTTCTGTAAGCAGGCAAGGACCTTTCTCTGCAGGCAGACTTTTTATCAATAACTACCTGCCTAAAGTGACGTGGTGGCGCTGCAGGCTAAACCGCAGAAGCCTTTGTGTGCTGCAGGGTCAGAAGACCAGCAGTCGTAAGATCGAATCCACGCGACGGAGTGAGCTCCCATCGCTTTGTCCCAGCTCCTCGCCAACCTAGCATTTCGAAAGCATGTAAAAATGCGAGTAGATAAATAGGTACCACCTCAGTAGGAAGGTAAACAGCGTTCCGTGTATAGCCGTGCTGGCCACGTGGCAACGGAAACTGTCTTTGGACAAACACTGGCGCTGGCTCTCTCTATAGATAGATAGATAGATAGATAGATAGATAGATAGATAGAGAGAGAGAGAGAGAGAGAGAGAGAGAGAGAGAGAGAGAGAGAGAGAGCCAGTAGTAGATTCCAATTTTTTATCCAGATACATATACTGTATATATCTGGATAAAGAACTGGAATCTACTACTACACAATATATTCAATGGGGAATTTCCAGGCACCTACATATATATTGTTTCTTTAGAACTAAAGTTAATTCAGCAAACCTGCTTCTTTTAATGATATTGGATGATAGAATGCCTTTTTAGGAAGATACTGCCTAATTTAGTTCAGCTAAATGCTGGCTGTGTCATACCCATAATGTTTCCCTCAAGCATAAGATGTGGTTTCATCCTGTGGTAACTTCCTTTTGGTCTAAAGTTATATTCATGTTTTTATCCTTGATTTTTGCTGGCATTCTTTCACTGTAAATTACATTCTGATGGCATGCAGTTTAATAGATGGAGAACATAAATCGTGTTTTTTCCCCCAAAACTTGATACAGTAGTTGCTGAGAGACTAGGAGAGAAAGAGATGTTACTGATACTCATTAGAAAAGGAAATCCTGATGTGGAAAGCATGAGAATGCATTTTAAAGACTTAATGTAATGTGTAATTTTGCTTGCTTAATTGTGTAATAGGTCTCCATGAGTCAAGCATGGGGTTTCTTTGTAGTTTGTTTCTCAAATACGAAAGTCTGCCTGGATCACATCTCTTCAAAGCTAAAATGCATTTAAATCTATTGATGGTTCATCTGTAACACGTCTTTCGGCCCTAAAACTAGGAAGACAAATGCTCAATGTCTATTGTTCAGTGTAGCCTAAGTGTTTTATTGTTTTAGCAACATTTGAATATATGTCCTACAGCTGCATTTCTGTGCAAACACTGTTTTGGACAATGAAGCGGCTTACATTGACCTGTACAGTAGTTCAGTTCAATTTTGCTTGGCTCCTCTTCATTCTTCTCTTGTTCCCATTTAGTGGATCTCCAGAGGCCCTCAACACAGTTTTCCCACTTAAAATAACCAGGAGTGGCCTTCTAAACTGCATGGATGGGGCAGCCCTGAGAACCACATGGGAGCTGCTCTAAGGTATATAGTAGTAATAATTGTGGGCTGTTACACCAGTTCTGACTTTAAAAAAAACCTTTCCATGCCTTTTTAGGTACAGAGTACTCCGAAGTGGTTTTCTCTCCTTCTGTGGGCATCCTGGGACTGTGCAGCTTGCCCAAGGCTACACAGGTTGGTTCTTCTTTCGGGAGGCACAGTGGGGAACTGAACTCCCCGCTTCTGGCTTCCCAGCCACTTACCTAAGTCACTGAGCCATCCAGCTCTAAAGTGTTTGGACATGGGGAGATGCATGTACTGTATTAATAAATGGACAGCAGAAGCCATTCCTGGAGTTAGATATATATTTAAATCAGAGGACATAAGAAAAATCATGAGGGCAAAACCCCAAATGTTACAGCAGAAATATAACTTTATTATGAATAATCTGAGTATCTCAGCAACAGCATGACTCAAAACTGAGAAATAAATATCTTCATGATGCAGCAAGACAGACAGATCCACCCACAAAATAGCAGTGGTGGCGGCGGCAGTAGCAGCAGGAGCAACAGTACTACTGAGATCCATTTCTGGAGGCTTTAAGTGCGTACACAAACATCATGAACAAACCAAAGCCAGACAGAAAAGGAAGCTTTGTGTCTCTTCTCTTTACTGTCCTCTTGAATCTCATTCTCAGCCTCAAGAATCTGAACTAGTGACCTGGTTCTTTTCATTTTCCCTCTCCCCAGAGCATTTTTTATACATATTTCTTGGGTATTATTCCTCCAGTCATTCCCCCCACCCACACAAATATAGCCACAATGCTTGGCAACTTTGAGACAGGCTTTTCTGGCTGCATAAGAAATAGAAATATGTTGTGATGACCTGGCACTATCACCCAGCTGTGTTTCCACACTCACTGATCAGATGTTATTTCACTCTAGTAATGGTATTCTTTCATCCACCCAACGGCACTTCCAGATGAGGCTCATTCTTGGGTGGCTGCCCTCCCTAACTGGTGAGTTTTACAGGGGTACATTTTTCTTCATGGGGATGCCCACTGTGTGGAGTCATCTTGCCACAAAGATCAGGTGGGCCCCTGGCAGTGCTTCCACCACCTCCTTAAGACTAAAGCTTGAAAGTATCATGACCATACCACCCAGCATATCCTGATCTCCTTTGATTTCAGAAGCTAAGTATATCCAGACCTCATTAGTACCTGGATGGGAGACCAGGAAGGAATAGCCAGGATTTCCTAGTACAGTGAGGAACGGATCTTGCATGAAACCTTGTAGAGCCACTGAGAGTCAGAGCTGACAACACTGGACTGCATGGGCTAATGGCTGAATTCAGTGCAAGGCACGCTTCCTAAGTTCTTATGAATTCTCTCATCAGCAGAACCACTGGGAACATTGTAGTCCCAAAAACCAATTTTTCCAAGCTGTGATTCAGATATAATTGTTTGTCTAGGCCTTTCCCTTACTGTCAGTACTGCTGGCTTGCTTCTGGGGAATTAGATATTTTATTATCATGTTCCTTTAATAATGTAATTGCATTTTATATTATTTCCCCTTTTTGAACTCTTATGGAGTATTTTAAAAGGAAATGCATCACACATTTTTTTTCTTATTAACTAAATAATTTTAAATCTTGTATCTTCCCTGTGCTCTCCCTTGCCTTCTTTTGTCTTCATATCAAAAATATCTGTTAAGAAGATGCAAATGACATAAGTGTGTAATGCTTTTGGATGACTAGTGTCAGGAATCTTTCACCTGGAAGCCCCCAAGGAATACCTCATTTATAAGACAGCTAATTCAAAGTAACTCAGAAAAGGCATTCGTTTGATATCTGTGTCCATTTCCCTGTGGCCAGAAATAGCACAGATGACAAAAGCCTTGTGGTTGTTTATGTAATGAACAATATTTTATTAATACAAACTAAGAGGGTGACTACATGGGCATTTAGCCCACTGCTGGTCCCCTGTGAGGATGGGCTAGTTCACTTGTAAAGCTAGAGAACAGACTATTGCTAAAACTAACTGGTCGATTGCCAGAGCACTTTCACCTGCACCTTTCTCGGTCCTTGTCAAGGACTTCTACTTTTTTTTTTTGGTGAGGGTAGGCTTGCTCCGTTTTTGTTTGTTTCCAGTGCACATGATAGTCAGAAACAAACCAAAGGCAGCTTTCTGCTATCCCTTTGCCTTTCTCTTTGAATTTCCCTTATCATGAAGTAGCTTAAGAATACACCCACATCATGATGTTGGGAAGTTAAACACTTCCTGTTCTTCTCCATGAATGAGGAAATTGTGTGTTCTTGACACCTTTCTTTCCAAGTAACATTAGGATTACAGAGTATTTTAACTTTACTGCTTAGGTTTGTTTTGTAGTACCAGGCAGCATTCTAAAGATTTTGAAAAAAGAAACTAAACTTAATTATTTAGTCACTTCTGAATAGTAACCGGAAACCTGAAAATTTGTGTTTTGGCCTGTGATTGGAATGCTGCCTGGAGTATTCTGGGGACTGTAGGCCAAAAACACAAATCCACCCATCAAGGTACAAGAAACCAAGTAGTTACTGTAAAAATAGCAACTATAATGCCAAATAATTAATTATTTTAGTTGGAAACCTTTATACCATAACTATAAGTAGTTAGTTACCAGAGTAATTAGGGAACCTCTCTCCAAAGATTTTGCAGTGAGGTCCACCTTGGTTTGATCTGTGACTTGTCCTGGACTGTAACTATTTTTTTAAAAAATATTTTTGCCAGTTCAAGGTGACCCAGAGTGCCATGAAATCCTAGTAAACAAGTATAAAGAGAATTTCAATCCATGTCTTATTTGTCAAAAGGTTGCTTCGCCCCTACAGGAATTCTTCCCAGACTGTGGGATTACAGTTGATGAGAAGGTCACTTCAATGAGGTAGTGGAAGTTCTCTGAACCTTGTTTCTGAGTCATCATACTGAAATTTTGAGAGCTCATCTTACTCTTCAGATCTTAACCATGGGTCAGCATAGTGAGGTTTGCACTTATCTGTATTCACTTAGAGACATGATTGGAAGGATTCTTGCCATAGCAGGGAATCTAAAAGGAATGTTTGGTCTTTTGGTGAAGTCACTTGGAATATTTTCTTGAACTATTAAAACAATTTAAAAAAAAAAAACCCACCAACTAGTACTGACAGTAGGTAATTTTAAAAGAGGAAATTGCCCAGCAATTTTTGGTGCACATCTTCCTCAGGACCAAGTATTCTGCTTGTTGAATTACTCTAGCATGGCAACGTTGCTCTTCTTTTGCTTTTGATACAAGGTCTTTTATATCTGGTCTTCTTGCAAAAGTAAAGGGCCCTAGCTGTAGTACTAAGTACATTCATTAGGCACCAAGCCCTCCTGAACTCAGTGTGACTTAGTCTGTGGGGATATGTTAGAATTATTCTGTGTGTTTCTCTAATAAACGTGTCTCAGTACAAAAATATATGGCTAAGGAACACTTGATTTATTCTCTGTCTTCCCCTATCCGTTCTCTTTAACTATGACATATGCATAGATCCAGCTAGAAGAGACACTCAGCTTGCATTTAGAAACTGACAGCTGTTATTCTTCCCACAGTGTGACCTCCTCAGAGTGAGTCTTGGCAATCATACTTTCAAATTAAGTCTGTATTTACCTTCCAATAACCAACCACAAAACAAAACTCGGTGGCATACAAGATACAGAGATGAGGAAAAGCATGTATGTGCTGACTGTATCAGATCTGCTTCTCCTACACTGGCATGTGGGCAACAACACAAACTATTGCTATTACAGCAGCAACAGGAAGCAACAGAAACCCTAAAAGAAACGGTACAGTGGTTATTGGCCCAAATGGTGCAGTGATAAGTAGCCTATGCAGAAGGCCCGATTTGCAATTGCAGGATGAGGCTTTGGTGCAGAGAAGAAAAGTGTCTTCCAAATGCTTGCATTAGCTGATGATATTCAGTGCATCAATTAATGAGTGAAGCTCATCACGCACATTCTCCAGGGAGTGGTGGATCTTCTGTGGGCTGTCTAAGAGCTCAATGCTGTATGTGTACGGATCATACTTCACTGAGAATGGGCGCTTGATATGTGCTGCATAGGCCCTACAAGACAGAGGACAAATGTCAAAGGCAAAAAAGTTGATGCTGAACTGGAAGTACTTCTGAGAGAGAAATGTTTTCCCCAATTTGGTGTCCTCCAGATCTTGTCATCTACAACAAGTCCAGTGAACTCTGAACACTGACCATGTACGCTAAGGGTAAAGAGAATTATGAGAAACATCTGGACAGCACCATGTTGGGGAAAGTGGTACAAACCTTTTTGGCAATATATAGACTGGACACATAACCATTTAAACGTCTGAAAATGGCAACCAACTGCATGACTACACTTTATGTTTAAAATGCTGAAAAATATTAATGTCTCCTTCCTGCATTTAAATATGAAAATGGAGATTCCATTTGTTTTTCTTAGCAATTTACAAGGTATTTTCTTATAAGAAGTGCTTATTTCTTCTAGTGCCTTTAGCTACATCACAATGTCCCTTTATCTAAACTATACCAAATGACAATAATTCACAAATATTACCCTGTTCATTGTAACTTGGCATGAATGGCATACAAGTCTGTGCTTGGTACTGGTTTATGGCCAAGAAAAATTGTCCTTGGACTCCGTCTACTTCTCTTTGGGCATATCATGGGCAAAAAAGAAAAGAAAAGAAAAGAAAAGAAAAGAAAAGAAAAGAAAAGGAAAGAAAGAAAGAAGGAAAGAAAGAAGGAAAGAAAGAAAGAAAGAAAGAAAGAAAGAAAGAAAGAAAGAAAGAAAGAAAAAGAACCCAGTCCTATCCATGCTAATGGTGTTTTATATTGCAAAAATAAGTTTGAGGCAATGAGGTGATGGAAGGAAGGAAGACACTGTGTAACAAGGGTCTAGAACAGTACAAATACAATTAGATTTGGCAAAAATGGGAGGTCAAGAAGCAGCTCACTGTCTAGGGGCTAGAAACTGGGAATAAGCAGCAACTGCCTGTCAGCTGCAAACAGGATAGAAGGCTAGGCCTCGCCAGGTGAGATGCTGAATCCATATGTAGCAGCAATGCACCCTTAAGAGGAATGGATTGTTTATTCTACCCTCAATTCACTTTATGCAGATTGGCTTGCTTTTGTGTTGTAAAGAGTCAGGTTACAGAACTGGCTTTGTATGAGTGTTTGATTTCTCAGGTACAATGCACTGGAAGGTTTGTCGCTGCAACGAAAGGAATCAGGAAAGAAAGGGGAACCTTCTCGCAGAGTTTGCCTTGGCACAAGTGGAGCAACAACAGCAGACACCGAGATATGTTGTGTAATTAATAAAGATTATAAGGTAATAATTGTACAATTGGCCATTTAAACATTTAAATAATGTGGGGATTTTTTTGGTATTTTGGGAAAAAAGCCTCCATTGAATTTTTTAAAAAAACTTTTTAATGAATATTTTTAATATGACTGTTTCTTGGTCAGTTCACTAAGTGACATTGATTGGCAGCTATTGTAATAAAATTGTATTGATTGCGGGTTTAATCCAGAATGATTCAAACGAAATATTAAATACGTCCTCCTCTGTCCTCTTTTTTTTGTCTTTCTATGTCCTCCTTTTGGTACCCATGTATCTGCCAACCCTAACCTGGAAGGATAACATGGTAAGGGGGGAAAATAAGCATGTACCACAGTGTGTAATCTGACCCCTGGATGAACAAACTGCTAGCTTGAAGGACTGCTATTTTAAGACAAGTCATGGTTTCTTTTGTATTAGTCTTGGGTAGAGACGGACATGAATCAGCTACCCATGAACCAGAAACCATCAAACTCCCCCCCCCCCCGCAAAAGCAAACTGGTTCAAGGTTTGTTTCTGGGTAAGTACTGGGGATACCACCTCATCCCCCATCGCCTCCCTACATGGTCCTGTTGCCACTGCCTCCCTCCTCTGCCACCACCATCGTCAGAGACATTGGGCTCGCTTCCTGTCCAGGAGCCAGGCCTGCTGTCTCTGTGCATGCACCCACCCATCAGCTAGGTGGCAGGTACCTACATAGGGACAGTAGGCCTGTTTCCTGGAAGGGAAGCCAGCCTTCTGTCTCTGATGATGGCAGGAGAGGAGGAGGTGGCGGCAGCAAGACTGAGGTGGGAGGTGATGGGCCAGTGGGAAGGGGACAGGCAGGCATCTTGATTTGTTGAAGGAAGAAGCACTGGGGGGGGGGGGGGAATCAGTGCTTCATTTTGCTTTGCCAAAATGGGATCCCTGAACTGAACCATGAACCAAACAACAAACCAGCCTGATTTGTCAGTTTTTTTTCTGGTTTGTAGTTTGATTCATGCCCATTTCTAGTCCCCAGTGCCCCAGGGTGAATGATCCTAAGCAAGGCCGTTAATGTCAGGACCTTTTGGAGGGTTGCTGATTCATGGAGTTGCCATAAGTTGGGAGTGACAGGATGGCACCTCACAGCCACAGTCCAGTATGAACAATGACAGGAAGTGAGATGCCAGAACATTGATCTAGAACAGAAGTGGGGAACACTCCCTTCATAGCCCCTGACTTGTTTTTTTGTTTGTTTGTTTTGTTTTGGTGTTTTTTTTTTCAAAATCCACTGATGCAACAACTGTGTGAAGGTAAGCAGGGGTATGGCCAATCAGTACTTGGATGAGCGACTCCAGGAGTACCACCAAGTGAGATGTCTTGGGTTATGTGATGAATGAAACCAGAAGATAGAAGTCTAACATCTCATGACATACAGATAAATATGATTGAAAGCTGACAGACCAGCTGAGACATGAGGAGCAAAAAACCTCATATGAAGGACATATACATCATGCATGTGGAAAAAACACAGTTCATCTTAATGTCACATTGCCTATCCATTTAGTATTAGTAACACACCAATGTCCCAGCTGAAACAAAAAAGAGGACTTGTGCTAGTAGCTTAGCACTTCCTCATTGCAAGAGTAAGCAGTAGGTGATACCTTTAGAGATCACTAATAAATAAAAAAATAAAAAAACATGCAATAGGCAAGCTTTCCTCATTGCTTATACTCTGGCGCCCTCTAATGTCTTTGTTAAAAACACTCCGCTGCAAAAAATAAACCAAGAAACCTGGAGATTTGGGGGAGTTCTTAGAACAAAAGCAAAGCAAATTCTCCCCCACTCCTGATTCACAGCATAGAGTTTCCCACTTGCTTGTAGCAGCGAGACATCCCATCCTTTCTTACCGGCCTTGCCCTGCATCCCATGGCTGTGTTTCTTTCTTCTTCATTTTGAACCTTACCTGAGTTTAGCTTTGGCATCGCTTATACTCTCAGATAGAAAATAAACAGGTTGATACGTCTGATCTTGGTAAGGCTGCACAGCTGTCGAAACAGGGTCAAAATCCCGGAGCTCCGGTTCATCCGACAAAGAGTGCTTGAATGAAGGGAGAAAAGCAAAGCACCATCACTTGTGGAAAGAGTTGTAGAGCACTGGATGTTGCTTCTGACGTGCAATTGCTGATTGGTATCGTGCAAAGCCCCCTCAAAAGAAGTTAGTTACCTTAATAGTTCCTATTTGAAAGTAACTGTTCGTTTTTCAAAAATTAACTAACAAACACTGTTGATTTTGTAACAGCTCCAAAAATCTAAATGCTATAAAATGCTGGCTCTCTGTGTGTGTGTGTGTGTGTGTGTGTGTGTGTGTGTGTGTGTGTGTGTGTGTGTGTGTGTGTGTGTGTGTGTGTGTGTGTGTGTGTGTGTGTGTGTGTGTGTGTGTGTGTGTGTGTGTGTAAGATACAATGCAAGCCAACATGTGAACTGTGCAATATTCCTCCTCTCTCTTTTGGTGAGCCCCTTCCCTCACTACAAAAATAATCTAAAATTCACTGTGAAATTGCAAAAGGAGCAGAGTCGCCATTGTAATCAATCAATCAATTAATTAATTAAAGATCATGAATTGTTGTAGCTAGTTATTCCCAAGGTCTAGGGTGTCCCTCACATAACCACTATGAAAAAAAGACCCAAATGAATGGGAATGAGATAGCTGCACGGAGGCAGTCGTGTCCTTTCATTTAACTGGGAGAAGAACTGAATGGAATAGGTGAAGACTTACTATTAGCTCTCCATAGGAAGAAAGGAGTCCAGCTCCATAGGCTTTGATGATTCCATTTTGTTTGCAGAGCCCAAATTCCACCGTAAACCAATAAAGCTGGGAAAAACAGGGGGATCCCAGAGAACGTCAGCAATTCAGAACAGTTTGGATTTTGTTTTCTAAACTTCCTTTCCTCCGGACCTCTGGAAATGCTATCAGGCTCCAGGGAATCCTTGATGAATGGGTCAGCAGGAGTGGGACTCTTATCTCCACAGAAGCCATATCCTGAACCCAACCATTGCTTTCTTTTCCAAGTAATTTAGAAAAAGTTGTCTTTTTTCCCCCCATTATTTTCCAAGAATTTTTCTTCCGTCATTTTACACTGTCAAGGGCTTTATCTTTGGGTCCTCTCAGGTTAGACTCAGTTGACCTTTATGCCTATAAGCAAAGACCTTGTTGTTCATGCAGGCCTTTGGCAACTGTTTGACTACTGAGGAAGGGAGCATTTAACTGGGCAAATACTATCTTTTCTTTATTGAGGTGTTCTAAGACATTTTCAATGTAATTCTGTGGGACATTTTAATTTTATTTTAATATTTCAAAATTATGTTTTCCTGTGTGCTGCCTGAAATTTGGGAGAAAGATGAGATAGAAACCAAATAAATAAATAAATCATGGCCTGAATCCTAGAGATAGTCCCAATTAATACAGATCCACTAAATTAAATTAGATTTAAATATATGTCGATTAGAGATGTCATCGTCGTTTAGTCGTTTAGTCGTATCCGACTCTTCGTGACCCCATGGACCAGAGCACGCTAGGCCCTCCTATCTTCCACTGCCTCCCGGAGTTGTGTCAAATTCATGTTGGTTGCTTTGCAGACACTGTCCAGCCATCTCATCCTCGGTCGTCCCCTTCTCCTCTTGCCGTCACACTTTCCTAACATCAGCGTCTTTTCCAAGGAGTCTTCTCTTCTCATGAGATGGCCAAAGTACTGGAGCCTCAGCTTCAGGATCTGTCCTTCAAGTGAGCACTCAGGGTTGATTTCCTTTAGAATTGATAGGTTTGTTCTCCTTGCAGTCCAGGGGATTCTCAAGAGCCTCCTCCAGCACCACAATTCAAAGGCATCAATTCTTCGGCGGTCTGCCTTCTTTATGGTCTAGTTCTCACTTCCAAACATCACTACAGGAAAAACCATAGCTTTGACTATTCGTACTTTTGTTGGCAATGTGATGTCTCTGCTTTTTAAGATGCTGTCAAGATTTGTCATCGCTTTCCTCCCAAGAAGCAGGCGTCTTTTAATTTCGTGGCTGCTGTCTCCATCTGCAGTGATCATGGAGCCCAGGAAAATAAAATCTGTCACTGCCTCCATGTCTTCCCCTTCTATTTCCCAGGAGGTGATGGGACCAGTGGCCATGATCTTAGTTTTTTTGATGTTGAGTGTCAGACCATTTTTTGCACTCTCCTCTTTCACTCTCATTACAAGGTTCTTTAATTCCTCCTCACTTTCTGCCATCAGAGTGGTATCATCTGCATATCGGAGGTTGTTGATATTTCTTCCAGCAGTCTTAATTCCGGCTTGGGATTCATCCAGTCCAGCCTTCTGCATGATGTATTCTGCATATAAGTTAAATAAGCTGGGGGACAATATACAGCCTTGTCGTACTCCTTTCCCAATTTTGAACCAATCAGTTGTTCCATGTCCAGTTCTAACTGTTGCTTCCTGTCCCACATATAGGTTTCTCGGGAGGTAGATAAGGTGGTCAGGCACTCCCATTTCTTTTAGAACTTGCCAAAGTTTGCTGTGGTCCACACAGTCAAAGGCTTTTGCATAGTCAATGAAGCAGAAGTAGATATCTTTCTGGAACTCTCTGGCTTTCTCCATAATCCAGCGCAAGTTAGCAATTTGGTCTCTAGTTCCTCTGCCTCTTCGGAATCCAGCTTGTACTTTTGGAAGTTCTCGGTCCACATACTGCTGAAGCCTACCTTGCAGGATTTTGAGCATAACCTTGCTAGCGTGTGAAATGAGTGCAATTGTGTGGTAGTTGGAGCATTCTTTGGCACTGCCTTTCTTTGGGATTGGGATGTAGACTGATCTTTTCCAATCCTCTGGCCACTGTTGGGTTTTCCAAACTTGCTGGCATATTGAATGTAGCACCTTAATAGCATCATCTTTCAAGATTTTAAATAGTTCAACTGGAATGCCATCACCTCCACTGGCCTTGTTGTTAGCCAGGCTTTCTAAGGCCCACTTGACTTCACTCTCCAGGATGTCTGGCTCAAGGTCAGCAACTACATTGTCTGGGTTGTATGGGATATCCAAATCTTTCTGATATAATTCCTCTGTGTATTCTTGCCACCTCTTCTTGACATCTTCTGCTTCTGTTAGGTCCCTCCCATTTTTGTCCTTTATCATGTTCATCTTTGCACAAAATGTTCCTCTAATATCTCCAATTTTCCTGAACAGATCTCTGGTTTTTCCTTTTCTGTTATTTTCCTCTATTTCTTTGCATTGTTCATTTAAGAAGGCCCTCTTGATTAGAGATGTGGGTATTCGTATTCATATATGAATACGAATATCCCCGCACAGGTGGCATTAATGAAGGTCCACCCCCATTGGTCCACTCACCAATCCACCATAACGCAGATGGCACAATTCTACCATTGGCTCCGCAGTGCGTGATCTGTTCGCCACTTCTGGCAGGAGGTGGGAGGACAAAACTCCCTGCAAGGTCGAAGAGTGTCGATGTGGATTGTGTGCTGCAGAGCCATTGGAGGAATCACACCATTCACGTCTGTGGCAGATCGGTGAGTGGACCATCCAGCCTCATGAGGCTGGACCGTCGTTGACACCACCTGTGCCGAAATATTCGTATACGAATGCCCCCATCTCTAATGTTGATCCATCATTCAGTAATTAATTCAGTGGATCTGCTCTTGTTGGGACTAGCAAATGGATTTAGTCCATATGTTTAAATTATCTGTTATATGATTTTTTAAAGCTCATTTTCTATGAACTTGGTTCCTCTGGTAGGTCCCCACGCTAACACTGAAAATCCATAGCCTTAAATATTCTTGCTTCCCCTTTAGATAATAAATATACTGCACCTTTGCAGACGGATCCATGTATCTCTGGAAAGGTCAAGAGGCAGATAGAGGAGAGAGAATGTAACGGGCATGGCCTTCTCCTCCCGAGGGAATAATGTGAAGCAAAGGGAGCAGTAGCCCAGCAGGAATAAGATGAGATATTACTGCTTTTACCACTTTCCCTTTCCTGCTCCCTAATTCTCAGCATTAGTGCTTGATTCAGGAGGACCTTTGAGCTGGCTGTGCCAGTGACATCTGTGAGCTGCCATGAGAGCCTCTCTATAATAGGGTAACCTATAAATTTACTCTTATACTAATTGATTATCCCTACAATTTGTTTAAGTTGGTTGTAGGGCTCAGTGGTTTAGACACCTGGCTGCAAAGCCAGAGGTTAGGAGTCTGATATCCCACTGTGCTTCCCAAGGGTGGAGCCCACCTGGGCAGCCTTGGGCAAGCTACACAGTCCCAGGGCAACCCTAGAAGAAGAGAACGGGAAACAACATCTGAGTATTCTCCAGCTGGAAAGGCTTGCCATAAGTCAGAATTAACTTGATGGGACATGATTATTAGTTATTATTATTACAATTTGTTTTGTGTGTCTATGACTTTGCGTCGTTGATATATTATTTTTATTGATTTTTTGTTTTGTACATTTTCATCATCCTTAGATGTCTTGACTCACTTCTTTTTTTTCCCTTAGGGGGAAAGATGTCTAATAATTCTTATTACTGGGATACGAGGCAAGTCCCAGCTGTTCTGACCTGTGTTTGTGCAAACACCAAACTTGCTCTTGGGGGGGGGGTCAAGGAGTGCATGCATCACTTTCCCAGGAGGACTTTTTTTTTTCTTTCACCAGGCATTTTACTGTTACGTTTGGGACAAATAGATCTAGGTTTGGGGGAGGGGGGGAATCCTTTAAACCAGTCCATCGATCCAGCAGAAGGACCTTACTGTTGAAAGTTTTTCGATCTCCTCATCAGTTGCTCCCAAAGATGCAAGTCCAATGGCCTAGAAGGAATTTGAAAAACAACAACACAGAATGCTGTGGGAATTTTTCTAATGATAATGTGTTTTTGCAGGCACACTTCACATCTTACGAGAGTCAATAGTTCTGGCACAGCTAAGTTCTGTCTGAGGAAGTGGACTTGCCCATGAAAAGAAATCACATTAAAACCTAGCAGTTAGTTTTTCCGGTGCCACAGTGTTTTTGTCTTCTTTACTTTTTTTTATTTTTCTTTTGTTTCGGGCCTGATAGGCTAAGTCCTGTTGGAGTATTGCTAATTATAACTTGAAAAGAGGGTAGAGATTCATGCTCTGGTGCTGCATCTTTCCTCTCTTCTGCCAGGAAAAGTCTGCAAGGGAGTTAGACTCACATTTAGCTCAGTGTGATTTTTGAGCTCCATGAGATCAACCCCACCCCAGTAAGAAAGTTCCTAGTTTCCTCTCCCTGCTTCTAAGATCTCCTGAAAAAGGAGGTAGCATCACTAAGTGAGAAGACAGTCAGCTCATCTGCTGATTGTCGCCGTCTTCATATTGTACTACTTCGTGCTGTATAATTCCTCATGATAAATGGGCTAAAGATGAAGCTGAGAGTCAATGTCAGTTGATGCTCTAAAAAATTCTCATTCTTCTATAGCCTATTCAATGAATCCACATGCAATCTCTACTTTTGGAGGACCAGGATTTATTTATTTTCTACAGTTGTTGGGAGCTTTGCCTTCCAGATGTTTTAAAACACAACACTCATAAATCCTTTACTTTTGGTCATGATGGCTGGAGATTCGAGACTTATTATCTAAAAATCTGGTGGTCTTCCATCATGGATTTACTACCTTGAACTGCTGTCTGATGCCAACTGTAGATACAAATGAGTTCATCTATATAGACAGAAAAGCACAGTCTTTTGTATGAAATTCCCACAACCACCTTGAACAGGTTGTAGGGTTTGTGTGTGTGTGTGTGTTTGTGTGTGTGTGTGTGTGTGTGTGTGTGATACAGAAAATATAAGGTAAGTTTAGTTCTACTTTATCAGTCTAAAAACTAGCCTATGTTTATTCCTACAGACAGCATCATATCTTGAATCATTCATTCATGTTTCTGAAACTGGATGTTTGGAGGTATTTATAGTACTGTATACAGTTTTTCTTTCAAATGCTTGTCCATGTAAAAACTTTATTCTTGCTCTGCCATTTCAAGAGATGATGGGAATGCTTTGTTAATTGACCTAGAGATTCAAGTTCCAGTCCCTTCTCTGGATTCTATGAAATGAAACCTCTTAATTGGCAAAGAGGATGTAACTGTAACTGTCAAAGACAAGTATGTATGGCTCCAAATAGGTGTCACATCTTAAGACATAGACAAGATGGAGAGAATCTGGTGGAAGACAGTGAGGAGGGCAAAGGGTGTAATGGTGGGAAGAGCTGTGAATATTTATGAGTATGGTGAAAGATATGATAGCACTTTTCAAATAACTGAATGGTTGGCATGCAGAAGATGGAAAAATCTTGAGCTCCAGGGCTGTAACTAGGTGTGGGTAACTGGGACTTTGCCCCAGGGTGCAAAATTTAAAGGATGAACCTCTTCACCTCAGATTTCACAAAATACATTGACCCAGCAGCCTGCTCTACTGCCATAAGAAAGTACAGCAGTAGACAGGGCTCCAGAGAAGAGCAGATAAAGTCAGTATTTTGGGCCTCAGTGAGGCATCAAGGCACAGATCTACCCAAGATTCAGTAAACTTGAACTTTGGCCGGGACATTGGTGAGGCATTATCATCCAGATTGTAGGCTGATTTAATCAGATTGTAGTCATACCAAACCTCCACTGTTGGAAGGCATATCTATTCAGATTCTGGTAGATAAAGTCTTTAGGTTAGACAGTGCAGAAGGCAACTTATGGAAATCAGATTTCAGCTGAATACCAGGAAAAACTTCCTAACTGTTAGAGCAGTATGGCAATGTAACCGATTACATTGAGAGGTGGTAAGGGCTCCAACACTGGAGGCATTCAAGAGAAATTTAGACAATCACCTGGCAGATATCCTTTGATTTGGCTTCCTGCATTGAGCAGGGAGTTGGACTCAATGTCCTTATAGGCCCCTTACAACTTCATTACTCTATGATTCTATGATTCTATATACACTATGCTAAACAACATTAATAAACAACATACTCTACTCTACTCTACTATAGATAGCAATTTCAATTTGTTTTTGCTTTGGCAGTGCTGCTGATCTCTTACGGAGGAGGTGAAATTCTGGCAAGCCATAATTACTTCTTGTATTCTTTTCACAACAGCTAATTCAGTGACATGTTTGCACTGCCTGCCCACTACTACAACAGAGAATTCTCAGTACTTCACTAAACTACAAACCCCAAGATTCCATGGTTTGGAGCCACCACCATTAAGGTAGAACCAAATTGCTGTAATTATGCAGTGCAGGTATATTCTAACACAATGATTTGTCAGGTTTTCTGGGCAAGCACAAGCTGGACTTTCAGCACAGGGCAATTCGCATCTTGCTCACCTGGGAGAATTGTGCAAATGTCTTGTCTGCCAACATTGGCACATGTCCCAGGAGTTCATGGCAGCAGTCCCTTTGTAGCAGAAAGAAAGTCTGTTAGCTGTTCAGTTCCAAGCAGCAGGTCAGATACTAAGCATCTGGTGTGCAAACGATCATAGGCAGGGTAGTGATGGTCGGACGTTAAATCAGACAACAATGTCAGGGCGAGGTTCCTCCCCTACCTCAAAATCACAAACTTCCACAGGCTATGATAGTAAAGATGTGAGCAGAGCATATCTATGAGATCATACTTACGGTTCTGGAGAATGCATGGGAGAAGAGGCATGGCGGATGTACTGGGTGCACTGAAACACCCGGAAGGCCAAGCTGGCCAGGAAGTCACGAGCAGAGAGAAGACCAGCTACAGGCCGGAGCTGGAACCCTGTTTTCTCTGAAACGGACCAATAATTGGTTGCATTAGTTCAGTCATATTTCATTAAATTGTACAATTGGCCCAAACTGAGGAAGTCGATATCCTTTCTTACACTATCAAGAGTGGGGAAGGTTTAACAGTTTACAAATCCCTTTCCTAGTATATTACTTACTGCAGAAAACCTTGAGAAAAGTTGGAACCAAACTGATAACACATTATTGTTACTACTGTTGTTGTTTTCCATGTGTACAATCTTGTTACACTTATTCTATTAGCTGTAGAGATCACGTTTCTGTTTCTCTTTGTTTTCAGCCAGTTGATATTACCTGTTTCCTTATACTAACATATGTATAAACATTTTCTCACCCATGTTACATTATGCTAAAGATTTGTTTGTAGCTTTTGAAATACGTGATATTTTTCTCTGGAACTCCTATGAATCCATTGTGAGGTTCCTTGTGTGGGCTATACTATTTGGCAATACAAGGCATCTGTGTATCCACAACGGAACCTGATTCTGTCATTCAGCACAACGCTTATTGTGTGACTAAAGCAAGCCTTTCTAGGATGCTTGCAGCTGTGTTCTTTGGGGGGGTTATAAGTGCTATTATATCATCAGTCTGTGTTTTCTTTTAAAGTCTATACACAGCAGGGGTGAGCAAAGTGTGGCCAGTGATGCACATGTCAACCTTCAGGCACCCAAATGTGTCCCCCACACTGACTCTAGAACCTCCTAGCCTCTTCTCCCACAAATAATTTTTAATTAATATATTATTTCCTCTCCCCACGCCCAGGAAGTCCCTTTGTGCTCTCAACAGGGCACATGAAGCAATTTTACCATGTCTGATCGCCTTAGCATGCTTGCTCCCAATCAAAGGAAATGGCCATCTATTAGGAGGTATGGTAAATAATGAAGCCCCATACCTTAGCAACTGAAAGTGCCCAGGTCCTCACCTTTTAAGAAACAGGAGACATCCTCCAGCTGAGGGATATTGTTTTCACTGTAGCCACAGTATCTCTCCAGCAAATGGAAGGCATCCAGGTGTTCTTTGCAGGCATGTGTGGGATAGAGGCTCTTCAGTGTACTGTACACCTCCCTCCTTCAGAATAACAGAAGGAAGTCATATCTCTCCAAGATGTTTTGCACAGCTGAGGAAGATAGTCCTGCCCTAAGTCCAATGTCATGACTATGATCAGCCACGAATGTAAAAAGACTTCAGCCTTTCACACTGCCTGAAAACCTATACCAGGGGTTTCTCTGGGTTTTGAGTTAGCAGAAGGGGCCGTGAGATGCAGGGAAGAGGCAAGGAGGAGACAAAATTGCCATTTTTGCGGTTCCACTAGTGAGGCCATTGTGTTGTGAGAACAACCCCTTTGACCCCTGCCTCTTGATTTCTGGCACCCTTGGCACTTACTCGCTTTACTCTCGTGGTCAGGATGTCCTTAACAGTAGGATGTGGGAAGCTCCCACCTCATCTCACTAATGACAATCATTAAGACCCAGAGTGAATGAACTGAGAAACCCACTGAAACTTGTGAAATTCATACCTAGAGAGACCCATTGAAGACGGTGAGATTATAAAGCCTGCTGAGACCCCACCAGGATATCCTTTTTGCATTTTGTGTGCAGGAAGCTTTAAAAAAGGTGCATCCCTACTCACCAAGTTGCAACCTCTTCTGCTGTGTATTCCACCCGAGGAATTGGCTCACCACTTGCAGAGGAAAATGAGTTTAGTAAAGAGGAAATGATACAAGTCCAGTGAAATTAATTCATAGAATCACAGAATATAGGGATTGGAAGAGGCCTTTAAAGCCATCAAGTCCAAACCCCCTACGCAATGCAATACTCCAAATCAGAGTATATCTGACAGAGGTTTGTCCAATTTTCTTTTGTATGCTTCTGGTGTTGGTCCGAGGTAATTGGTTCCATTGTTGGACTCCTCTAACAGATAAGAAATTTTTCCTCGCATTCAAACAAAATCTGGCTTCCTGTAACTTGAGCCCATTACTATATGTCCTGCAGTCTCAGATAATTGAGAGCAGATCCTACCCACTCCTCTGTATGACAATCTTTCCAGCTACTCAAATGAGCCTGAGTGGTTTTCAAAGGCAGCCACAGGAAAGGAAGTGAATGGGAGTCTTTGAAAAGGCACTGGTCATACTCCTTTTTTATTCCTTCTTAAACACACCATTGAAGGAGCCTGCTGTTCTCTACACTTCCTGTCCTTTCCCCCTCCACTCACGTTTCCTCTTCCCTGAATCTGAAATTAGTAGTGCTATGGCCACAGTGCAGACAGTTGATTTAATCAATGACTTTGCAGCAGGAAAAGTAACAAGGTTCATTTCTAACACAAATGGTGCAATTCTCTTCTCTATTGCCATCTAGAGCCTTTGTGACTTTTTCTTTCAATTTCCCCACTTCCAATTATGATGCATGAATGCCATATTTAACCTGAGAGATACATGTGGGGATGCCACTGACCTCGTTATTCCTTCCCAGGCTCTTTGGTCTATGCTGTGGTCACCCAAGAAATGCACAAATGCCTCCGATTCAATTTGTGTTCATGCATTTGTCCAAAAAGCAGTACACATCCCTAACAACCAACTATAAGCCACATCATAACATCAAGAAAATCTGTGGACACACAGACCCAGCATAAGGTCTAGGTGTCAACACCTCGAAAATGTATTGACATTGTTTTTAAATTATAAAAACACAGGATAAATTGTAGAATTTTTTTTCATAATGTTAATATTTTAATAATGTTAATAATGGTAATTTTAATGCTGTATTTCCAAGCTTTGGTCTCACTGTGACCTTTGTTATTGTGGTATATATGAATTTTAAGAGAGAAAAAAAACGCTTGAAGACTTTCATGTGGCTGTTCTGTAATATAAAAAAACTAAACTGAATGTAAGATACGTGCTTTAACTGGAAATGATGGGTAGCTCTTTTTTTCAAGATGAGGAGGATGTGGGGGGGGGGGAGAAGATAAATTTACATTTCCCTATTTTAAATTTGGTTACTACTGAAGTGCTGAGAAGAGAACCCAACACTGAAACATAGGTTTGCAGGATTTAACTGCATCCATTTAATTCAAGTGTGAATCTGTAAGATTTCAAGTGTGAAAATTTCTGCAGGAAGAGCAACTAGGGACAGAAAAATCAGTCAGTTTTTGTTTGCGTATTGAACCAGGAAGTGGAGATTAAGCAGCCAGATATTTAAATGCAAAATTGGACACATTGCTTCCCATAGCAGCACTATCCATTTAGCAGATCTATCCTGTACAGAGGGGAAATGTGCACTTACTATTTATAGTGGAAAGCAATTTCTGCTATCGTTTTTCTTCGCTGCCGATATGCTTGGTCAGAAAATCCCTTGAGGAAAAGAACAGGGCAAAAAAATATTACCTCACATTTCAGTCCGGAACAGTTTTAATAATGGGAATGGACTGTTCTTATTATGGATTGTTAAACATGGTGAGAGAAGACTAACAAACTTCTTTGCACAATATACTTTCCATAGTTTACACTCAGTGCCTAAACAGGGTTTTCAGCTTCGTGATATATGCCTTTCTTCTTCCCCTTGAGGAGCTCACATGTATGTAAAACAACTGTGAAGCTTTAACAAGTGAGCATAGAATATTTCTGCAGATTTTTGGTCTTTTCTTCTGAGCAGACCCACAGTCCTTTGTATTGAGGTGTGGGATGCAATGATGAGGATCATTATAGCACTTTGGAGTGCAAGTGTGGTTGATTTGGAACTGTTTCTAGCAGATGGTGAGACATTTTCTATAAATTTCTAACATCCTTTGATATAAAGAACTGTCACCTCTGTGTCCACTCCCAGCAATTTTCATCCCCCTCACCAAGAGTTTTGTATGATGCTACAGCATGCCTTTTGTTAAATCTGTCAACTCAATCCAACATTCCATTGATGAAATGCTGGGGACTTGCTTCCTTTTCTTCTCCTTACATCCTTCTGCAATGTTCCCTGAATTGTACAGATTTCCCAATTGTCCAGAGCAGATTTTGGAGCTACATCAGAAGCAAGGCTGCAGTGAGGAAAGGGTATAATCCTGCCTGAATTCTACTAGATTTTGTGATTTTGCCAATGGAAGCCCACTAACGGATTTTGCCAATGACTCTGAATTGCCCATTCAAGATCAAATCCTTTCAAGATACTTGGTGCACAACAGGGAGAGTTTACAACAATGTATTGCTTGTAGGAGACTCTCACTTCTCTTCACCTACTGTAAGGACATCAACCGAGCTCAGAGGCAGCAAAGAAGCCTAAGTGTAATGGCAAATGATGTCACTGTAACTGCTCATCAAATGATGTCACTGTAACTGCTCATCAAATGATGTCACTGTAACTGCTCATCAAATGATGTCGCTGTAACTGCTCATTTCAGTGTTTTCACTCTGCAAGCCCTGGTACCAGTAAATACTTGGTTGATCCAGAAGAATAATTTTACACAAAAGGAATACCAGAGTGGGATTCTGATGAAGGAGAAAAGCATGCAAAGGAGAAGAGTGCTTGTAAAAACTGAATTATTCACTCACCGGGTGATCCAGATCCAAATCAGGGTCAAATTTGGTGACCAAATGGTGACACTTATCTAGCTCAGAGATTTTTCTTGGAAACCAATGAACTGAAAACCAAGCAAAGAAAATGGAAGTGGGAATGGGATTTTAAAAACACCTTGTCAGTTCAGAAATCACACCATGATCCTAACTCAGATTACGGAAGTTTGCATGTTACCTAGAAACAACCATCTAGAGCAGTGCTTCCCACTTGTTGTGACCCCCTTTTATAATAACCAAGGAATCTGTGCCGCACCACCACCACATTTGCATAAAAAAGCATTATAATGGGGTGAAGTCATCCCTTCTCAGCATGTAGAGGCTTATTTCTCCCCCTAAAGGGCCTGTTTCTCATATATACACATGCACACTCACTTTAATATCCCACTTCGAAAGGTCAAGGAAGAAATTATTAAACAAGGGCTACAACACATATAAGGTGACTCACCAACCCACCCACCCCTGAAAACACTTTGTGATCTCCAAGTTGGGAAATACTAATCAGGAAGCTCATTTGTTCACCTCTAATTGTAATTCCTACAAACTTCCCTGTGGAAAGATACATCATCTGCAGATTCACCTGAGCTCAGAACTTTTTAGAAGAGGTGCCTTTACTACCACAGTACAGACCTTGCCATATACAATTCCATTTTCCTCCAGTGGAATAAAAGCAAATGGAAAATCTTAAGGCGAACAGGTCACAATTTATCAACATTTGCTTCAGTAGAACTGTAGGAATTAACCTACAATAATTTAATGGGCCCCTTGACCATTCAGGAGCTGAATCTTTGATTGCAATGAAAGTTGGCTAATGGGTCTCTTAGCCCTTGTAATTCAGCATTGCTGGCCACTGATTAATCCAAGGGTTTCTCCCTTCCTGCCATTCTCTGGGCTGCCAAACAATGACAGTTAGGAACTCTTGTCATTTTGCAGGTGCCTCAGATTGCTCTCCATGGTAGTTTCTATATTTCATTGGATGCCTGCAGTGTGATCAAATTAAAACAAGCTACTCTGCATCAAAAAGAACACATCCATTGCAATATACTCCCAAATTCCTCTTCAGTTCCTGGAACAAGAAATGAGCTACTCCTACGCTACTGCCCGTGTGGTTGGCTTGGCAGCCCTACCGCAAAGGGAGGGAAGGACTACCTTAGGAAGACATGCCTCTTGTTCCCCGATTGGATGCTCAACATGCTGAGATGCCAGTACTTCCCCATCTCCTACCTTCCTACTACTCAAAGAGGGTGGAGACAGGAAGGAATTAATTCCTGAGCAAGTGACATTCTCTGTGAGCTTGGGAAATGTATGAGTCTAGGAATATCTGTTACTTGCTTTCTACAGATAAATGTTAAGACATCCAAGGAAACCAACTTTTACAAAGCTGCCAATTAAATTAGTCAGTAAGAGCAATGTGCAAGAACAGAAGCACAGCAATCTTCTTTTGACTTAAATAGATGTTTAGAGTTTAAAGAAAAACATCAGATACATTTAAAATAGAAAAATGAGTGAACTTGGTCTTCATAAAAAGATACCATTGAAATTGGTAGACCTTGGCTTTCAGCCACAATAATAAATCCTATGGAAGTCAGGGGAACTTACTTTTGAGTAAACCATGTATGCTGCTGTATAGTGAAAATGCAAACTGAAAAACAGTTTTCAAAACTAGATAAAATATATGCCAATGTCATTTCAGGGTTTTGCACATGACAAGTTAATTTTCCAATAAATGTGCATTAATTTCCAATTCGTTCTGCCCCTTAAGAGTGTGCTGATATTACAAAGTATTTTTTTTTAAAAAAAAACACTTCAAATTTCTATCATGGTTGTGCTGGTGCTGTGATACAGCAGATATCTGTTGAATGTAGCTAGTAGTAAGTGGTACATGTTTCATACTTCCACTTTCATATTTTTGTGCAAAACAGTGTAAAGTTCATCATACAATTTCTCCCTTGTATTTCTTCACTTCCTACACAACACCAATGGTCAAGGGCTCATTTAGTGGCATTTTCTGAGGATGAAGAGGAGAAGACAGTGTGGGGAGAGAAGGAGAAGGAGAAGAAAGAGGGAGAAGTGGGTGAAATGGGGGCAGGGTGGTAAAACACCAATACTGGAAAGTCCAGGGACAAGCCTTTGCCTCCTGCCTGTCACATGTAAGATCGATTTCACATTGCAAGTGAAAATTATTGTAGGAAAAAATAAGGAAAAGCTTGCCTAAACAAAAGCATGGGATTTCTCTCCTCCATGAGTGAGCTAAACATTAACATATAACTCAAGTAGTTACACCACATTTTAGGTAGTTCATAATTACTTGTGTTTGGGTGGGTACAAAGATACTGCAGTTCTGTGTTTGCCTCTAACAAGTGGACATGATCCTAGAATCATAAAATTGGAAAGTACTGGGAAGGGGCTACTGGGCAGATTTTATTGCCATTTATTCAGTGAGAAAGTCCTGTGTGAAACTCCCCTCAGTCGTATGTCCCCATTAACTAAGCTACAAGTTCCTTACACTTGGCTTCTTCGGTGCTTCTGACATCTTCAGAAACCCTTTTCAGAGAACTGATGAGGGTGCTCACATCAGAGCTGTGGAGTTCGCACCGCACAAAGTATTCCAGGTCAGCAGACCCCTCTTGCAATTTCTTGCTGGCCCTTGTTTCTAAATGATGAATTCTGGCTTCAAATGTCTTTAAAGAAAGGGATAGAGAGGTATTAGGAATCATTAATATATAAGAACAAGGAGTTTAAGCAAAATCTACAAAGTTTTTTTAAAAATAAGACATTTGATAAACACCTGAGCGACAGACGCCTAGAAAGTTTTTCTCCTCTACAGCCACTGTTCATCAAATATATTATGAGCAGAAACATGCCTGTTACACACACACACACACACATTCCCAGTTGCTATTTCTTTAACCTTGAGCAGAGTAGCTCCTTTCATTATTTTAACAAACAAAACAATCAATTTTTCATGTGTACAAATTGAAAATACATAAATACAGTACATTGAATTCTCCTTACTACTCGTTTTAACTACTTGGATTTTGTTGTTACGAGGTGCCATCACATCACTTCCAATCAAGGTGACATTGCAAAATAAATGAATAAATAAACAACCTTTCTTAGCTCTTGCAAATTCAAGGTCATGTTTTGCTTTATTAATACAAGATAGATTGAAGTCAATCAATGTATCTTGTATTTTCTCTTTCTCTTTTATTCCTGTCTTCAACTTTTCCCAGTTTCATTGCTTCCCCGCCCCCCTTTCTTCTCATAGTGGGCTCAAAGGACTATAGCCTCAGTTCTGTTATTTCTGCTTCTAGATAATAGATTTCATTTGTCCTAGAACTCGCTTTTTTGTTGTTCTAGCATTCTGTGGTGTCTGTAAAACTATATTCAACATCATATTTGAAATAAATAAATTTTTCCCCGTCAGCATTCTTCACTGTCCAGCTTTCACATGTGACTATAGTCATTAGTATATTGGCCTTATAGTGACACATTCTTATACTTGATGATCTTTTCTAATTCCTGCATTGCTGTCCTTCTGAGTCTCAGATTTCTTCTGATTTCTTGGCTGCATCAATCATTTGGATTGATGCTTGAGTCAAGGTACAAAGGCTTTAATTATATCATTTTCCACCACTTTATCTACTAACACCCAATCAGGCTCATAATGGGAGACATGGTCTTTGGCTTGAACCCAAGCCATGTAGGGCTTTATAGCTTAAAACCAGCTCTTTGTAAAATGTAAAGAATAAATTGCACTAGAATTAGACCTATGAATCAATGAGGATTTAGTGAGCCATTGCCTCTATAAGTTCCATTGATTCAAGTGGGCCTACTCTAATTGTGACTTACTGTGCTAGAGTTTGTCCCAGCTAGAGCAAGCCCATTTGAATTTATTACACTTATGGAGGAGTGGACTCAACGAATCCCCACTGACTCAATGGGTGTGATCTAATGAAATCACTATGCTAAGGTTTTAACCACTGATGGCAAGTGGTATCAGGGAAGGGGCTAGACTGATTTCGTTGGGACTGGGAATTCCATAGTCTAACTGAATCCACATCTTTCTGCCAGATTATGATCGGTTTACTGCTATGATGTATGGTCACACATTTTGAGGATAAACCACCACACAAAGGTGAATTATTATTATTTTGTTAACTAAAAATTATTTTTAAAAAGTGTGATAAAGCATTATGACCAGTAAACAGGGATGTTTTCAAGAAATATTAAAGCATGGATATACCCAGAAAAGCTTCTAAATTTACTGTACAATTTTTGAAGAGCTTCAGTGCTATGCTTTGAATAAAGTTCTGAATATAAGATGTGATGCTAAATTTAGGCTGGAACAACTCGTTCTCTTTCCATTTTCATTCTTTAGGTTCCAAGAGCTACACTTCCAGAGAACAGCAATTGTAAGGGGCAGCTTATAAGGTAGACACATTAGACCGGAGAAGGTGCAACTCACCCCAACTACCACCATTTTTGCTCTGGAACTTCCCCATCAAACTCATTTCCCTTAGATCAAGTGTCCCCTGAGAGTTAAATAGTAATGGAGGGGGGGGAGTTGTGAGAAGAAAGCTGGGAATTAGAAAAGCACGAAATGCCCTCTCTCCACTTTAGTGACTTTTTACTCCAGATCTATAGATCCGGATGGGAGATCTTTGGATGATCTTCAATAAATTGGCAAGGGTTTCCATTCCCCATTTGCCTCAAAAATAACAATAATCCTTTCACACACAAACACTCATAAATTCAGTTGCTCAGAACAAGTGCTGGGTGAAGGAAGGGGGTGAAAAAAAGATATATATATATTTTTTTTTGCATGAAATGACTTGTGAACTTGATTCTGGTTGTTGCCATTGAATCACTTCAAACCTAAGTGAATTACTGAATTAATGACTCTGAAAGGCCCTATCACTTAAGAGCCCTGCTCAGGTCATGCAAACTATGGTTTCCTTTATTGAGGGAATGTATGTCATGTCTGATCTTCCTCTTTTCCTATTGCCTTCCTTCTTTTCATAGTGTTGTTGTCTTTTCCAGTGAGTCTTGTCTTCTCGTGATATGTCCAAAGTACAAGAGCCTCAGTTTGATCTTTTCAGCTTCTAGTGAGAGTTCAGGCTTAGTTTCAAATAGAATACTATTTCTTTATGGCAGCCTATGGTATTCATAGAGGTTACCTTCAATACTTTATTATGAATGAATTTATTTTTTTCTTCTTAGCTTTCTTCAATGTCTAGCTTTCACATCCATAGAAAGTAATTGGGAATAATGTAATACAGATGATCTTTCCCTTTTTCTCCAACAGCACAGCCACACACTTGAGGATCTTCTCTAGTTCCTTCCAGATCTCAGTCATCTTCTGATTTCTTGGCTGCACTCTCCATTTTGAATGAAGAATGAATCAATACATAGATTTTAAAAAAAAGGTTTTGTATGATCAAAATTACAGTTCTGCAGTTCCTCTGTATTTCTCATTTTTGTCTTCGTGTTCAACTGTATTTCTGTTTTACTCCAGTAATCCTTATTTCTTCTTTTATTCTGGTATTGATCTCAAAATGCCAAGCAGAGAAATGGCATCACCATTCCTAACTTCTTATGAATTTGCTCACTATTAGAAACCTGAATTCTGGATGTATGTCTTTTGCACCAGCCTCTTATTCATAGACCTTAGGCTCTAGTCAAAAAGCAAACTAGATGATACAAACCTGAACAATTTGTTTACCCTTGCTATATCAAATACATTGCTGCTTAATTATCTCTAAAGCAGGCTTTGGTTGGCATTAGTGCCAAAAAAAAACAAAACTGAATTCCATCCTGAATCTTTCTTTGCCACCCTGAATCTTTCTTTGCCATCCTGAATCTTTCTTTGTTTTGGTTTCTATTTCTTAAAGAGTTAACCTAGCTTCTTCTTGGAGATTCTGTATGGGGAAAGGACACTTTTTAAAACCTAATGAGAGATAGATAGGCAAACAGGGGACAAAGCACTGTCATGAACAAATCCAATTTAGCACCATGTTTTCTAATGCATCCTTAGAACATTGGCCCTCCACAACAATCAATACCTTAACATTAATCTGACAGATCTGATTGCATTACCTTTGCTTGGCTTGTATGTAATGTAAAACAGTAGAGTAAAACCAGCCTCCCCATAGCCTGTGCCATTACGAGGCAAATGTCATTACACTCGTCTGTTTTCATATCTTGTACCTGCAGTGCCGGAGGGATTGGGGAAATGAATCTTTCGCAGTGGACGCCTGGCATCCATGGGTGCTTGCTTTCCTTCAGCCCTCTGCAGGGTAAAACAAGACCGCTTTCTCACTCACATAAATCTCCCTTGAAGGATGTGAATGTCTCTCTTGTTCCCCACACTACTCTACCAACTGACTTCTTGGGAAAGTGTTATCATTAATATTATTAAGGGAACTGCAAAATAAGCTTTGCCCCCCCCCCCCCCGCTCAGTTACACACACCAACAATACAAGGAGAGGGTTGGGAAACATTTGTGATTTCTTTTTCTTAAATAGATTACTTTTCCATGCCTTTCATGGTAAAAAGCAGCAAATAATTTTATCTACCTCTGTTATAGGTTAGGATGCTTGCTGGATAGCTCAATGGTTTAGGTCTCTGGCTATTGAGCCAGAGGTTGGGAGTTCGGTTCCCCACCATGCCCCTCGTGTGTAGAGCCAGCCTCGGTGGATTTGGGCAAGCTGCACAGTCCCACCGTGCCTCCAGGAGAAGGGAAGGGTAAAAACCATTTCTCTGTATTCTCTACCTGGAAAACCCTGAAAGGGGGTCACTATAAGTCAGAATTGATCTGTCAGTGGGCAAGTATTTCTATTATACTACAGTATTTGAAAGCCTTTACACTTTCCAAGTCCCAAGTCTTGCTTCCACATACCTGTCAGACTTAGCTCTGATGGAGCAGCTGGGACCTCCTCCTTTGTCTGCAAATCTACAATTAGATGTCTAGGCAGATATGCTCCAAAGCCCTCTGCCCACTGACAGATCAATTCCAACTTATGGTGGCCTTTCTTTTGGTTGTCTAGGTATAAAGTACTCAGAAGTAGTTTACTCCTTCTAGGGCCACTCTGGGATGCTGCAGTTTGCCCAAGGCTACACAGGTTGGCTGTTTTTTCAGGAGGCACATACAGAAATCACACTCCCAGCCTCTGAAATCACACTGAACTATTCAGCCAGCTATTTAATGTCTTTGAGGAAAGGATCTTTGAAAAAAACGATGATGATGATGATGATGTGCCGTCAAGTCAATCGCGACTTATGGCAACCCTTTTCAGGATTTTCTAGGTAGATAGTATTCAGAAGTGGTTTACCATTCCCTTCTTCTGTGGGCCTATGTAGCTTGTCCAAGGCCACATAGGCTGCCGGTGGGGAACTGAACTCCCAACCTCTTGCTCCATTGTCAGTTACCTAACTTACTAAGCTGTCCAGTCAACCTAAGAATCTAAGAATCATACTACATCTGTTCATCCTGTTTTGCACAATGGTCAGTTACATGCTTACAAGATATCAGGTTAATTCTTCCCATAAGAACTTTTGGAACCCTTTCACCAATGTGGTCTCATTAAAGTGGTGCATGCAGTTACCATCAAAGATGGCATGCAGTTACCACCCAAGACAGCAAGTTGGGTGTTTTTCATGGTAACAATTGGAGGCATACCCACTTCCTTCAACATTAAAAGGATCATGTGGATACTAGAGAGCTAGACTCTAGATGTAATGCGTATGTCAACGACCTATCCCTGCACTTAGCTAAATTGATACGTTAAGAACACATGAACTAGATTGGGCTTTTCTGCCATTAGGCTCATACTGGATTCAGCCGAAAAGGCAACATCACCTGCTCACCTCAAACACTTTGAGTGCACGGGATGGCAATGACATCTTTCCTCCTTTGAGTGTGAATAGGAGGTTCAACACGGCCATGCCGTCCTTCTCTTCAAAGACAATCGTTTCCATAGAGTCAGCGCTCCCAGAAGCAGCTGCTGCCGCTGCTGCTTCCCTTTCCTTCCTGGCATCTTCAATGAGGCTCTGCCGTCTCCCAATGAACTGTGGTGACTGTTGAGAAATGCACAAGGGGGAAAAAAAAGAATAGCATCATTTCCCAACACTCAAATAAAAACTCTTTGCTCTCTTCCCACCTTTAAAAGCCCAAACTTTAAAAGTTTGTACTTTAAAAGTACAATCTAGAGATTTGCATGGTCCTTGGAGAAAAGTTGCATGACAAATTGAATCAGGAGTAATTTGACCATTTTGGGGGAGCAAAATGGTAGAACTACCATTTTGGGGGAGCAAGTCAGCCACAGTCCGCCCTAAGATGGCATCCAGCACATCTTTAGCATTAGTTGCATCTTTTATGGTGCTACTAAGACTGAGGGAACACACATGTATTTGAATGGAACTTTGTGGATAGCCAGTGTGGAGTAGTGGATAGAGTGATGGATTAAAACCCAGGAGACATAGATTCAAATCTCCACTCCACCATGGAAACTTAAGGGGGTGTGACACAGGTAAAACCACTCCTTATAGCTCACCTACCTTTAAAGCCTGATCAGTGTCACTGTTAAGTCAGTTCTGATTTGACAGCATAAAATGTAATATAAACGGAAACTGTTGTTCTTATGTGTCCTCTGACTTATGAGAATGCTATGGAAATATCTACCCAGAGCATAAAAGATATTTCCATAATAAGAAACTTTTCAATGTTTGACCTCAAAAATTGTGAAAACCCAAAATATAATAATACATCCTGCCTTTGCATTACAGTATATTACCATTCAACTAAGTTTACTTTCTAGTTAACATATTTGGAATCAGTATATCAAAGAAAAATATTATTTTTACTCTAACAAGCTTTTATTAATTGAACCACCAGCTATTTAGGTTTTCTCCCTTTGTTTCTATGACATAAATTCAGCAGGTTTTTAAAAATGTTTTTAAAATTGTAAGCTGCTTTAGAAGACCTTTATTCTCTAAATATTTATTCTCTAAAAGTAGAGTAGAAATAAACCTCAAAATAATGCAGAAATACCATCTTTTTATAACGCAGGTCTTTTTTTTCTAAACATCCATCCATCTATCCAGGCTATATTCTATTGGTCCAGTGAGATGCAAGAAATGGAAATCTGAGTATCAGACACAGTCACCAGCGGCATAAGACAGCTAATGTAAAAGAGTGCTGCTCCGAGGATTTCAAGGAAGGACTGTTGTGATTTAGAAAGCTGTGATTTCAAACAGAATGCACTTTTTCCTTTTTTTTCTCTCATCTGTGAAGGAATATTGGATAAGCACTCCAGCTTGCTCAGTAAGTAGACACTTTATTTTTTATTTTGCTTTTGTGATTTTTTTTGGGGGGGGGTTAATAAATTACTGGAGAAAAATGATGGCTTTTGAAATAAGTATTTAGGGGTTCCTGCTAATCTTTTCTCCTGCTGTTACCTTTGTTTGTTGCAGAGACACCTGTAAATTGGAGAACAGCAATGATGTTAAAGAGAAAAAAATATTGTCTGTCTCCAAATTGTCTATTTTGTGTACTGATCATACATTGTTTACGGTAATTGATGTCTCTGCTGTTGTCACTATTAATTGTTACATTTCTGGGTAGAAAAACTAACCAGATTGTTTCGTAAGTTAAGAAATCAATACTTGGTGACTTTAACTGGGTGTAGGTTTCAGTCCAACTGTGTGTGTGTGTGTGTGTGTGTGTGTGTGTGTGTACTTACTTGCTTACTTACTTACTTACTTACTTACTTACTTACTTACTTACTTACTTACTTACTTACTTACTTACTTACTTACTTATACCGCCCATCTGGCGGAGGCCACTCTGAGCAGTTTATATATTTGTGTATGAATGTATGCATGCATTTCCAATGTTTATATACTGTCCAACTGGTAATGCTTTCACAGTGGTTGACAAATGTAAAAACAGAAGCTATTAATAACTTCATGGGGTTTGCAGTCAAAGCAAGTGAGATATACTGGTCCAGGTATTAAAATATCGGCATGTTAAAGGCCAGCAATCATCAGCACAATCATCATTTTAGACCCTATGGATCACTGAGTCTAGCTCCTCCCAAGGAAGCACAATTCTAGCCCACCAAGATGCTGTCAAATGCACCAGCCCTGCTAGTCACAGGATGGACAACAGCATGGAAAGTCCATACATGAATGCAGGTTATTCACATTGGGCTTCTCCATGCAAGGAGAACTCCTGGGGAAATTAGGATCTATCTTGGTTTAAAACGGTCTTATACAGTCACATAGGGCAACATCCACAGTACTTTTACTCTCATGCCGATTGAGCAGCTGTTGTGTCAGTGTAGACAGGACATGCATCAGCTTGAAAAGCTGCAGATGGAGGACAAAATTGTAGTCCCTTGCCCCATATATTCATTAAAGTGCTAGGGAAGTCACATGAATCTCCTTCTAACTACACTGATCTAACACCTATTAGGAATGGGTAGCACAGGAATGGGTGCCGATGTCCCTCCCATGTGTTGTACTGCTGCTTCTATTTGCCCTAGCCAGCCTGCCCAATGATGGGCCAAGGGCCAGAGATGCAGGAAGTTGCCATCCAAGAGCATCTATAGAGGCACAGTTTTTCATCTTTTATGCAGTGGTACTAGAGGTTCAGCTTGCCAGACAGACAGCTTTCTTTTTACAGCCCATATTCTCTTTGTAATATAATTGTCTTAAAAAATAAAAGACATCTAGGTAAATGGTCTAAGTTTAATCATACTGTCTGCCAGATGAGATATAGTTCTGTTCTTCTTGATGGGAGAAAACATCCATACATCTGAATTGCAAATCTTAAGACCTGATGAATGTTACATGATACAGCCTGAAAATAGGAAAGCCGCAATAAGGTTGCTGATATTTATTTTGCTTACTTTATTTCAATATTTATTTAAATATTTATTTTACTTTATATTGCATTTTTATCCCCTCTATTAAAATTTAGCACATAAGATGGCTATAAAATGATACTAAAAACAGACTAAACAATAATATTATTTAAGTTTACAATGAACTGTAAAAAGCTGAACAGAGGAGGGGACCAGCTGGAATCAGCATATCTTCTCTTCCTTCCTAAAGCAACAAGAGTGCGAAGTGATTCTGAGTAGAGAGCTCTTTGGGAGACCTCTTTCATCACCCCTTCAAGTGGGTTTTTATATACATTGGTATTCTTAGGAGGACTCCTTTTGAGGATCTTAAGGTCTAGAGAAATACATGAGACTGCTGGTCCCTTATATAGCTAAAGGCAAAGGTATTTGGTTCTTTAATAGTTTGAACCAACCCTCTGAGTTGGGCTAAGAGGGAGCTGGCAACATGTGCAAGTCTGTCAGTAGCAGATTAATATGATCTCTATCACCCTATTAGCAGTTTAGCAGCCACCTTATGTAGTAACTGAAGCTTCTGGATACTTTTCGAGGGTACTCATGATGAATGTGTTGCAGTAGTCATACATGATGTAACTAAGGCATGAATTACCATTGCTAAGTCAGATCAACTAATCAAAGATTGTAGCTGGCAAAAAAAAGTATTCAAAAGCACTCCTCACCATCACAGCCAGGAGAGTAAAGAGTGAAAGTGTACTCTCAGACTAGGAACCTGAACTTCTAATGAGGATGCAACCCTTTCTAGAGCACAATGAATCCTCATCACCAAGTAAGACTTTCTACTGACCAGCAGCACCTCCATCTTGCCAAGGTTTAACCCCAGCCTGCTCATCGTCATCCAAGTCATTTATCAAACACAGGTAGCTTTCAGTAGTATTGGCCACTTCCTTTCACACTAGGAGCATATATTTCACTATCTGACACAGCAGTCCAGTCTCTCAGAAGGAAGCTTGCCCAAACCAAGTGTGTTTAACGTTGCAGCTTACATTCTGTTGATTTAATAGTTGCATTTTCAAAAGGGATCTAACTGGCTACTGATCCAATTACTTCCTTCACTGGCTAATAACCCACTTTGGCTTAAAGAGGCTTGAAGGAATATTAGTGAAAGACTAAACAAATGAAGGTGAACGAAAAGGATAACAATGGCGTGCATTATGATAGGTGCAGTTTTTGCTGAATGAAAGAAGGTGGCTGATTGCACTGGGGAGCAGAGAATAGTGCCTCTGGCTGCCAATATAGGGACAACTATCAAATCTCTCCTACTTCCCCTAGTAATGCTTTTAGGATCCTAATGCTTATCATTTTACAGATGTTCCTGCAAAATTAGAGACAGATGTTTCTGTCTCAAGCTTTTTCTCAATCTCATAACTGAAGAGGCTACAGCCTCTCCCACTCCTCACTCGGTGTACAACCTATCTGAGCCACTGTCTGAGAAATTCTGGAACTTTTAATCCAAAAGTAATTTTTCCAAGTTGTGAACAAGAAATCATCCCCATTTTTAAAAATTTTCATTAATGTCTGGAAGGCAAGATGTGTCCCCCACCCACCTCTGCCTGAGATAGCTAGGTGCCCATTATCACTCATGCAAATTATCTCACAAAAAATAAAAATAAAAATGCTACTCTTATGCCATAGCAATTACGTATGAGATATTCACCTGTCACTTGTTCAGAATACAACCCATTTTAGACAGGTGCTTCAAACTGCAGAAAGGAACAGAAGCTGGAAACTTTTTCAACAGTATCCTGGTAAGACCATTATTGCAAGCTGATGTTTCATTTATAGGTCATTCAGTAGCCGTTAGGGGACCACAGACCTTTACAGGTTATTGCACACTGTAACATTCCTAAGCCAGATTCTCACTGCAAGAGAAATTTATGTTTGCCTGGTAAATATGCAGACCTTGACTTTGTCTGGCAATGTGCCACTAATGGCTACAATATCTTCTATCCACTCTAAAAGATGCTATTCACAAAGAAGTAGAACTGAGAGGCTTGCATTTAAGTGGCTTTACTAATCTTGCAAACTTTCTATGTTGAGTAAGGTCTTGGTCTTATGCTGTCTGACATGCTGGTACCAGTAGCCAGGGATAAGGCGTCTCAGTGTCATTCTAAGAGAGATCATTTCCCTTGCTTTACTGGAAGGTGGCTTCATTCCTTGTACTGGCATTGCTGTTAACATTCTTGCTGTAATGAAAGATTGCTATAAAACTGATAGGGCAGTGGTTCCCAGCCTTGGGTCCCCAGATGTTCTAGGACAACAATTCCCAGAAATCCTAGCCAGCACAGCTAGTGGTGAAGGACTTTGAGAGTTTTAGCCCAAGAACATCTGGGGATTCAAGGTTGGGAACCACTGTGATATGGATAACCCCATATGCCACTTGAATGAAATGGAAGAAGTTTGGGGATATGTGAATAAGCCACTCATTGATTTGAATGAGTTTGGAGGCTTGCTCGGTATACTCTTTATTAATGCTAATCTGAAGAATCAAGAAATGCATGTAAATTTAAAATATTGGTTGAAATTTCTGGTGAAAATCTGTGGAAGGCAAAAAATGGACCTGTGCTAATTGGCTATGATCAATAAGGCTCCCCAAAAAAAATTTGAGCTAGCTCAGTAGAACTACTGAGGTTTTCCCTCATTCTTTCACCCTTTGCTTCTTTAAAATACAAAAACAGATGCTGTGTAACACTTGGTGTTTTTCTTTAAAAAAAAAACTACTCCTTTGCTTTGTGTTCCTGGAAACAGTTCTAGAAACATTTGGATCCTGGCCCTGACTAATTTCTTACAAAAATGTCAATTTTAATTTTTTAAAAATGAGTGTTTTTCACTGACAAATGTAACATGCAATGATACCATAGGCATGTGAATTGCTATGTAGCTATGCAGTGGGCAGTTCCAAGGGGCTGTGGCTTTCTGTGAATATGCAGTAGAATCATTGTATATTACCATGGTCAGTGCAGATTGTATGTTTTTTTCATGGAAGTGATGTCTATGCAGGAAATCACCAGTGTTGTGGTTTCAGAGTCACTATGGAGTTGTGGGTCCAATAGAAGAGCCAGGATTGAGAAATTTTTCTTCTTTGGACTACAACTTCCAGAATCCTCCATTCAGCTAGCCTAGCCATGCTCTATGGGGGATTCTGGGAGGTGAAGTACAAAAAAGAAACATACCTATTAGAGTGTAGTTTTACCCAAGGTCCAAGGAAATGAAAAATTAGGATCCTCCACCATTTCCATCCATTTCATTAAAGGTTATGAAAGAAAAGTTCCAGAAGAAGTCATCTGTTGTATGACATGCAAAATAATCATTAAGAAATTGGTGTGGATTTTACATAAACAAGAAAATTTTCTGGAAATGTTTATTCACACATGAAGAGAAGATCCCCACCAACAGTCTTTCATTGTTGAACTACAAAATACTTTGCAGTAGTAATGGTGGTACTTGTTATTCTTGCCATTGATAAGTCAGAGCTCTGCAGGATGTACAAGATCAGGATCACTACCATGCAAAGAGGGGCTTTATTTTTTTCCCCCCTTCCTTTATCACAGTCCAGGCAGAAATATTAACCCTGAAGCTACTTTTCCTGCAAACGGGTAGCTGTTAGTGGCATCAACAATTGTTCCCTTCCTGCGGTTAATACAAACTTCCGTAATAAAGGGGATAGTTTTCATTGTGACTCCATCTCTCTCTTTATGCACTGTGGTCCCGGTTTAATTTCTTCTTCCTACCATTTAACAACAACAAACCAAAGAAAAGCAGCCTAGTAATCACATAGTTTGACCTTCACCTTCCAAATCTCAGAGTGCTTTCATGTTGAACTTTTCATTCAACATCTTCTAGAAATCTATGTGAATACCTGTGAGTCAGCAACCTGGGTCTGAAGCCTCAGTAGACTGATTCACATTGTCGTGGACATCACTTGAGATAGTGATCCCTGGCAGACAAGTATGTAAACAGAGTCAATTGAAATCCACTGCAGATGGTTAAATTCTGTCTTTGCACTCAGACTAGATGCCTACTCATGCTGGCAGCAGCCATCGTGTGACAGACCTCAGTCTATGAATCCTAGTGACACTTCTGGCAAGGGCAGAATCTAAGAACTCTGCAGAATCATCTCCACTGAACAAAATGGTTTTAAGGCAATGAAAAGAAATTGTCACACACTTCTAAACAGGCTAGAAAAGCAAAGTGTAACATCAGATTGGTCAAGGTACATCATGTCTGTGTGGGATCTGATGCCATTTTCTCCTTGCATAGCTACTGTGTGTGAAATCAAGACTCAGCTCCAATGTGAGAGTCTCAGGTCACAAAGGGAAAAATGAACGGACCACAGTTGTCAAGTAGTAACAGTCTTTGTGTTAATTTTGAGTCCATACTGTCACATCAGTTCAGTGCAAGAGGGAAAAAAGGGTGGTAGAAATGAACTGCTCACGTTAAGGCTAGGAATCTAGAAAGCAGTTCACCTGTTGACAGTGATGGCAATAAAACACACACACGCACACACACACATGCACGCACACACACCGCCCCTGTTATGTTAGTTTGTACCTAGCTCTTCACAGGATTCAAGATCTCAGTTTGTAAACCATCATTCTCATTCTGTTGTATCCCCCCCCCCATCTCTTATTTTACATATGTCTCTTAGGTAGCTGTCATCCTTTCATATAAATTAGTAGCACCAGTTTCCAAACCTTTCCAGTGGCTGATGTTTTCAAACCACTGAGTTCTTCCTCCACAGAATATCTTAAAATAAAGTTAGCCTTTCCTCCCATTATCCCATCTATCTGCCACTCCGAACCAGCCTGAGCTGTGACTGGAGATGGCTAGCTTGACAAGTGTCAAACGGCGAGGGTTTTTTCCTTACCATGATGGCCTCTGCTTGCTTGGAGTCCATCTCAGATACCGCCCGACGGAAGCCTTTGGCTGAAGAACTGGAAGAGTTTGGGGTTGGCATGCTTGCTGGTGTCCTGGATCAGCTTTCAGCACTGCTTTCCCTTCTCTTGCAGGGCTTTTATAGGGCATGTCTGACGTCAAAGACCCTTTCCTATCCCCCTCTGCCCACCTCCCTCCCATCAGCCTGAGGGAGAGGAAAAGGGAGGAGGGAGGAGATACAGGGGAAAGAAGTGCTCGAGTCCCATTAAATCTAATTGCTGCAAAGATTACAAGCATCCACCTTCTGCAAACCTTCTGTTGGCATTTCTCCTGCACCCCAAAGTATATGAGAGGTGAAAGACCCCCCCTGTGCTTTATTGAGCTCACTGTGCAGACTGTCTGTTGCCGCCGACTAAACTGCACTGGGAATAAATGAAGGTCCCTATTCACATTGTTAAAGATCAACCACAAAAGAAGGAGAGAGTGATATAATCTTAGAACTGCAGAGCTGAAAGGGACCCTATTGATCATCAGGTCCAGCCCCTGCCAAGGAGGCATAGTGGCAAATCAAACTCCCAGGCTGTGGCTCTACAAATCTCTAAATCACTGAGCTAGTTAGCAGTGTTCCTCTAATCATATGGATCTCATCAGTATTCCTCTAGTCATATGCATACGAAAAGGGAGGGGGGGTTCAAATAGGATCTAAGACTTGTGCTGGCGATTTGTGACACGATTAGTGTTGGTTCAAGCATCATCAGCTAATTAATTGGGACAGAAGATCACTCCTATGGCAAATGGCACACTCAGCTAAACTACTGACCTTGTATATGGGCTGGTATATAGTCCCCCCCCCAGCATTGGGGGCTGTCTGTTTCTGATCACCTACACAAGAACAGGGAAATGAAGGGCTATTGTCCAGGGTTGGAGTCAGAAAGCTGTAACTGGATTCTTCTGAAGTGCGCATTTTAAAGTTTGACCCATTTCAAAGCAATTCTCCACAAAGGAGAAAATCTTTTACCCTGTTATCCTCAAGAGCAGTGGTCCCCAACCTTGGGCCTCCAGATGTTCTTGGACTACAACTCCCAGAAGCCTTCACCACCACCTCTGCTGGCCAGGATTTCTGGGAGCTGAAGCCCAAGAACATCTGGAGGCCCAAGGTTGGGGACCACTGCTCAAGAGGACCTGCCAGGATCTCTATGACTTTTGGCGCCAAAATATGACAGCAGGTCTAGTTGCCATGATATTCATTACCCACCCAAAAAACCATCAGACCAGAATAAAGAGCCATGAAATGAAATATTTTTTACCCACCCTCTGAGTTATGATAGGTTACTCTTGATTGCAAACATGCCTGTGGTGGAATATCTTCTTGACCTGTGGCAGAAGCTAGCACAGGACGGTAGTAGAAGTACAGTCGATCCAGTGGCAGGAGTTTTCGGTGGGCCAAGTGTCAATCAATTGTGTAGCTTTTCTGCTGAGTCTGGGAGTGGGCCCATAAGAGCATCTATTCAGTCATGGCAGGCATGCATCCTGAAAATGGAGGAATGGGGAGAGGAGAGAAAAGTCCTGTTTTCAGGATTCCTATCACAAAATTGTTAAAAAAGAGGACAGGCTGAGGTTCCTTGGGTGTTGGCAACTTTCTGCTCTGCTCACCATGATCCTTGAAAACCAACCTACAGTGGTGGGTCATTTTCCTTAGATGGGGAAGAGTATTCAATTGTGGGACAGGAGGAGTCATTTGAAATTTTATTCAGATCGTAACAGGATAAACTGGAAGGAGACTCAGTGTGGTATGTTTTTGCAGTTGGTATTTAAATATTTCAGACAGACAAATACATTAGTCCCCAGCACTTGAGGGCTTTTTATATGTCATAGTTGGCACCATGACCTATAAATAACATGTCAAAACACCAATATGATCTGTTCTTGTTCATGTTAGAATGTAGAACTCTCTACATATTTGCAAGATACTGTACGTGCAAGATTCAAAGTCGCTGGGATTATCTCTGAGCAGGAAATGGGCATATATGAAGAGGCTTCTAATGCACGTTGCTTGACTCTTATCATGGAAAGCAAGAAACAATTCACAGAATCAGGCACCAAGACTCCAGCACCCATGTCTTCTCCTTCAGTACTGATGTCTAACACAGAGATACACAATTGCTAGCCTAGTATAAGGATGTAAATCTTCATTTATTTCATTTTTACAGATGAATATTTTAAAAAATCAAAATCTTTCTGCCCACTAGGCAAATTACAAGAGTTTTTGTACTCTTCATTATGGGACCTCTTCTGGAAAAAAATGTCACAAAGGTAGCTTTTGTGCAAAACCCCTGGTATTGCACAAAATACGAGGACTTTTTTTATCAACAACATATGCTGCTGACTAATTCTTTGCGGGAATGAAAAAAATGTAGCAGTCAGTTCATTCAACAGAGAATCCCAGTGTATCAAGACTCTCTCCTTCATCAAGGGCAAGAACGTCTGTGATTATTTATTACATCTGTTTTCATGGCACTCATTGAGCCCACACATGCCATTATATTTGTTCCCACCCTACTGAAGCAGAGGGTCTGATGCTAGGAGTCTGCTCTACATTGCACTGGCTTCTTGTGCGATTTCAAACACTTATCATGCCAATTCTAAGTCATGTAGGGAGCCTATACTTGTAGAACAAGCTCTTAAGTTCAGACATTCCATCCCAATATTGCAAAAAAAAATTTAAAAAAGGTTTTAAAAACCTTTAAAGATGATTGAAAACATTCTGTAGTAACAATTTAAAAACCAGTTTTGGAGACCTTTCAAAACAATACAGATTTTTGCTGCCTACTAACACCCCATAAGGGCAGACCTGACCTGATTTCTCCTGGAAGGGACTTCCAGAGTCAAAGTGTTGTTACACCTAGCTTCTCAAGGTGTGGGAGACATAACAGATCCTCTGTTGAGGATCTCAAAATCTAACCAGGCAAATATGGAAGATAACCATTAAACTGGTGATCCAGGAAATGACACAGTGGCAGGGCTGGAGTCAATGGTCTCTACCTCTCAAATGACTGGAATCACATCAGTAAATTGACCTGAAGAAACAATGACATGGCTGAGTAAGTTTCAGATACTTGCCACAATAGTGTGATATCATGAATATTCCAGATGTTTAGAGGACTATTAATTTACCTGAGAATCACTTGGTAATAACTTTTCTACCTCAAGCCTTCTCTTCCAATTCAGAACCTAAGGCCACCAAACATATAAGTACTGTGTTCACCATGACAGGAACACAGGTATTCCTAGAAAGAAATCAGTCTTTCCCCGATTCCAGAATAAATTAAATTATGAAAACTCCTCAGATTTACAAATTATATGCAAATTTGTATTGGCTAAAACAGATAGACAGCCAGCTCACAGTTTACCTTACTTGTGAATACAAAACATTGATGTGAAGTCCCCATACTTATCTGTCCTGTAGAAGATGGGCCTACTTTTTCCCTCACAGTCATTAGCCTTTCAGCTAATAAGGAGGGAAAAACATCACCCTAACAATGATGAGAAGACAGTTTGAATCTGTGGTATTTGCATTGCTTAGTTTCCATAATATCTCTATGATCTGCTCTTCCATTTTTTCACATTTAGTGTTCATCTCAAACATGATTTCGAAACATGTGCCTATCTTAGCACTTTGGTCTCTGTGGTTCAATCTGCTTAACAAAATGAGATGAGCTGGTAGCAAGAGTTTGAAGGGTTTTGTACATGAATGAAAACCACTGAGTCTTGATGGGGACTTTGTTCTTGTAACATTTGAACAAAAAGATTCAATCGGTAAGAGTGTTGGAGTACATGTATTAAGGAATTTACATGATGTGTTTCTGAGGCAACTGGAAAACAAGACATTGCCCTGAGGGTTTGTTTAGCTGAACTGATCAAAAAGGAGGGAACAAGTCCGGCTGTGTTCCAACAATAGGCCAAAGTAGATGAAAGAAATGGCATTAGGGAGGGAGACAATGCTAGTCCTTTGGATGCTTTCTTTGCTTTCAGATCATTTGTTTTAAAAATCAAAGGGACTGGGTAGGGCAGGGTAGTGGATTCTCAAGCCCTTTTCTAGACATAGTCATTTAGATGTTTATCTTCTCAAAATGTTTCTTTTATACTTTTATTTCAGTTCTTTGATTTGGATTTTTTTTTTCACTTAACAGTTATGAATTATTCAATTCCGGGAATGAACAGCTGTCTCTAGAACTGGGCATTAACAATTCCTTTGCATTCCAGTTTCTGTAGCAGTTACTTCTTGTTCCCATTTGGTGGTTGCTCCTGTTCATGACAAGAACCCCATTTGGCACCTAGTGCAAAGTGCGCAGCTTCCATGATGGCAACAAAACCTTCCAGAACTTCAGTGTCCACCATGACTGGCTGAGAAATGGATGGGTTGTATGCAATGACCCCAGACTTGAGGATCTTCCTAGCAGGACAACCTTCCCTTCCTTTAATATTTTAGGCAAGGTTTCATCTGTCTAATCACCTATATACGTACGTCGGTCACCAAAATCTGTAGGATGCATTTCTCCTCATTTTCTTTCTCATCCTCTTGCAATCACTTGGGTTGCTAAGAAGTTAGAAACATTTGGTTGGACTGCCATTGCATTAGTGCAATTTCCCAGCATTTGTAGGGTTCAACCTTTGTAGACTAAGATTGAAGCTGGGGAGTCAAACTCATGTATTTGAACTACCAGTTCCAAAGGAGGGTTGCTTTTGTTGTAGTTCCTGACATTTTTGGTTTGAGATGTCGTAAGGAGAAAAAGAAGGGGTTGGGGACATCCTTGCTTCTCAAAAAGGATACAGCTCAGCCCAACCTCCTCCATGCACATCTTTGTGTGGATGTAAAAAGATTTTCTCCTTATATTAAACTCCTGGCACAAAATACCACAGTGAACATTTGCATATTTTTTTTTCATCTTTAGCAACTGGTGTGAGACTTTTCATCCCTACACGAGAACGAAAAGACTGGCACTCTTTTAATCTGCAACACTATTTGCAAAAATAAAAATAAAAGAAAAAGCCCTATATTTTGTGCATGCAAACTGTTTATTTTGTGTTTAAAACTTGTATTTTTCACAAATCAAGGTTTCCTGGATAGAAATACAAGGCATTTTGTGCGACATACAGAGCTTTGTCCCCCCAAAAACTGAATTTCCATGAATGTTTCACACAAAGTGGCAAAATAAAATGCTCAAAACTACTCATAATCTTGCCCAATGGGAAGAAAAAATGGGAATGTTACTGTCTTGCCTTTGTGAGCAAGATTCACAAAGTTTTCCTGCCCTGGCATGTGACATCTGGCAAAGGGTCTGAATTGGACTCTACATTTTGACGGAGAAGGGATGAAATGGGATCAGAAAAACCCAGTAGAACCGTGTGTATTATTATTAAAGTGTTGTGAACATCGCAACTGCTGACGATGATTACATAAAGGTGTAAAACCGACACAATATTTCAGTGATGGTCACAGGAGAATCCTATTCTCCAGGAGTTTCTCTCTGAGTGTGTGCCTCTCTCTTTCCAATGCTCTCTTTCCTATAATTTTGAACAATTACAGTCTGCCACTTGAAGCAATTACAGCCCAGTTTAGCTTTCACTGTAAAGCAGCGCTATTCCCCTTTGCAGCTCCAATCAACAAAACCAAAGCAATAGAGTTTAATAACCCATAATTATACCTCACGCCTTAGCACCACCAGCAACCTTTCTTGGACTGGAACAACAACAGGGAAAAGATAGAATTAAATTCCACACTCATGAACTTTGCAGCCTCTGATTATATGGCAACTCGGATGTTCCATATTCCAGTGTCATCTCATTAAAATCAATGGGACCACACTTAGCACCTATGTTTTCCCCTCCAAATAAACACAGACTGCATTTGTTAAAAACTTTTAGAAACAAAAAGCAGTGCCCGGAAACCTGTCCGTTTAATTGGATGAATGAAAGGGCTGGAAGGTGCTAAGGGATTTCACTGCCACATCCTTTCCACTAAAATCTCTCCATCACCCCAAATGCTTCTTCTTCACTTGGGCAGAAAAAGACAGAGGTAAGAGAAGTTTTCTGTTTATAAATCTTCTCTTTTAATCATCTTATTGGCACTATTGTATTATAAGGAAGACGACTTTGTCTTCTGTTTATGAAGAAGGGAGGAGGGGTTTGATCTCGGAGGAAGAAATGCTGTTCTGGCAATTAAAATCGACACGGAGCAAAGAAAGGGCAGCAAGTAAACAGAAATGTCAAAAAGTCAAACTGATGGTTCAAACAGCAGTGCCAAATTCAAAACAATGATCTCTTCTTCAATCAATGTGGAAGCACTTAAGTATAATTTGGCCTTTCAAAACACCAGCAGCAAAAAAGACAAGGGGGAGGGTGGCAAAAGAGAGGGGAGAAGGGGGGACTGGGTTTGACTTGAAATGTGTACCATTCATTTTCAGAACAAATTGGAAAGCAATCATTTTAAAAGAAGAACTCATTCCAGTGTCGGGCCCTGTTCATGTATACACCACAACCGAATCACCTCTCTAACCCCCCTCCCACCCGCCCACTGGCCTCTGTGGAAACTGAAAAGAGAAGAAAAGACAGAAGAGAAGAGAAGGGAAGCCATGGGAGTTGGCATTCCCTATGCCATCTGAGAAACATAGAGGCCCTCTCTGTACAACCCTAGCACCAAGTGAGTGTAAGTCAGGGAGAACATGGGTAACAACTGAGCAAAGTTTCAAAGTTTGGGGAACCCAAACATACCCATGATGTTACCCATAAATCTTAGAGGCAACTGAGCCTGAAAATAACTCAAGAAGGGCTTTCATTTCGTTTTGTTTTAAAAACAAACTCCATGTTTTGGGCTCTGTCCCGAATGAAAATATGCCACCCTGTTAGAACAAAATGCATGTTCTATTGCAAACTGGTATTTTTCTGACCAGTAAAACTGTGAAGCATTGTCATGATATGACAGTGAAAACAGTGCAATCAAAGAGAGTATTGACAAATGCCCATGGTTAGCCAAGCCATATTCAGTCAGAGAAGCCTTTCTCCACCAGGGTGGTACTGTACTATGAAACCTATTTGTGGACCAAAACCATCACAGGCATTTGGTGCAACTTTCATATAACTGAACTGTGGGAAATTCTTGACATGATCTTTGATTTCAGTGACATTTTCTTAAGGAAAGCTGTACTTCCTCACTTGCCCTGCCTTGCAACTAGCTTTTCTAGTGTGTGTAACATCAGAATTTGGCACCAACACAGAAAGACTTGTATATCTACAGGTAACGCTAACATATAGCATGCCTGCAATATTAAGATAGACAAAACTATTTCCAGTGAAAATTCCTATACGTCTTTGTGTTGCGAAGTTAAAACAAAAAACAAAAAACCCCACTCACCCTCATCTACGTAAATTCAGAAAACACATAGCCATGTACCAAAAAACATCAAACATGAGGATTTTGAGAATGATTGTTATGAGAGAATTTTTAGTACATTTTTAGAAACCACTGAAAATTTCATTCTGTGGCAATCTCAATGGTAGGAGAACCTCTACCATACATTGTTGTTCCTTTTGTTGCTGTTGCTGCTGTCACTCTTAGTTGTTTTACACTGGTATTTCAGTTTACCTCCAAAGAGCCTACTTTATCTTTAACAGAATCCTATGTGGGAGATGGGGCTAAGAGACAGAGGCCGTCTCAAAATGATCCAGATAGCCAAACAGAGATTAATTCAAGGAGTCACATGGCACAACAATTCAATGTATGAACCCTGCAAGAAACCACTAGAAAAATGTGGGTGTAGCACAAAGACCCAGCAGGCCTTTTAAAAAAAAGTGCACCACAAAGTCATATTCGCACCATACATAGAATTCTTCTAAACATATTTTGCTTTCTTATTTCCCACATACCCACTCAATCATATAGCTCAATTCTTCAGATCCTTGGGCAAGTTCCCGGTGTGCCGCACACTAAGCCATGCTCCAAACAGGTTGGACATATTCCTACAAAAGGCATATCAGCAGCTGTTTTGTGACAAGGAAACTGTGATGATTATAATTGGCATGCTTTCTTCATCCACCTCACCAACTCATTTCAGCTTCTCCATCCTGTTTCCTTTTTAAACTATGTTTGCTGCCCTGTTCATTTCTGGTTGGGTAAACCAAAGTGAATAGTACTAGATTCTGTTTAAACATTTCATAGCCATTAGGACTCTTTTCAACAATTACATTGGATTCTGGAGTAGAAAATAGCATGGGGAGTTGTGCTGTTCTAGGCCATTTGAAATGCTGTCAATACTGTAAAATGGGAGAAAGTGTGTATATCACTATAACAGTAGTCAAATACAAATTAAAGGGACAATAACATTAGTAATTTAGAGCAGAGCATCTTTTACAATCAAGGAGACCTGAGATCACACCTTATAATGTTAGATTTGAAAATTAGGGTGTGACCACACAGAGGTTGTCCCAGGTTGACGTGAACTTCTCTGGTAATTAAATTGAAGGTGGACTTTAAGTATCCATGTGTCATACAGCACCCCCCTTCTCCTTTCTCCTTCTCTGCCATTATCTCCATCCTCTTGGCCACCCCCTTTACCACCATTCTCTCTCTCTCTCTTTCTCTCTCTCTTTTAATGTTTAGCAAGTGAAATAGTACTAAGCTAACAAGATATAGTAAGCATTTGAATTAGTCCTCTATCAGCTGAGCTCTGTACCCATTGTATTTAATGTTCGATATACTGCTATATATCACTAAATACAATAATCTAGTACTATTTAGTTATAGTTAGCACTATGGTATCCAGTGCTAAATAGATCTGCTACTATATAGGTACAGTTTAATGTTATACCCACAGTATATCGTGCTATATAGAGACATATACAATCCTTCCCATTTCACATCAACTCAGGACAAACCTCTGTCTGGCCATGTCCTAAATTTCAATTTTAAGTGAGGGGTTTTTTTTAATAAAAAAAGAAATAAGATGGAGAAAGAAAATTAAAAATACAACTTACAAATTGCATTGCAGTAGTGTGGTAGTCCATATGAGCACAAGCAGAAGGCAGGCAAAAGGAGTTGAGTTCACACCCTCACAACTATTTCCATAAAAATGTTTTTAAAATGGTAAAATGATCCTGCAATGTAGGAAAATTGCAAAGCAAAGCTGTGGATATACCATAAACAGGTATCTACAGTCCACATTAACCTTCCATAAGTGGCCCTCCATGACAAATGGAGGTTCAGAAAGGGCTACCGTTTCCCCATTATCTGTTGACTCTGTCCATGTATACTGTATGATTTCCTTTCCCAAAAACATATCATTATGTTACTGAAAAACAAGTCTCTTGCTCCCCTTGCTCACCAGCCACAGGCAAATCCTTGTATCCAACAACAGCCCTAATGGACTAAAATGGGCGATCATACAAGACAAAAGGAAGACAAAATTATGTGAATGGACCTGATACAAAAAAGCAAAGCACCACCAGCCAAACAAAATTCACAGCATACACATGCCAGAAGAGCAGATCTATTTGTGATTAGCACTGACATCATGTAGTGCTCACTGGAGGGACAGATCATGATGCTGAGGCTCCAATACTTTGGCCATCTCAGGAGAAGAGAAGACTCCCTGGAAAAGACCCTGATGTTGGGAAAGTGGGAGGGCAAGAGGAGAAGGGGACGACAGAGGATGAGATGGCTGGACAGTGTCACCGAAGCAACCAACATGAATTTGACCCAGCTCTCGGGAGGAAATGGAAGACAGGAGGGCCTGGTGTGCTCTTGTCCATGGGGTTACAAAGGGTTGGACACAACTAAATGACTAAACAACAACAACAACAAAACTTTAAAAAACAAGAGCAATATTGCTTGGTGAATGTGAGGGTCCGTTTGTCTTCGCCTCCCCAGAACCCAATAAAACAGGAGACGCTTTTGTACCAAACAACTTGTCTTCATTTATTAACTTGGGAAAGGGTATAGAAGTATCTATTAAACTGGGGATAAACTTCTCCTGAGGGAGCAACGGCTCAATCAGGGGCACCCAATCTTCGTCAAACGGATTACTTGACTTTGAAGCCCATGGACCGGCCTGAACCCGTGAGGGTTCTTCGGGTTCGAAGTCGTCTGGATCTGGCATCAATAGTGGGGTGGCCTCTTCATACCCTGCATATCCCCAGGATACATGGTTCTCCGCCCCTGCGTCTCCCCAGGGTCCTGATAGCAACCCAGTTTCCTCAATTCCTCCAGATGCCATCGTCTCTTTTCTTCTCTCTCTTTCTCCACTCTCTTCTTCTCCTCAACCAACTTGCGCCGCCACTCTCTGGTCTCTCTTTCTCCCCAGTAAGAGGGGCATACTACCATTTCTCTCCTTCTCTTCTCCTCAGCCTCCCTCCTAGTGAGACGCACCTGTTCCCACTGGCTGGTCCAAGGGTCTTGGATGGACACCCATTCCCATCCACCCTTGTCCACGTCACTCTGGCTAGTGACTTCCCCCGCAGCTCCCTCCTCTGGCTCCTTCCAACCTCTTCCCGCCCAAACCTGAGGAGTCTGGGTCGCTATACTTAACCCCTTCATGCCCCGTTCTAAATCAATAGTATCCACTGCCTGGTGTAACATCCGGGGTGGAAATGGCTTGGGTGCTGTCTGGGTGCCCACGGAGGCTCTAGGGCGAGACGGCACTCCCAACATCACCTCACGACCCGGGGAGCAGGTATCACAGTGAACATGTTTAATTTAGTCAATTGGTGTCATTTTTTAAAAAATTTTGGAATAAACAGCAGGATTTGCAAGTAATGGCACGTGGGTTGATGGCCTAGTAGCACATTTGCTATTAGCTCTTTCCAAAGTGATTGTTGTTTTAAAGTTATCTTCTCAGATCTAGCCCCATTCACAGATGGACTACAATTCCCATAATGTGGTTGTTGATACTGTAGTAGGGTACAACATACCTAGAAACTATCAAGTTGGGAAAGACTGTCTATCCTCAGCCATGGGATCTCATTTTACCACTCATTGTATTATGTTAACCATCTAGACTACTCTTCTCTCTCTCCTTTCCACCTGCATCGACCCTCACCAAGTAGCCATATCCTTTTGCTCCCTAATTGTACACAATCATTTGGTACTAATAAGCAGATGGAAATACATTTTAAATATACAGTACCCTTTAATGTAATGCCTTACATTATGAATATTACGAATATTGGGATGTGCAAGTAATCTCATATTTTACTTTTCCTAGATGTGACCCAAAAAGTAAACAACAGAGATATGAAGCAGTGGCAGTCATATCTAGAGATGAGCGTAAACCTGAAAAACAATGTTTCATGATGGTTTGTGGTTATCAATGGAACATGAACCAAGTGATAAACTAAACCAGTTTGCAATTCAGTTTTCCATTTGTGCCCAGTGGTGGGGGCCTACCTGCTCCTATCACACTTCTGCCATGCTGCTGCCACTGCTGTGCCACTGTTCCACTGTCATGCTGCCGCTGCTGCAGTTGTGCAATGATAAGGAACCTAGGTGCTGCCTCTGCACTGGCACTCTGATAAGTTGAGTAGCAGGCACATGTGTAGAAGGCAGAGAACGGCTTCCCTTCCAGGGGCCTGTGTGTTGCCTGTGCATACGCATCTGACCCCCCAGCTGATTAGTTGGACTGCGGGCACATGTGCAGGGGCAGCAGCCCTGGTTTCTGGAAGAGAAGCTGGCCTGCTATCTCTGACGATGGCAACAGCAGTGGAGGTGGCAGCAATAGCAGCGGCAACAGGACCAGGTAAGGATGTGACAGATGTTGTGAGAAGGGGGCATCCAGGCATCTGTTTTGCCAAAACAAAACAAATTCACAAGGGGAAAAAGTTCAGTGCTTCATTTTGTTTCAGCAAAACACGATCCCCAGATTGGGTCACAAATTGAACCACAAACCAGTCTGATTTGTCAGTTTTTCTGGTTCATTTTTCAGTTTATGCCATGTCTAGATCCCTGTGTCCTGTGACATTTTGTTAGGCCCCTCAGCACACTCCAAAGCCCTCTGAAAACCCACAAAAGAAAGGCTGTTCCATGTTTAAGCCTATAAATCCCATGGATGTTACTTGGTAATAAGCCACACCAAACTCAGCATGCTTCCATCTTGCCACAGATACCAGCTAAAAGATTCAGAGATTGGTTCAAATAGCTGTTGCAGCAGGAAAGGAAATGTAACCCTTCTGCCCTTAGCCACTACATGGAACTATTGGGTGGAGTGACTCTGGAAAGTGGCTACAAGCCAAGAACGCTCAGATAACTTCCCCCAGAAGTCATCTGAAGGCAAGAAGAACTAGGCTCTGAGGGAGCAGATCTAGTCTGCCTCTTTGAAGCCCAATCCCTTGCCTCTTAGTTGCTGAGCAGATTGCAAAAGTAAAGACCCAAGTTCTCAAAACCGAAGTTCCCTCTATGGATCATGCCAGGGAAGACAGGCAGCAGCGCCTTCACTCCTGAGAGGTTCGTGAAATGGGATGGGTAGGGTGTAAGATTGTCCGCACATTTTCACTGGCTCCCCATGTGTTTTTAGCAAAGGTTCGAAGTATCTGTAATCTTCTTCCTTCCATGCTCTGACCTTGCTCGCTATTTCTGTAACAGTGTTTTTTAAATGGTAAAATTACCCAGCAATGTAGAAAAAGTGCAAAGCAAAGCTGTGGATATATGATAAATAGATGTTTACTGTCTACATTAATAACTTCCCACACGCAGCCCATAGCTGGTGGAAATGACAAATGGAGGTTCGGAAAGGGTTGCCATTTCCCCATGATCTAATGATTCTGTCCATGTCTGCTGTATGATTTCTTTCCTGAGAAACATATTTTTATGTTATTGAAAAGCATGCCTCTTACTTCTCTTGTCCACCAGCCACAGCCAAACCCTTGTTCCCTTTTTCTTTGGGCAAGTAGCATCAAATCAGCCAACAAAACCATGGCAAGAATCCTACTGAGTAGTTAGATCAGCGGAAGTGTCCTGGCTATAAATTGTAGTATTGAATCTTTGCTAAGGTAGTCAATGAGCTGCTGCTGGTATTCCTCCTCGTGCACCAACTCATGCTGCTGCAGTTTATGCCACTGCGCTTAAAGCTGGCAAAACTAACAGCATTCTGACTGACATCTATACCTACTTTATCAAGATGCTTCAGGTGGGCTTCCAGCAAAAAAAAAAAAAAAATGGTCTACCTTTCTTGATGCAAGAACCATCTAAATCAAGATTCAAGTGTCTGAACTCACAGAAATGTCATCATTTTGCAGAAAGACAACCATGAGTTTAGTCATAGTTAAATATAGAATATGTCAGTCCAACTAGATACAAATTAGAATGTCTTGGCAGAAATTCACATGGACAGAACAAAGCCTTTACTGATTGGAAACATACACCCTCTTATAAGCATATTTAATTTGCCCCCTTATAGGGAAACACATTTCCAGTCAATAAAGTCTTTACCCCCTCTATAAGCATATGTGGGGTTCCCAATGTGGTGTAATGGGTAGAGTGCTGGACAAGGACTCTGGAGTACAGGGTTTGAATTGCTGCTCAGCCATGAAAACACACTGAGGAAGCAGAACTGGTAAAACCAGTCCTTGAATATCTAACTTACCTTGAAAACCCTGTTAGGGTTGCTATTAGACATGGGCACTTCATATTCGTATCTATGGATATGTATTCATTTATTTTATTGGACTTCTACCCCACCCATCTAGACCAAAGTTCTACTCTTTATGTAATACAAATTTGTATCTAGGGACATGAAATGCCCAATGGCCCAATTCCCAACCCCAGAATTGGCCAGCCCACTCACTGGGCTCTGCGCAGCTCCGGGGTCCTTCTTTGGTGGTGGCGCACCAATCCTGGCAGGGGCCTGTTCAGCCCTTCCCCACCTCCCTGTGCAGCCAACCGCTTTGGTGCGGAGGGTGAGATGGCAAGTCTCCCTGCTCAGCCGATAAGTACTGGATTCACATTTTGTATGCCTAAATTTGAATATGAAGTGCCCATGTCTAGTTGCTATAAGTCAGTTCTGACTTGACAGCACATAACAACAACAAACAATAAACAACAAACAACAACAACATAAGCATATGTGGATTCTAAAGGTAAAAAAGGTAAAGGTTCCCCTTGACATTTTAGTCATGTTCGACTCTAGGGGGCGGTGCTCATCCCCGTTTCCAAGCCGTAGAGCCAGTGTTTGTCTGAAGACAATCTTCCGTGGTCACATGGCCAGCGCGGTTATACACGGAACACTGTTTACCTTCCCACAGAGGTGGTACCTATTTATCTACTCACATTTACATGCTTTCGAACTGCTAGGTTGGCGAGGAGCTGGGACAAAGCGACGGGAGCTCACTCCGTCGCGTGGATTCGATCTTACGACTGCTGGTCTTCTGACCCTGCAGCACACAAAGGCTTCTGTGGTTTAGCCCGCAGCGCTACCACGTCCCTATGTGGACTGTAGCGCACTGGAATAGTTGATACTTTGCAGATTACATAACAAACTGCCTGGAAAACTTCTGACAGCAGGTAACACTAAATAAATAAATAAATAAATAAATAAATAAATAAATAAATAAATAAATAAATAAATAAATAAATAAATAAATAAATAAATAAATAATGATTGATTGATTGATTGATTGATTGATTAATTACTTTTAAAACAAAGCCACTTTCTTGCTTTTTTAAAGGTATTGTTCTGTAACATCGCTGTTAAAATATCCTCACACATTATTAATCCAGTCTCAGAAACTGGTCCTTGCCTAATTCTCTGCAACCAGCTGTAACAATGAATGACTGATAGTCACTGAATAGTGTGGCCACTTACCGGTCAAGCAAAAGACATATGCAAATTGATATGTGTCATAAGGAAAACTGGAAATTATTTTTGCAATTTAAACTGAATTACAATGCATCTCATTCTCTTGGTGTGAGCAAGAAGGAAAAGAAAAGGAAGTGGGTTGATGGCCACACAGACAGACAGACCTACAAAGAAAGGCAAAGCTAAGATGCTCATGTAACAGCTGAAAAAAGGGACACAGCTTTGAACAAATAATAAAGCCTTTCCCCAGGCAGGTCCCTTGACATGTTTCAAACTGCAGCACTCATCTGCCCCAGCTAGCACGGCCAGTGGCTCAGAATGATGGGATATATAGTCCAAAACTATTATGGGGACCCAGATTGGGGAATGTTGGATCTAAATCTGCTCAGGAATTCAGCCTAGACATGAGGAATAGAAAAAGATAAGCCTGAAGGTGGATGACTTTCTATTAACAAGCAACAGATACTAAACTAACTGTCACTGGAGTAGTAGGTCTAGACCAAGATAAGATCCTTTATTTATAAATATAAGAATTGTGCTCCATCAAGTCAATTCTGACTTATAGTGACCCCTTTCGGTTTTTTTTAAGTAGAGAGTACTTAGAAGTGGTTTACAATTCCCTTCTTTTGAAAGCATCCTGAGACTGGACAGCTTGTCCAAGACCACACAGGCTGGCTCTTTTCCTAGGAAAGACAACGGGGAATTGAACTCCCAACCTCTGGCTCCACAGCCAGATACTTGAACCACTGAGCTATCCAGCAAGCCTGATCCTTTATTTATTGGAGCTTATTCCCCTGCTTATAGATGACCAGATGGGGCCAATGGTGTTGCTTCCCATTCACCCCTGTCCTGGAATCCAAATTTGTTTATTATTCTAATGTAAACAGACAAATGGATACAAACATACAAACACACTCCTTGGAAAAAGTCCTGCAGTCACCCTCATTCATATGTGAATCTAATCAGAACCCTTCTTATTCTCACCCTCCCATATCCCCTCTGATAACTTCTACAATACAGTACAGAGACCACTTCCCGTGTGCCACCCAAAGCTAAACACATGAACGGAACTTTTCTTCAAAGCCCAGGCAACTGGCGGTTGCTTTTTGCTCTTGCTAGCAGTAGTGGAAAAACAGTAGTCTTGGTGGAGATTGCAGATGGACGAGGCTTTCACTTCCACCTCCTCTTCTGAGATGTGTGTTTGTATGGGGAAGTGTATATGTCATATATGTGAGTATGCATGCATAGTGCCAAGGTAGCCTTCAGCTGCCCAGGTGTGGCTGTTCAACTCCAAAAAGATTATATATTCTGGCCTTATGCCTTCCACATGTTTCTGAGTCCTGCCCAGCTGCAGTTACTGGTTGGGCTGAGTCACATTTGTTTCATTTTGTTTGTCACCGTTGGACCCTTTTGGGATTTGTGCCCCCATCTTTTTCCTTTTCCTCTTCACGATGCACCATTTTGGGGCAACAAAGGTCAAGAGGGACCTCATAGGTGACTTATGATAATTGTAGCCTCTCAACTGCTCTGCGAATCTAAATTCCTCCCTGACATTTCCAGGCTAAGGCTCCCACTGACTCAGCTGCCACTGGTGATATTTAAACAAGGATTATCTCCTTTGTGGTTCCTTTTTTTTTCCTTTTGCCTATAAAAAACAATAAGGGAGACTTATTTTAACACTTTCCTGTGATCTTCCTTTTGTGTAGGAGACATGTCTGACTGGACTCCTGCCAAACCTCTACTCTCTTCGCTACTAGCTGGGAAAAAGAAGCCCATTCCAACGACTGATTCTTGCCATCACAATCAAGGCACCAGGAGTGGCATAGGAGTTACTGTGGACGTGGAGACTCTGTCATCCTGACAATCCTCATAGCCACACTTACAAGGAAATTCCAAAAAAAAAAATGCAATTATTTTTGTGGATCCATTTCCCCCTCTCCCTCCCTCAAATATGTAGGCACACATACACAAATATATCAAGATTATATTCTGGCCGGGGAAAGCCAACTATTCTGAGAACTGTAGTGGGAAGAGATCAGGTCATTGTCCTGGATAATAACACAATCCTGATGCTTTGAATCCTGAAACTGCAGGGCAGAGGCAGGGAATCTTCAAAGGCCACACGGCACTTCTGTTGTGTTGTTCTCATATACCAGATGAGAATGCGCAAAGATTTTCCCCATTCCTCAAGTAGCATTTGGTCAGCACCTGGAAAACTGGGGTTTGCCAATTTCTATAACTGCAGAAAATGGAACTGTTGCTTTGTTACTTGGACTAGTAATGGTGGAACCATGTGATGAGTTGCTTTCATCTCTGTGAGCAATTAGCTGTCCTATGCTTTCTCTGTGTGCACACACATGCATGAGTCCCATGCATGTTTACCTTTGCAGGGTGGACACACACCAAAGATTTTTTTTTGCACAATTTGTGGAAAGCAAAACAAGCAAAATACTCAGTAATTCACTCTCATTCTAGAGCTGAGGACTCTTTGGTGGGCCTGAAAATCCTGCTGAGATACCCTGTCTCGGTTAAGAAACAAGATATTGGTGAGGTCCCCACAGCAATATTTGTATTTCCCTGTGCAGGCCAGGGAGGCAGTGATGTTAGGGAGTGTAGCCACACCTCTGGTGTCAAGGAAACCCAAGAGGGATTGCAGAAAGAGGGTTATATCTGCTGCTCCAAACCGTTGGCAAGCCTAACCAAACCCCATAACTGGCCCAGCACATAATTCACCAAGAGTACCTGATGCATTTATCCTAGCAGTGTCCCCAGCACAAGTTCTTAGAGGGACAGTTGGGGCTAGGTTTCCAATCAAAGACCACTTTGTGGGACAGGGTAGAGCTGGTGAGGTATTGTCTGAACAAGAGGAACAAAGGTCTTTCAAAGACCTTATCAGAATAAATGGTTCACTCTAAGCTTTCCCAGGTGCTGTAATGTTGAGGCTGCCTTACAACTTCGATCCTCCACCACTTGCCAGAACACAATGAGAAGAATACCAGGCCTGAACACCATAAGTAGAAAGAATGAAACTGCAATAGAAAATGTCTGACTTAACATTTGCTCTGACACAGCTAAGTCTAGTGTCACCAAGTTACTCAACTACAGTGCCTCCTAGTGACTGAGCTATGTCACTACACAATCCATGCAAGTACTGACTTCCTTTGAAATTGTTCTTTCAGTTTGTGTACTTAAAAAAAACCCTGTTGGCTTTGAACTCTAGTTTTCATAGTGTTTCCATCCCCATTTGCAAACAAAATAATACAATAATTTAAAAGCTCAAATCCATGAAAAATGAGCTCTAACCATTTAATCAAGTGGCCGTTTTCAGTGACACTGAAAAGTGTGGATGCCTAGTGGGCAACATATGTCCAGCTCCATCATGGTAGCTCACCTTTGGCCTGGCAGGAGAAGATGTGTAACTCATCTTCTCATTCTGCTCCAGGTGAGGTCTGTAGGGACTGGGAAACTTTTGGCCGCCGTTGCACTTTTAAAAACCACAATGGTATTACCTTAAAAACAAAATGAATCGCTCTCCTTTTTTAAATCCTTAGGAGAGCTAGCAGAGCATGAGGATTAGGCTAGGAAAGGGTTTAGTAGAATATTATTGCTCCAAAGTTGCTCTAAAAACATAGCAAATGTCACTTTCATTCTGATCCTAAATACCAGCCAAAAGAAGAAAAAGAACAATGAAAAGAAAGAATTCCCCCCCCCAAAAAGAAACACACATACTGTATTATAACCCAAAGAAATAGAGAAAAGTGGCATTACTAAGAAGATAAATGAGAGAGATTTTTAAAACTCATACGAAAGAGGGATATTGCAAGAGTGCTTGGCTCAACCCAAAAAAGAACTAAGAGAGTGCTTCGGGTGGAAGCCTCAACCCGGTGGCCTTCAGAGATGCTCCCAAGAAAAATGGTCAGGCACCATAGGAGGTCACGTTTAGCACCTAGTGAAAACTTATTTCAAGAACATAAGAAGCCCCTTGGTGGACCTAAGGCCTATTTGATTTTGCATTTCCCGCAACAGCAACTTGATGCCTCTTGCTTGGGAAACATCAAGGGGAATATGGAAGAAATAGGGTTTCTCTTTTGTTCATAAGGGCCTGTTTCTGGAGGCATTTTACTTTTGATTTATTTCAGCTTGTCTCCTGGTAGAGTTGCACCAGCAGTGCAGATATTCTAGTGTGGAGTTTTTCTGGCATAGCCATGATAGGATGTTGGCAGTTCTCCTGGAACCTATCTTGAGATGTGACAGTGTAATAAAGTTTCCATCATGTTCCAATGACCCCCCCCCCAAAGCTGGCGGATTGTACCAATGCTTGGAAAATTCACTTTTTAGACTACAATTTTTCTTACACCGGGGGCTAGGCAAGCTGTTGGACTACTGCTCTCATCAGTCCTATCCAGCATAGCCACTGAATGAATGAGATGAAAACTGTAGTTCAGCAACTACAGGGGCCTCATAAACTGCCCACACTGTGTTACAGACTATCTGTTGCAGTGGTTCCCAACCTTGGATCCCCAGACATTCATGGACTGCAACTCCCAGAAGCCCTTACTTGCACAGCTAGTACTGAAGGCTTCTGGGAGTTGCAGTCCAAGAATATTTGGGGATCCAAGATTGGGAACCACTGATCTATTGCAATGCTGACTCCATCTTTCCTAAGCCTGATTCATTTATTATCCATTATTTGTTCGTTCCTCCTGTTTTGTGCTTCTATCTCTGTGATGACTCATGACTGGAAAAGCCTCCCCTCTTTCAGTAATGATGTGTCACTGGAGACCAAGACCACTGTCATCCACACTATTGTATTTCTGATCACCATTTTTGGGTGTGAAAGCTAGACAGTAAGAAAAAGCTGACAGGGGAAAAAAAAAGTTGATTCATCTGAAATGTGGTGCTGGAGAAGAGCTTTGTGGATACCCCCAACTGCCAGAAAGACAAAAAAAGTGGGTCCTGGATCAAAACAAGCCTGAACTATCTCTGGAGGCACAAATGCTGAAAATGAGGTTGTCCTACTTTGGCCACATCATAAGATAGGATTCACTGGAAAAGACAATAATGCTTGAAAAGGTTGAAGGCAGCAGGAAAAGAGGAAGACCAAATACGAAATGGATTGACTCTCTAAAGGAACCACAGGTTTGAGTTTTCAAAAGCGAAGCTGAGGAGGACAGGGCATTTGAGTGATTGCTCATTCACAGGGTCACCATTAGTTGGGGGCAACTTGATGGCGCATAACAACAGCTCTGAGCAAGGCAGAGGGCAAGACTCCATAGGAAGACAATACTATGTGAGCCTAGTGGTTAGCAAAGTTAAAGTCTATGAAATCAGGCTGTCTGGGTTAACACACCACACAGAAATTTTCAATACAGTGTTTCATAATGTAAAAGTGACAATTTGGGTCTATGTGATTGCAATGCAGTCCATATCACTTCCCCTGTGGTATAGGGAAATCATCACTAGAAGTAGCCCTTCATTTGAAAGCAACTGAGGAACAATTTATTTTTTAAATTGGCTGAGAGCAAGTCTTGCGGCATCTGCTGAGGAGCACATTTCCTGGTAAGTGCTCTATGTAATTGGCTGCATAACCTAAATATCTCTGTGTATGTCCAGCACTCGATACACTGTCTTCATCACCATTTTAGATTTCCAAAGGAAATGAAAAGATCAAGATGCATGGAGGGAACCTCTAATGTCTGTGACAACAATGAACAACAAGGCTTGCTATGTGCATAAGTGAACAGCAAGACCAGGTTGGTACCCAGAAAAATATTGTGGTGGACTAGGGTAAGTTGGGCTGAGCAGGGGATGCAAGGGGCAAAAGAAGTTTCAGAAAGGTAAGCTTCTTTCCCTAGATTAGATTTCTAAAAGAGAAATATATTTTGCATTAACATTTCCTTCCATAACAGATGTCTTAAGAAATAAGACTTATGGACTCAAATCTATTAGAGGAAACAGCAGGATTTAGTTTTAATTCACTCTACCATCATAATTAGTTGTCTGTTATTTTTAGGTCTATTATTATTAAATTTTTAGTATGCCTGTTTATGTATTTATCAGGTTGTTGGGAATTGGAGGAGGATGTATTGTTTATGTTTGTTGTTAATTACCTTGAGTAGTGCATGGCACTAAGTCAAGAAGTATATGAATGAATGAATGAATGAATGAATGAATGAATGAATGAATGAATGAATGAATGAATGAATGAATGAATGAATGAATGAATGAATATTTTAATGTTGAAGTCAGCACACATGGTTTCAGCCTTATTGTAATTTCATATTATGTTCCCACTTACTAGTAGAAGTGTATTTTTACTACTAATTGACCAAAAGAAATAAGGAAACTAATTTCATTCAACTTCCATCAATTAAGGGGTGGGATCATGTGGTTTGTTTGTCAAGAATGAATGAACTTTCTTCTCATATTTCTTCTCATACTCATGCCAATGAAAAGTTACAACATGATGAATGAGTTCTAGAACAAAGGCAAACAGACACCAGGTTTTCAGGATGTGTATTCTCAAAGGCTTTCATGGCCGGGATCTGATAGTTGTTGTGGGTTTTCCAGGTTGTATGGCCCTGTTCTCAAGGTTTTTTCCCCCTAAACTTTTGCCAGTCTCTGTGGCCTGCATCTTCAGAGGACAGGAGTCAGAACTCTGTCTGTGCTCTGTTGCAGTTTGTTGGATAGTTGAGTATAGCTGTGGGATCAGCTTTTGTTCTTTTCAGGAGATTGGGTGATTATGGTGATCAGCGTGGTTTTGTTGGGGGTATATTGTTGTGATAAGGGAGAGAGATGATCTGTCACTGTGATTGATGGGTGTCGTTAACTGGTCTTTTGTGTGCAGTGATCACTGGTCCTTGTGGCTGGGTAGAGTTGACGTTTTGCAAGCTGTATTTTTCAGTGCTGGGAGCCAGGCTTTGTTGAGTTTTAAACTTTCTTCTTTTTTGTTGAAGCTCTGCTGGTGTTTGTGGATTTCAATGGCTTGTCTAACATAATGATTACTGATGTTGTCCAGTACTTCAGTATTTTGAAATAGAATTTCATGTCTAGCTTTTTTAGGGCATGTTCAGCTAATTCACTAAGACAAGCTTTTTGTGGTTCCAGTATATACCCCCTCATCACTGCAGGAGTATACCGGATAGCTTGCAGTTGTGGCCAGGTATATATTGGAACCACAAAATGCAGTATTCACACCAGAATCAAAGAACATGAGAAACACTGTAGACTAAAACAACCGGAAAAAACGGCAGTAAAAGGACAAAAGCTGATTTCACAGCTATCTATATTCAACTATCCAGCAAACTGCAACAGAGCACAGACATAGTTCTGACTCCTGTCCTCTGAAGATGCCAGCCACAGAGAATGGTGAAACGTTAGGAAGAAAAACCTTAAGAACACAGCCAAACAGCCTGGAAAACCCACAACAATCATTTTCAGGATGTACTTTGTTTTATTACCAGAACTTTGAAATCCACCCATCTGAGTCTCAGTGGCAACTGGTGCCTACTGCAGATGGTGAGGCAGAAGGTATAACCAATACTAGGTAAAACCAGGGGAAGAGGGAACATTCTCTCTCAATTTCTATCTTTCACTCACACAAACACCAGCAGATGAATAGTACTTCTGAACATGCCAGAACTACAGATTAAAGAAGCACAATCCATGCTGCTATGCTGTCTGCTCTTCCCACAGGCTTTTGAAAACATGAGCTCCCAAAACCCAAAGAGCTGAGGCAAGACCAACAATTAGTATTTGGTATAAGGTACAGTATGTTCTGTGGCTTGTGTAGGCCTTGCTTTCTCCTTCTCTTCACCTAGCCATCAAGGGTATCCTCTCAGGGGAACGGCAGTGAAGCTCCTGCTGCTGCCCCTCCTCCAGGATCTGTGGTCACTTTTCCTTATGGTAGGGGGAACTCTGCCTGACTTTCTCCACAGCTGGGAAATATTCCTCTTTTTGGACTACATTTCCCACAACATCCTCAGCCACCTTGGCCATTGACCTGCATGACCGGTGGGGAATTCTGGGAATTTTGATCAAACACCTTAACTTTCCCAACACCTTAACTTTTGAATCTTCCTGCTCACAGAAGGCCTAAGGAGGAGTCATAGGCATAGCTCATTAACAAAGTAACTAGCCTGTGAGGCCCGGGGCCTTAATGCAATGTATTTAAATGGGTAAATAACCACAAACAGAATCCTGTGTAAGCCATAAGCGTGCATGTCACAGCATAGATAAAAGGGAGTGGCAGGAAGCAGTGTGTCTCTTGTCGTAGCTCCTATCTCAGTGTCACATTCAATTTAAGCAAACACAGCCCTCAATGAAGAGGCTTGAGTTGGCTTGTGGATAAGCAGTGCCCGGTAAATGCAGAGACAGCTGGCTGTTGATTCCGGCTGCCCTTGACGCAATGCTTGCTTTCAGTGACAGCACTAGGAGGGAAAGGGCTCTAATAACCCACTATTTAAATGGCAACTGTGCTAATTTGCACTGTTTTGGGAACGGGCTTATTGGTCAGGGAACCATTGTGGGCCACTCCAACCTTCTGTGAACCTGTCACTCTTTATCACTTGTGGCAGTTGCACACATGCTGGACAAGGGGATAGGCAGGTGAGAGGGAAATCAGAATGCACAGGGTTTTGAAGATGAGAAGAACATGAAGAATTTACTCTTGCCCATTCCTTATGCCCCAGATTAGATTAGAGTCTGAAAAAGGAGGGTGCTGGTGCAAAAAGAAGAAACACTTTTTTCCCCAAAGTCTTGCCACTTTTGAACAAGGTGCTGCTATTCCCAGCCTTGATTCAAATGGACAAAACGACCCCAGACTGGCTCACAAAGAAGGGCTCCACAACATGAAAGTGAACAAAGAACATCCTGAGATGTCTCTAGATGGAGAGGGAGGGAGTCTCCCCAAATTCTAGCAGAGGTGAGGTTTCTTGACAATGCAATTAGCCAATTTCTTTGAAGCTTTTTGGTTTGCTTACTGAAGCACCTGAATGCTGCCCTTCAACAAATATTTTGGTAGTTCACAAGAACACAAAAGTAGCAATAGCATCAGGTGAAACTGAACCACACTGCAAGTACGGTCAGCCCTCCTAGCAACATTTACAATAATGTACATGCGTAATGAAAATGCATCTGCCCTCCCCTCCAAAAGAAATATGGCCACATACAGCATATTCCAACAGTGGTGCTTTACAGTACTTAGACCTGGAGGTTGCAAGAACATGGATTAATTTGACCAGATTCCTTCTGTCAAAGCCAATCACAACTGGTGCACCACTCTCAGCTGATGAAAGGCATTCCAAATCACAGAAACCATTTGGATCCCAGGAATAAATGTGAACACTCCCAGCATATAGATGTGCTCCTACTGAACATGTATAAAATTGTCGATAACCCCATGAACCCCATTACCTGCACAGATGAATCATATAACCCATACTATCTCTTATCTTATCAGGATTGAACTTCAATTTGTTGGACCTCATCCAGGATTTCACTTAGTCAAAGTTCAAGGTTTTGACAGTCACATACAAAGCTGTCCATGGTTTGGGACCATGTTACTTGTCAGAATGCATTTCCTTAATGTCATCGGTCTGACCCACAAGATCATCTCAGGAGAGGCTGCTCCAGGTGGCCACCCCAAGGGAAGCCCATAAATGTATTTGCGAAGGCTTTCATGGCCGGGATCTAATGGTTGTTGTGGGTTTTTCGGGCTCTTTGGCCGTGTTCTGAAGGTTGTTCTTCCTAACGTTGCACCAGTTTCTGTGGCCAGCATCTTCAGAGGACAGCACTCTGTGCTCTGGTGTAGTTGGCTAGGGAGTGCAGTATTTATGGCTGTGAGATAGGCTTTTGTCTATGGCTGTGAGGTAGGCTTTTGCCCATAAATCCTCTACAAGAAGTAGGGCCTTCTTTGCAGTGGCTCCAAATTTATGGAACCAGCTTCTGGAGGGGCTTCGCCTAGTCCACTCCCTGTGGACTTTTAAGAAGCAATTAAATACATTGTTTTTCAGGGAAAATAATGTCTTCTTGTTGTTTTTAACCTACACCAACTGACCACCTTGCCCCCCTTTTTTATTTCCCCTCTTCTTCCTTTCTCTCTTTTCCTCCATCTCCTCTGGCATTAGTTGGTGCCATAACCTTATTGCTGTTGGTTTTAATTTCTTTATTTTTATTATTGTTTTCTACTTTACCTGTTGTAATCGCCCCAGTGTTGTGCTGTGATACTAATGGGAGTGGGATACTCAATCAATCAATCAATCAATCATCAATCAATCAATCAATCCAGGATTTTGTTTTTGTTTGAATGGCTTTTCTCTTTCTCCTGGAACTAGTGAGGCTGTCAAATAGCCAATTAGGTTTGGCAGGATGCCAGCTAACTCTGGGAAGCTGCCTACCTCTGAGATCAATGAATGCGCTTTAGCCCTCACCTCTTATAGAAAACAATCCTGGAAGGAAGCACTTTGTTCAGTTTCTTCCAGATTTGTCAAATCTCTGAGCTAGACCCTCCAGAACATACAATACAGCATCTGCAATCTTCAATAGTTTTCCCATTAAGACACAATGTTCATCCTAATCTATCATCATCTGAAGGCAATTTCGCAAATTACAGAGGCAAACAACTGAGGGCTTTCTTTGCCAGTGATAGCTATACTACCCATTACATTAAGTGAAATAATGTCATGTGGGAAACAAAAAACAAAAAAGGAGATATAATAATGACAAGAAATCTTATAAGATGATGTTTGAAGAATTGTTTCCAATCTGTGGCCCCTTTCAAATGTGTCAGGGTCCCCAAGGGGGCCATATGGCCCTCATTAATAATGGCTGGTTTAGACTGTCTAAAACACAGGTAGGGTGGGATGTCTAGATGTTTTTGGACTGCAATTCCCATAAGGCTTATCCACCATGACAAATAGTGGAGGGTGACAGAAGCTGCAGTTCAACAACATTGGGAGAGCCACACATTTCCCATCCCTCACCTTAAACATATATGGTCATCCATATATTGCTATCTACTATTTTTCGCTCCATAAGACGCACCTTTCCATAAGACGCACCAATTTTTAGGAGAAGAAAACAGGAAAATATAATCTGTTTTCTTCGCTCCATAAGACGCACAGACTTTCCACCCCCCTGTTTTGTGGGAAAAAAGTGCGTCTTATGGTGCAAAAAATACGGTATATTGCTATCTCTTACTCTGGATAGATAGATATGGATTGTATTTAGCTCTAGAATGAAAACCACAGCACATGTAAAGCACATACTTTCTGTAATGCTGTCAACCTCCTTTTCTGATGTATACTGACTGCAAACTGAGATTTGGGTTTCTAAGGTTAAACATTACAATAATACTGATGCAAATAATTTTTGAATGATTATCCTGGAAATGTCAACAGAGGGAAATGTGACCATAATTTGCAGCCTGCCAATAGATTTACACAGATATTTTTAGTCATTATTTGTTCAGAGAACATGTTGTTGCTTTTGTGGATGACGTTGCACTCCCCTTATGTCTTCTTCTACTACTCCCCCCCCCCTTCTTTTTAAATTGGTATTAGTCACTAGGCCTGTTAATAGTTCAACATCATCATGTCAATTATGGCTTTCCACAATTGCTGAGTTGAAATCTGTAATTGCTACCCCTCTCCCACATCTGTTATTTCCATGACACGAAATGCCTGATGATCATTGGTACAAGATGTTTACACTGACAGGTGGCCGGAAAACAATCAAGTGAAGAAATGGCAGATGTGGCAGATCCCTATGGCTTCCTATCATGACATCTATGTTACCAGGGTATGAATAGTCAATTAAAGCAGGGCCGGGTAGTCTCAAAAGTGGAGGGGGCCATCTCTTCTCTCTGCTTTTTTATGTTCTTCTTTCTTTGCAGTGGTTCTTAACCTTTGTTACTCGGATGTTTTTGAACTGCAACTCCCAGAAACCCCAGCCAGCACAGTTGGTGGTGAAGGCTTCTGGGAGTTGCAGTCCAAAACTCCTGAGTAACCCAAGGTTAAGAACCAGTGCTACTCCCAGAACCAGTGCAACTCCCAGAAGCCTTCACCACCAGCTGTCCTGACTGGGGTTTCTGGGAGTTGCAGTTCAAAAGCATCTGAGTAACAAAGGTTAAGAACCACTGCTTTATAGGACCAAGGAAGTTGCTCTCTCTGTTCCACCACCTTTGCAGGTGCACCTGATGGGAATACAAGACAGGGCTTTCTCTGGTGCTGCTCCCAGACTCTGAAAAGTCCCTCCCACAAGAGACCCATCATTACTATCCTCCTGCAGGCTTCAAACAGGCTTTTCCTTAGTGTCTTCTGTCTTTCTAGGAGAGGTTTTAAAATGAGATGATTTGCATGTTGTTGCTTCTAAATCTGTTTTAGTAATACTTTGCCTAACATTTTCAATATAATGTTAGTAATTCATTTAATATTTGAATAATTCACAGTTTCTAGCTTTATGTTTTAATGATGTAAGCTGCCTTGGGTCCTTTTTTAGGAGAAATGTGATAAACAAACAAACAAACAAACAAACAAACAAACAAATAAATAAATAAATAAATAAATAAATAAATAAATAAATAAATAAATAAATAAATACAGTCAGAGCTCTGTACTAGAGGCCTGAGCAAAACTAGAGGGTATTCACACTTCTAGTCTACAGTTCCCAGAAGCACTCAGCCAATATGGCCAGATAATTTGGGAGCTGCAGTACAAAAATGTAACTTTTCCAAATTCTGGGTTTGAAGACCTTTTTTTAAAAAAAATTAACTAGGGGTGACAAAAAGGAAAAGGGGAATTGAGGTTAAATGGGAAGAGGAGAAACAATAACATACTAACGTCCATTCCATACATATTGCCATATCAATATTCCAAATTACTCTTTTTACTATTTTGTGCCTTCCATATTTAAGTTCTCATTTCAATATATGCTCTTCATACGCTGCCTGTTGACTCAGTCCATTTGTAGAATAAGTCCCATCTTTCTGTTGCCTTTTGTAAAGGACAGTCCTTCATCACTTCTGATAAAATGTCCATTTCCACTGTTTCCCATATCTTCTCTATAAGATCTTCTTGTTTCGGTACCATCAGACTTTTCCAATTTTTGGCATAGAGAATTCTGGCTGCAGTGACTATGTATATAACTATATATTCCTTTGTCTTATCTATGTTATCAGGTATCATACTCAATAAAAACAGTTCTGGGTTTAATGGCACCTTACAAAGCAATATTTGTTGCAACACAGCATGCACTCTTTTCCAATACTGTTTCGCTACTCTACATGACCACCACATATGATAATAGCTTCCCACACGTGCTTCACATTTCCATCACACATTTGATACATCTGTATACATCTTTGACAGTTTTTCTGGAGTCATATGCCACCTATAAAACATCTTGTATATATTCTCCTTAAAATTAGCTGATCTTGTAAGCTTTATATTATTTTGCCCTATTTTCAACCATCGATCAATACCAATATTATGCCCTATGTTTTGTGCCCACTTAATCATACATTCTTTAACCATTTCATCTTGCATTTTAATTTCTAACAGATAGTTATACATTTTCTTAACAATTTTGTCTTTTGAACCTAATAAAAGCTTATCAAATATCATTTGTTCTGAGTATAAACTTTCTATTTTGTCTTTTTTATATCTAGATTCCAGCTGTGCTCTGGACCACCAGTCTATATAGATATTCTGTGTCTCTAGCTCCTCTTTAGACCTTAATTCACCATCCTTTTTAAAATAAATCTTGATATCTTAAAAGTTTTGCTTCTGTCCTGAGATTAGGTTGTGTAAAGGCCTCAATAGGTGATACCTATACAGGTGTTTTGTGATAAATTTGTTGTATAATCTTTCTCCACATTCGCAATAAAGCTCTTCTTATCATGTGTAAATTAAAATGCTTTTGCTATTTATCCTTTTTATACCATAGATAAGCATGCCAGCCTAATTGTAAATCATGTCCTTCCAAGTTAAGTAATCTATCATTTTGCAAAGTTATCCATTCTTTTATCCAATCTAAAATACAAGATCTATAATACAGAACCCAATCTGGAAGACCAAAGCCAGCCCTCTGTTTAGCATCTTGTATTGCCTTAATTTTAATTCTTGGTTTTTTTACCTTGCCATACAAATCTCATGATTATTTTATTAAGGGTTTGAAGACCTAATTGAGGACGCTGGGCCTTCCCATTTGGTCTATGTGATACCCCTTGATTTTAAAAATCTCACCACTGATATGATGAACCTCATGTCTAAATCCAGTTTTTAGGTCCAGATAGAGTAGATCAAATGCATCAGTGAGATTTACATAAACATTGACTTAACATTCAGTGTGTCTGCTCTAGCTGAATCTCGCAACTGGGTTCAGGGCCTAATTGTTTTCGTTCAAGCTGAACTACTAAGCCCGCACCAAAGGGATCTTTAAAAACAACCAAACAGCTGTTTGTGCCATAGTCACCTTCTCCTTCTGTTTCTGCCTTCTTCTGTGCAAGCATTCCTGCACAGGAAAGAGAGTAATGATTGCATTCTCGAAGGCTTTCATGGCCAGGATCCGATGGTTGTTCTATGTTTTTTGCGCTGTTTGCCCATGTCCTGAAGGTTCTTCTTCCTAATGTTTTGCCAGTCTCTGTGGCTGGCATCTTCAATTTATAGCTGTGGGATCAGCTTTTTGTCCTTTCAGGAGATTGGGTGATTATGGTGATCAGGGTGTTTTTTGTTATGGGTGTATTGTTGTGATAAGGGGGTGAGATGATCTGTGCCTGTGATTGATGGGTGTCAATCACAGTGTAATTATTGTTTCATCAAGGGGGTGGGGAGATTTTATTCACCTTTAATTTCACTGGCTCTTTCCACAGAATCAAAGCCAAGACTGGTTTCTACTATTATGGAGATCTGCTGCTCTCAGGTAATATCTTTAATATGCACCTTGTTTAACTTTTTTTTAAAAAAAATGGGGGGGGGCTAGTGAGTCACAAAACCACACAATCAGCATGATGTCCTGGAGCAGTAAGGGACTGGTGGCAGGTTCTTTCAGTAAAAGCCAGTTTGCTTGGTGGCTTGAGAGAATTTATTGCCTTTTTCAGCTGTATCACTAGCTCAGTTGAATTACATGAAAGCAGGTATGTGTGTACTATAACTGGCTGCTGATGACACTTATGAGACCAAATCTACAAAGGCTGCCCCCTTTTTGCTTCTTCTTCAACTAATGACAACAGGCACTCTTTCCATGCACTCCTGTTCTGGCCCCAGGCTCTTGGTTATAAAAACTGTTCAGCGTGAGTCCCTGCTTCACCCTCTCCACTTCTGCATCATCCACCTGCAGCTCTGGAATATGTCACAGACAGTGATGTGAAACAGTCCAGTACTTCTCCCTCACACCCTGCTCTTAGAAACCATAAGGCTGTTGCTGTGCCTGGCTTCAGGCACTCTCCCTCAGATCACCTCTTATCAGCTGGGCTTTTTTCCCCCTCTCAGGACTGCTGACATGGCCCCTGGTGCAGCCACAGCCGCTGCCTTCTCATCTGCAGTGCTGTCCATTCCTCAAATATCATCCCCTCAAGGCCTGGTATTTTCTGCACTTCTGACCTTTGGAACCCAAGCGTGTACACCAGCTCGTCTCTACCAGCCCACTTCCCTCCCGTGGCAAAGGACAGATTGTTTGCTGCTGGGGAGAAAAAAAGAGACTGGTAGAAAAATAAGTACTGACTCCTAAGTGTGTATTGGGTGAACATGGAATGTGTGTGTGTGTTTGTGTTATGAAAAACAGTGAGCAAGAGAAAGCCACCACAAAACACACTAGAAGAGTGTTTCGTTGTTTGCGTGCAAGTACTTGTGATGCATCTTTCTTGAGTATGAGGCTGTAAGATATGCTAAAAAGCACTTTTAAAATTTTTATCTTTTTCATTTCTGCATAAAATCTAATGCTTTGTTAGGAGAACATTACTATTCACTCATACAGTTATTCTGCTTCTGTTAAACTTTTCACAGAACTGCCATTGACTTTTCTGCATATCGTGGCCATTTGGTAGCTTCAGTGACACTGTCCAACCATCTCATCCTCTGTCGTCCCCTTCTCCTCTTGCCTTCACATGATATACTTGTAGATTTATAATTTTTGTATATTACTCATACATCCGCTTAGGAAAGTGAAGAGAATTTAACTGGGGAAACTGTAAGGCATCAAGATACCATAACTGAGCATCCATCCAGACAGTGCTTCAATATGTTATGCATCTGCTGTGAAAGCCAAGACTATGTATTGATTTTTTTCTCCAAGTGGTCTGTAACTCCTATTAGTTGTTGATCAGTATGATACATGCTGTGCTGAAGGATTATGGATTGCTGTCTTCCTTTGATTCTAATGGCAAAGGATACTTCTGAAATCTGACAGGCCTTCGAGTCAGGGGAAGGTTAAGGGGGTGACCTCTCTGAAAATGAACATTCAGAATGATGTGTGCTCTCTGTGTGTACATGTGAGAATGTGCACACACTCACATGCACTTTTTTTACCATTGAGGAGCACAGTCTCCCATGAATTGTGGCATTCTCCTGAGATCCACAAGAGAACTCTGCCTTGTGGAGAACATTCCTCAAAGCCTGACTGTTTTCTAGATATGGTATAATTGTTAGCCGTGTGTACTGTCTGCAGACAAATGTGCAAAACTGGATGGAAACAGGGATATTTGAAGGATTCCAGGGCAGCTGTGAGGTCAAACAAGAAGCTGCTGTTCATTATCCCGGGTCAGGCAGTACTTTGTTGGATCCTTCATATCCCATTTGGCAGTGTAGGGTTCAAAATGATATCCAGTGCATTGAACTGAAGAAAGGAGAAGGTGTAAGAAATATAGTTGACTGAGCTGCAGGCTCGAAAGAGAAGGCAATTGAAAGATGAACCCCCACAATAAAGCCCAAGAGACTCCAACCACTGAAGCCCTAGGAAGGGTTTGGACCAAGGGCACCCCATGGTATATTTTACTGAAAAGATTTTACACTATTATGATTGAGTGTATGTGTGATTTTGGAAGGATGATTTTCATATGGACTTTGAGTGGTCAGATTGCACTTGCTTCATAACTCCGTAAGTTATTTATTTGAACCCCCGCCCCGCCCATCTGTAGATGATTCTTTTCTTTTTGCTTCCTCAACAGGAATCATATCCATGGATGAATTGGGTTGGTCAAAATGTACAGAGCAGGTTGGTCCTGATCTTTGTGACTTTTGGGAGGAGGTGCAGAGTAGATCACAGGGCATCTACACACCCCTAGTAATCAAACAGAATGAGTGAATGTGCAATAAAATTGCACACAACTACAATGTATGAGATGCCTTTTCAAACGTTGGCAAAACGTAATTTCCCATTATTATTTTTGCCCTTAAAGCTCAATGGACAAAGCCTGTTCTGTGGCCTGCATGTGCCTTGAGGCTCATATATACCCCAGCACTCTTCCCCACTCCCACTATTCCTCAAAAAGTCCCCTTGTGCCTTCTAAGAGGCATAGAATTTTGCCATGTTTCCCCCCTCCTAGCACACTTTGCTGCCCCCTTATTTTTTTTTAATGTCGCCAGTAGAATGCACTAGACTTTTAAAAAGAAAAATGTTGGGGGTGGGGGTGGCTGTCCATGGTGATGTGGTGCTTTTAGACCTCTGCAAGTTGCTCATATGGCATAGTGGATTATCCTAAATTATTACTGTGGGATTTCTGCATGCAAAATAATTGTGTCACTCACAGGGGCAGATTTTCAGTTATTAAAGAGTTCCTACTTCAGTTCTGAGGCTTGTCAAATTCATGTGCAATCAGTCTCCTTGCACACAAGCCATGGGAGCCCCAGGACAAAGGAGAAATTATTGAAAATCTCATCCTGCCAGTAACATCACCAGCCTTCCCCAGGCATATTTTACACAACAGGATTTGGGATATTGCCTGGGAACTGACAGTCACACCACGTTTCACTATTAGCTTATAATAGTGTAACCTGATCTGAGCTGTTTAAACAGTGGACTCTATTTGCTTTACGTTGTGCCCCAAAATCAAATTGTATTAAGTAGCTCCATACAGCAGATAAGATCTGTGAAGACTGAAAAAGTTAAATGCCACAGGCAGTTCACACTGCAGACAATCCATACAAGATGCAGAGGTCAGAACAATGATCCATAAGCTATGATTCACATGAACATCATGGTCATCATTGCAAGAGCTAGGTGAAAAGATACAACTCAACGAGAGAAAACAGGCTTTCCGAATCAAAGAGTATGGGCTCAATCCCTGGTTTCTCCCCAAGAAGGGCAAGGAATGAGTCCTAAAGTACCTAGAAGCCTGGATTGCTGCTGCTAGTCAATGGAAAGCCAAGCATTCTTCAACCAGGGTGCCTCTTAGAAGCACTGGATGACAATATTCATCAGCTAGTATGCCATTTGAGAAACTAGGAGTGATGGGATTCATTCTCCATTACATTATGAGGACAGATGTTTGAGGAAGGCTGGCATAATGCTGGGCTGGATCGATCAAAGTTCTGTGTAAGCATATGGTAGCTTTTTTCATTCTAAGCAATTGCTTTAGAGCAGTGGTGTCGAACTGTGGCCCTCCAGATGTTCTTGGACTTCAACTCCCAGAAGCCTTCACCACCACCTCTGCTGGCCAGGATTTCTGGGAGTTGAAGGCCAAGAACATCTGGAGGGCCACAGTTCGACACCACTGCTTTAGAGTATGGATTGATCATTCCAGGTAGGACACCACAGAGATGGGGTGTTTGGTGCCTTCCAACTTCTGTTGCCTGCCTGCCTTTGTCTCTGGATTGTGGATCATCATGGATCCTTGCCTTTTTTGGCCTTTTCCCCTTGAGCTTCGGGGGAATTCCTCCCCCCCCCCCCAGTTTTCTGGACCATTTTTTGCTGTTGCCACAGACAGCCTGCTTGTGCCAGCCAGCATGCTTCCTTAGGATTTTTTTTATTCCTTCCCTGCTCCCTTTTCTTGTTCTTTTCTTGGATTATTTTTGTTCCTGGTTGGCTGGCCGGCCTGATGCTGCCTGCTGATGTCAAAGAAGAGAAGAGAAGACAGCAAATGGTCGAAGGAGAGAAATCTCTCCACATTGTAGTCGTTTTGATTGGAGGGACTCTGCTTGTTGCCCCTCCTTTACTTGCTTGCTAACCTTTCCAGTTTTTTTGGGTGAGGGATGTGTGTGTGTGCTTTTTATTTTGCTATTTTTTTTTCTCTGCGTGCTGGGAAGTATTTTCCTTGTTTTACTGATTTTTTAAAAAACATCTGTTGTTTACTATTTGGCTGTTATGTTTCATCAAGTTAGAACTGACTTATAGAAACTTAAGATAATTGAGATATTTAAGGAGTCGTTTTAACAATCCTTCCCCACCCCCCATCACCACTGAATTTCTATGGCCAAGCAGAGATTTGAACACAGGTCTCCTAATTTATTTTTATTATTTATTTTATTTATTTGATTTATATCCCGCCCATCTGATACATCTATACCACTCTGAGCAGCTAAATTCTAGTCCACTACTCCATCTAGAAGGCTGACTGCCGAAGAATTGATGCTTTTGAATTGTGGTGCTGGAAGAGACTCTTGAGAATCCCCTGAACTGCAAAGAGAACATACCTATCCGTTCTGAAGGAAATGAACCCTGAGTGCTCACTGAAAGGACAGATCCTGAAGCTGAGGCTCCAGTATTTTGGCCATCTCATGAGAAGAGAAGACTCCCTGGAAAAGACCCTGATGTTAGGAAAGTGTGAAGGCAAGAGAAGAGGACAACAGAGGATGAGATGTTTGGACAGTGTCATTGAAGCTACTAACATGAATTTGACCCAACTCCAGGAGGCAGTGTAAGACAGGAGGATCTGGCGTGCTCTGGTCCATGGGGTCACGAAGAGTCGGACACAACTTAACAACTAGACAACAATTCCATCTACTATGTCGTCATTTAGTTGTTTAGTCGTTTCCGACTCTTCGTGTCCCCATGGACAAGAGCACGCCAGGCCCTCCTATTTTCCACTGCCTCCCAGAGTTGTGTCAAATTCAAATTGTCTTTTATCATGTCTATCTTTGTACAAAATATTCCTCGAATATCTCCAATTTTCCTGAACAGATCTCTGGTTTTTCTTTTTCTATTATTTTCCTCTATTTCTTTACTATCTACTACACCACACTGCATATATTTGGTTAATTCACTGTTTTTATTCTATCAAATGTATACATTTTGCTGGGGCCCTGGGTGGCCTATTGTGCTGGGCAGATGGACTGAACCCATTCTGTTGATTTAAAGTGATTATTTATACAAGCGTCTGCCTGCATAGGTTGGATTATGAGCATTTTCGTATATCATTGTGCACTTTTGGACTGGATTGCTTGTCTGTGGCCTTTCTTTGCTTTTTTGGAGAAATTTTAAAGAATTCTTCATGGCTTTTGGACTGATGCCTGGAAAGAGAAATGCGGAACCACAAAATGAAGTGACTTGACAGTTTTTCCTTTTGTGTTTTAAAACTAAAAAACAAAAGACTAGTGCACAAAAAAGACATCAAAAATTAGAGGTGCTCCCCAAAGTACCTGAAATGAACTAAATATGAAAATATCCACTCTGCACATTCCTAGTGGCAGCCTCAGTTGTGCAGTTGCCCTGGAAAGCAAGCCTTTCAGTAGACCACACTGATGCTCATACAGTGAAAGTCATCAATTCAGAATTTCGCCCACCCTTCTCCACTAGTTGGGTCTACCATGTTGTAGGTGAGGCTTCAAACAAATGATTGAAAAATCAGCAGTTTTCTTATAGTCCAAAGCAATGTACTGCCATGCCCAAGGGTCAGTGTCTATTAGATGAGGGGCTGTGTAGCTCTGTGGCAGAGCACATATTTTGTAGTTCAATCTCCAGGTACATCCCTTGCTTGAAATCCTGGACAGCTGCTGGAATTTGGGTGAGGACTGACAGGTCAACAGCAGCATCCCATCCTCCAAAAGTTCAAGGCCAAAGTCTGAAGCCAAGGCTAAGAAGTCCTTTATGATGTCAAGGGTCTGAGGGTCACAGCATGTGATCCGGCAATCCCATGTATGATGTACAGTATTCTGGCATCCCTGAGTTGGACAACATTGGGCTAAATGGCCTAATGGCTTGATGTGATCTGTTTCTATCAATGTTTAATGTCAGAGATCTATAAATACAGTGGTGCCTCGCAAGACGAGCTCCCCGGTTAATGATGAAATCACTTGACGGGGAACTTTTTGCGATCGCTTTATGATGGTTTCAATGGGGGAATTTCGCTTTGTGATGATCGGTTCCCTGCTTTGGGAACCAATTCTCGCAAAGCGCCGATTTTAAAACAGCTGATCAGCAGTTTCAAAATGGCCGCCGGGAAAATAAAATGGCTCCTTTTTCTGGGACGGATTCCTTGCTGCACAGGCAGTGAAAATGGCCGCGCTATGGAGGATCTTTGCTGGACGGTGAGTTTCAAGCCCATAGGAATGCATTAACCGGGTTTTAATGCATTTCTATGGCCTTTTTAAAATCGCTTTACAACGTTTTCATTCTACAGCAATTTCGGTGGAATGAAATAACATCGTGATGCAAGGCACCACTGTATAAGAATGGGTGTTCTTAAGTTCAGAAATGCCCACCTGTCCATAATAAACAAAATCTCAGCAAAACGATTTCTCCCTCACTGTCTCATGCATACTGTCATAGAAGCTAAACAAACCTTTCATTTTTACAGCATGTAGTTTACATTATTTGTTGGTTAAGCAACTTTTTTACTTGCTATATAATCAGAAATGTTAAGGATCATTTTGTTGAAGTAAATCAGAGCATCAGAGGACACTTGCATCCATGGGCCTAACCCAGGCTATAGGCACAATTACGCATCAGATGTACTAACATACCAAGTATAAACAAACTGACTAATCTATACAATCTATACAAGGCTTCATATCCAGTTATAGGTCAGAATCTCATCCAGTGGAAAATTTCCCTCCTCACCCCATTGATCTAATAAGAATAAGAATAAGAATAAGAATAAGAATAAGAAGAAGAAGAAGAAGAAGAAGAAGAAGAAGAAGAAGAAGAAGAAGAAGAAGAAGAAGAAGAAGAAGAAGAAGAAGAGTGTAATCAAGTCAATTCTGCGTTATGACAATCTTTTCCAGGGTTTTCTAGGTAGAGAATACTCTTCTGAGGGCACCCTGGGGTTATGCAGCTTGCCCAAGGCTACACAGGTTGGTTTTTCTTTGGGGAGGCACAGTAGGGACTGGAATTTCCAGCCTCTGGCTCTGCAACCAGATACCTAAGCCATAGAGCTATCCAGCCAGCTGATTCATCAAAGCTTAACCTCAGGAGTTGTTGAAGTAGCAGAAAGAAAACACAAACAAAATGAAACATTTTCTTTAGAGTGTTTCTGTAAATTCATTACTCTTCCAATGTGTGGAAATCTACGCATTCATATGTAGCATTTCCAAGACACAAGGATCAGCCCAGCACATCATAGGACATAATGCAACCACAAATGAAGATGACATTCGGGCAATATACAAAGCTGACCACCAGATGGAGCCATGAGAACAGCTTTTGAAGCAGTTGGGGTTCCTTAAGAGGCAGCCTTTCCAATTCTGGAAACACCACCTGTTTGTAGAAAGCAGGGCCTTGGACTTGACTGTGTTTGAGAAGAAAAAGGTCCCCCGGAGTTCATGTTTTAAATTACATCTATGTTACATATTCTGTGACGCCAAGTCAGAATCAACATAGCAACCCTGGTTCAAGGTAAGTTAGCTGCTTAAGGAGTGGTTTTGCTAGATCTACACATACCCCCCAAATGAGCTTTCATGGCTGAGCAGGGATCACTTCTCTCTTTCAATAGCAGGTTTGTCAGACAACAGCCAGTATCCTCTTGCTAGACGCAACTACTGAATAGACCCAATCGCTGAATTGTTAAAAGTCAACACTTAACTAAACCTCACTGAGTCAACGTGTCTGCTTGAGCTGGAATGAACAGTAGGAAGCTAGCCAAGGATCAGTAGAAAGCTACATGGAAGACCGCGAATATTAGAATCGGCCACATTCTCATCCATGGCGTTTCATACAGGGAACATCTGTTCCCTGCCTTTCAAAACAAAGTCTTCTGAATTGCTTGTGGAGCCTGAGAATGGTGCAAAATGGCCATTTGGCCTTTCTTGTCATTTCCTTTTGTACTGCCTTCTGTCTCACTAGGTTAGGCAAGAAAGACGGAGACCTCTTGTTCTTGATTAGTGCCTCTCAGGATAGAAGTCCATTATCCCAGTAGTCTGTCAGGAAGGAGAAAAGGGGTTAGGTAAGAAATTATGGCAGCCAACAAGCTCATGAAGCAATTATTTGGAAGCAATGGTAGACCAGAACATTCTGATCCCTGAGAAGAGGGACAAGATGACACCCTTTTTTATTCCATGTATCCAAACAAACTGCAGGGGAATCTTTCTTCAGACAATAACTGTAGGATATCATTCTCCTCTGTACCCAAAGGGAACTGAAGTTTTAGACTGGAAAAGTTTCAACGCTGTTGAGTACATACCAGACTATGGATACAGCTACATCAGCGACCGGAAGCAATCTACTCTGGGTCACTTTGGAACATTCTGGAACTGTGGGGTTTGATTAGATTGGATGGAAATCACTCCTGCTCCCCCTGTCATCGCTCTGTTTTGGTCCATTGGGTTGCAGTGTGCCCTCCTCCTTCTTTCTCCCCGCCTCCATCTCTTCTGAAATAGCTGTCAGCCAGAAGACTGCTTCTTCTTGCCTGTGGGTGGGCATTAATGCTTGTTTTTTTATGTACACAAAAAGGGGAGTACAGAGTGCCATATTTCAACCCCACATTTCACCTTTTCTCCTCCCTTTATATATTTATTATATAATATTTACACACACACACACACACACACACACACACACACACACACACACACACACACACACACACACAAGGAGTATATATACAGTATATCACAGAAGTGAGTACATACACCTCCTCACATTTCATAAATATTTTAGTATATCTTTATGTGACAACACTGAAGAAATGATATTTGGATACAACGTGAAGCAGTGAGTATACAGCTTGTATAACAGTGTAAATGTGCTGTCCCCTCAAAATAATGCAACACGCAGCCATTAAGGTCTAAACCGCTGGCAACAAAAGTGAGTACACCCCTAAGTGACAATGTCCAAATTGGGCCCAAGTAGCCGTTTTCCCTACCTGGTGTCATGAGACCCGTCTCAGGTGTGAAGGGGGAGCAGGTGTTACCACTCTCACTTTCTCAGACTGGTCACTGGAAGTTCCACATGGCACCTCACGGTCATGAACTATCTGAGGATCTGAAAAAATGAATTGTTGCTCTACATAAAGATATCCTAGATTATAAGAAGCGGGCTGCAGAGTAGGATAACCTCCCATGTACTTTTCTTTTGTCAAGAGCTCCATGAAATACCTCCTGTGTTTTTGGGACACTTTAAGGCACTGATGAAGAAGTACAGGCTCTTTTCACTATGCTTTGAGGTTTGGAGGTACTTCACTAGTGGAAGAATGGGTGTTGCTGAAGAAATATGATTAGTATTCTTTCTCTCTGGTAGGAGTTGTTTGCATTAAAAAATAATTGGGCCTCCACTGGGTGGACTCCATGAAGAGCAATAGCAGCTCATAAAGTAGATCAGTACAGTGGTGCCTTGACTTAAGAATGTCCCTACTTACGACCATTTTGAATTACGACCTCCGGCCACAAAATTTTGCTTCTACTTGCGACCGGAGCTTCCACTTACAAACAGAAAAAGGCAGGGAGAAAAGGTGGGAAATTCTAATTGCTAACTGTAGGTGGTGATGAAGCTGCTTCCTTGTAGCTCTTTTGCCCCAGCAGTTAAAGATTGTTGGAGGCTTTGGACGCTTGGGACTGCCTCCTTCTGCTTCTGAGAGTGTGTATGTATTTGCAGGGAGGCTTTGGGCTGCCTTGTAAGGTAAGGTGCTATTTTCTGCTTTTTAAGAATTGTTCTGGGTGTTTTTGCAATGTGGTTTTGAGCTGGGGGGGTTATGTTTCTGGGCTGTGAGCTTCTGTGTGCTCTTGGGAGTTTGCTTGTTTTTTGGGGGGGTTCCCCCCATTTCTGATGGGGGGTTTGATTGCTTTTTGGATTTTTCCCCCATTTCTGATGGGTCTTGGGGGGTTGTTTGCTTTTTATCCCCCCCCCATTTCCAATCTTGCACAATCTGCTTGATTGCTTTTTGTTTTCTCTTGTTTGCATTTGCAATGGGTCTTGCATGGTTGATTGCGTTTTGGTTTGTTTTCTTTGCATTAGGTCTTCCATGCTTGATTGCTTTTTGCTTTCTCTTGTTTGCATTTGCAAAGGGTCTTGCACGATTGATTGGTTTTGGTTTGTTTTCTTTACATTAGGTCTTCCACACTTGATTGCTTTTTGCTTTCTCTTGTTTGCATTTTCGATGGGTCTTGCATGGTTGACTGCTATTCTCCCCCCCCCCAGGTTGGAAGGGATCAAATGCATTTCCAACCAGTCTTGCAGTGATGTTTTTATTGTGATTTTTTCTTCAGCCAGAATGGATTAATTGCATTTCAATGCATTCCAGTGGGAAATGGTGCTTTGATTTACGACCATTTTGACTTACGCCATCTTCCTGAACCAATTAAGTTCATAAGTCAAGGCACCACTGTACAAGAAGGAGACTCAGCATTCTAAGTGCAGGGAATTACAGATGGTTTAGGAGGCATGGGACCTGGTATAGCAGAATGAGGGATGTAAATCTTTAGGGATGAGGACAAACAATTTTAAAAATAATCTCCTTTCCCAATTAGAATATAAGGTATTTCATGGAGCTCTTGACAAGAGAAAAAAGTACAATTTTATTTTATTTTGCTCAAATTCAAATATTTCAAAAACACAGGAAACACAGATTCATCAAAGTAGTGCAGCTTGAATTACAGAAGTAAGTCTGATCCATAGCTTGCACCATCCTCTTGCTAGGGTGGTGTAGAGGTGGTCTCTTCAAATTGCTTGGCAGGCAGAGTAAGTATAGTCTCCTTAGTCACTCAGGACCTCCCGCATGTGCTCCAGCACCCTGAGTGCCTTGTCACAGTGGCACAGTTGGGCCAGCGGAAAAGCCACCAGAATACTGGAGTATGTGAGGGTCAGGCTTATGGTAGCCCAGAAAGTTATGCAAGGTTTTGTCTTGACTACTGTGAATCTTTGTCATCTCTGGTATGAAGCCTTTCATATGCTGAATGGCTAGCATTGCCCATTCAGTAGCTGAGGCCTTTCACCACATTCAGACCTATGCTTCTCTGGATGACATATTCACTCTGGAGATTTAGTGTTTCAAAAGTATCATTCCATTCTCCAGAAGCCTTTGAACTGAAACTAACTAGTGCAGAGTAATGCAGCAGAAAACATGTGAATGAATTCATTCACTTTGCTCACCTGTAGAGTTGAGTATAGGGAAACTATGGTACTTTGTCAGGCAAAGTAAACTCTCTTCAACTTTACTATTAAAAGAACATATGTGTAGGCACACCAAAAGCATTAAATCATTCTAGACACTTGAAATTTGGCATGCATATTGAACACACCCTAGAAGTGAACTTAGATTAGGCATCTTTCAGTATTGAGAGACTATGGTAATGTGCTGTATGGAGGACTTGGAACAGCATCTAGTGTGGCTGAGAAGCCCAATTTGAAAGTGACAATCTCTTCCACACTGAAGACAAATACAATCTGTCCCCTGTCCAACTCCCTGGTTTTGCTGCTTCTGGGACTGCCTCTTTGCCTCGGCCTGCTGGACAAGGGTCTCTTCAAATTGGGAGAGGCCATGATGCACTGCCTGCCTCCTAGAAGTGAACACTCAAAGGTTTAATCAACTTTTTAATGGATTAATTAATTTTAATTAATCTCAATCTGTCTGTAGTCTGAAATGCCACAGTCTTTAGGTGGCAGATGTTTATAGCCAATATAAGGGAAGCTGCAGTCTGGCCTATTTTACTTCTCTAGAGGGTTCTGGGCTGATCTTTCTAGACCAAAAGCACAGAGCAGAAACCAGCAAGCTGGCTGGAACTGAAGCTTTCCTGTGTAGGAATCTCCAAAGTCTTCAAAATTGAACAAACAAATAGAAAAAGCCCTGCTGTCTGTAAGGCTGGGTTGCTGAATGGGCGAAGAGAGAGGCTGAACAGGCTTAAAGTTTTGGGGAGATGAAGACCAGTGAAAAACAAAAAGAACAAGGAAGGGAAAGAAGATGACAAGACAATGAGAGATCACCAGAGTGGCTGGAAGGGAAAGAGCACCCAAGTGGGGCAGGGACTAACATGGAAGGCCAAGCTCTTTGCCTAGTGGGTAATGCAACAAAAAGTCAAAGCACACACAACATCATTCCAACGCAGCAGTCTTTCCCACTTCTACTGGCTCTAAGCATTTTTTTTCCTAATTCTGAACATGTGAACTGACAAGCTTGAAAAAGAAAATAGGCTCTAGGTGCTGTGTTTCCTTTTGGAGTAAACCTTGTAGAAAAGATAAAGTGTTTAATAGTAATGATAGATGATTTGCTGCTGGTTGCAGAGAGGTCCCTTTTGTTAAAAATCAAACAAAGAAAATCTTTACAATCTGGGCTATAATGGTAAACTGGCATGAACTTTGACTACCTGAGGCATTTGCATTAAAATAGATTTTTATTTCCAAGATTAGAGTTTGTGGAAAGAAGGTAAACAGATACCTTCTGCTGAACCAGTTCTTTGGGTGAAACACAAGGGAGGTATGCATATCCTTAGGAGAGAAGTTCTTGTGTGCAATTAATAACTCTACAAAGCTGAGTTGGGTCCAGCCACTCCTGTACAAGGACTCATGCAGATAAATTATATTGTAAAACAAGATTGTATATGAGAACAAGTTACTGTAGTGTATATAAAAAGTTTTGTATTGATTTTTTAAAAACTGAGTAATGTATAAAGATACATTCACGTAAACCCACTTTTTAAAACAGTATATGAAATATTTACACTTAGGGCTGGCCTTACCCTGTAGTATCACTTTGTGAAGCAGAAGATGCTGGCCCACTTCCATGGTCAAAGTAAGATTCAAGGGTAAGCCCAGTCTGCTTTTGTGAATACAAAGGAAAGTATAATGTCATCTTGTCCTTTGCCTCAGGCAGCAAAATGTCTTGGGACACTGCTGCTTACACAGAAACACACCACTCTGTTATTCATTAGAGAGATCACATGGAGAAAATGAGTATCGGAAAGGAACACAGGGAGCAGCCCTCTGTGCTTCCAGAGCAGTGTTGTCTTTTCCTGATGGCAGGTACTCTCGAGAATCTCCTTATCATCAAGAAGCCCTTTATTTATTTATTTATTATTTATTATTCGTTTCCTACCCCGCCCCTCTAGACCGAGTCTACTCGGGGTAGCTACCTAATCTTCTCTTTCTCCTTCTGGGGAATTGCAAAGGACAAATACAAATAGAGCTGTCACTAATGAAGCAGAGACACTGACACTTGGGCTACAATCAAAAAATGAAGGCCAGAATATATTTGTTAGGCAGCTAACTATGTCTAGAGGGGCTTGTGAGGTGGGGTGCCTTCTAATATCTGCTACATTGTCAGGCAGCATGAGAAGTGATCAGAGTTTGCATTCAGTTGTTGATGAGATGCGTCAACAACGAGTGTGCTGTCTTATATGAAAGCACAAAAGTGACCAGTGGTTTTCTTACTGTGGCATTTCCAGTCTTTCCAGACTGTGTCACTCCACATACATCATTGCAGCCAATCAGAAATATTTGAGAGGGACAAGACGGCTGGCTCTATGGGCAGTGCTTGTTTGCCTCCAATCATGCAAAAGAGCTCAGAAATTTGAAAAGAAAACGGGACAGGGTACAAATCTCTCTCTAGAGTCACTAGGCCAGACTTGGATCTCTTCCTATCCCTGGCAGAGATTTATCTGACATACATTGTCACAGTCTTTAGTTTTCCCTCCCTCTGCTCCTCTAACCCCCTTCCCCCCAACACACCCACTCTGACCCCTAAATTAGCAATGAAAAGAAAGATGTTCTTTTCATCACTCCCTCCATGGCTGCATCCTTGCACTCCCTCTTCCCCACTTCCCCAGGGTCTTTCACGAGCTACTCAGAGGGGGTGGCTGTCTGACAGTCAACAGATGGTTTCCCAGCAAGGAAGAAGAATTAAACAGGAGGAGTTAGAAGCCTCAGCTAGTCTCAACACTCACAGTCTGCTTGCCTTGGTATCTGAACAGTCGTTCTTAAGAGATAGCCAAAGCTTGGATTTGAGTATAACAACATGAAGAAGCCACCCAGAACTGAGTAGCAGGGGAAGAATGATGCTTTTGCACCCAGAGCCTCATGCTACCACTGCTCACTGAGGAGATGACTTCAGCATGTGTTAATTCTTCTTAAATGTCACTTCCTCTGGCTGTGCAGCTGGGGCAAAGCTGAATCTACTGTCCTGCCATGTTCCTCAACAAACAAGAAACATTTAACCCATAAACTCAACCAACTTTGCTTGCTTTTTTGCCAGCTGACTCAATCTTCTCTTTCAGACCAACGTTTTATTTTGCTGTAGTTATCATATATTTATATAAGCCTCTATTATTTGTCCCATGCATGAAGCTATGAATAATTTTCCCGTGTAGGATTTCCACCTTCCTTTCCACCTGCTTCGAGCAGGACTTCTATCCCCCTAACAGCCCATTTGGATTCGCTCTGAATCAGGTTGGATTAGACCCAGTGCAATCCAGAGTATATCAGCCTGGTCTGAAGCAGTGGACACTGATATGGACCAAATCAGTTGGCTTTTTTCTTCTTGGTTTTTGTGTTTTACTTAGATGGCATGTCTCCAATAGCACCATATAAGAAAAATGTATTGGATGAGGGAGTAGAAAACCTAGATTTTGCTCACTGGCTGCTTTAGCTTCCACATTGGGCCAAGAATCTTTCGAGCCACAATCCTTTGGAGAGAGATAGTGTGAAATCGCTTAACTGTACAAGCTTTTAGGCATTTCATCTTTTTTCTTTTTCTTTTTTTTTATAAGTGGCCAAATTTCAGAGTTGGCTAGCATAAAAAACTCTGATGTTCTCTGTCTGCAAATTAGCAGGGGCTATCTGCCCTGAACGGTCTATCACATACCCAAACTCATTACACTTGGGGGAGGGGAGGCAAAAAAAATGTAAAAATTAAAGCTATCTTGATTCCCCAGTAGAAGCCTATGGAAGTTTAGATCTGACTCACTGCAATCCAAAGGGGAGCCTAGTTCGAACTGTTGAATTTGGACTCCAAAACCAGCCAAGTGCTCTCAACTTTCCTGTTCATTTGGGAAGGCCTTGTTCTTGCCTTTCTAAAAAGCTCCATGCTGTGGGATAATTCCCATATCGCTGACCCCTGGAGCCAATGAGTTTGGTTAAGCCAGCATCTCAGGAGAAGGTGGGTGAGGGGGAAGCATCTCTTGTGTGTTTTGTCCAGCTCCCCCCCCCCTTCTTTTGACTGTGAGCATGCTGAAGTCTTAGTTCTTACAATCACTTGCTCACATTCAGACTGAACTCATTAACACAAGCAACTTCCTCATAGAAGCAGCCGTGAATGGCAGCCAGCCAGCGAGCCAACTAGCCTGCCTACCAATCTCACATGCTTGTCAATAGACAGAGGGTTAAAGTTTTAGGCCAATGCTTCTCCAAGTGGTGATGGTGGTGGTGGTAGAGGACCCAGGCTCTGGGTCAAGAAAGGCACAGTAATGAATGCTGGGGGAAACATCGTAGAAAGGTCCTGATAAGGTTTCAAAGTCAGAAACCGGGATAGACACGTGGCCCTTCCTTTAAGAACAATACTGGGAAACACTTTGCTTCCATTTTTCATTCTTTGAAATAAAATGAAGAATTTTTTCATTCTATGGAAAAGAAGGGAAATGACTTGTTGTTTTTTTCAAAATCCAGTTGTTGTTCCCAGCCAGAGGAGATCCATTGAATGGATGGGAATGGTTAGCCTGAGCCTCGTGGCGCAGTGGTTAAAACGCTGTACTGCAGCTAAAACTGTGCTCACGACCTGGGGTTCAAATCCCAGGTAGCCGGCTCAAGGTTGACTCAGCCTTCCATCCTTCCGAGGTCGGTAAAATGAGTACCCAGCTTGCTGGGGGGGCAATGTGTAGCCTGTATAATTAAAAAAATTGTAAAACCGCCCGGAGAGTGCTTGTAGCGCTATGGGGCGGTATATAAGTCCAATAAATAAATAAATAAAAATTACGTCAGCACTTAAATAAATCACATTGATTCAGTGGATCTGCTCTAGCTCACACTAACATGTGGTTTTATCCCAAAGAGATGTAAAAGGGGTTGGGGGATGATATTCAGGATTGTTATATTAAAGCAAAGTGTGCTGCTTATATACCGCCCCATAGTGCTTCAAGCTCTCTCTGGGCGGTTTACAAATTAATTATGCAGGCTACACATTGCCGCCACCCCCAGCAAGCTGGGTACTCATTTTACCAACCTCAGAAGGATAGAAGGCTGAGTCAACCTTGAGCCAGCTACCTGGGATTGAACCCCAGGTCCTGAGCACAGATTTGGCTGCAGTACAGCGGTTTAACCACTGCGCCACGAGGCTCTTAAGAGCTGAGGTATACCGAAATCAGGTGAGAAGGATATTTGTTAGAACCAGAAATAGGACATATTAATCTCTTACAGTACAACACACAGAGTACTCCAAACAGCACAGCAACAGCTAATGCTGACTATAGTATTCTCGGACTGATGATGCCCCCCCCCAAAGTAACTTTTCCCATCTGTAAAATGTGCTGGCATCCCCATATCTCAGGTTCAGCACTGATAAAACTGCAGACTGCATTCATATAAAGCATTTGATTAAACATTTAATCTGTAAAGTGGTTTCATTGGGATTTCTTTTGCATTTGGCATGGGGTGTGGTTAAGAGGTATGAATTTCACTGAACATTTCCTTACAATCAATGGGCTTGAATTCCAGTGACTCAGGATAAACTTGTTCACATGACTTCTTCCCTCCCTTGTCGTGAGATGATATTCCTATTACAGTACCTTGTTTTAAGTTTCAGGTATAGGTTGATCATATGCCCAGGATCAAAAGTATGTTGTTTCTCAACGTTATGTGTCACATTTTTTTCCTGAAGTGTGCTAGGTGCATGGCGATGCTTCCATACCATTGTCCATTTCCTTCTTCTGGAATTTATCATAACAGGATCACAAATGCTACTTCACACTCAGAATAACAATCCCATGGATCATTTTTGTACTGTACTTGCATACATTTATATATCTGACACATTCAGTGTAGCTGCAACATATACATCTCTGTGTTCATTTCAAATGCTACACAGATACATTTGATATATGTTCAAGTTACGTTTTAAAAGGTTTTTCTCACCATTCAGTATGCAAATTGCAAATATTCCAAAAACATGAGCTAGACCATGTCCGTTTTGTGAGATTATTTTACAAGGCAACGAAATCTGGGACAGATAAATGGTAGGCACCCATTTTGTCTTCTAATTCTTTAAATTACATTCTAATTGGGTTTTTTAAATTTCAGTCCAACCCATGGGAACAAAGAGTGTTTTAAAATGAAGGCTGAATCCTAAACATAAGCTCTGCAATCTCAAAGATATTGATTAAAAACAATGTCCCATTGAAATGAGTGGGATTTCTTTCTCAGTAGGCTTGCTTAGGACCAGACAGCATGCTTCTATTGATTTCAGCAGCTTTACATTCAAAATAAATAAATAAACCAAAGAGCATGTAAATTGAGAAGTTCACAGCCACCCCTCCCCCAATCTATGTTGGCCTTTGTGTTTGTACAACTTCATATACATTTAAAATTAGGCCCTTTTAAACACACACACACACACACACACACACACACACACACACACACACACACACACACACACACACACAACCACTCTCGGTCCAAAGGTTGGCGGGTCCCCCCATCCTCCTGTGCTTTAGAAAGACAGATTTAAACTTTCTAAATGTGAGCCCTGAAAAGGAGGCTGAAACTGAATCAGACAGTGAATAGAGCACAGGCACCATCACCACCAACAAAGCCAAATACAATGAAACAAAAGGAAGCCAAAGTAAAAGGGGGAGGAGACCGAAGAAGGGAAAGTGCTTAAAGTTTGTTATGAATGCAACAGTGTCACGGTCTTTTTTCAAACCAAAGGGCCTTCCAGAGAAGCATGCAGCCTCCATTACTGCACACTGGGAAGGAGTGATAAATGGTCACTGCTAACATTGACTCTGGCTGCTAAAACGTTCTGTTCTTTGGGGAAGTGTAGGCAGGGGTTTGCCCTCTATCAGAGCCATGTGGATCAGTGACAATAAAAAGAAATTAAAATGCATCTGCTCCAGTGGTGTTCAAAGACGGACTGCAGTAAGGGGCCATTTGGTGACACTGCCGCCACCTCTTTTCCTTCCTGATTTTAATACAGTCATTCCCTTATCTGTACAGATGATGAAGTTCTTCTTGCTTTGATTTCATGCCTGCCACATCCAGCTGCTCTTAGGCTGAGGCTGACACGCATATATTCTCCCCTTTCTTTTCCATCCGACCCCCATTTCTATGTCTCTTTCTTTCATGGGTTAGCCTACAATTCATTGCAGAACAAAGAATTCAACTGCTATGAACAAACTCAATGGACTGGGTCTTAGGGAGACATGGCAGATATTTGCATGGGAGCAAAACCTTGCTGCTGCCTGCGGAGTAGACGGTTCATTTCTAGAATAAAGTAGGATCTTTGCTTCAGAGCTTAAGAAGTTATTTTTAGGAGGAAGAGGTGCTGACGTCTCCTGGTAGCATCCCATCACTATCCAGTCACGGATGGCTTTAGGTATCATTACATTCATTCTTCCTGAAAGTAACTTTCTAGGCTGTGTCCTAGTTCCACAGCTGTTAATGTGCAAAATACAAGAAAACCCTAAATGTTCAAACTCAAAACTCACAAGTTCAAGCTGCCAAAGCATTAGTGTCACTTTAAAATCACGGGCTGGTTTAGAGACTCTCTTCTCGGTTCTGCTTTGAAATGCATTGTTTGGAATGCATTGGTTATGGTCCATTCACACAATATATTTTCTGTCAGAATCAGGAGACCCAGATCATCCTCGGACACAAATTCATAGGGTTGAACATAGTGTGTGAACCAGACAAGCCAAGATATGGATAATAGCAACTTCAGTGATCAGTTAACATCCGGGGGGGTGGGTGGGTGGGAATGCTCTTGCAGTTGCATAAAATAGACACTATTTCTTGGTTAACACAAGTGAGAGTGCAGTCAGATGGGCATTTGTCTCGTTGTTTAGTCTGCTGAGCTGGCTGGATAGCTCAGTGATTTAACTATCCGGCTGCGGAGACAGAGTTTAGCAGTTCAATTCCCCACTGTACCTTCTGTGAGTACAGCTAGCCTCTGTGGCCATGGGCAAGCTGCACAGTCCTAGGATGCCCCCTGAAGAAGGGCATGGTAAACCACTTCTGAGTATTCTCTACCTAGAAGACCCTGAAAAGGGTTGCCATAAGTCAGAATTTACTTGATGGGACATGACTAGTATAATTATCATTCTGCTGTAAGAATGGGCCAGGACTTTTGCTGGTAATTGTTAGAACAATGTAGCCCATCCCCAGATTATTCCAAACCATACTTTCCAGTCCCTGTCAAGGGCTTTTTTTTTCCTTTTTTTTTTTTTTTGGTTTATTTCTTTTTTTTCTTTTGGTTCATTTCCAACAATTGGGGGAAAGGGAGGAACTGACTGAAGCTTTTCTGGATGTGGACAGATGGGACATCCACAGGAATCTTACCATCCAGCTGTCTTCTCATTGCTGCAAAAGACCCTTATCAAGCCAGCCCAATCTGGCGTAGACAAGTATTCTGAGGATAATTCCTGAAAGAGAGTCAAATGCCAATGCTATTGGGGATTAAATTGAACACGTCCCTCTATGGTTATTTCTTCATATAATCACCATACGTGGACTCAGCATTTACAGGATGCCATGCCATTCTCAAGTGGACGTTTTCTAGATGCCCCTCTATCTGAAAGATAGCACTAAAGGCAACCTTCTGCTATGCCTGTTCTTATACCTTGCTTCTTTATGCCTGTCAACCTCAAAAGCCACATCTCTTTCAATCAGGAGGCTGTTCTCCTGTTCAGCCATCTCGCCTGCATTAGGCTGATAAGACTATATGATAGAGCTGTTGCCAAACTGAAGAGATATTAATCTGGAACTTGACATACAGAAATGATTTATGATTAGACATGAGGGCAGATTTTAAAAACCCATCACAATGTTCATCAGAAATCACTGAGTGGTGTAATATTCATCACTCCATATTCATCAGTTTGGGAGTCCCAGACAAGTATGAAGTGATAAATATTTATCCTTTTTATTTGTCCCTTTGTTGGCCTGGCCACAAAGAGCAAGCCTGGCTGCCAAAACAGCCATTCCAGCAACCCAGTTTGCTCTCTTTGCCCCCACAGCTTCCCGTTCTCTCCTTCCAACTGCCCCCCATCACTTCCCCACAACCGCCGCCAAAATGGAAGCTAGGCTGCCGGAACAGAAACCATCATTCCAGCCAGCATGTCTGCTCTCTCTGCCTCTGCAGGAGCTGATCAGCTGATCGGCACATGTAGGGGCAGAGAGAGCCTGCCAGCATGGTTCCAGACAGATAGCCTGCTCTCTCTACCTATGGGCCCAGCCCATAGGCAGAGAGAGCAGACTTGCCAGCCAGAATGGCAATTTCAGTTCCGGCAGCCTAGCTTCCATTCTGGCACTGGCACCACCATCAGGGCCAGCAGCAGCAGGCAAAGGTAGGAAGGCAAAGGGGGGCAGTGGGAAGGGGGTGGGGGGGCAGGGGGCTCAGCTTTTTTTTTTTCAAAGACAGCCACAGGCTATCTAAAAAAAACCCCAATGAACCAACAAACTGATTTGTGGTTCACCAGAAATCCCTGGGGAAATTTGTGGGTTATGTGTCATCAATTTTGATGACCCATGAACCATAGTGAACCACCATTTTGGCAGTTTGTCTCCATCTCTAATTATAATCCTGAAGGTTCTATTTAGATAGAGTAGCCAAAATACTGGAGAGTTAAAGTGAGAATTATTTAATCTGCACCAACCTTCCACTGCAAGTTATGTAATTTCCATTATGCCAGTGTAATTTCCACAAGAAGGTTTTGGCCAGTGTATCTACACTGTACATTTATAGCACTGTGAGGCCACTGTAACTACATGGCTTCATCCTAAGGAATCCTGAGATTTGTAGGCGGGTGAGAGACTTCTCTGCGAATGAGCTCTTTCATTGTAGCACAGGGGAGTGCACTTGGAACTCTGCTGTTCAGAGATAAAAGGACCTGGGATCAGAATTTATACACATGTTGAGCAAGGCTACCCTCAGAAATGTATGTGTTTGTGGTGGTAGGGAGGCTATTAATGATACCTCTTGATTACTGGCCTGACTGTAGTTTTTACCTGTGTACATATAAAGAAATAACTCATTTAGGATTACAAGAGATGACATATACTCTTCCTCGCCTTCTCTGAAGTCACCCATGATGCTGAGGATTGACTAAGGGCAGAGACAGACATTACAGACAGCCTCTCACTGGAAAAGAGAATTCCTTGCATTTGATCTTTTCTTGCTTCATGTAATTTGCAAATCAGTTTACTCTGCTTTGATATTGATCTGCAAGCAATTGACTAAGCCTGGCATTCCCTTGAAGTCTCACTGCTCAAACATAAAATTCTGCCTGAACGGTGTCTCTCCTACACTAATGTGCTTTCAGCTCAAATCATAGATCACCTATAATATCTGTTTCTAGCCTGAGTATGATACAGGCACAAATTCTAAAAATGACACAGTGGTGTGTGCCCTGTACCTCCTGAGCTACTGTAACCCCTGGCTCAGCTCAGTGGGTGGAGAAATCTTAGGAAAGGTCTTAGGAAAGGGCTATGATTCAAAATTTCAGTTGAGAAAGAGAGAAGGAAAGCTGGGGAGTGCAGAAGCTGCTATTTCTCTGGGGGAACAATATAACCACGTGTTACCTTTGTTTAGGTAATATAATTTTAATATTTTGGGGCAGGAGAGGTACAGAAAGAGTGAATCGGTGTAATGATATTATGTATTTTTATCTGAATTTGTATTTTATTTCAGGTCTTTAAAGATTTTACACCTGGAGCTAGTTCTTTTGTGTTATACATGTTTTGTCTTCAGCAATAAAGATATCTGGGACTTGGCTCCTGACCCATTTTACTTCAAAGAAACATTTGCACTACTTCATGTTTTCTCCTACAAGTAACTCATGTCGGTGCTGGTGAAGGAAACTTTAGAATGCATATTTTTTAGCATCCAGTTTGGGTTATGTTTCTTCTTATGTTTCTGTTGTTGTTGTTCTGTTATTTGGGGGTGGGGCATGACATTCAAATGTTTGTAAAGTTCACTGTGTTTGCAATCCTCACAGAAAGAAAATGTCCCACAGAACCCAGAGAAAGGTACGCTAGCATGCAGTTTTGGGGTGTGATAGAAGATGCTGTCCCAGCACCATATTAAAGTAAAATTCAGCAGGCAGCCCAGCCAACGTTCTGCATCCAGAACAATCTGAAGCAAAATCTTGCCCTTTACCTCAGACAGCACAATATCCTGGGATGGCTTTGTTTCCAGCCTAAGACTGATGTTCTGTATATTACATTACAAAGGTGTTCACTTTTTCACTTCATCCATTTTCCCCTTCATCCTTCTTCATCTTGAATATAGAGAGAATGAGAGGGAACAAGGAAGGAAACAAAGGAAAAGAATCATACGTTGACGAAAAATAGTCAAATTCTACTATTCAGTTTGTGCAGCTTTGAACTTAAGGATAAGTCAAAGAAAGACTGTCCACAGACCCTGGTTTTGCCCTTCCCCTCAACCTTCGTTAGGAGGGAGGAGCTGAAAGGTAAACTCAGTGACCTTTAAGGATCAAATGACAACCTTGCTCTGAATAACAGGTCCTAACAGGCTATACAAAGTGCTGCCCTTGATCTATTGTCTGCCTCCCAGACTTACTGTGAGCCTTAGCAACCAACAAATAGGCAACAGAAGGACTGGTCTTGCTCTTACCAGCAGGATGGCATCACATGGAAAAGCCGTCTGCTCAGTGGCTCACAACATACTTCCATTGGACAGATGAGAGCGTACGGAACTCTGCAACGATTGCTGAGGCTAATTCTCCCGAAGTCAGAGGCCTGAATGCAGTGGCTAGGCTCAGCTAGTATGGACCCACTGGATCAACTGCTGAACATGAAGTCAACACTTAGATAAACCCCACTGATTCAGTATGCTAGTTAAACTGGGATTAGCAATAGGATTTAGGCCACAATATTAAAGGAGGGCACTTTAAGCATTTTTTACTGCCCATCAATCACATTCACAGTCCAGTTCAGAAGTTTTTAAAAATATTTTTGCAATAAAGGATAATATTATGAGCTACATCTGATTTCATCCAAATCGTCTACTATCTGTAGGAGTTCCCTTCCTCTCTTCTCCCCTACACCTGTAACAAATGGAGTTTGGGGAGCACAGGAGTGTTTGAGAAGGGAATGGAATACATTCCATAAGTTCTTTGTTCCACTGATAGATAGGCATCATGAAGTGCAACTCTAAAATAGTGAAACAATATCTATTTTAATGTTCCAAAGTTGGTGGTAGGCAATAAGAGCAATGTTTTATCAAATAGTGTTATGCTAGAGCTAACATGAACATAGTGTATTGGAAAGCTCCCTAGCTGTGCCTTTAAGTTCTGTAATGAGACAAGTTTTGAATTTGCCATATGAACTGAAAAAAATTACTTCCATGTTCAAAATGATTGACATCTCTTGATATCTTTTATTTGCGTCAGAAATCTTACAATCTATCAGAGTCTAATACTGTACTGTTGCATAATACAAATGCTGTAACATTACCAAAACAAACAAACAAAAGGTTCACCCACCTCCGCCACAAATCCAAATGACATAATACTATCTGACTATAAACACAATTGCATGGAAGCCATAAAATTATCATTTAATTTACACAGAACTCTCAGTGTTCAGCCATGAAAGAATTATGTTTCAACATTTGTCTCAGCTTGGAATGAAAATTTATTCTCTTTCTCTCTCTCTCTCTCTCTCTCTCTCTCTCTCTCTCTCTCTCTCTCTCTCTCTCTCTCTCTCTCTGTGTGTGTGTGTGTGTGTGAGAGAGAGAGAGAGAGAGCATGAATGCACTACCCATGCTCCCCTTTCAACCCCATCTGCTTCCTCTGAATGTCATCTGTGTTGGATGACTGTTCCTACAGGGTTTGAAGACAACTCCTATGACTGGTACCTTCTTAAATACCAGAGGGGAAGCAGAAGCTTCAGCAGTTTTCTGACTCTGCTTTGAAATGACACTTGGAAGGGGAAGAAAAAGCATAAATGTCACCATGTCATCTCTGATAAGCTTGAGGGCCCTCCGCCCTCTGTGAACCTAATCTAAAGGTACAGTTCTTTGCTTCAGGCAGCAATGTAGAGGGGCAGAGTCCATGCAGAGGTGTAACTTGTTCTTTTCATGTCTACAGCAACCAATAATAGTAATAGTAATAGTAATAATGATGGTGATGATGATGATGATGATGATCCACTGAAATAGAATCACTGATAAACAGTGCAAATATTTAGTTAAGATATTCAAATAAAATCTGGAATTAACAAATGTGCAGCTTGCTTAAAAATCTCTTTTCCTTTTGCAAATGATGGGATGAAAATAAATTCTTGTTTAAAAGGTGTGTTTGTGTTAAAGATGCAGCAGTTCCTTTTCCCTTCCTCCCATCCATCATTCCAGCAGGAGTCTGGCAGGGCTTAAGAAATGGTAGAGTAGCACTCTGACCCTGGAACACCCCGGTACAATAGGATTCAATACAAGGATTTTTAAAATTGTTCTTTCTCATTTATTCTCACAGTCATCCAGTGAGTAAAGCTAGGCAGTGAGGTAATGAGGATCCCTATTGAGCTTCATGCCAGAGAGAAGATATGAACCCAAATCTCCAATCAAAGGCCCTGACTTAACTTGCATACTCACCTAGACCAGTCCTATTGAATTTTATGTAGGTGACAACTTAGAGTTTTAACAAGTGATTTAATGGATCTTCTGTAGTTGAGACTACCAGCCAGATTTAGAATCTAGTCTGTAAGTATTAGACCATACAGTAGCTCCTGTAATTGCAGAATGTTTATTGCATTTACATTTATTATTGCAAGTGTACAGAATCCTGGCATCTTAAGGCTAGAGGACAGCTAATTAATCTACAAGACGATACCTGGAGAATATTCTGGCAACCAAATAAGCGTTGATGTAATGGAAATGCAAAACAGCATATGGAACTTTTGTGCAAGCTTATACAAGCTGCTCAAAAGTAATCCTTCTCAGTTCAATGGGACATACTCCCAGGTAACTGTGTACAGAATTGCAAGTTGATTGAGAAGAACAGGCACTGCATCTGTGAAGGCAATATGGCTGGAGGGTATACATTAACTTTCATTGCACTGGTTAAGTAATTAAGTAACATAGTTTAGCATTATTAGCTGCAACAAATCAGAGTACATTACTTCTAGGTGTATGTGTTTATATTTTTATTTTTTTCAAAGCCTTGACAATGGAAATGTTAAAAGCAAACCCAAACAAATTGGGCCTCTATCACTTCCTTTTCTGTCTTTCATTAGGGACTTGGGTTCATGGCAACATCTCAAAATATATTGGGAGAAATAGCCTGGGAGAGCCCACTTAAAAGGCACAGCTAATAAATCCACATGTGCAAAATGTTCTTGCCGGATTGGAGCAAAGAATCTAATGAATACATATACTGTATAGCATGGCAAAGATCTCAAAGTGTTCAGAGCCAGGTTGAATTTTGAGATGACTCTGGCTCAGGTGGTTTGCAGAGGGTCCCCCTCTCCACCTGTGGCCATTGGCAAGCTTATCTGGAAGTTGGTAGAAGTGGACTTCAGCCTTTTTAACAAGAGCAGCATCATTCTGAAGAGCATCAAGCAGATGGCTTTCACCACCATTTATTCTCCCACAATGTCTATCATATATCTATTTGTTTGTTTTATTTATAGGCCACCTTTCTCCCACTAAGAGGACCCAAGGCAGCACACAATTTTAAAAAGAATAAATTAAAAACATAATAAGTTAAACATTAAAAAGCAATTGAACTATATGCTAATGAAAATACAATTGAATACTTAAAATGAACTAAACATTAAAAACTATCTTAACTTAAAACTTAAAAGTCTCATTCATGACCTGGATGTCATTAAAGCTTGGATATAGTTTTTTTAAAATTAAACATTTATACATTTCTTTATTTATATATATTTATTCCACCTGACCCCAACAGCTAAGAATCAAGGAGATTAAGAATACTCTATATTTTTAACAATTCTAAATGTCATTATGTCACTTTCTAAATGGCAATGACATTAACAAGATGAAGAACAACATTTTCATGTTATTTTACTTTACAGGGGGAGTTAATATATGGCTCTAACACCCTGATCGTTTTTGCAAAGATGACACACGGACAGTTTTTAACATCAAAACCATTTATAGCTTTTTGTCTAAACTTGATCAGTTGCTTATCTTTAACATACCGCAAAAAAACCTCTTTAGTATTTGTGAAGATTAACAAATTTAAAATAAAAAGAATCATAACATCCCTGTTCCATTTTATTTTTAAGTAAAGCTGGTTCAGCCCCCAAACACAGTTCAGATTTTTCATGTGCCCCCCCTATAGAAATTAATTGCCCAACCCTGCAGTAGAAGAACATATGCTGCAAGGATTCAACCACTCCCTGAACACAAGGGCAGACTCTCAGTTCTGTGGGTAAACCCATATATCTGCCCTGTGCTAAGTTTGAAGGTACAATATCGCACCTAAATGCTCATCGATCTTGTGGATGCTCTATAAGTGATAGAGGTAATTCGGTCTTCTGCTATGGGAAAGGAGCAACTGAAAATATAGTGGGGAACAGACCCTTTGTCCAGCGCTATGCAGGGTTTGGCCCTCAATATCCAGAACTCTTTGATTGTACGGAATACCTTGAAAGGGGGTATTGAACCCAGCAGATCTGTTGACAATCTCAGGGTCTTGATTTTCTTGAGAAATAGGGAACTTGCTGGGCAATTAGATTAAGATCCTGTATCTTCTCTGGGACATAAAAAATGGGGCAAAATAGCCTTATTGAGCTTGTCCAGCTGAGATAGAACAGAGTTGAGCTGCTGACATATATGTACTACTGTGTTTCCTGTAATTACACAGTGTTCTCCAAGCAGAGTTAAAAAATTATTGCTAAAAACATTCTCATTCTGTGAGGGATGTTTGTCTTGTGAATACAGGGAGGGTAACAGCTGACCGTCTGAGAAAACTCTAATTTGGAAACTTGGAGAGCCAGGTCTGGTAAACTCACCCTCTAAGTTTACTGTGTCTGACAACACTGGACAGTCTTCCAGACGCCTCTGTTTTGATGCCTTAATCAGCATATTATCTTGGCTTAGGGTGTTTGGATCTTCTCCTCTTCCCCATAGTTTCAGATACAGTGGTGCCTCGATTTACGATCGCTTCATTTTAATGACGAAATCGCATTACGATGAACTTTTTGTGATCAATTTTGCGACCACAAAACAATGTTTCCTATGGGGTTTTTTTGCTTTGCGATGATCGGTTCCCTGCTTCGGGAACCGATTCTTTGTAAAACAACAATTTTCTAACAGCTGATCGGTGGTTTCAAAATGGCCGCCGGGTAAATAAAATGGCTCCCCGCTGTGTTTAGGGACGGATTCCTCGTAAGACAGGCAGCGAAAATGGCCACCCTATGGAGGATCTTCGCTGGACAGTGAGTTTTAAGCCCATCGGAACGCATTAAACAGATTTTTAATTTCGCTTTATGATGTTTTTGTTCTACAGCGATTTCGCTGGAATGAATTAACATCGTAATGCGAGGCACCACTGTAAGCTTTTTCCTGATGGAGAGCAGAAAGATGGGAGAGAAACTTCTGTTTGGTTTCATCAATGCAAGTCTTGATTTGCTTGGGGATGAAACTGAGGCTAAGTCACTTTGACAAGCCTCTAAGGCCATTTCACTGCTGGCCTTGGTGAGGGAATAGTCTCTCATCACTGAGACAGAACCATATCTGTAAGACTAGAATAAAGAAACAAAGGCCAGAGAAAAGTCCACAATTTCTTTCCTCAAGAGCATTTGTTTCTGTTCTGCTCTTGGAGTGCTTCCTGAGATGAACCTATAGAACATGGTTTTCCAACCTAGGGACTGTGAACCCAAGTGGGTTGCAAGTGGGTTTTTTTGGGGGGAAGGGCATTTACCAACCTTAAACAAACCAGAGGTTTCTATCTGTATGCCTAATCCATACCTGGATGAGTTCATTTTCTTTAAGACGGAAGGAGAGATAAAGAAAGTTTATCCTTGTTATCCCCCTTTCCCCAAGTAACTTGGTGCATTCTCTCAATGCATTCCAACAAGCTGAGGGGCCAAAACATTTTCACAAATCAGAAGGGGATGCATAGGGGAAAATTATTCACCAGAGCACAGAGTGCTGTCCTCTGAAGATGCCGGCCACAGAGACTGGCGAAATGTTAAGAAGAACCTTCAGAACATGGCCAAAGAGCCCGAAAAACCCACAAAAAATCTACCATGCTGTAAAGGTGACTTGGAGGGAAAGACAATATATCCCCCCCCTCACAAAAAGGTTGTACTCCACTACTACTTCCATAGGAATTGGTACCTTCCATACTCTGGGTGAGGTGCCAGAGCTCCACCTGAGGTGAATGCAGAGTTTGGAGCAGCTAGGTTGGAAGTCAGGCCTGCAACGAGAACTTTGGGCAGACAGTTGAAGATCAAATTGAAGAGCCCCTGAAGAAGAAAGGAAGTGGAATGCACATTAGGTGTACATAGGTTAACTAGGTAGCTTGCCATACTGATTACCATTGGTCCAAATAAGCCAGCAAGATGTGGTGCTTTAAAGCAGTGGTTCTCAAACCAAGGCCCCCAAATGTTCTTGGACTGCAATTCCCAGAAGCCTTCACCATTTTCCATGTTGGCCAGGATTTCTGAGAGTTGCAGCCAAAAACATCTGGAGACTCAAGTTTGAGAACCACTGCTTTAAAGAACTGGTTTTATCTGACATACATTTTCATGGACTGCCATCCACTTCCATCCTTGAAAACCTCTGTCAAACAAAGCATGTTTGTCATTAAGGTGCCTAAGACTCTTCCTCCTCCTCTTCTTCCTGTGACAGACTAACACAAAAACTTGTCTGGAAATTTTGGCATGCAATAATGCCTCTTCCTTAGGAGAATTATCTTTCCCCTATTTCCTTTCTAGTTTTCCCACCCCCAGTGTAAAACACCAGCAAAGCAATGAGGAGATATATTAGGTCATTTTAAAAATCCATCTGAGAACCTGATTTTAATGGTTCAACTACTCTGCTTCAGAGTAGCGCAGTGTTTAGCTGTGGGCCTTGAAGCATGGGAATATCCCACTGCCTTCAGCAGAATCAAACTTACAAATGAGCTTAGTGATTTTGCTGGATCGTGTTCAAGTACTTGTAGAACAAATCTAGGACTTCTCCAGGCCAAGTTCCCTGTAGTGAGTTGTAGCAACTTGTAATCGTGGAACAGATCTAGGGACCTGCCTCCAAATATAGCCTCACCGAGAAGTGCCTGGAGAACCTGAACTCACACATAGTTTAGGTGGATCAGGAGATGAGAATAGGTTTTGGCCTGAAATTAAAGGAATTGGCTTGCTATACTCCAAAGGAGAAGTGGAGAGAGGGGGAGAGAGGGAGGGGCAAGAGAGGGAGAGGTGTCGCCTTTATTCCTCTTAATTCAGAAAACAATAGGAAAATAGAGGAAATGGTTAATCACTTGTAGGTCTTTCGCTGCCAGGATGTGCATCACACAACATGTACAATGTTTACTGAGATTAATTCCATGCTTTGTGTTCCATACAAACATAAATATAACCTTTTAATAAAATCAGAACTGCTTTCTTATTTCACATTTCCTTCTGGATAAAATCCCAAGTTCCTGCAGATCTCCATTTAGCCCTTGTGTGTGTATGTGTGTGTTTCCATGTGCATGGGTTTATGTGTCAGTGTTTATTCTAACACACAACGGGGCACATTTTATGCAGTGGGAGAAATGGTGTCACTGGAAGCACATTTGTGTGTGGTTGAGAACATGGAGTTTCCTAAGAAGCTAATAGATTTCTATAAAGTAATAGATGGTTGGACGAAAAGAAAACACAAATAGAAAATGTATATGAGTGCTACTTAGTCACCCTAATACTACAGTGGAACTTTCCTCTATGCCTTCTTTGTATGATATCTTCACTTTCTTTCTATACTTCAGGCATATCAATCAAGCAACCAAAGGGCCACATTCACCACCCCATTTCTGCCCTCCTGGACCCTGGAGGTCACCGGACCTCTACTCAACACCACCAGGAAAAATATATCCAGTAAGAACTGACTTTTCTGGAAGTTTCCTTTAAGGTGAAGCCTCCCCCCATGACTTATTCCACCTCAACAGAGGGAATGGTGGGGTTACAAAACCAGAAGTCAATCTGTTCATTTTCAGTTTCATTTTTGTGTAACATTTCTATGCATTAACTGAAAGGTGCTGGTGACCCATTGGCAGAACGTTTCTGTGCACCTGTGAGGGTTTGGTGCATGTGGGGCCAACTCCGGCTTGTTCAAAAGGAATGCTTCAGACACGGATTGCTTTTCTAACAAAGGAGCATTTATTGTGCTCTTAACAAATAAACCAATGTCTTTAATTGTATCTGAGTTCTTATCTTCCTCAGCCAACATGGCCAACAGGAGTTTTCAATTGTCCATAACTAATGGGTTATTATAACTAATGTTCCAAGGTCCTGGGAGATCAGTAGATGTCCAATGCTTCAAAGTGGGGGTTGGCGAAACCAGCAACAGGGACACAGTGTCATCTCTGGAAATCTCGTGCCACTGGGTATCCCCTGGTCTATCCAATACTTGCCATCCCTTTTCTTCTCCTCCATTCTCATCTCCAGAATCCTCCTTGCTGTCCTCACCTGTCTTTCTGCTTCAACTTTCTCTCCTTCAGCTTTCTCCACCACTCCTTAGCCTTTCTATCTCCCCAGTAAGAAGGATGAACTGGAATGGAGGATCTTCTCCTGTAAGAAGGAACTCCAGTTCTCTCCCATTTATCTGTCCAGGGATCCTTTGTCCATATATATTCCCACCCCGGAGGCAAAGTCTCATCTCTTTTTATAGCTTCCAATTGCCCCACCTCCCGGGTCTCTATCTCCTTCTTCTGGTTTCCCCCTCTTTTTCCTTCTCCTTCTCCAATACCCATCTCCCCCCAAGTCTGACACCAGGGTATCAAATTCCTTTTCCTCAGTGTGCCTATCCTGTGCCCCCCCCTTTGAGCTTTTCTAAACATGCTTTCTTCTCTCATTCTGCTTTCTTCTCTCATTCAAACTAGATTTGGTGGACAGAGTGCCTGAAGAACTTTGGATAGAGGCTCGTAACATTGTCCAGGAGGCAGCAACAAAAACCATCCCAAAGAAAAGGAAATGCAAGAAAGAAAAGTGGCTGTCCAACAAGGTCACACAAACAGCAGAGAAGAGAAGGGAAACAAAATGCAAGGGAGATAGGGAAAGCTACAGAAAATTGAACGCAGACTTCTAAAGAATAGCAAGGAGAGACAAGAGGGCCTTCTTAAATGAACAATGCAAAGAAACAGAGGAAAAAAACAGAAAAGGAAAAACCAGAGATCTGTTCAGGAAAATTGGAGATATTAAAGGAACATTTTGTGCAAAGATGGACATGATAAAGGACAAAAAATGGGAGGGACCTAATAGAAGCAGAAGACATCAAGAAGAGGTGGCGAGAATACACAGAGGAATTATATCAGAAAGATTTGGATATCCCGGACAACCCAGACAATGTAGTTGCTGACCTTGAGCCAGACATCCTGGAGAGTGAAGTCAAGTGGGCCTTAGAAAGCCTGGCTAACAACAAGGCCAGTGGAGGTGATAGCATTCCAGTTGAACTATTTAAAATCTTAAAAGATGACGCTGTTAAGGTGCTACACTCAATATGCCAGCATGTTTGGAAAACTCAACAGTGGCCAGAGGACTGGAAAAGATCAGTTTACATCCCAATCCCAAAGAAGGGCAGTGCCAAAGAATGCTCCAACTATCGTACAATTGCACTCATTTCACACACTAGCAAGGTTATGCTCAAAATCCTACAAAGTAGGCTTCAGCAGTAGGTGGACTGAGAACTCCCAGAAGTACAAGCTGGATTCCGAAGGGGCAGAGGAACTAGAGACCAAATTGCTAACATGCGCTGGATTATGGAGAAAGCCAGAGAGTTCCAGAAAAATATCTACTTCTGTTTCATTGACTATGCAAAAGCCTTTGACTGTGTGGACCACAGCAAACTATGGCAAGTCCTTAAAGAAATGGGAGTGCCTGACCACCTCATATACCTCCTGAGAAACCTATATGTGGGACAGGAAACAACAGTTAGAACTGGATATGGAACAATTGATTGGTTAAAAATTGGGAAAGAAGTACGACAAGGCTGTATATTGTCTCCCTGCTTATTTAACTTATATGCAAAATGCATCATGTGAAAGGCTGGATTGGAGGAATCCCAAACCGGAATTAAGATTGCTGGAAGAAATGTCAATAACCTCAGATATACAAAAAATACCACTCTGATGGCAGAAAGTGAGGAGGAACTAAAGAACCTTGTAATGGGGGTGAAAGAGGAGACCTCAAAAAATAGTCTGAAACTCAACATCAAAAAACCTAAGATCATGGCCACTGCTCCCATTACCTCCTGGGAAATTGAAGGGGAAGATATGGAGGCAGTGACAGATTTTACTTTCTTGGGCTCCATGATCACTGCAGATGGAGACAGCAGTGACAAAATTAAAAGACGCCTGCGTCTTGGGAGGAAAGCGATGACAAACCCTGACAGCATCTTAAAAAGCAGAGACATCACCTTGCCAACAAAAGTCCAAATAGTCAAAGCTATGGTTTTTCCTGTCGTGATGTATGGAAGTGAAAGCTGGACCATAAAGAAAGCTGACCGCCGAAGAATTGATGCCTTTGAATTGTGGTGCTGGAGGAGGCTCTTGAGAGTCCCCTGGACTGCAAGGAGAACAAACCTATCAATTCTAAAGGAAATCAACCCTGAGTGCTCACTGGAAGGACAGATCCTGAAGCTGAGGCTCCAGTACTTTGGCCATCTCATGAGAAGAGAAGACTCCTTGGAAAAGACCTTGATGTTGGGAAAGTGTGAAGGCAAGAGGAAAAGGGGACGACAGAGGATGAGATGGTTGGACAGTGTCATCGAAGCAAACAACATGAATTTGACACAACTCCGGGAAGCAGTGGAAGATAGGAGGGTCTGGCGTGCTTTGGTCCATGGGGTCACGAAGAGTCGGACACGACTGAACGACTAAACGACGACGACGAAACATGCTTTCTTCTCTCATTCTGCTTTTTGGGTCTATGACGGACAGCGCTCCAGTAAGGGAAGCCTCATCCTCGCTGCCCTTCTCACAGCACCTCAAACCTTCTAGAGGTCAGTCTCTGGTATGTCTTGGCATGGTTGAGAAAGACTGCTATTTGAAACCCTAGACACTTTCAGACAGTCTCATAGATGTTATTGGGAGTAGATGGGCCTGAAGTACTTGCAAGTGAGGCTTTTGTTGTGAAATCTCTTTGTGCCACCATGTAGGGTCCAGATGACATTGTGATCCATGTGCAATCAGACCAAGTTCCCTTACTCCTATGGGGTTCGTCTTTCAAGTGGAGCGAAAAAAGGAAGAAAACCTAGTAAGAAGGAAAAGAGTGGAACAGCGGTGCAATATTTCAGTACATGATGAGACAAAGGCACATTGTGATTTGTTGTCTCTCAGAAAGGTGTATAAGGCCTAACTTGCTCGGTCTCTTTGCATTTCCTGATGTGCAGCCATACATGCCCTGCAGAGCAAATACCTTCCCCCTTTCCCCAAGCATTTTCTGAGCTTACACAGCAGGGAGATAATCTCCTGAACATGGCAACATTTTATATTATTATTATTAATTGAAATTTTACTCTGATGAAGAAAGGGAGCACCATGAAATAGACCCCAAAGTGCCTTTTTTTTAAGGAGACAGGAGCAAAACTGACACAGATCATGTTGATTTCAATTGCCAGTTTTCTTTCCTCATTTTTACAAAAAAGAGTTTGGGAACAAGAAACTGACACAGCTCTTCAAGTGTAAGAAAGCACTCTGTTAAAGATGTAACAAAAGTTGTGTTTGTTTTATCTGTTTGTAACTTGTGTAGGAGAAAAATCAGGGAGCAGGTCAGAAATTGACTTTAAAAAGCAAGATGTGAAGTTTCCAGGTTGTTAAAATGGACAGAAAAGTCAAGATCTGAAGCCCCATGATAATCGTAATGTTTATTCAGAAGTTAGGACCCAAGAAATAGGGACCAACTTCCATATGTGGTGGAGATGTGAATATATAACAAAGTTTGGAAGTTGGTTTTTAAAGAGATAGGCAAAATATTAGAGCTAAATTTAACAATATGTCCTAAAACAGCACTTCCACAGATATTTGAGAGTGAACAATGGAATTGGACAATGAAATAATTTGTTGCAAATTTAGTAACAGCAACTAAACTAATAATAGCAAAGAACTGGAAAGTTGTGAGCTCCAATTAAATGAATGGTATAAAGAAGTGTGGAATATAGCTATTAATGATAAATTGACATGTAATATCAAAGAAAGAAAAGGACTGTCAAATAAAAATATATTTAGAGACTTATGGGGAGAATTTCTCTATTTTGTACTAACAAAGGGGAAGGGTTGCATACCTTCACAAGACTCAATGTATTTCTGGAAGGGGAACGGGCATGCATAAAAGGAAGTAAACAGAATATCTCCATTGGAGAGCACATGTATGTATCCGTTTTTAGTTTTGTTTTGTATGTACAATTTATTAATTTTTAAAAAGCCAGGCAAAGGGGGTTGGTGACCACAAAGAGTAAGGAAAAGTGTGTCCACTTGGCTATTTCTTGCCTCCTGTGTCAAAAAAAAATACCAATACATGTACAAAAAAAGTAACAAAACTCTTTATAAGTCAGTAAGAGTTCTGCTTTTAAGTTATAGGGGAATAACAATGTTTGCCCAAGTTTTAGCATTCCCCACCCATCGAAAAAAGTCTAGCAGTATCCACAATCTAAGGCAGCTTTCAGTCACAGTTTTTTTTTACTCTTTTTTAATTCCTGTCTTTGTTTCTCTCCTCATTCTCATTTCCCTCTCATGTTTCCCCCTTACTTCTTTGTTCAGGCTAAGGGGCTGGGGGCAGCTGTTTCAGGACTGGGGATATGACATTACCCTGCAAAGCTGGGAAGAGGAAATTTTGAATCAACTCTGTGTTCCCCATTGCGTGCCACTGTGTGCGCAAACCATGTGCAAATTTTCTGGTGATCCGGTAAAATTTATGGTCTCTTGGACAAAATGGTCCTGCCACTGACAGGCTTGGTTCCCCTTTTAACTTGCATTATTTTTCTCTGTCTCTTAAACAGCACAAATCAGGAGCAAGTCTGGACATATGCCCCTTTACGGGCATCTCACTTGGCACAAGGCTGAGTCCACGCCTTGCCCTCTAGAAGAAAACAAAACCTCCCGCAGAGATATGCTAATATCAGGTCCCACCCTTTGTTCCTTGGGCTTGGGGTAGTTTGGGGGTTGTTTTTATGTTCTTCCACAGATTTCCCTGAAAGCTCCCAGCTGTCAATCACTGGCTGCACACATAGGAGGACCATTAGTGTTATTTCTTGCTTGGGCAATGCAAAGAAAGTAAGTTACACACCAAAAAGGAAGAAAACCTGCATATCTGAATTAGGTTTTTCAATTAGGAAAGGGCAACTTTGAATTTTCACTTTACTAGCTTTACCATATAGCTGGGGATGCTGTTCCCTTGTGCAGAGGTAGCAGCCCCAGAGGTGATACCTTTGGCATAAAAAAGGCTTCAGAAACTGAATTTTGTTTAATATGACATATTCTCCATATGTACTTTCACCATACAATGACTTTGGTTCCTTAGGATTTGTGCAGGATGAAATTATCATCATTATTATAGGCAAGAAGATAGACAAAGAAATAGTAGACACTAAGGAAAAAAACTCTGAGAGCCAAAAGCTTTATATTCTCTCCTACCTAGAGCATGGGGGATTAGCATGGCACATGCTGGCACATACGATGGTTCAGACAGACACTGTCAGTCTCATCTAGTCAACTTATCAAGTGAGCATAGGTTGTGAAACTGCTGCCACATGAATTCATTTAAAATACAGTGATGCTGCCCAGTAGGTGGTTGCATGCTATTTTAGATTTGCTTCCTCCTTCATTAGGTGTTCTAGCCTGAGGCTGCTTGTTGTTTAAAAATTATATTGCAAAACAAACTACCCTGAAGGAATGGAAAGAGAGCTTTTCTTCGCCTGGTGTATGCAGCTGCAGTTTTTGCCCAGCACAATGAAGCCTGGCCATTTTACTGCAAAATGGTGCCATGAGTTGAATCTCTAATATTGGACTGAAGAGAGAGAGTTGGAAATGATTACCTCACACCTACTCAGAGCTGGGAGCAGTTATTTTTTGAGATAACAGCAGCCACGCTGACTAGGTGATCTGGGAGTTTTAGTCCAACAAATTGACATTTCCAAGTTCTGGTCCTTTTCAAAACCCCAAACCGCAACGCTAGATAGGATAATTATACCATATCCCCCAGAAATGTTATCAGGGCCCTCTACACATTTCAAAATATGTGGTGTAAAAACTGCATCCTTCCGTCTCCTGCAGCAGAGATCTCTAGCATTTGCCCAAAGAACAAAGGTCCACACAATGTAGAGCAGTCACATTTCTAACACTGGGAATGGTGGTACAAATATCTGCCAAGGATGCCAATGGCACATTTGGGCCTAGAGACCAAGCACACTACACAAGTAAGTAGAGGCGGTGGTCAAAACGGTTCCTTTGTGAGCTACAGCTCCAGAATTCCCTGGGCAGATTCTGAAAATTGTAATTGAAAAAAAAATAACTTTTCCAGGCTTTGAGAAGAAAAAGTTCACAAGTGAAATGGGACCTCCAGACCCTTTCCATTCTCAACTTGGTGGTGTACAGCGCACCACGGCCATGTAAATATTTCCCCATTACTCCAACAATGTTGAGGGTACAGCCTCAGTAACTGTTTCTCTACATTCAGTAGGACTATCCCCATACAAGTGCATAAGCAATGTGTTGTCCCAGATTGGCTAAATTCAGTGTCAAGCTTTGACCTCTGCCTATTGGCTAAACACTTAATGGGGCAGACATCAGAGCATTCAGAGGAGGACAAACATTTAATGACCACCAAGTCTAATGCAACTCCTTATATGACATCAACCCTAGATTATCTCCTCCAACAGGTGTATCCCTATGAGGGCTGCCATAGTGACATATCAGCAAAAACAAAAGAAAAAAATGCAGTAGACAAAATGTTGTGGTACTTCAAAACTAACTGCTGTATTTTAATGTGAGCTTTTATAGGCAAGCCAACTTCCTTAGACTTGTCCATGAAAGCTCACATTAAAACATAGCAGTTAGTGCCTAAACAGCTCACAGGTTTCCAGTTGTGTCAACACATGTTTATTGTTTAAATAGTCCAAACTTTCAATGGCAATATCCTGGGCCATCTTCGCCAGGGAAGGCAGGATATAGACTAAAACAAAGCTAACCTTAAATACAACAGCTGGGTAAACATTCAGACCAAACTCAGGCAAATTAACATTAAAGAGCTAGTACTCCACACTGACCAGTAATATATAAGGGCAATCTGCCAAGTCTATCCAGTTTACAAAACAAAGGCTTCCAGCAAGCACTAGAAGTAACACCACTATCTCTGTGGATGGAATGTGGCTCAAGTTTTATCAAGAGATCTTCAATATCCCAAGAGAGCAGTTAGTCTTTCAGGTGCCACAATGTCTTGTCTTCTTATTTTATTTGCTTTTTTTTGCCTGATATGTTAGCACAGAATAACATGGCTAATTCTTCTAAAACTACAGCCATTGTGACAGCAGTTCAGCTAAGGCATCTGGCACCAAAGAACTGAAATCCTTTCTCCATTAGAGAAAGTATAAACAGTCATGTAGCACCTAGAAGATGAACTAGACACTGCCTGAGGATCTTAAGGAACTGGGTTGCCTGGTTGGGCAGTCTGGCATGCATGGTCATGGTGTTTTGCCTCCCATCAGCATCACTAGCTGCCCACAGGGCACAGCTTCATGTTACTCAAACCACAAAGCCTCAGCTGCTTACTCTGCATTAATTTATATGAAAAAAGAACTAGGTTAGATAACAATTTACTACTTTCATAACTCAGCGATTGCAGGAAGTAGTTACCATGCTGAATTCAGTGCTAAAGATAAAGGTAAATACTTAAAGAGAGTTCCACCCTGCCTCAACAGCGGTGGCTGTTGTTTGTTTAGTGGCACTTTTAAAATGTCTTAATTCTATAAAGATAATAAATTGCATCTCACCACTTCTGTCTGCCTGGAGACAAACTGAAAAGGAAGCTGTTGCCTCATTCTAGCTCCTCAGATCATCTACCTGCCCATGAATGTAGGTCCTTTAAAGTTTCTTCTAACTTGGACCAAAACTGGGACCTCAAAATAAGAAATGTAAAGTGGGATTCAAGAGAAGGCTTTTGGGTGACATAATCCTCAGTGACTAAAATATCCTAAATTACTGGCAAGTTTAGGTATGTCACTTTGGTGAGTCCCTTTGTGACCTCCTTTTTGTCTTAATGTTACTTTTCACTGGATCCCAGGATGATGGTGGTGCAAGAAAACAATCTGGGGGCAGAAGGTTCTTCAGGGCAAGAGACGGCCAATAGGCTTTGTTGGATTCTAAGCACTATATTTCACATTAGCACTTTCACCCCAAACATTTCTCCTTCAAAGTAAATCTTGGTTATCTTGATGGCATTCACTTATAAGTGAGCACACTCAGGGTTGAAGTGTTATATCAACTTCTCGTTTGTTGGTCTGGTTGTTGTTGTTTTTAATACATTGGGTGTGAAAAGTAATTTTGCTTGGGCAGAGGGGCTGATACCCTCTCCTCCAGCACCACCTGTGCCTAAAGAATTGGTGCCAATTCTTGACAAGCACAGTGGGAACTGAACTCCCAGCCTCTGGCTCTGCCACCAGAGACCTAACTCACAGAGCTATCCAGCCAGTTTCTGTAGAACCTATAGCTTCATTGTATTTGCCCAGCAAAAGGTAAATTATAGCACCTGCTCCAAGGTTGCATTAACCCCTTGCCAAAACATTACGAAGAGTGAAGGGGAAAGTGTGGAATGATAACCAAGAAGAGTAATGGAAAGGAAAAGCCCTTGTTAGGGATTCGATTAAAATCAGAAAAAAAAAATAACCAAGCAAGGCATGGAGAAAAGACAAGCCTGAACATCAGTAATGTTCAGTCTGTATGACAATAGCCTCCAGTCAACAGATCTGGGTCCTTTTTAAGAAGAAAGGTGGAGTAAAAATATTTTAAATAAATACATTCTCTATTTACTACCCTGTTTTAGCATTCAAGGATAGGGCCTATTAACTTCTCCATTTTAGCTCTTCATTTTTCCCCATTCCTTTGGGTTTGTTTGTTTTTCATGTCCCACATCTGCATCAATTTTGTGACTGCACAAAAATGTGCATGCATTTTTATGAGTATTTCGTCAAATATATGTATTTTCATTTACAGTGTTGCCTAATATGCCTCATGTGACAGGCAGTTTCACCTTGCAGAGTTTTCTGGGATTCACAGTCTAGGGAAGGTAATCTGTCCAAGCTGGGTGTGCAATATGACCCAAACACCTAGCGTCAGCATTTGTTTTTGCATTCTGAACTAAATGAAGCTTCTTAAATGTCTTCAGGGTAAGCTCCACATATAGAGCACACTGTGTTAATTTAGCCTGGAACACCCAAACGTGTGACTAAGAAGAGATAACAAAGCATATTGCAAAACATAATAGCATAGAAACATAACTAGGGGCAATATATTTGAGATCTGTACGTAAGTCACAGGTAAACTAATAACCTGCCTTGAAGCTGCTCAAATACTGAATTTCTGTTAAACTGAGAGAGAATAAAACTGGTTGTTTGGAACAGATGCGTGGTCTCTGAGATCCTATAATACTTCTTTGCAGGAATATACACCTTGGCCCTGACTAAAGATCGGCCCTGTATTCACCTCCTTAGTATAAGGTGCTTCCCCACCCTCTTCTTTCCCTCCTTTTAGTTTTGAAACTAAAATGTCATCACAAGGTGTTTGGCCTGTTTCTTAGGAAAGGGAAGGGCTGGGGAGTTGAGTTGACAGCCTCTCAGTAAGCTAAGCCTCCAGGTAACCACCTTTTTTAAAGCACACTGGAAGGAGAGAAAAGCCTTAAAGCCTTGTGTTCTTGTGTTTTGTTCTCTTTGAAAACAAAACTGTGCGTGGAAAAAAAATGATCTCATAAATGTAAGAATTTGTGGCAATAAATGTTCAGCAGAGTGTAACACACTAGTAAAATGAGCTCATGATTGTGAAATAGGAGCAATCACTCAAGATGCTCATGGTAAGATAAAAGGAAAAGTTTAATGTTTATTGTTCCAAGAAATCCCTTCAGGATAAAACAGGATAATACCTGAACATGTGTAGAGAAGTGGCCAACCCAGAAGCACCCAGAGAATCAGGGAATATTTATGAGGAACTGACCAACAATCCAGAAATAGTCACTTTGCACAAAACCTCTCCTTCTAACTTAAATTCTTCCCTAACTGATGTGTTCTGCATTTACCTGCTCTGCAAAACGGGCCTCTTGAAGGACAGCACTGTATGTGCCATGCACCCTGCCTTATACTGTATTTGTGAAGCATGCCAGCTACAGTACTTTCAGATGTGTTGGGGGACCCTATGCAGCTTTAGGCCTAGTCAGTTTAGGTGGAATAGGGAGGGTGCCATCTTGTCCATTGCCATAAGCAGCAAATGGTGTTTGTTTACATGAGCACTAGAGTAACCCCCTTCCTTCCCATTTAACTTTGAGCTGAAGTGTAATTGCACACCGAGTGTTAAGAAATATCCCTTCTCGATCTGTCTCCAAGGCAAAATAAGTACCTCAGAGCAGGAGCAGCATTCAGAACCCACAAGGCAGTGACCAGGAGCAGGGCCATAACAAGGGCAGGGCACCTGGGGCTATTTAGAGGGCATCCTCCTTTCTGAAGACTAGGCAGCCTGGTCTACTGACATAAGAGTATACAAGACCCACCCAACCCGAGACAGCAGAGGGCATGGCTGCCCTAGGAGGGCTCACCAGACCATGCCTCTGCACTGCACAAATTAGCTGATCTTATGTGGAAGAGGAAAGATGCTGGCAAGCTGCTCAGTACTGTAATTACCTGTTGTACTTTTGCATTGTATGAATTACAAAAATGATTTGGATGTGAATTTTGTGCTGCTTGAACAGGGGTGACTGCAATAACCACCGTGGCATCTCTCTTCTTAGGGTTGTAGGGAAGCTGCTTGCCCATGTTGTGTTGAAGAGACTCCAGGTGCTTGCAGACAAGAGTCTAACCAGAATCACAGTGTGGATTTTGAGCTAATAGATCCACCACTGACATGGTATTCTCCCTTAGACAGTTGCAGAAGAAATGCAGAGAACAACAGCCACTCTTTGTGGCCTTCATAGATCTCACAAAGGCCTTTGATTTGGTTAGCAGGCAGGGCCTTTTTAAAATACTTCCCAAGATTGGATGTCTACCTCGTCTCCTTAACATCATCAGATCCCTCCATGAGGGAATGAAAGGCACTGCAGTTTTTGATGGCTCAACATCAGATCCCTTTGACATCTGAAGCGGAGTGAAACAGGGCTGTGTCCTCGCACCAAACCTTTTTGGGATCTTTTTTGCTGTCATGCTGAAGCACACCTTTGGAACTGCAACAAAAGGTCTCTATCTCCGGACTAGATCAGACGGAAAGCTCTTTAATCTCTCTAGATTGAGAGCAAGGACCAAAGTCCAACTGAAATGCATATGGGACTTCCTCTTTGCAGATGATGCAGCCATTGTTGCCCACTCTGCTGAAGACCTCCAACAACTCATGAATCGTTTCAGCAAGGACTGCCAAGACTTTGGACTAACAATCAGCCTGACAAAGACACAAGTCATGGGCCAGGGCGTGGACTCACCTCCCTCTGTTACCATCTCTGCACAAGAATTGGAAGTGTTCATGACTTTGTGTACCTTGGCTCAATGATCTCTGACACACTCTTTTTAGATGTCAAGCTGGATAAACGCATTGGGAAAGCAGCTACCATGTTCTCAAGACTCAAAAAGAGAGTATGGTTCAATAAGAAGCTGACAACACATACCAAGATCCAGGTCTGTAGAGCCTGTGTCCTAAGCACACTTCTGTACTGCAGTGAGTCCTGGACCTATTGTGCATGGCAGGAGAGGAAGCTGAACACCTTCCATATGCGTTGCCTCCGATGGATTTTTGGTATCACCTGGCAGGACAAAGTTCCAAATAGAGTAGTCCTAGAACGAGCTGGAATTTTTAGCATGTATACATTACTGAAACAGTGACATCTACGATGGCTCGGGCATGTCATGAGAATGGCTGATGGTCGGATTCCAAAAGATCTCCTGTATGGAGAAGTAGTGCAGGGAAATCACCCTAGAGGGAGACCACAGCTGCGATACATCTACAAGTGGGATCTGAAGGCGTTAGGAATGGACCTCAACAGATGGGAAACCCTGGCATCTGAGCGTTCAGCTTGGAGACAGGCATTGCATCACAGCCTCTCCCAATTTGAAGAGACCCTTGTCCAGCAGGCCAAGGCAAAGAGGAAGTCACAAAAGCAGCAAAATCAGGGAGCTGGACAGGGGACAGACTTTGTCTTCAGTGTGGAAAGGATTGTCACTCTCGAATTAGCCTTCTCAGCCACACTAGATGCTGTTCCAATTCCTTCATACAGAGCACGTTACCATAGTCTTTCGTGACTGAAGGATGCCTAACTGTAACTAACTGCCCATGATGCCTAAAAGGATAATATTGGCTCTGAGTATCTTCCTGCCATTTGCCCCCTGCAGCAGACAACTACAGCTCAGCTAGAGGTCCAAAGTCACCATTGTACATTTCCTATCATGTTGCAACCTGTTGCATGTCTATTGACATTGTGAGGATTTAAAATGGTGGCCTTTCAGTCAGGAAAGGAAGGGAGTGCTGCCTTAAAGCAGTAACAGGACCCATCAAATGGTTCTTTCCTAAGCCCTTCCTCCTGCACTCACTCCCAAAAGAGGTTGCAGAAAGCAGGCACAGTGCCAGGTAAATAAGGGACAGTGCAAGGAAGAGTGAAATCCCTCGGGGAAGGAGATAAGGGGCAGGGGAGGATCAGAGATTGCTCAACACGTGCCCAGGTCTGGCCCTGTGCCCGTGTTTGTGAGAGGGTGCCGCCACTCGCCGACAGGAAACGTGCGCAATCACTGAATCATAAAGGAGAGCCAGCCTATGTTTTATTCCCCCCTTTTTATGACAACCTGGAATGATAAGCTCACTTTGAAACCGGTTCCCTCTTTTTCGTGTGGAGGCACTTAAAACAAACGGGTTTATGACATTTCTGATTGCAGGTGGCAAAGGGAGGCCAAGTCTGATAAGATGACTGATATGGCACAGGTCCCTCTTCTGAGCAAATGCGCTTGTTAAGCAGGAATCTTAAGAAGTCCGGACATTTCTTTGTGTTCCTCATTCCCGTTTTCCCTCCACTTGTGGGCCAGTACCTCAGGTGTCCTTTTCCTCCTGCCAGGCAGAAAATGCAGGCCTGCTCTCTTTTTCTCTGCCCTGTCTTTGGATCCATCCATTTGTTTGTTATCTACCAGCCACCTGCCTCTCTACATCGCCCTGTTCTGAGATGGGAAATTCCCCCCCTTTTTTTCCTTTTTTATTTTCCTTTCCCTTTTGTTTGTTTGTTTGTTTGTTTGTTTGTTTGTTTGTTTGTTTGTTTGTTTGTTTGTTTGTTTGTTTGTTTGTTTGTTTGTTTGTTTGTTTGTTTGTTTGTTTGTTTGTTTGTTTGTTTGTAGCCATAACTGAGACTAGCATGACCAGCAGTCATGTTGGCTGAGGCATTCTGGAAGCTGTAGTTCAGACTGAAACTTTTCCCATCTTTGACCCTGCTGTAAAGATTTCTTACTACTTCATAGTTTGATTGTTTTGAATCATAAGGATAAAGGAATGGCTTAGAAACAACTTATACTGTATACCAGAAAGAAAAAAAAAACATACAAATTTCAAATGCAGTCTATTCCACACATTTAGGTTAACGATGAGTATACAGCGATGGCTGCAGACAAGCGGTTGGTAGGAGATGTTACAGCAATAGCAGTATTGTAGGGAACATTTGATTCTCCAGATATTTTCATTAACAACTCCTACAGTCATTGGTCCCACTGGGTGGCTCTAATAGGAATCGTTGGCCCAGAGTTCTGGAGAGGAAAAGTTTCTCAGCCCTGAAGCAACAGGTAGACAGTTTATTTGAGTTTCATGCTGCTGCTCTTCTTCCATGAATAGAGCTTAAGGCGATTTTCAATAAAATAGTGAGAATACATAAAATCTGAAAAAGCATTATAAAATTAAAACACACTTTTAAAAAAGTAACCACACCAGTAAAAGAAAATTTCTGGACTGTTCCCAGTTCCACAAGTGAAGTTAATTGCCCTGGGTCTGCCTGAAGAGTAAGAACTTGACAAGCCATTAGGATGGCATCAGTCACTGGAAGGAACAACTTCGGGAGGGGGAAATGGTTGCCAGACTTTTTTTTTACTGGCCCTCTGTTGTTAAGAGTAGCCCCAAAACAAAGATACATAGCAAATTAAGTTTTTTCTAATATGGCAGGAAAAGCCTCATTTGACTTGCTACATGTCATGTGTCATGTTGTTATTGAAGAACAAGGCTGTTCAAAGACAAGCCAGGAGGAAATTGGCAATGCTAAATTTCCACCATTCAACCCATTCTTAATATAGATGGACAGGCTGGAAACCTGCTGGTGTAGGTGCTTGCGTGAAACTTTGTGAGTAAGCAGCAAAATCACAGCTAATTAATGAGGTGCTGATCACATTTCTGGCCATGTGCTCAGGCATGCAACCATTAATTAGAGGCAATTTGCTGCCACAGCTTATATAATTTTATTTATGCTTGTGTAAATCTTCAGGAGGACGTGAGCTGTGACTTTTCAAAAACTATTTATACTTTATTTCAGAACTTGGAAAAATATTTATTGGGGGTGAGGAGAATCACTAGCCAGAATAGACAGTCGTCATGCTAACCAGGTTGTTCTTCAGGGAACTGCTGTCCAAAAAACTAACTTTTACAGTTCTGATATACAAGATGGATGTGTGGGTGAGTGAATATTGTACATGCACACACGTTCACAAATGCAGAATATAACACTTGTTACTTTTCTTTACTGTATTTAAAAAGTAAAAAAAAACCACACAATTTCATGCTTGCAACTGGGTGGATCCTTTTGCAACTTAATGGCTAATCCTTTGTTTTCAGCTCTTCTAAGGAAAGATGAATCAGATCCTTGATTACTTTGTCCTTTGTTTCCTTTTCAAAGTGGCCGGCAATTTTCAGCAACTAGCATAGCTGGCATATGAAATATTTGTTTTTAGTACAATATTGTTAGCATATGAAAACAAGAATCCTCAAAAGCTGATAAAGTTTTACCTTCTTTTGCCTCAGAAAAGTAACTTTACTGTATTTCTTGTTTTCATCTGCCAGAAATGCATGTGTGAATTAATTAAGAAATTCCTTTTCCCTTCTTCCTCTTTGATCAATCAAGATGGCATTTATGGTATAAGACTATTATATCTAAGGTTTTAAGTTACTGGCATTGCAGTTCATGGAAGGCAGCCCTCCCAAACCTGGCACGAGTGTAAGCATGTGGTCTGCAGATGATGGATGTTTTAGTGCAACACATCCAGAAGGTGTCAGTTTGGAGAAGCGTGGTGTATATATTAACAGCAATAAATGAGAACTGCAACCAGGGCTTTGCAAAGATCTAATATTAAATAATTTCTGGCCATAATATACAGAAATCTCTTGGTCAATTTGACTCTATATTTGTAGAATCCTGTCTTCCACTCAGAGGGCTGATGGGGAAAAATGGCGGCCAATTTGTAGCACATTCAAGTATGATAAATCAACCATGTGCAGGCGCCAAACCAGGTCACTATAATCTTCAGATATAGTATAATGGGGAAAATGTAAATAGATCCGCTTTGAAGTCACAGCTGGACAATTGGGTTTCTGAGGGTGACCACACTTTAGCTGAGCACATAGGAATCAGCAAAGTAGAATACTGGCAATTGCCTTGTTTGCAGCTTCTTGAGGTAGCTTTGCTGTTGTCTCAAATCTGCAGAAGACATGGCTATTGCAGAGCTACCTTAATAAACTGCAAAGAAGTACGGATTAGCAGTTTCCTCCTCCTTCTCTGCTGATCTTCACTCTTCCCCCCCTCCCTCTTTGGTCTCCTAGTTGCCCTAGCATATTAACACCAAACTTTGAAAAAGAGAATGGAAAGGGAAGAGGAAAACAAGCAGACCCGGATACCAGGATTTGGAGGAAATAATTTAAATGGCAACCAGCTTCCTATCTGGATAGGCCTACTGCCCCACCTCATTGCTGCTGTAGCTAAGTGGAATTACTTCAGACTTTCTATGGAGGGTTCAAATTGTATGCAACAGCAAAAGTGATCACATTTACTGAACTGATGTGAATGCATTTGCTGCAAAAAAAATTAAATCTTTTTTTTAATTTAAGCCCTAGCATCAGGGGCGTGGGGGGGGGAGCAGGGCACTGGATTGGAGGGAAACTCCACGCCGATTCTCATTGACCCATACATTGTGCAGTCAGTGGGAAATAATCCAAATCTGACTGTCTCAGTCCTGGAGCAATTCCAATACAGTCGTGCTTGAATCAGAAAAGGTGGATTTCCTGAACAAATATTATGCATAGAATACACATGCAGGCACTTTAGTGGCAAGTCAGTGAGCCCTGACACAGTTAGGAGTGGGGAGGAGATGGGTGACTAACTTTTAAAGTCACCACATACAATAATATTAAAGGTTTTTTTTCTCTCCAGCATCACTTGCCCTGAGATTCATCACTATACCTGGCGTCATGGGGAAGCACAGCAATTCCCTGAAACTCCAGGTAGCACCCTGAGACTTGGCCACCACTAGTGGTATGTAGTGGCTTATATGTGGAGTTTAGTGCAAATGTATTGTGTAATGTAGAGCCTCGTGGCGCAGTGGTTAAAACGCTGTACTGCAGCTAAAACTGTGCTCACGACCTGGGGTTCAAATCCCAGGTAGCCGGCTCAAGGTTGACTCAGCCTTCCATCCTTCCGAGGTCAGTAAAATGTGTACCCAGCTTGCTGGGGGGGCAATGTGTAGCCTGTATAATGAAATTGTAAACTGCCCGGAGAGTGCTTGTAGTGCTATGGGGCGGTATATAAGTCCAAAAAAAAAAAAATTGAAAGACCTCCTTGGTTATTATTCATTTTCCTCATATCCAAGCACAATAACCCCAACCAGTGTCATGCCAGCAGCATCCCTCCTGGTGATTGTCAACAGCAGCCATATGACCCCAAAACACATTAGGATACAGGCAAAGACCATCCCTTTGCCTTGGAATGGTGTTCTGAAGACAATCAATATTAAGAAATAACAGAGATAGTCTACCTTCAGATTCGTAAAGCTCCTGATCCACCTCTGACAGCAGCCCAGAGGTCTAGAAATGTGTTTTCCTATGAGAAATTACTTTCCTCATAAGTTATCAGGCTGCGTAGTGATAGTCTTAGAGCTGCATAGCTAGGAAGAACCCTATGAATCAAGTCCAGCCCCTGTCAAGGAGGCGCAGAGAGGAATCAAACTATCAACATCTGGCTCCATAGCCAGAGGCCTAAACCAGTGAGCTATCCAGCAGTTTGATGCCATTCATTGCCCTTGGTTTTCTAACTTTGAAGAGTAGTAGTAGTAGTAGTAGTAGTAGCAGCAGCAGCAGCAGCAGCAGCAGCAGCAGCATTTAGAGCCCTCCTTTCCTCAAATCTGCTAAAGGCACTGTACCTGGTACTCTCTGTCCTCAGAAAAATGCTGAAAGAAGCTATGAGAATGTGAATAGCTGCAGATCACCCAGTAACATTCATGGCTGGGCAGACACTTGAATATCAGTCTCCTAAGTCCTAGTCCAACACTGGAACCCATATGTCACTCTGTTTCCTATAGGTATTAAGGTATAATGTGTAAATGTATTTCCCACACATCCATCACCTCTAAGTGTAGTAATTATTGAATTTCTTTTTCTAGAATCCTAACAGAAGTCTTTTTTTTTTCCTGGCAAGGAAAAGAGCAGGCAAACTTTTTTAACCCTATCACGGTTAACTGGCTCACAGGGCACCCTCAGAAACAACACCAGAAATAGTATCTGAATGATTAAAAGAGAGCTCTGCCATTCTTGCTGCAGGGGAGACCCAAATAAGAAGGAAGACACAGTGGAGATGCAATCAGAAACTGCTATATAGACAGAGTGATTAAAAGCCCAAAGAAGTGCAGGCTGGCTGTACAGATCCGTGTAGGACAAGAGCAACTCGTTCATTGTACATTCCAGAAATAGTCCAGCCACATCCCCAAGTGAATCAGTCACTGGGCTGTGTGTTCAAGTTGCAACATGATTCATGATGTTGGTCTCTCGCTTTCTCCCATAGTTATATCCACAGAAAAGCACCCCTGCCACCAGCTCCTCCCAGTACGTTGCCTCCCCTCCCTGGCAATAAAAGACAAGACACCCTATATTACTAAGAACCAACAGGGAGCCTTGCTTCAGGCAAAACATTTGGATGGGTCCATCAGCTCCATGAAAAACAGCCAACATGAGAGGACGTGACACAACCTGCCATCGGAATTGGACTGAAACTCCAAACATGTCAGAGCAGGAAAGCATCATCAGAGTGGTGACTGATGAAAATGAGTCTAGATAGGGAGGGTTAATGGTATGTCAACAAGGGAGGGGGGGAGCTATTGGGCTTTTGACGGTGGGAGGCTAAGGGGAGGGTGCAGCCCGCGGTTCGACTTGGTGCTTTGCCAAAATACATAGATGTTAATTGAGCAATCCTGTTCCACCTCTTTCTGAAGCAGGTAACAAAAGGTCAAGAGAATATAAATCTGGACCATGGAGGAGAAGGAACAAAAATCTACCACGGGCAGTGTGGAACAATCAATGATCAGATGCATTTTGGTTTCATGGAACGCCCACATGGCCTGGAACATTCCAAAACAAATAAACAGTGGTTCTCAGCCGGTGGTACATGTACCAGTAGGGAGACATAGAAGTGGCCTAGGTGGGACACAGGCTTTTCATTACAGTTAATAGGAATTTGTTATCTTTGTCTTTAGTGTAGGAATAACACTTACTGTATGCTTAACAGTAGTACTGTACTACTATTTCCAGCTATTAATGGAATATTAATAGAAGCACTCACCATCTGTCCTGTGAAAACAAGACTCAAAATGTTCTCATTTTCCTTGTATGTGGCAACACAGTCCTTGTACAGTTTAAGAGTGCTTGAATATTCATAGGCACAAATATTTGTGTCTGCGTTAATGTCTACAGTATTAATACAATTTTTGCACTCACAGCTGACCACAAATTGGAGCAAGGTTACATTGACAGGAAGACAGGTAAGACAGGAAACAGTAATCACTGGTCTGACGGTCAAACAGATCCCATTTTGCAAGGTCCAGTGTTTGAGTCACCTCTTTGAATCAGCACTGAACACTGAGCAGATTTTTCATCCTCGCCTGTTTATTGTCTCTTAACAAGACCCTTTAGTGGGGAATTTTCAAGGCCCACAAGATTCCTTCCCTCCAGATGAGAGTGAGACCAGACGCCTGATTCTTTCCCATCCTGGTCTTCATACATTGTGCAAACTATCTCTGTAAAAAAATAGTATCCTTTCAAGTTCAGAAGAAATATGCCTACACAGAGAGCAAACAAGGGTTACTTAAGGTCAGGAGAGGTCTGGTATGCCATTTGGTGTGATCCTTGCATCCAAATTGCATACACACTTCAAGCAATCCTATTTGGTCCACCTTCTTTTTGAAAAATAAACCCTCCTTGCCCCTTCTCCCTCCTCTCACTTCCAGGAAGATGTTTTCAATTTTTTCCTAAGTGGCATAGCACACCAGCATCATCAGAGCTTCTATTTTCTGCCCCTCCAGTAGCTGAGAACTCAGATATTAGACACCCATTAAAAATGTATTGAAGGTTGCCCGTGCCTGCATTCAGCCTGATCACCAGACGTTTTTGGTGACATGTCATCAGGGATGGCTTGTGGACAGGATTGCCAGATTTCAGGCTTTGGCTGTAAGACTCAAGTTTTGGAACTGGGTCTCCAACTACAGCCCTGAAATCTCAGAGAAGAGGATGCTATTGGTTGAGTTTTCTTGCCATGTTCCTGATCAGTCAGGTTTGCTCTTATTCCATCTCTGCTCTAGGGAAAAAAGTGTTCCTTTTCCTCTTAGTAGTGTGCTCGCTAGGCTCTGTTTAGTGTGCTCTTTCCATAGCTTTTTGTTTTGGCCTGCAGCCTCCAGATGTCTCCCAACAGACTCTTGGAGACAAGCCCTCCATAGCCTTATTTTATAGGTGACCACTGGACTCCCCTTGTTCAGTGGTTCGAATTAAGACATCCAATGCCCTGTCTTGTGAGGTTCTTTGGGATCTGTTCCAACTTGTCACATCTGATAACATTGACAAGATGCTTAAATGCTGCAAAGCCACCACTTTTCCAGCTGATCATTGCCCATCAGTGGCAAGTTAAATCTACCAGGAATTTAGCTACAGAATGAGCCATTCAAATAATCAATGTGTCCCTCCAGGAAGGCTATATGTTTTCCTGTCTGAAGGAGACCATTGTATGGCACTTTCTGAAAAAGACGGACAATATGAAATACTTTAGATCTATTACTAACATTCTTTTTATGGGCACGTTGACTGAGAGGGTGGTGGCCAACCAGTTGCAGGTGACACCAGTAATCTAGATCCATTTTAGTCAGGGCTCAGGTTGCACTATGGGACTGAACTGGTACTGGTCATTCTACAGTATGACTTTTTGAGGCAGTCTGATGGGGAATGTAATCCTGTTGGTTCTCCTAGATCTCTTAGCTGTTTTTGATACCATCAACCTCAGTCTCTTGTTGAACCAGATATCAGGATTAGGGATCAGAACATTGGCTCATCAGAGACTCCAATCCGTTCTTGATGGCCATGTCCAGAAAGTTCAGCTCGGAGAACTGGAGTCCCTCAGGCCTTGATAATCTCTTTTATGCTGTTCAACATCTATGTAAAGCTGCTGGGAGAGGTCATCCAGAGATTTGGGGTATATTGTCATCAATATGCTGATGCATTGGTTATCTTGAGAACTGATTACTGTAATGTCTCTACATAGGACCTAAAGACAATGTGGAAGCTACAACAGATTCAGAATCCAGCAGCCAGGTTAACTGGAGATGTCTCCCTAACCTGACTCACCTGCACTGGCTCCCTGTAGGCTTCCATATCAGATTTAAGGCGTTAATTATGACTTATAAAGTGCTAAATGATTTGGGACCTTATAAACCATTGGTCACCCCTCTCCCCAAGAACATCTACCTGTTCAACCTGCTCTTCTCAAGCCGCATTACTAAGGGTGCCTACCCTGAGGGAAATAAAGGAAAAGAATACCAGGACTTGAGCATTTTCAGCAGTAGCACCCTCACTATGGAACATATTTCCATGAGAAATTAGACAGTCCCCCTCTCTATAGATCTTTAGAAGACATTTAAAGACAGAGCTGTTTAAGAAGGCTTTTGGCAACCTCCTAAGCTAATTTCTGAGACCCGTGCATTATATTTGTAATGATGCTCACTGATTATTTTTATTCTACTGATACACATTTTATTTAGTATGACATGTTTCATGTAATTTGGTTTGATTTATCAGGTATCAATCTTAGGTTGCCTTTTCTGTTTAGCTTGTGGTATTATGCCTTTTGTTATTTCATTATTGCAATTGGTTGTATGCTATGCTTAATTATGTAAACCTCCTCGAGTAATGTTTTGCTAAGTAGGGCAGTCTATAATCTCTATAAACAAACAAACAGATGGGTCTTTAAGCTCATTCTGGTGTCATCACATTATCCATCTGATAGACACATGGCATTTTGCAATTGTTGCTGAAGGGCTGAAGGGCACACAGTCCTGTGACATCACAAGGGTATCTCAGGGAATAGGATGTTGCTGACCTGGCAAACCTTGTGGAGTGATGGAACTCTTGCCCCAAAATTTTGGAGGAGAGGGTATGCCCATGATGTGGTCACAAACTACCTATGCCTCATGTCATTCCCCCAAGCATCAATGGAGATGGTTCATTTTGGCCTAGCTTTCTATATGTTATAAAAACTAAAGCTCCTGCCATGACTATTCAAGGAAACAAATGTCAGTTACTCAGACCAAAATCTAAACTTGGTGTGCCAGTTAAGAATGTCACAGTAGAAAGTTACTTGTATTGTATTGCATTGTATTGTGTTGTATTGTATTGTATTGTATTGTGATGTATTGTGATGTATTGTATTGTATTGTATTTTGTGGTTTGTACACAAAGTAGAGTTTGGAAAAGTTATTTTTTAGGATTATAATTCTTGGAATCACCATGATGAGGGGGGTGGGATTCTAGACTATAGTGCAAAAAAAAAAAAGACCCCACCCTTTTGAAATACAAAATATTCTAACTCGCATTGCCAGCTCTATTTTTTTAAAATAGTTTCTGTATAATTTTTGTTATGAGTGTGCATATATGTGTTATCTCAGTGTAATGAGCAACATCAGGCTTTGAGCTACTGAGCAGAAAGCAGTTCAGAACATGAACAAAAGGGAATAATCCTTCCAACTGAAACTGTAAGGTGAAACTAATTGAGATGCCTGCTTGGCTGTAAATGTATATGAAAAATGCCCAAAGCAGCACCTCTGAAGGTGCAAGGATGTTGGTTCATTACAAGACTGACTCAGAAAATGTAGAGAGTTCAGCTGAATCACAGTCAGACAGGCACCTCCCTCCCGTTGAGTAAAGCGTGTTTTTGCTATGGTGACCCTCCCTAATAAGAAGCACTAAGAGAGCAAGGAAATGCATGCCAAGTGATTTTGCTAAATGAGTAAGATAGGACCAGCTTTCAGGTTCTTAACATCCTGCCTACCTGCCAGCTCTGTGAAACTCCAGCAATCAATAAAAGGATGCCAGTTTCTATATATATCTCTCTATGTGCCTTGGCAAGCAAGATACCTTGTCATCAGAATCAGCTTGGTGTAGTCCTGGACCAGGACTTGGACGACCAAAGTTCCAATCTCTTTTTGATCATAAAAATCAGTGAGTGAACCAATCATATTCTCTCAGACTAACTTACCTCTTAAAGTTGTTGTACAGATGACACAAGGAAGAGGAAAGCCATGTATGTTGCCATGAGCTCAAGAAAAGTGAGGTATTAATGGAACAAACAATGTTAGATTGACCACTTGACAGAACAGAGCAATACTTGGGGCTGAATTAAGCATGAGAAAGAGCACACTGAGGTCTTCAAATACAGCATGCCTAAAGTTATTATGAGCAGCCATTCTCAGCCTTTGATTACATTACTACTTAGGGGCCAACATACGCCAACAAATAGATGAACTAGGAGGTAGAAAACAGAGCTTGGGAAAATTACTCTTTCAGACTACAACTTCCAGAGGGCTGTAGCCAAACAGTGGCCATGCTTGCTGGAGAAGTCTGGGAGACCCATCATTCCCCCAAAGAATAATTCAGTCGTTGGTTGTTCTGGGTTTTTTGGGCTCTTTGGCCGTGTTCTGAAGGTTGTTCTTCCTGACGTTTTGCCAGTCTGTGTGGCCGGCATCTTCAGAGGACAGCAACCAGGCATAATCCAGTCTCCAGGCAGAATGGTGCCAACCAAAGTTAGTTACACAAGCCTCAGCTTCATGAACAGAACAAAGCCGATTGATTTCTTCAGGCATTCTTTTCCCCTGCTGTCCTGAAGGAGTTTATCCCATTGCTAAATGTTTTTAGCATTAATTATGGATTCTTCTCGGCAGGCTCCTCCCTGTACAGAATTTTAAGGAAGAATTCCAAGATTGTCAGAGGAAAAGTGAAGATGGCATGGAGAAAAATCATAGGGTGATTGAGGTGCCAATGAAAGACAATGCTTTGTTAAAGTTTTTACAAAAGAAATAGAAGATATGTCTATTGTCGTTCCCCAACCTGGTGCCCTCTTTGGGTGTTTACACTACAGTTCCATGATCAGTAAACAGCATATTAGCTATTGATTGAGAGACTTGTAAGCAAACACATTTGTAGGGGAACCAGGTTGAAGAAGGCTGCCCAACTCCACTCAGCTATCATACTCCCTTGAGAGATGTTTGGTCCCAAGAAAGGTGGTTTGGGAAATAGCTTTTACCTTCTCCAGCTGTCTCCCACATATACCAGGCTGTGGACTCAGAAAAAGAGGGAGGACGTTGTTATAGCTAGAGACTGAGAAGGCAGCTTTCAGGAATTCCTTCTATTATAGTATCTTCCCAGAGGTAAGTCCAGAAATTACACCCTTAACACTGCTCATTCGAACATCATTGTCATGCCACAAAGATGGTAAACGATAAATGCAGCCAGCTAGAATTATTTCAAGGATGTGAAGTGCTATGGAAAAGCAGAGAGGAACCAGACCACCTTTTCGTGGGTTTTCCTGCAGGATGGGAAACATGGCAAAATGCTTTCCAGTCTCCATCTTGTTTACTATCCTTCCCCCACCTGCAATAACCTGCCTATGAATATTTATTTTTTTTATTATTTATTTATTTTATTTATATCCCGCCTATCTAGTCACGAATAAACCAGCAAATGTGGAAAGTGTGGGTGAGAGAACTTGACTAAGACTGTCAGTTAGAGACGGCTAATTTGAACCTAGGTCTCTCCCCGCTTCTACATTGTATCCACAATATTGGACGTACTGCTATTTCTTATGCATGTCAACATTTCTGACTACCACAAGACTGCTTCTGTGAATCACATATACCACCTAAATCAATAGTCGTACTCTGCAGATTAAGGCATACCGGTAAATCTTATGCACACTTATTTGAGAGCAAATTTGATTGAATTTGGTCAAATTACTCTTGAGTAGTCACCCATAACACTGTTGTATAAAGCTGCAACCATACACACACTTTCCTGGGAGTAAGTGCTTGAACTGAAAGAGTTTCATTTCCTGCCTCAAAGTCTTGTCTTATCACTGAATCCCTCTGGAAACTTAGCTGGCACATAGTTAGCAGGTAGAGGTTACCTAAGCCTATGGACAATAAACAGTTTCCATTTCATCCCTGAGTCTGTTAGGTACTTGAGTCCTTTTTAAGCAAAAAGGCACCTGTTTGTAGAACCATGCTAGTCAGGTTGGTCAGCCTCTACTGTATTCAAGGATGGACATCACAGTAGAAGAGAGGGCTATCTTAAATTCCTAGACAAAATATATTCAGCCTAACAAAGAAGGTTATTTTCAAAGAAGAAAAATTGAAGCTGTAGCCTAGAAAACAAAAAAAACGGTTCAGAGAACAGTTTTTTTATGCAGTTGCCCTGAAAACAAACTACAGCTCAAGGTGAGTCTCAGTTTAACTTAAAGGCAAGAAATCACCATTTAGACAAGAATTACACCCCTAACATTGCACTGGAAAAGTGAGTCAACTTGTGTCCAACTAATGCAGCTGGGTGGTTTATATAGTATATTTCATATATATGTATATGCACACCATTTATGGCATACATGTAGTTCATTTATATACTCTTGAGATGGCTTTGCAACTCAGATTGTAACCCAGCATGATCAAGGGACTCAAGATCATACACAAACTGGAAATAAAAGGGCAAGCAAAGTGATGGATGGTTACACAAAAGAGCTCTATGTGAATTGATCAGCTTACTGTCACAGGGAATATTTGGCATATCCTGCCAGATGGATGCTTTGCCTGATCTTCTGTAGTCCTTGATAAGCAGACGTGGAGGGAGTTCCTTTCCCTGACTACATCTGCAAGAATGCTCCAGCCAGCATGGCTACCTACAATTCTTGAAACTGCCATCTTAAAATGGTGGTGTTTCTCACAGGTCATGGTGGCTGGAGTATCCTTAAAGCAACTTTCCCACCTCTGTCAGTAATGTCCATTAAATTCAATAGGACTGGGGGGTTTTTCGTAGACAGGTGTAAGATACTACTCTTCCACAAAACACATTACACTAACATATCTCTCTCCTGTCATCATCTCCCTCAAGCTCAAAATGCCTTTCATCTGCTCTCATCAGTACTGCACCATACACATGGGGAGCCAGAGCCTTTGCTAACTAATAATAGATGCCTCCTTCCTCCCCCCAACCCCTGTCTTACTGCTTGCCCTTATTTGCTGAAGCCCCTGGAATGCAAGGGTTACTGACCTCCACGTGCGGCCACACCTACATTCCAGCGCACAGAGTATGCCCTGGAGCAAGCTGGATAGAAGAAACTGCTCGTGTGGGGCGTTGCCATTCTACCAAGCGTTCGGATACATAGCCATAGGCTTTGTGTTTTTTTAAAAGCAAAGAAAAACGTACACATACTCACTGATGATGACGACACCATTTCAGATCTTTTAAGTCATTGTGAAATACTTAACCCTCCGAGGCACAGACACAGTGGTGGATATAGTAGAAGTATTCCTCTCCAGCAGCATTTGCTGGCAGTCCTCACGCAATTATTGATCATCCTACCTGATAGACAATACTCCAGGCTATCAGGCAACTTGCTCAGAGGAGGTTATTTCAGTTAAACAAAACAAGTTGAATTAAAAAGCAACCATTCCTAAGTGATATCTTTCAGTGGAGGTCAGCGATTAATTGCCTGGTTCTGTTGCCAAAGCCTCAGAACTGGAGCCATTGTCCCCAGCCTTCTCCAACAGGAGTAACTCCATGAGCCTACTAGAGTATATCCACTAGAAGCAGTATGAGCACTAGAAGCACATAGTACTCTGAGCTGTCTGAACCTTTTGGCAATTAACTTTGAGAAATGGACTACTGACTCCTCTAAGGTTGTGGAGATGCAAATCGCTACACATCAGAACATGTACATCTTCTTTCACAGAAGTGCGTCTCTGACGTGTTCAATAGGGCTTAAAATCTGGAAAAGTGACTCTAGAGTTGCAGCCTAAAAATGGTCCAGGTAAACATCTGACACAAGGCTATGTGTTGTACATTTGCTCCTTCTTGATGTAATGTGTCAGTTTAAACCACAAGGATCACTCACTGGGAAAAAAAAAGTATCTGCAGTAAGAGAAAGAACAATTCTGTGGTCGGCACTGTTTTCAGCTCTACAGATCCTTCCTCTACCCAAATGTTTTTTGCATGTACCAGTAAAGACTCTGGCAAAATCCCATTGAGGGAAAACCAGAAACATTTTTAAGTGTAGATTTATATTGTACCCTATGCCACCTTGGCTGCAGGTTGCAAAACCAAATTGGACATTATGTGCCAATTTTGGACTCCTTGTTTTGTACAACTATGGCCTTGGATGGTAATATTTTCCTGATGGTCCTCCTTAACCAGAGTTTGAAAAACCTTTTGGTGGTTGTTGTTGTTTGGGTTAAACCTCCCAGTTTTAGCTGCTAGGCAGGTTCATGCTCAAAGGCAGCGGCTGGTTTCTGGCAGGGAAGCTGAGCATCTGAGGATAGGAGTGGAGGTGGCAGGAGCAAACAGGGAGGGGGCAGTGGGAAGGGTTGGGCAGGCATCCCCTTTTGCCAAAGCAAACAAAATGCCAAAAGGAAAAAAAGTTCAGTGTTTCATTTTGCTTTAGTAAAATGGGATCTCTGAACTGGGTTACAAACCAAACTGTGAACCAGTCCAGTTCATTGGCTTTTCTGGTTCACAGTTCAGTTTGTGACCACTTCTACATATTACCAGTGTTTGCTTTGTTTATATATTGTATGTTCAGATATTATTTGTGTGACAGAAAGTACAGAAGTATTGGTTATTTTAACATTCACTTCACAGAGTTGTACACTGTTTCCAGTATATGCTTCCAGCATGTTTCCAGTATATTCACATATTAGGAACTGTAGTTCCGTCATGCCAATATGTTCATTTGTGGCAACAAGAAAATGGGAACAACATTTGTTAAAGTCACATTTTATATAACAATAGAGCACACTATGCCATGTAAAGAAAATAGTGTTCAAGTATGCTACTTAAATTAAACGAAGCTAAATACAGCCTGATTAGGATTAAAGAATGAGAAGATGGATGTACTAAAGAATATACTGAAAAACTAAACAGAAGAAAGTAGCATGCAAGATTCCTTCAAATAAATATGTGGAATCTTGAATTTTAGAAAGTGATGTGAAAGTCAGTCTCAAAGCAATTGATGGTCAAGATATACTGCAGGACAGTTCAATGATTTAGGTAATTGACTGCAGAGCTAGAGGTTGGGAATTCAATTCCTTACTGTGCCTCCTTGACAGCAGGCTGTCAGCTTTGCCATTTGATGATGATAATGATGATTTTACAACAAAAACTTCTATATTACAGGAAGCAAGAAATGTCAGATATTCAAGCTGGATACAGAAGAGAAAGAAACACTAGAGATCATTGTGCAAGTACATGTTGGTTTTAGAAGTATACCAAAGAATATCAGAATAAAATATGTGCCACAATGACTGAAATCCTGTTTGTTATACAAATGACATAGTTTGGAAGTGAAGTTAAGAAATCTCAGCAGATATTATCTGTTGCATACTTAGTTGAACAAGTTAATTTCTTAATTTGAGTCAATTGACTTTCAAAAGTTATGCTTTTTGCATAACTAATGAACAGGATTTCAGGCAATATTTAATTGACTTGATGCACAACCTGGACACAAGGCTACTGTTAGGGAAGAATACAGAAAGACAGAATGGTCTCTCATAAACAAAGGTGTCAGACAGAGGTATATTTTATATCCTTATCTGTGCAATCTTTATGCAAAACACATCATATGGAAAACTGGATTAGATTAAGAGAAGGGATAAGTGAAAATTGGTGCAAGAAATATCAATAATTTAAGATTTACAGATGATACCACATCCAGCATATCTTTCAAAGTGGATAGCACTCCCTGTGTTCTATGTTTGTTGTTTTTGTTAGTTGGTTGCCTTTCCAATATGTTTCCACTTAGAAGTTTCAGAGTCAATGGGATACAAATATAGACAACCACAAAATCATATCAAGTTAGACAAGTCCATGAAGGTACCTGCAGATTATACAAACATAGTAAAATGAAAATGATTCAATAAAACTAAGAGATATGTATTTGAATATTAATGCGTGCATGTCTAGTTGTAGAAAAGAAAATGAGGGTGAATGAAACGGCAAATCTGATTGTAAAAATATAGGTGAATGATTTTTACTTTGCTTACAGAGGTTTCTTATCTATGGATGTACATGTCTGACTGAAGAAGAATGCACAGCACAGATTATGCAATCCACAGAAAACTGAAGTGGAATTTCACCATATACTCTATACACAAAGGTATGCCTGTATGACAGTGACATACAATCCAGAGGTGGAACCTGCTGAAAGTCCTAGTTATGATCCACCACACCTTCTGTTGGAAAAAAAAAAAAAGCAGGTAGCAAGGAATGAGAAAGATTTTTGCCTGATCTCCCTCACAGGACTTCTGTGAGAATGAAGTGGGGGTGGGGAGGGGAGGAAAGCTATACTGTATTTGCTGTCTTGAACACATCAGAGGAAAGACAGGATAAAAAATGTAACATATAAATTAGCTACTTTTCAGACTACAACTTCTGCATGTCATGTTAGCTGGAGGATATTGGGAGTTGTAGTCCATAAAAGTAACTTTTCTGAGTTCTGGTGTGCACACAGCCTACATTGACATACCATTTTCCCCTGAAAATAAGACCTAACCTGAAAATAAGTCCTAGCATGATTGGGCAGCATAGAAATTAAATAAATAAATAAGCCCTACCCCAAAAATAAGCCCCAGTTAAGTGTAACCCCACCCTCCACCATTGTGCAGCAACCAGAAGAAGATGACATGACCGTCTTTGAATAAATGTAGATTGTTGTACATGAAAAAAAAATCCCCTGAAAATAAGCCCTAATGCATTTTTGGAGCAAAAAGAAACCCTGACTTATTTTCGGGGAAATACAGTAGATGATAGATAGATAGAGAGGGGGGGGGAGAGAGAGAGAGAGAGAGAGAGAGAGAGCAGCAAAAGAACAGGATTACAAATCTTAAGAGTTTGATAACCTGTAATCTATGTCCAGACTATAGTCCCTGTGAGTGTACATTATTTCCTGTACAAGCACCTTCTGTTAAACTACCGTTGTCAGTTAAGATAAACAATGGCAACCTGTCATAAACCTCCATGGTGCACATGGAGAAGAAGTAGATATGCTTGTTTGAAGTACATTTTTAAAAAAACAGTGCTAGTGCAATTTTTATAGCATCAAAGACAAAGCTGTATTTTACTGGTAACATGAATGAACCTCCTGAGCTTGCTCATTCTGAACCATACGGGCTTTGGCTGGTGAGATTCATTCTGTACCAAGAATCTGGGCTTTTATCAGGCTGTTAAAAAGAGAAAGAGACAGAGGTTGTTTCCAAGAAGAATAACTTTAATGTCTACGAAAGGCCAAAGAGTGTTATAAAATCTGGCACTACAAAAGAGTCCATTTGCATGTGCACTGTAGGGATGAGGTAACATTTATTAGGTCAACAATTATACATGACATGAAAAAAAACAAAAGGAACATGGTAGCTGGAGTTCATCTGTCAGATCACCCAATCAAGAAGAAGTTGCAGATGAAATATTTGAAAAACAAATTTCAAGAATTTCAAAGAGACAATATAATAGTAAGAAGATATTTCAATTATCCTGATATCTGTAAGGAGACAACTTCTGCCAAATATGGCCCTTCCATGAAATTCCTGGCTTGTGTGGCAGATAATTTTCTCCTACAAAGTGGACAAAGAAACTAAACTAGCTGATATCCTGGACTTGACTCTAACCAATAGAGATGACTGGATGGATGAAGTAGAAGTAAAGGGAACTTTAGGGGAAAGTCACCATGTTCTACACGAGTTCTTCATTTCAGAGGAAGTAAAAGCAGAGTGTAACTGCACATGTATGCTGGATTTTAGGAAACCCAGTTTTAATAAACTCAGAACAATGACAAGTAAGGTCTCATGGCAGGAGATCCTAACAGAAAAAAAGAGTCCAAGAGGGATGGGTGTTTCTTTTTTAAAAATTGAATGGAATGGGGTGGTGAAAATGTGGGGCTTTTTTAAAAAAACAAATCTTTAATGTAATCAGGCAAATACCTATCACAATAACAAACTGTGCCCCTAAGCTGGTTTTGTCTTTTTAAATTTTATTTTAAATATATATAATACAATACTACTGACAAAAAATAAGCCTCTAACAAAGTTGAAGATATATAAAAAGGAAACTAAAAAAGCGGGGCGGAAATTACATATACAGTCCTCTCTTCCCCACCAAAACCATTTGGAAGTAACCACACATTCCATCATCCCTTGTGGAATCCTGTTCCCTTTCCAAAACTATAGACTCTTGTGATGGGCTTTGTGCCTTCTTCTTTACTAATACAAAGTCAATAAATTTTCTGCATATGTCTACAAACACATCTCTGCTAGTTACCCCCCTCTTAAGTCTTATCACATGTAAGTTTGTCATTAATTGCTATATCCCAGACTTCTCTATACCAATCACTTGATGCTGTATTATAAGCTGTTTTACAATTCCTAGCAATAATCAATCTTGCCACTGTTAACAAATCGGAAACTAATTCTCTAATTATCCACTTGCCTACCTCCTTCTCAAATATTGATAAAAGTGCTATTTTCAGCATAAAGCTAAATTTAAATTGGTTATTTCATTTATTTCTTTAAAAAATATTGGCAAAATGTGTGTGTGTGTGTGTGTGTGTGTGTGTGTGTGTGTGAGAGAGAGAGAGAGAGAGAGAGAGAGAGAATATTCATATTCCCACCACCTATGCCTATTTTCTGGCACTGTCTCCAGCACATTTAAGATTAATTAGCATCTATTTGATTAAGTTTCACTGGAGTTAAGTGCCATCTCCACACTACCCTATAAAATTTCTCTTTCATTCTTATTGACATAGATTTCTATATTCTGGTGTTCTATATATTTTTCCAAACATTATACTTTATTTATTCTCTCAGGTCAAATTCCCATATCATTTTAAGTACATGCACCTATTCTTCTGCTTCCAATAATAAACTATAAATTTTGCTTACCTGTATCCTTCTTATCTCCTATGCTTTCCTTCTCTAACATCATTCCTTCATAATTCATAGGTTCCACACATGCACCATTTCTTTTTACTCAGCTCTTTGCCCACTGAGTAATGTTATACCAAGATATTTCATCCTTACCTAGCATTTCTTTTATTTGTTCTTTATTCTTCATTTTATAGCCAATCTTTTATTCTAAAAATGTGTCATTAATAATAAGACAAATGGTGAATGTGTGGAACCTATGAATTACGAATTAATAATATCTATCTATCTATCTATCTATCTATCTATCTATCTATCTATCTATCTATCTATCTATCTATCTATCTATCTATCTATCTATCTATCTATCTATCTATCTATCTATCTGTCTGTCTGTCTGTCTGTCTGTCTGTCTGTCTGTCTGTCTGTCTATCTATCTATCTATCTATCTATCTATCTATCTATCTATCTATCTATCTATCTATCTATCTATCTATCTATCTATCTATCTATCTATCTATCTATCTATCTATCTATCTATCTATCTGGCATTTATACCACCCATCTAGATAAATCTACTTTGGGTGGTTTAATAGCTTCTCAATCATTCTTTTAAGATTTTCTGGGAATTTTTTTCAGCTCTGTCACCAGGCATAATGGAGAAACGGGTGGAATAAAGAGTTTCATATACCTATTTCAAATTGTTAATGTATTTTTAAGGAAGGGATTTTCTGTTTTTTAAAAAACTGTATACTCTCTTTTCCTAGTATGGTTTTTCAAGATGCTCGTAATATAAGCCCTACCCCCAAAATAAGCCCCAGTTAAGTGAAACCCCGCCCTCCACCACTGTGCCGCATTGTGCAGCAACCAGAAGAAGATGACATGACTGTATAATAAAGCGTCCCCTGAAAATAAGCCCTAATGCGTTTTTTGGAGCAAAATTGAATATAAGACCCTGTCTTATTTTCGGGGAAACACGGTATTTGTATCTTGTAAAAAATTAATATTTACCAGATTTGAATGTATTTCTTCTGTTTCCATATTTAACGAAAATAATTTATATAACATATGGTATATGCCTTAACTGATTAGCAATATAGCACATCCTTATATTAGGAAGTCCTAAACCTCCACCTTTTTGAAATGTCTACCATCTTCTCCAATTATCTCCATTACAAAATTTTTTAATCATATTGCCTCTACTGAATTACCAAAACTTCATCAGAATTGACTCTTCTTTTATCCCAACCCAGTATGTTCTGTGCAACTAAAATTTACAAGTAGTGGTATTTGCTAATGGGAACAATTCCAGAATAAATGGATCCCTGGGGTAGGAATATCTTTAGAGCCTCTCTATCAGTTTTCCAGTGTTGCCAAGTTGTGTGGCTTGTTCAGAATGGCAAGCCCAAGCAAAATAAAACTGTGTTCTGCTGATTTGTATCTTGAACAAATAACATCAAACTGGAAACTGGAAACTAAATGTCCACTAAACTAATTGTTGGAAGCTTGTTTCTGTAGTTCATATCCAAATAACATGCAGAACTGAGGAGGGGGTAGGAGTTAAAGAACAGTACAAGAGAATTGGCAGATTGAGAGGGATGTTTAACCTTTCTTATTCTTGTCATCTCTCCATGACAAACACTTCTCAAGCCATCTTAAATCCTCCCAACCCCCGCTAGAGCCCCAAATTGGAATTAAACACAATTAGTAAAAGCAGTTGTTTAGAAGGAAATTTTTCAGAGATGCTCATCAAATACAGAAGCTTTTGACTCACACAGTTTTCTTGCCCACCAGTCCTGCCGTGTAAGTTATGCATAGATTCCCAACATCTCAGCATTTGCAGGTTTGCTGAGATTATGTGTAGTTTAATTTTCATTAAAAAAGAGGGTATATTTAATGAGAGGATCCCTCTTTGATCAAAGTTGTGAAATTCAGTGTGTCACATATCCCATGACTAGCAGGTATTTAAAAATTTGTGTTAGGTATAATGATACAGGCGAAAATGTTAAACCCTCTTCCTTCCATGACATCTGACCCCCCCCCACCTCTGTGCTTAGAAAACTTTTTGAAACAATGAAAGAAAGTCATTGAAATACCCATGCCACATCAAATTAGGAGATGCCCCTCTTGGCATAACCTAGTTCCCACCTTGTTGTAAAAGAGAATCATGTGCCTGGAGCCTTTGTATAATTTTTAAAGGTGGCTCATTCATGTGTCTCTACTTCTGCTTCTGAGCTTCTTAGCAGCTTTCAGTACTATTGACTGTGGTCTTGTTCTGGGCCACTTCTCTTCTTGGATGTCCAGTGTGGCACAGTGGATAGAGAGACTAGGAACCCCCATTTGGCCATGGAAACTCATTGGAGGTGTGGAACTGGTGAGACCATTCTTTAAATATCTCAGTTGCCTTGAAAGCTCTACTAAAAGAGCTACAAGCTGGTTCCAACTTGATTGTGCAAAAACAACAACATAAATTATGTTGTTAGTTCTGTAATGTGTATATATGACTTGATATTGCTTGTAGGATTCATGCTCACTGTGCTTTATTTACTCAGATGCTTTTATCTGCATCTAGGTATGTCATCATCATAACAGAGAGAGAGAGAGAGAGAGAGAGAGAGAGAGAGAGAGGAGGTTAGGCAGAGGGCAGAGTCTGGAGCGTGGAGCAACCTGCCAAGAGACCCCTTGAAGATATATCTGAATCTTATTTAGTCATTACCTCTCTGGACTTCACCAAAATGAACTGAAGAGGGGGCGGTGTGGTTCAGTTCAGTGGTGGAGGCTTATGAGAGGAAGAAGAGGGAGGATAGACAGAAAGCCTTTGAAAGGGTTCGCTACCAGGGGTTGTTAAGAGATTTTCCCCATTTGAAAGAAGGTGGCTTGTTGCCCGATCCACCTACTGTGACTGAGACTTTCCTGCGCAAATTAGTAAAAGAGTGGAATGTAATTGTGGTGCCCAGAGAGTTAGAGATTCAACGCGAACGTGCCTGGATGACAGCTGAGGAGCACGAAGGTCCCGACGAGAGAGGATGGTACCGTCACAAGTGCTGTGGGACCATTTGTGCCATGAGGAGTCTCCCTCCTCCTCAGAAGGAGCCGCGGGGATCTTGTGGGATCCGCCGCCTGTAACTCCCTGGGAGTTTGACCAAAGTTTAAATGTTATTGAAAACGGCCTGTTGCCAAGTTTGAAACCGTTAAACCCGTTTAAAGATGTGCAGGTGGGAGAGGAGATGAATAAAAGTTCCAATGTTAATGTTATACGGACTCAGTCTGAATTATTTTCTGCCGAAAACAAGGGGCTACCTGAAGGAAAGGACCAACTTTCTTGCAGTGGCGCCCAACGTGGGGCAGCCCCTAAGGCGGAGAATGAAGAGGTGAGCGAGCTACGTCGGACTATACAGCATCAAGCGAAATTAATAGAAAATTTAGCCGAGCAACAAACTTTATTAACAAGGCAGTTATGGCAGTTGAATTCAGGAGAAGAAAGGGTTAAGAATGAGTGGAAAGAGGCGAGGAACCCCTGGGTAGCCAACCCAACTCCCATACGGATGCAGAAGATGAGTAATACAGACGACCCTGAGGCATATTTACATACTTTTGAAAGAGTAGCCACAGCTGCCGGGTGGCCTAAAGAACAGTGGACATTGATTTTAATTCCGTGTTTGACAGGAGTATTACAAGAAGTGATTGACACATTATCTGTTCAAGAAGCCGCGCAATATGAAATAGTAAAAGGCGCCATTTTACAGACTTTGAACTTAACTGAAGAAGCTTATAGAAAAAAGTTCCGGGAGTTAAGATTCAAATCAGGGATGCATCCGCGCCCAATAAGCCAGCGCATGAAGGCCAACGTGATTAGGTGGATCAAACCCGAAGATAAAACAAAGGACGAAATTATCGAGACAGTAGTGATGGAACATTTAATTTCAACATTATCTAACAACATGAAGAGCTGGGTTCAAAGAAATAGGCCGAAGAAATTAGAAGAGGCGATTCACCTCATAGAGAATTATTGCGCGGCGGAAGAAGGAAGTAAAGAGTACACAGGCGGAACCTCCGACAAGGCACGCCCACCGGACAAGATGGCGACCGGAGGCAGCAACACACCGCGTGGTCCGATGTCTTTCTCCGCGATCGGCAGAGGCAGACCTGCTAAGTTCGAGCCGATGCGTCCTAAGCCGACCCGCCCCATCACATACGATCAGAGGTTGTTCGAGCCAGGCACAGGATTGAAGGAGGGCAAAGATGGCAAGCCCGTGTGTTTCGACTGTGGCCGCCCGGGCCATGTTCGGAGGCAATGCCCTGGGCTGGATTGTTCGTGGGTAGGCCAAAATAATGAACCAGTTAAATTGATGGGGTCTGAAAGAGAAGGTTGGGAGGTAATGGTTTTGGTTAACGGCCACGAGAAAAGGGCATTAATAGATACTGGATGCAGTAAAACGTTGGTGCGTCAGTTAGAAGGGACTGAAGTAGCAGATGAAGTGTCGGTGAGATGCATCCATGGGGATTCGAAAAAATATGCGACGGTCTGGGCTAACGTACAAATTGGGAATGATTGTCGGAGAATGAAAGTTGGGATAGCTCCGGGACTTTCAAGGGAAATGTTGTTAGGACGCGATTGGGAAGGGGCTAGTGAATTGTTAAACAAGAAAGAGGGTTTGGTTGGAGAATGCGAGATAAGCCAAATCGAAACTGATTTTGGAAAAGAAGTTTCTAGGGAACAAACGAGGATGTGGCAACAAGATGACCCTACATTACAAGAGGTATTAAAGGAAGCACAACCTACAGGGACTATTATCCAGGGACAGGAGGGATTTGAATTGGAAGAGGGATTATTGTACCATGTGAATCGGGAAGGTGAAAAACAACTGGTGGTACCAATGAAATGGAGGAAAGATGTGTTAAAGGTAGCTCATGATGTTCCTACTGCAGGTCATTTGGCTAATGAAAAAATGATAGCTCGAATATCTCAGAGGTTTTGGTGGCCGGGAATGAAAAAAGAAATACAACAATTCTGTAGAACCTGTAAAGAGTGTCAGATGACCCAAACGAAACCTAGACCAGGAGCCCCTTTGGTGCCTATGCCTCTTGTAGATCATCCCTTTGATAGAATAGGAATAGACATAGTAGGACCCCTTACAAAGTCTGCGGGAGGGCACACTCATATTCTAGTGTTAATTGATTATGCAACAAGATATCCAGAAGCTATACCTTTGAGGTCAACTACAGCCAAAGTAATCGCGAGGGAGCTAATGCAGGTGTTTACTCGGTTAGGTTTCCCTAAAGAAATATTAACAGACCAAGGGAGTAATTTTATGAGTTTAACATTGAAAGAAATGTGGAAATTATTGGATGTAGATCCAGTACATACTTCCGTATATCATCCTCAAACAAATGGATTGGTGGAGCGATTCAATAAGACTCTGAAAGGGATGTTACGGAAGTTAGTAATGGAAAAACCTCGCAGATGGCACCTATTAGTAGCTCCTCTTATGTTTGCAGTTAGAGAAGTACCACAAGCATCCACTGGCTTTTCGCCATTTGAGATGATATATGGTTGGAACCCCCGAGGAATTTTAGATTTAATAAAAGAAAAATGGGAGAGTGGGTCAGACAACTCTCAACTCACAGTAAAACATGTCCTTGAAATGAGAGAACATTTAAGAAAGGTGTCTGAAATAGCGAAAGAACACTTAAGACAAGCACAAGTCGGACAGAAGAGGAGATACGATTTAAGGGTGTCACCTAGATCCTTCCAAACTGGTCAAAAAGTGTTGTTGTTATTACCCGCTGAAAATGCCAAGTTGTTTGCACGATGGCAAGGTCCATACGAAGTAATTAGACAAGTAGGAAAGGCAGATTATGAAATTAAGACTCCAGATAAGAAAAAGAAGACAGGAATATATCATGTGAACCTTTTAAAAGAATGGCATGAAAGGGAGGTGTTATGGGCCGAAGATGTAGAAGAAGATTTAGGACCTGAATCCTCAGTGTATAGAACAGACCAGTCAGAAATCCCTTTAGGGGATTGTTTGAATTCTCAACAAATGAGACAAATAAGGCAAATTGAGCGAGAATTTAAAGATGTATTTTCTCCCAAACCAGGCATAACCCAAATAGTCGAACATCGTATTAATACCAAGGAAGGAGTAGTTATACGTAGCGGAAGTAGGAGCTGGCCATATCACATGAAAGAAGTAATCAACAAAGAGGTAGAAGAAATGTTAAAGTTAGGAATAATTGAACCTTCACACAGCCCGTGGAGAAGCTACCCTGTGGTAGTGCCTAAACCCGATGGAAAAATCCGGTTATGTATTGACTTCAGAAAATTAAACGAAGTGTCGAAATTTGACGCTTACCCCATGCCCCGCATAGAAGATTTATTAGAGAGACTAGGGGGCGCTATTTATCTTAGTTCATTAGATCTCACTAAAGGTTACTGGCAGATTCCGTTGAGGGCCGAGGATAAGGAGAAGACAGCTTTTGTGACCCCTAAGGGGTTATTTCAATTCCAAAAAATGCCATTTGGATTACATGGTGCCGGAGCCACTTTTCAACGATTAATGGACAAAGTATTAGAACCAGTAGAAGAATTTGCGGGAGCATATATTGATGACATTCTTATTTTCAGCCCCACGTGGGATGAACATATAAGACATATACAGTTAGTATTAAAAGAATTGAGGAAAGCTGGACTAACTGTAAACCCTTCTAAATGTAAAATAGCTCAAGAGAAAGTAAAGTTTCTGGGTCACGTAGTGAGTAAAGGAGAGATACAACCCTCTGAAGAGAAGATTGACAAATTATCTGATTGGCGTATACCCAAAACCAAAAAAGAAGTACAACAATTTTTAGGTTTGGCAGGGTATTATAGACAATTCGTGCCTAATTTTTCGGGAATTGCGGCTCCTTTAACTGATCTTACTAAGAAGAAAATAAAGAAGTATATTAATTGGGGAAGGAAAGAACAAGAAGCGTTTGACAAGCTGCGGTCTGTTTTAAATGAATTACCTAAGAGGTATGCACCTGATTTTTCCTTGCCATTTATTGTACAAACAGATGCATCAGATAGGGGGATAGGAGCAGTTTTGGCACAAGAAAGACAAGGTATCGAATATCCTGTTATGTATTTAAGTAAAAAACTAACACCTAGAGAACTGAAATACTCAACAATTGAAAAAGAGGCCTTAGCGGCCAAATGGGCAATTACAACTTTAAAATATTATTTATTAGGAATGCCTTTTATATTAGTAACCGACCATGCCCCATTACAATGGTTGAACAGAATGAAAGACGCCAACCCACGTTTGACCCGATGGTATTTGAGCTTACAACCTTTTGCATTCCAAGTGAAATACAAAAAAGGAAGTAACCATGCTAATGCCGATTATTTTTCACGACAGGGTGAAGGGGATGCGCGCGATGACAACAAGCGGACGGCCCACTCCTCCGGGGGGGCGTGTGAAAGTGTGGAGAATAAGAGTGTGCCGTCCGCAGAAGTAAAAGTGGAAAAAGAGGATGAAATAAAGAGTCAACGAGATAGTGGCGAAAGTAAAGAAGAAAAGGGAAAGGAGACAGAAGAGAAAGAGGGGGAGGTGAAGATAGAGGTGTGTTTGGCAGACGAAGAGTGGGAGGAGTCTGAAATGACAGTTGGAGGGGGGTATAAGAACGAAGAGGGGGTGGTGTGGTTCAGTTCAGTGGTGGAGGCTTATGAGAGGAAGAAGAGGGAGGATAGACAGAAAGCCTTTGAAAGGGTTCGCTACCAGGGGTTGTTAAGAGATTTTCCCCATTTGAAAGAAGGTGGCTTGTTGCCCGATCCACCTACTGTGACTGAGACTTTCCTGCGCAAATTAGTAAAAGAGTGGAATGTAATTGTGGCGCCCAGAGAGTTAGAGATTCAACGCGAACGTGCCTGGATGACAGCTGAGGAGCACGAAGGTCCCGACGAGAGAGGATGGTACCGTCACAAGTGCTGTGGGACCATTTGTGCCATGAGGAGTCTCCCTCCTCCTCAGAAGGAGCCGCGGGGATCTTGTGGGATCCGCCGCCTGTAACTCCCTGGGAGTTTGACCAAAGTTTAAATGTTATTGAAAACGGCCTGTTGCCAAGTTTGAAACCGTTAAACCCGTTTAAAGATGTGCAGGTGGGAGAGGAGATGAATAAAAGTTCCAATGTTAATGTTATACGGACTCAGTCTGAATTATTTTCCGCCGAAAACAAGGGGCTGCCTGAAGGAAAGGACCAACTTTCTTGCAGAGAGGCAGTTAGCCCCACCCTCTCTCTCATCATTTTACTCATGTAAACAACAATTAGTCTGAAAAGCAGAAATGTCCCACCCACATGTACACTTTACATACCAGCAACGACTCAGATTACCCAGCCATCAAGAAGGCACTCAACTGCGTCCTCACCCAATGGGTCAATGAGAATGGAAGGCCTTCCCCTGAAGAACGCAAGATCTGGGCAGGCTCAAATAGGGAGATATCACCCTTCAGATAGCCTAGGCCCAAGCCATTCGGAGCTTTATATGCCATAAATGGCATTCGAACTGCCCCTGGAAACAGACCAGCAGACAGCTCCAGTTTGAACTGCTGTAACAAGGAGTCTCTGTTCTCTTTATAACCAGTTTCCATCACCAATCTAGCCACAACATCTTCAACCCTCTGCAGTTTCCGAACACTTTCCAGAGGAAGCCCCATTTAATTTATTTATTTATTTGATTTATATCCTGCCCATCTAGACAGATTAAGGGACATGGTGGCGCTACGGGTTAAATCGCAGAAGCCTCTGTGCTGCAAGGTCTGAAAACCAGCAGTCTTAAGATTGAATCCACACGACGGAGTGAACTCCCGTTGCTTGTCCCAGGTCCTGCCAACCTAGCAATTCGAAAGCATGTAAAAATGTGAGTGGATAAATATGTACCACCTCAGTGGGAAAGTACAGTGGTGCCTCGCATAGCAACGTTAATCCGTGTAGCAAAAATCACTGCTAAGCGATTTCGTTGCTATGTGATTTTAAAAAGCCCATAGAAACGCATCAAAACCTGTTTAATATGTTCCTATGGGCAAAAAACTGACCTTAAAGCGAAGATCCTCCATACGGTGGCCATTTTTGGTTCCTCTTAAGTGAGGAATTCGTCCCTAAACACAGCAGGCGGCCATTTTTTTAACCCAGTGGCCATTTTGGAACCGCCAATCAGCTGTTAAAAAATCATCGCTTTGCGATGATCGGTAAGCGAAACAGGGAACCGATCATCGCAAAGCGAAAAAACCCCATTTAAAACATTGCAATGCGATCGCTTTTGCGGTTGCAAAATCTTCATCGCTATGTGGTTTCATCGCTAAATGGAGCGCCCGTTAAGCAAGGCACCACTGTAACGGCATTCCATGTCTAGTCGCGCTGGCCACATGACCATGGAAACTGTCTTTGGGCAAAAGCTGGCCCTATGGCTTGGAAATGGGGATGAGCACCGTGCCCTAGAGTCAGACACAACTGGACTAAATGTCAAGGGGAAGCTTTACCGTTATCATCTAGACCGAAGTCTACTCTGGGCGGCTAACAATAAGACATAAAAGTAAAAGCAATATGATAAAATAAAAACAACAATGACAGTATAATTCAAAATGGCAAAGTCATTAGGTGATGACAGGAGGGAAAGCCTGCCTAAAGAGTCAGGTTTGAAATTTGCTCTTAAAAACACCCAGTGAGGGAGTCGGGCAGATCTCTGTGAGCAGACTATTCCAGAGGCAAGAGGCCACTGCCAAGAAGGCCCAGTTTCTTGTTCCTTCTCTCCAGGCCTCCCTCGGCATTAGGCTCCTCAGACACCCGTCCTGGCTAGAATGAGTGATTTGGGTAGATCTAGGTGGGAGGAGATGTTCCGCTAGATATTAAGGTGTATTCAAATTACCTTTTGAAGCTTCTTCATCAATCTCAAAGGTAGTCCCACATAGAGTGCATTATAGTAGCCTAGTCTCGAGACTACAAGCACATGGACCATTGCTGTGCCTTCGGCCTTTACAATGGACTCCAGCTCCTGTCCTGTCCAAGTTTCCAGAATGCCATGATTTGAAGCTGTCAGTTTAGTCTCATTCAGGGGTTAGAACCTGAAAACAGGTAGGCCTGTAACCATGGCAAGGATGTCCCATCCACCAGGATGTCAATCAGGCCTTTGTGTATTTAGTATAAAGCTCTGATGAGGTGCTTCTCATGCTGAATTTATAGGAGCTTATAATAACTCCTTTGATAATGAGCTCTGAGAGGGCAAGGAGCATGAGCTGGAAGTATGTTAATTATAATATGTGCTTAACAGATGTATCTTCAGATCTTTATTCCAAAACACATGAAGATTTGATTGACATGGTGGGCACTTTGTCCCCAAAATGGTGAGAGCCCTATCCAATTTAAAACTATAATACCTGAAGAGCTCCCATCTTAAAATGTTGTTTTAAAACTTAAACCATTAGTGCTAGCATTATTTTATATAAAAGTGTGTGTTCCCATTACTCATTAGCCACAACCAAACAAGGCATTAGTGACATTTAATTTATTCAATTTATTTCTGAATACGACAGTGGCCAACTCTCTCCCCAATTGCCCCCATATAAAAGTCTGAACTAACAAATACATGTTACTTGTTACTTTAAAACATTGCGGCATTGTCACTGTTGTGGCTACAATAATTTTAAAAAAGGACACTTGCCGTTATTTCTCAAAGAAGGAACAAATAACATCCTTCCTTTTGACACATTACTTCCAAGCTCTGGGTGTTCTACATGCAAGGCTTGTACTCTATGAGGGAGCAACATATTCTGGCACTCTGGCAGATGAGGTCACCATTCCTGTTCTGAAAAAAAACTGACAGCTGTGTTCTTCCCCATTCATCCTCATTCATTCTCCACCAAACTGTGGCTGGTTCCTGCAGGGAGGTTACATACAGGTCTTCTAAAGCTGAGTGTCTTCTCAGAATAGAAAGTGTTAATAAGGTGGACTTTATTCTTCTCTCTCTTCCCTCTCAGTTTTAACTCAATTTCCTTCCTTCCTTCCTTCCTTCCTTCCTTCCTTCCTTCCTTCCTTCCTTCCTTCCTTCCTTCCTTCCTTCCTTCCTATTTGCCCACTCAAAATATTTCTCTTCCTTATGTATTGCTATTCCTCAAGGTGTGCAGAGGTTTGCCTTCCAAGTCACAAATTCAAGCACTGCATAGCAACAGCAACAGCAACAGCAACAGCAACAGCAACAGCAACAGCAACAACAACAACAACAACAACAACAACAACAACAACAACAACAACAACAATAATAATAATAATAATAATAATAATAATAATAATAATAATAATAATAATAATAATAATAATAATAATAATAATAATAATAATAATAATAATAATAATAATAATAATAATAATAATAATAATAACAACAACAAGAAGGAAATGTTGTAAATTGTGGACCAAAAGTCTTATAAATTTCAGTCTTTCAAGCTGTCATTTTTGTAGCCCTCATTTTAAAATAAGGCACCAAAATCGCATGAAAATGACAGCAGATGTGGGGGGAGTACACACATACAGTAATAAGCTGAATCGTATTAAGAATTTATCTGTTTATTTACGAATTGAATAAGAATTCATTTAAGAATCTATTTATAACCAACACAGAGGGTTATAAAGGGCATTCCCACTCCACATTTCCATCAGAAGCAATAATTGTCCCGTGCATAAAGAACACTGGGTTTGTCTCAAAAATCTGGGCCTGATGATGTCACTTGCACTAGCAAAAATGTATTGCAATAGGGTTCCGCAAGGGTGCCATCCAACGGCAACTTCGCACAAGCAGTTGCTCAAGAGATCGTGCAATCTCTTGTATAATAAATTGTAACCCCTTGTATAACTCATTGTGCAACATTGTAATCCAGTGTAACTGCACCAATGGGGATTTTTATCCATGAGCATTACAGTGGATTCAACTCTACCCTACTCAGAGTTATCCTAGACTCACAGAATGAAGATTTGGCTGGATTCAGATCTAATTCAGTCAATAGGTGTTACACATTTTAAAATGTATTGCAGAATTCTATTATTTCTTGATTAAACTGATTTATCTTTATTTTTATTGTGTCATTGCCGTCAGGTACATTTTAGATGGCATTGCCCCCTGTAAAGTTACAACATGGCCATCCTCAGCTAAGGAAATCTTCTGTACACTATGAGGAGACAGGCCATAATAAAACACCAACTGAAGTCATCTCCCCAAGTGAAAGAGGAAGAGGCATGAAGACAAACCCTTCCCAGTGTAACATGGATGGAAGCTCTGATTTTAGAGAGACTGAGGCAGCTGCTCCTCTTTAGAGAAGTGGACAGGAGAGCTGATGGAAAAGCAACATTCCTTTAAACTAGAGACAGCTGAAAAAGGGGAGAAAGAGGCACCAAGTGGCCAGACAATAGGAAGGTCATAGCTAATGAGTTAAAAATATACATGCTTTCTCCCCAGTTCGATTCAGTTTCCTGGAAGAAGTTTTATTTTATTGCTGCTGAAAGACTGCAAACTTCATGAAGCCTTTGCCAGCTGGAAAAGCCTCTTTGCACCTGTCTTTTTATTTACACAAATCCCTTTTCTAATAGAGCTAATCACTGAGCTTTGATAAATTTGCCAGGGCCCCTGATAGGAACTCCATTCTAGACCTCAGTGCTAAACAAATAGACCATTGTCTCCACCAGGCTAGCCAGCTTGTTAATAGTTAAACTGGGGACAGTGGGATGGGGAGTGTGGGGCGACCCACGCAGAATGACAGTAGGACTGGGTACGGTCAACTTGTATATGTAATTTTATTATAATACATTGAAATGTGTCTCTTTTTTTTTCCCCTTGCAGATCTGCTCACATGCTGCACAGAGCAGAATCTGGTGGAGAAATTGGCTTCCTGTGAATCTGATTATTCCTTTCAAGAGAGAAAGAGACAAGATTCTTGCCCTTCTGGCTGCCAACGGGAAATACAGAAATGTTTAGGCAATGTCTGTTGAAGTCTCAAGAGGAAGAGACAAAGCTTCCAGTGTGAAGGAGGAGGGCAACCTCTGCAGCCCAACACAGCTGCCCCTGGCACATATCCCTGTCTCTCACTCCTCAGCCCGCCCGCTCCCCCCCCCCGTGCCTCCCTGGGTGAAAGACAGCTGAATTCTCTCAGAATGCCAGGATTACATTTCAAAAACTCAGCAGGAGAAAGAAGATGCTACAGGCAAATAACATGATTGGCAAAATTTATTCACACAATTCCTGTTTTCTAAAATTTGAGGAACGAGAAACAGGGAGACTCCATTGCATTTTAAGGGGAAGACACTTCCACTTGGAAAAGTTATTATTATTTTTTTTTTTACTGTACTTCCCAGAATCTTCCAGCCGCTGGAACAGTTTTTAAAAAGGGGAAAGGTAGTACAGTATTTCCAAGTTCTGGGACAATTTTACCGATATGTGACTGACTGTTGATAATATTCCAATGTCTGGTTTTTATTCTCTTTGCCTAACCAGAATCTTTTCTCCTTGGACCGTCGCCATGGTCCCAGAATCTTGGCAGGGTTCGCTGTCAACGCCTGGCTAGCTGGCCAACTCCCTTGCACCTCTCACTAACAATCCAATGTGATAAGCACCTAGTTGGATCAAGAGGAACCACCACTTTAATTCTGCCACTGCCCCTGATGCAGGGTTGTTGTTCTTGGGCCTTGTGAAAAGTACAGATGGCACCTATGTGCCACCTCTTTATATATAAGAGGGCTCATGAGTGTAGGATGAGCCCCACCAGACTGCTCTTTCCCAGGACTCCTCCAAATGAGGTCCTACTCCCTAACTAACCCTAGCTAATGTCCTTTCAGGAGAGGGGTAAGGTACATGTACCCTTCTACCTGCAGAGGGTTTCTTTCTTTCTTTCTTTAATAGTAAAAGTACCCAGGAACACATCTGTTGCTTGATACAGCTCAAATAGTTTTTTTTAATTACTTAATCAAAGCAGTATTAGGTGTACACACAGCACCCTATACAATTACATACAGACATTGTCTTCTGAATACTGCCTGCATCCACGGACTTCAGTAGTTCCATGGAGGAAAGCTATCGTGTTACAAAAGCAGCCCTTGGATCAAAGCCATGAAGCTACTTGCAGGAGAGCTTTATTACTCTAAGCCCTCAAGGTTTGAATCCTTGGGTTTAGGTCTTGCCCTGCCCAGAGACTGGGGTTACAGATAATTGAAGCCTAAGGTGATGACTGCTCCCAATAAAGTATCCCCCCCCTCTTCTCCACCTTCAAGTGATGGTCATTTGAAGTTTCCCCCATCTCATGAGAGCTCACCACAGACAAACACCAATAGGCCAGGGTTTGGGGTTTTTTTCTTCTCTTTTTTTTACTTAAATAATATTTTGTGCAATTCTGCATTAAAAATGTCCACAGCAGCTCACAATAATGCCTTTAAACAGAGACAAGATGCCATGAAAATCAATAATCAGTAATATACATGTAGAATTCTAACCAACTGAACAGAATTAAGAAACTGGGCCTTCTTGGCAGTGGCCCCCTCGCCTCTCAAACATAAATGCAAAACTTCTTCTCCCTTGCCCTCCAAAGGCAAGCAGAAAGGAACAACTTCCATTTCAGAAGCTCATTAAGTGGCTTTATCAAACAGACAGACAGACAGACAGCTGCTTTAGTTCAATCCCAGAGACTGCACATATGGAACTGAACCAAAACAGTGATTCTACTTGCAATTTTTAAAAAACAATAGAACCTGACAGGGAGCCAAAAAGGTGTGGGTAGGCATTGATCGGGGACAAGCTGGTTCGAGATGGCTCTACGTTGTACGGTCACTGGAAAAAGAAGTGAAACAGCCCGTCTCCAACCCAGACCAAAACCATGGGATAAAGTCCTCTCTGATTACACCCTCAGGTGTGTGATTTTTTTAAAGATACAGCTGCCCACATAAATAAATAAATAAATAAATAAATAAATAAATAAATAAATAAATAAATAAATAAATAAATAAATGTAGAGAGGCAGGTATAAGTGTCTTTCCTCTGCTTCTCCATATGATTAATATCTGTGTAGAAATGCAGCAGGTGCTCCTGGCTTAATGCCTTCCCCCCTCCTCCCTTTCGTCTCCCCCTCTCCTCCTTGCTTCCTTTCTTTTTTTATTTTTCTTTTTGGTTTTGCTTTGTTTACAAAGCACTCCTTGAAGATCGCTTGTGTTGAAATCTTTTCTTTTCTTTTTCCTTTTTTTTTTTTTTTTGGCTCCTTTCCTTTCTCTCCCCCACTCTCTTATTAAAATTCTTTGAGCCAGTTTTAGTACCCGGAGGGCTCTCTGTGTGACAAGCCCAACTTGCAGAGGCTGCAAAGTGAAGCAGAGTCTGAACCAGAGAGAAGCCCCCCCCCGTCCTCCTCCTCCCTGCAGGAGCCTGGGAGCTTGTGGGGGGGTGAAGGGGGGCCATGAGCCTCAGGAACAGCAACAGCAACCACACAGAGCCAACCTTCCAGTGAAAAAGGGGAGGGGGTGAGCTCATGCAGCACACATCTTCTCTCATGTCTTTTGTCACTCGCCTCAGAGCAGAACTTGCTGCACCATTGTCCAAAGGCGGTGTGGGCTTTAGGCGCCTGACCCCATCATTTCCATTTGAAAAGCAGCATTAATGCGAAAAAGAGCCTCTTGCAGTCATGTTTAACTCTCCATCTTCATAATTCATGTCCTTCTGTAATTCTTCATGAACCCCTTCCCTTTCCATTTGTTTTCTCCCAATGTTTGGAAGGGTATTTCCACCACTGCCCTCCCTCACTCTGGCTTTTTACCTATTTCCCCCCTTTTTTACTCAGTTCACACTAGTTTATACTGGAATTCACATCAATCTATTGTGCCCTGTCTTAGCTTGGTGCCTTCATAGCAAGCTTGTCCATACTTACTCGGTATTACAGGGCCTAGTCTGAACAATTCCACACCTTGTGGGTCAGTAGTTTCTGCCTAGCAACCTGAATCTCATTGGGCCTCATTCATACAGAGTTTAGTGAACACACGGCAAAGTAGGAAAAAAAAACACGAGCTTTCTCGCTTCATCTCTCTGTTCCAGGAGGCCAGGAGGTAGAGCTTTGGTATCTATACCTTAAAATTCATGTAGTAAACAATAAACATTATAGGATATTTCTCACTGAAATTTGAAATATCTGTTCAGCAACTGCATATGAACATTTTATTTCAGTATGCGCATATATAATAGCATTCCAAAATTGGCAAATTCATAATTTGGAATGGCAAGGAATTAAGTGTTCACAAATAATAATAAATGAGGGGCAAACTGAAACTTACATGCTCGTATTTTGTGAAAAGCACTTCTGCCTTGGCACTATTATATCTATTGTTTGCATAACACTGAGTTACACACGCATAGTGACTTAATAGAATTGAATTTTTAAAACTTCAAATTCTTCCTGTCTTATAATCGTGATACCAGAATGTTGGTAAATTCTTCAAAAGCAAACCAAAGCACAATGTTCACCACTCTGCATGGAGAGATCCCTGTTGCATTTGTCTGCCATATGTGCGCTAAAAGGGAAGAGACTCTGGGGTTGGGGGGAAACACTAATATGGCTGAGTTCACACAGATTCAGCCCCAGATTTTTACGAATTAAGTGTTCAAAGCCCTAAGCTTAGCATAACATTGGTTTATAGTAAGTGGTCTCCCATCAAGGCATTGGCTATCTCTACCAAGTAGGCTACATCAGACCATGTCTCTTTAATATGTCCTTACCTCCCCAGGCTGTATGTTTACTGAATATGTATGTCACCTCCCATGTCACCAATCTTCCCTATCTTTGTATCTTTAGCAACCACCTGGGGCATTGCATGAGCACCCAAGAAGACACTGTCTGTCAAATCGTACTGCATACTCAAAGCACACATGGCAGCTTACCCAGAAAGGATAGTTTTCTTTTGAGAGAAAAAAAATTGTAGAAGGCAGCTCTGAATGTTGCATCTTCAACAGAGGCTCTATGCCTGACCTCCTCACTGGCTTTTCCAAAGGGGTCTTATATACCTATTATATATAATTATATATTAAAGATTCTTGGAAAGCTAATCATGCCTGCTAATTTGCTATTTGTTTTTGTAAAATTCCCTGTTCAGAAAACTGCACATCTCTTAATCCCAGGTAGCCAGCTCAAGGTTGACTCAGCCTTCTATCCTTCCAAGGTTGGTAAAATGGGTACCCAGCTTGCTGGAGGGTGGGGGGCAATGTGTAACCTGCATAATTAAATTGTAAACCGCCCAGAGAGTGCTTGAAGCGCTATGGGGCGGTATATAAGCAGCACGCTTTTGCTTTTTAAAGGAGAAGGTAAATGTTCAAAATATATTCCTGATACCAAAACAGGCTGACATCCGATCCCAGTGGGTTAAATTCTGAATGGAGCCAGTACTCTCCTGAAGAGTAGGAAACCTTCAAGGATCTGACACTTTAAGGCAGGCTTGTCCAACCTGCGGCCCGAGGGCCGCATGTGGCCCAGATCAGCTCATAATGCGGCCCAGTGCAATTTTTTATTTTTAAAGAAATTCCAAAGTTTCAAGTTACACTGCCAGCGCTTGCGGCCGGAATGCAGCTGAGGCATGACACAACGGTGGGGGGGGAGGGGGACTGTGTGACTGCATCAATAGGTGGACCCCCTCCCGGCCCCATAAAGCCACCGGAGTCGAAGCTGGCAGCCTCTGCTGTCTGAGATCGCAGCTGCTGCTAAGCGCGCTTGGAGCGGGGCTGCGGCTCATGGCTAGGGCTGCCCCCCCATGCAGCCCAAACCAAATTTATGTGTGGCCCAAACCAAATTTTCATCTTCTAATGTGGCCCAGGGAAGGTGAAAGGTTGGACAACCCTGCTTTAAGGCATGGTGAAGTGGTTCAGATATTACAACGTTACCTTGGAGGAGGGCTGGATTTACCATTCTGTTCAGCCATCAAATTCCTTGGACCGTCGTGGATTATCACTGAGTCTAATCAAATGTACAGGATAAAATGCAAAACACTGGGAAAAAAGAAGGTGATAGAGACAGGCAAGCAGAAAAGCTTTGAGTCAGATGACAACCTCAGATGAAAAAGATAGCCCTCACTGGCATTCTTCTGCTGCTCAGTGCATCTATACTGCTGGTGACCATCCCATGCCAATCTATGAAGGTTGCATTTGAACAATTGACCAATTTCATAAACCTTATATTGGTACTGCAAATGTGGAAGCGAGGAAAGGCAACTTTGACCAATGTTCTTGTGGAGAAGGTAGGATATCACAGAAATGTTTTCTAAAGACTATAAGGTCTTTGAAGAAAGATTAGCATCAGGCCCTAAGATACTTTGTCATGAGCGCTTTCAAGGAGAAAGGGCTACACAAAGGACACAGGAGGTTGTTCTTTCCCACAATATGTGGAGACTAGGATTTCCACACCAAATACCCGGAAAGTGAAAATCCCCAAATGGCACATGATGTAAGTGAGGGCTGCTCCAGATGGTGTTAAAGTATTTGAGTTGTACATTGCTGATTTCTGATTAGATGGCACCATCCATACTGTACAAGGCATGATCCAAGGTGATCAGTACCTTTTTCCCTGTCTTTTTCTGTGCTGAAACCAAAGTTTATTTTGCTTATAGCATTGTTCTGGGGGATTATTTTAGTGCTGTTCTGATTTCAGTGGGAGGTTCATTTCCATGACAGAGGTTCCAGCTTGAAGTTTTGAATTAGCATATATAGAGAGAGAGACAGACAGACAGAAACAGAGAGAGATTTAAGCTTTGGAAGCAAAACTCCTGTAAAGAACTGGATTTCTAAGATCATTTTCCAAAGATTTCCAGGGTTTTCAGAGAACAACTGATTTCTTAGATACACTGGTGCCTCGCAAGACGAGTGCCCTGTTTAATGACGAAATCGCTTGAAGGAGAACTTTATGATGGTTTCAATGGGGGAATTTCGCTTTGCGATGATCGGTTCCCTGCTTCGGGAACCAATTCTCACAAAGCGACAATTTTAAAACAGCTGATCAGCAGTTTCAAAATGGCCACCAGGAAAATAAAATGGCTCCCCGCTCTTTTCTGGGACGGATTCCTCGCTGCACAGGCAGCGAAAATGGCTGCGCTATGGAGGATCTTCGCTGGACAGTGAGTTTCAAGCCCATAGGAACGCATTAACCGGGTTTTAATGCATTTCTATGGGCTTTTTAAATGCTTTACGACGTTTTCGTTCTACAGCAATTTCGCTGGAACGAATTAACGTCATGATGCAAAGCACCACTGCATATGTCTTCTAACAATGTGATGTGGATGTGAATTCTTCTAGGCCCTGGTCTCCTTTGTCATGACCAAGTGTAGTCAACTGGGTAAGCCCTAAGAATCATAGAAAAACACCATATACTGAGTCAGGCCACACTGTTTCATTTAGCCACCCAGCCTAGAGGTGAGTTTGTTACAAGGACCTGTAATAGTCTAGCACTACTGACAGTCACTCTCCAGGGTTTTCAAGCCAAAAATCTTTCCTGGCCCTACCTGGTGCAAGGGAACAAAACCCATGACCCTTCTGCATGCAATGAGAAATGAAACTAGATAGTGAATATAATATGTTAGTAGCTAATAGCATGTTTCTCATCCAGCAATACAAGTCCGTCAATGCTCCTGAGTCCAAGCAATCAGACTGTCAAATAAAGCTCATGCTTACCTCCTGATGACCAGTCATGAAACAGAACAAGTCAATTGGCAATGGATAGAAAGTGAGACAATATATGCTGGGAGAAATAGAAATCTTTCAGCATGTAAAGAAATTCCTACTTCTAATGATATAATAGCTATAACATCTCGTTTGACTCAAGGGTTCTTTTCCACTATACTACAGTCTTTTCCCTTCAGTGATGTGTGACAAAGAATGTGACTTTTTTTCTTTCTTATCTAGTTTAGTTAGTCATCCTTTATGAGAGGGAATGGAAATATTTTAAACCTTATCAGAATGCTAGACCAAACATGTTAAATGGTACATCTTGGGCAATGGGATAGGCATTCATTCACATTTGCACACATTCAGTCCTAGTAGAAAAAAATGTTTAGTAAACTAATTAAAATAGATAAGAAAGGAAAAGGAAAATTCTAGAATGTAAACACTAGCTACAAAGTCTCTCACTTTCCCCTACGCATACAGTACATGAAAGGGCTGGTAGAGTAGTTGCAAGTGGATATAAAGAGCATGATGACCTCATTATGAGCCCCACACACACACCCTCAGTGGCTGAGGTGTTCAGGAGAGATCAAGAGGGGACAGTGTCAGCTATCACTCTCCTTCTTCTTGGGTTCCAGCAACCTAGCCTTTTCAATTGCCATTTCCTCAGTTCAGTTTGCCAAGTGTCTCTGCTTGAAAACTTTGTAAGCATGTGAGTACCAGATGGGAGAAGTATTCATATGACGGTCACTCCATTCTGTGAACTGTTCTGTGCATAGTTGACCCAGAACTGCACCAATGCCCAGTTCAGTCCATTTTTATATACATTTGTCTGAGGAGAGAAATTCTAATTTGCAAGAGTTATTTAACACAAATTACCAAGGACGGCCACCAATTTTGCAAAATTGCATCACACTTAAGGAACGCTTTTTCCATCCCACTGCTTCCCTGGAGTTGTCCCAGTGCTCCACGGGTAGGATAGTTCAATGAGAGGCTCCTCCTATAAAGTCTAATGGGTAGCTAAACTTCTTTTCTTATGTAGCACTGGGGTGACCGCCAGGAAGCTGTGGGAGTAAGGGTTCCCTTCTTCTTCCCAGCTGAAGCACATGGAACAAACCAGATGATGACAGTCTTTTGCCTCCTGGTCTCTTCTCTCCCAGTCTCAGATGTCTGCCTATGGGATACTAGATGACCTCTGGGACTGCAAGACCTAGAAATCTGAAAGTTCCCTCCCTAGTTGCAGAATTTTCTGGCAAACATACCTGTAGCCTATGTGCGGTGCATGCAGGGGCTTTGGGCAAGAGAAAGGAAAGCATGTAAAAACAAACCAGCTGGAAAAGTGGTATCATCTTCTCTGCCCCTGCAACCCACATTTTAAGTATATCAACCTGAGTTTTTTAAACAGCCAACTAGAAAGAAGAAATTGAAAGAAACAGTCTTGGCTTGGAAGAACTCCCCACCCCCACCTCCCGCATTTGCCCAGGTATATTTGCAGATCACAGGTAACCATCAGGAGCTGATTAGAGAGTGTGGCAGTGTTATTTTGTTGAACTACCACTGCCAGACCTCCACAGCTATCACAGTCAGTGGCCATGGTGATGGAGAGATTCTGGCAACATGGAGTCCAAAACATGTAATGTTACCAAGAGGAATAGACTTATCAGCCCCAGAGCCCTGTGGAATTTTAGGCCAGATGGGCGGGGTATAAATTAAATTAAATTAAATTAAATTAAATTAAATTAAATAAATAAATAAATAAATAAATAAATAAATAAATAAATAAATAAATAAATAAATAAATAAATAAATAAATAAATAAATAAATAAATAAATGCTAAGACCACAAATGAGCCACATGTGCTCAATATTTCTTAAAGGTTAGGTATAGAGATGGACATAAACCAAAGTGTGAACCAGAAAAACTGACAAACTCATCTGGTCCATGGTCCAATTTGTGACCCAGTTCAAGGATCCCCTTTTGCTGAAGTAAAACACAGCACTGATTTCTTTTCTGCCTTCCGCATTGACAAAACAGATGCTTCCTCTCCCCCTTCCCACTAACCCCATCATCTCTGGCTACCTGCTCCTGCCACTGCCACTGCCACCACCTCCTCGGCTGCCACTGCCATCATCCGAGGCAGCGGGGCATCTGCCTCCCCAAAGCTGGGCTTGCTGCCTCTGTGCATACGTCCACCTATCGGGTGGGCAGCGGGCACATGCGCAGAAGGAGCAGTCCAGTTTTCCAGCACAAACCAGAAAAACAAACTGCAAACCATTTTTTTTTTTTTAGCAGTTCGTGATGGTTCATGGTTTGTGGGTAGCCACGAACCATGAGCCATCATGAACCAGTTTTCCATTTTCTGCCCATCTCTAGTTAAGTACAAGTGCCTAGTCAGAACTGATTATCGAAGACTCACCAATGACTGAGGGACAACTGCTTGCTATTTATTTGTTTCCATTTCATTTTTTTAGCCAAAAGGACTCCCAGAGCAGCTTACAAATAGGGCTTACACACAGTGCCTGCCTTCAGGGCTACAATCAAAAAGACATGATAAGAAAGAGGGATTCGGAGGGAAAAGGAAAAATGCAGGCACAGCACCAGTCCTTAGAGGTTCCATTCTTATTTCAGCCAGCTGGGATGGAGATATAGGATACCATATGGAATAGATCCTAGACAGTTGGGACTAGCCAAAAGCAACTGATTTCTTATGAGAAGAAATCAAATAAACATGTTTCCTTTCCATCCCTCTGTTCTTGCAGCCTACTGGAAAGATAACTCCTCTCTTCCTGAGAGGGCCAAGAAGGAAAATTTGGGAGAGACAGAAGGAAGGAAGTGACACCATCAACCCCAAGAATATCAGTCTGAGATTAAAAAGAGTCAATCTAGATCAGAGAGGGTAAAGGACAATCTAGCAATCCTGAGGAGGAGTCCTTCTCTACATGTCTACTCCTCCCCAAGCAAAGACATGGATCTTATTCAGTGTCAGCTAAGTTATAACCTTTCACCTTCAACAGTATTCATTATCCAGACTTTGATTAGTTCTCATGAAAAATTGTAAAGTCCTTAGCTTCTAGGATACAAACCCACAATCTTCCAGAACTCTGCGAAAGAAGAGACTGGCTTATTTCAAGCTCAAGAAAGTCACTTGAGGGATATGGCATTTGCTTCACAGCCCCGGCTATTACTGTGAGCCAGGCAAGTTTGTCTTCTGATCCAGGTCATTGTGACATTTGATGAGATTAATTAAGCGTTTCTATTAAACACTTGGAGTTTCTTTTTTCCTCGATACCACTTTCAACCTTTAATATTTTGGAAATAGGTGGAGCTACCCTTGCAGCATTCCAGAGTAATAGAAAAGGTAAAGGAGACTAATAAAAGATGATTTGAAATACATACCAAATCATGCACACAGAATGATGTGACTGATTTTAATCTTCATTATAGGCCTGAGCCAAAGTTAAAAGAAAAATAATTATTTACAACCCAATTCATGTTCATAAAATCCTGATTCATCATTTAGAAATGTTTCAGGTTATGAGGGTGAACAATGACAGAAATAATAGGCATTGAAAAGCACTGTCTACGCATCTTTTCCCATCCAGTCTCCTTCATTAACCCAGGCCCCCAGGGAAAGAAAAAAGCCAGAATGTTTTCGCTCATGACAGCAAGTAACCTGTCTGCAATCCTATGAAATCAGACAGGCATACTTCCAAAGACACACAAAGGGGATCAGCCTGCTAAAATGAGACATGCTTCCACTACTTATGAGCATGTATGTGAACATGACCCATAACACACTTGATACTCAGCGAGTGTAGCAAAGAATGACTAGAAAGGGGAAAATAGAAGGGCATGGAGACAATTACCTGTCAAGTTTTAAAATACCTGCTCTGCTCCCATTTTCAGTGGCAACAGAATAAGTACGTCATTTTCCCCCTCTTTTATCACTGCCTTATATTTTTGCTGGTCTAAACCTAATTAGTGTCCAGTATTAGGGTTTTTAATCCTGATGTACCCGTTCAGAGTGATAGCATCCTTAGTCTGCATGTGTACCGGCTATAGAAACTTTGTTAATGCATATGAGAATTCTGACATTATTTTAGTGATAATGCCTGGAAGCTAGATCCCTACAACATGTTGGAAAATATAGCACTTAAATGTAAAAATGAATTAGATGTGAAATTTAAATGTAAAGTGTAACATTTAGGGCTTTCGGATGTACAGTATATAATAGCAAACTCCACCAGCTCCAATAGGACTTTCTGCCCGATAGATGGTATAAATCTTCATCATATCCACGCTTACATGGCAGCATGCCCCAACGGGACCTACTTTGGGGTGAACATAGGGCTATGCTGCACATATTCCTCATCATACCTATGAGCACCAATTGCTTACTCTCCTTATCCTGAGCCACACAGTAAGAATCTAATCTGCAAACAAGGTCACCTTATTTCAGCTGTAGTCTTGCAACATTTTCAGTCTTGTGTCCAATTATGATGGTGAACTACAACTTCCAACACCCCAACCAGCATGAGTGGTAGATGAATATGATGGGAGTTGTAATCCAGAAACATCTAGAGCCCCCACATTGGAAAGGGTTATAAGAGTTTTAAGGCAGCAGGCCTCAGAAAGATCTTTAACCTCTTGTCCTGAAGCACCAGGTTGGAGACTTACTGGACATTGTGGGTTGGCAGCAAGACAAAGACCACTGGCCTTGCTCAATGAATGTTGTTCCTTAAATCCTTGAAATCCTTTCCTTAACAAAAGGCAGATTTCATTTCCACTCCCATTTTGGCCTGGGTATGGAACCAAGCCCCACTGAAGTGTCTTCTGAGCATATAAGCATCAGGTTACCCTGTTAAATACTACCAGCTCCTTTTCTAGTGCTGTAAGATAAATATGTGGCAGAAATTAAAGATACATACTTGCATGCACTCAGGTGCACATGCACACACACACACACACACACACACACACACAAGACAAAACCAAATACAGTACTTCTCAACAAACAATGGGAGATTTTAGGACAATGCTAGCTGAGCGTTTTTAAGGACAGAAAGGCAGCTATCCAAAATACTTTGTAACTTGCATAGCCCTAATCCTTCTGTGCAAAAGGCTGCCAGGCCTGTCAGAACCTGTTTCAGGTGTATAAGTGATGTCCTGCCTTATGCCTTTTACAGCTCAAAGCTTTGAGGCCTAAGGGCAAGTGAAGAGAGGAGGGGTGGAGAGAGAGAGAGAGAGAGGAGAGAGAGAGAGAGAGAGAAGATAGCATGTTCAGAATAAATGGAGCAGAAAGAAATCTGGAATCCACACTGCCTCTGGCCCCAGTGCTGAACAGGTTCAACCTGATACTGGGAGAGCAAAGGCACCAGGAGAGAATTCAGACACATCCCCCCCCCCCCAAGTGTCTGGTCTGTGATGCTGAGATGACATTCCTGAACAAGGCAAGAAATCTCAGAGGTTCGAAAGGCAAGCATGAAAACTGAGAGGGAATTTGAGGAAAGGACAAACACTCTGAAGTCATAGATTCCCTTCAATCTTCTGTTTTGTCATAGCTAGGAAAAGAGGGCCAGACTATGTCTGTCATCAAAGTTTCAAAAAGATACCTTTTGGACTACAATTTTCAGAAGCCTCCAGGCAGCAAAACCACTGCCTGAGAGCCAATGGGAAACGTGTAGATACTGGAGTCCAAAAAAGTAACTTTTCAAATCCTTGGCTCACCAACTTGCTCTTTTGCCCTTCCCCCCCCCCAAATGCATATTAATTGTACCCATGTAAGGTTAGACCCACAAGCTTTTGCATGTGGCCATACTGTGACAAGTGAAAGGAACTCAATAGTCAGTAATATAGGACTTGCCTAAGGGTCACCCTAGAATATTACAGGGCAATAAGCTGCGCTTCCCCAAGCTGGTACTCTCCAGATGTATTGAACTATAATTCCCAGCTAGGAGTTGTGATCCATCACAACTGGAGGGTAGAAAGCTAGGAAAGGCTGTGTTAAGCTATGGACAACTGCCTAACAGTGTGATGAAGAGGGGGAGTCAAAGTGGAGCACAGATCACTTTCAAAGTGCAGTGCAAGAGGTTGAGAATTTTCTCAAATGAAGAACTATTTTACCTAATCCACAACCTTGACTTTCTAAGCCATTTTCACTGGGCAAAACCAGATGAGACAGCAGGAGATCCACAATGAGATCTCGCACCTAGTTTAAGTTTAAAAACAACCCTAGAAGGGATCGGATTGGGCTGTCATTTTTGGGAAGAACCACTCAATGTTATCATCCTATTATAAATCTATGCTATTTCTAATTGAAGGGAAGGAAACCCAGAACAGTAACTCATGCAGAAATGCATCAAACAGCATTCTCTGAGTTAAATAAAGAACACTCTGGGACATCTCGGTCAGGAATGATCCAGCCTTTCTCACACACACTTGGTGTACTGATGCAATTGAATCAACAACAGGAAGGAAGGAAGATTATTGGAGTTATTCCTGCTTGAAGGCACTGAGGGTGGGGATCTCACACCATAGGCTTCCATCAGCCTGCCTCCAGTATCTTGTGTCTGCACCTGCCACCAATACTCTCGTCCTTTAACCAGCCACCTAGGCTTCTCTCTCTTCCCCAAGGATGTCCTTGAGAATGCAGTGTTGCCTAGGTAGAATCAGCTGACCTCCTCAGCCAATAGAAATGCACCAGGCCCTGATTAAAAACCTCCCTCCCAAGCCAGATCTGCCTTCTAGGCTGTGCTGCTTTCTAGGGTCTGGATCATTTTTCCTCCCAGAAAAAAAAATCTAATTTATTGAATTCTATTCCATCCACAGTATCTCAAGCCTGCCAGCTGGGAATAAAGTAAAAAAATTCATACTCTCAAATAAATACATTTGGGGGTTTTAAAGCCTGGCAATCTTTGGAAGTGATTGTGTGCTAAATCTCTCCAGAATGTTTCATTCCTTATGTGTTTCCTGTTGTTGTTGTTGTTGTTGTTGTTGTTGTCGTTGTCGTTGTCGTTGTTGTTGTCGTTGTTGTTGTCGTTGTTTTGAAAGAGCTATGCAGTGGGAGGGGGGGAATGTCTGAATCAACCTAAAGAATATTATTCACACCTGAATGAAATTTGGGAATCTCTGTTCTCTCTTTTCATCTTCCAAATTAACCTGTACAAGAGATGAAAGAGGATCGCATAAAGCCTCCAAGAGCACCTGTTCTGGCCCAAGACCAAGTGGTATAACAATCAAAGAACAGCTAAGTTAACTGGAAGAGGTATGGTGGTGGGTTGTACAAGAGCTGGCCCATGGTTTCAGGTCTTCTACTGGAGTCCTTTTCCAAGTGCCTTCTTTCCCACAGGCATTCTTTGCAACAATAAATCGGTGATGCTGCTGTTTCTGTGACAATGACTTGGTTGTGGAACGTTCTCTCTCAAAAGAGGTGTCTGGTGCCTATGGCACATTATTGTAGATGGAAAGAGGAGGAGTATTTTCCAAGGCATTTTGATCTGGGATATACCTTCACTTACTCCGGGTTATAGTTGCTAACTAACGACCAAAAATATCTTGCATTCTTCTCAAAAATTCTTCTTTTAGGTTCAAACCTGTGATATAGCACCTTAACCTCTAAGAGTAACCACTAAACAATTTGTGGGGTGTGTTGTTACCCAAAGCTTGTGAGACTAGTTAGTGTGGTGTATTATCTGTCTCGCACAGGGGTGTATCATAATGCTTCATCTAGGAGATTAAGGTTGTGGTTTTCAAAGTTGTACCCAGAAATGTTATCCTTGTTAATTTGTGCGGTGCAGCCTTGTTTGAAACCAAATGCTTACATTCATAATTGTCTGCTAGCAATGGATGAAAGTTTACATTTAAAAAGAGTAAGACCGCTATATGTGTAGGATCATTATAAACAGTTTCACTTATCGACGGTTTGAAAATATTAATACAGTGGTGCCTCGCTTAACGAGCGCCCCGTTTAACGACGAATCTGCATAGCGATGGCAAAAATGCCATCGCTTTTGCAATCACATTGCGATGTTAGCTATAGCCCCATTTTCCCCCAGCTCAGCGGCAGGAGCTTTGAAGCCCCGCCGCTCAGCTGGGGGAAAGTGTCGGCGGTAGGTAGGCAGTGGCTTTGGAAGGACCCCGAAGCCACTGCCGACCAGCGACATTTGCCTTCCGAGCTCTCAAAGGGCTTTCCCCGCAACATTGGAGAAAGCCCTTTGAGAGCTCGGAAGGCTCTCAGCGGCGGCGGCAGCAGGGTAGGGGGGTCTGGATGGCTTCCAGGTGAAGCCCTGGAAGCCATCCGGACCCCCCCTGCCGCCGCCGATAGGCGGGCGCGGTGCGGCTCCCGGCAGTGGGGACAGGGTAAGAGGTCCGGATGGCTTTCAGGCAAAGTCTGGAAGCCATCTGGACCCTCCTACCCTGCTGCCGCCGCCGCTGAGAGCTCCTGCCGCTGAGCTGGGGGAAAATGTCAAAGGCCCCATTTTCGGCCAGCTGATCGGCGGTTCCAAAATGGCCACCGGCTGTGTTGCCTCGCTTTAGAGGCACCGAAAATGGCCAGCCCTATGGAACGAAGTTTAATGCGTTCCTATGGGGTTTTTCTTTCCGTTTAGCGATGTTTCCACATAGCGACGATTAATCCGGAATGGATTAACGTCGCTATGCGGGGCACCACTGTATTATTAAAAGAAAAAAATCCAGAAAAACTATTTTGCATGTTTTACCATAAACAGCCACTAGAAGGAGCCAGAGCCCCCTCTATGAAAACTTGTTAGTGTTTGCTATTATCCACTGTTTTCAGCATCCACAGGGGTTTGGAACCAATCCCCAGCAGATATAGGAGTCATACATTTTTATATATATTTAACCCATTTCCTCTTGAAATCTGAATTTTAAACATATTTTCTCTCACAATGGAAATTTCTAAATGTATTTTATCTAAAATGCCCATGCAGTTTTTATTTTTTATTTTTCTTAGATGAAAGCTGCAATTTCAGAAAAGTCATATGTGACTATGTTCCACTCCACATATATTTCCAGAAAATGTGGTGATGTCAGCTTGACACTGAACTGGGAAATAATAACTGCAACTGGCTCAAACCACCCTCCATTTTTAAGCATCTAAGCAGATTAGAAGAATCTGGAAATGTTATTTTCTGGATGATGATTCTCAGAGACCTCCAGCCAACATAAAAGGGGGGGGGGACTTTTCCAAGCTCTGGCTTTCAGCTGCATTTGCTGTGGTTGACTGAAGATATCTTCTTGCTAGAGAAACATGGTTCTCCTACGTGCAGCATTGGCCCCAGGGAGCAAAGTTCAGCTTTACTTTAGGCGCCAAGGAAGCACTGGTCTTGTTAACAACTTCCCTGCCAGCCTATTTATCGCACATATAAAAGCTCAGTCCTTGACCTTTGTTGAGCAGATCTGAAAAGAAAGGTGTCTCCTTAAGTCTTTTCAGTGGAAGGATGGGTGTTTGGTTTCTGCACGCCTCCAATCTCTGCCGCTTTGAAGAAGTACATGTATAATCTTTACAAGGTCTTGGCGATACAGGCGTGTAGGATACACAAAGCCTGGCTCACCATCTGGCATGATGGCAATATTCGTCCCTGCCAAGTCCCCACCTTTCTTGCCTTACTGTGCTAAGCCCAACAAGTTTGTCTCTTTTATGCACAAGAAAGACACAACAGAGCTGTACTTCTAGGCAGCTCACACCTTGCCAGATCATATCTTGCTTTTCGGCCCTTTCCAATGCCATGCCATCTAATGGTGTCAAAATAAATATAGTGGTGCAGCTATCATTGTAGTTATTCTTTTTACCCACAGGTCTACCTGTTTGCCTGCAGCTGGATATTTTGAGTTGGAAAGAGCCTGAACGTAGACAGAATGACCAGGGTCATTAGATTAATAGCATGTGGGGCACAATATTTGCAATCAATAACATGTCCTTAAGTAAGACCCACATCCTTCATTAGGAAATGAGTATGTATGTGCACAGGCAGGGCAAGCAAACTCCAGTGTGATCAGTGGTGGTGAGCCTTCTGATTCTGCTCTGATAAGGGAAGGAAAGGGTGATTTGGGGATGGCTGAGTTTTCATTCTGCCTATAGAGTCTTAGGCCAGCTTGAATTTCAACTTTCTCTTCATACCAATAGCTCCTCTTTGTCACTCGTGTCCTTTAGTTTCCCTACGGGCCCCTGAAGTGTTTTGTGGGGAAGTGCTTTGCATATGTGTGCCCCTACCATTGCAAGAATGATAACTGAAGTGCAAATGTCCCTTCTGATGATTAATACAGTTGGTGTACAAAGAAGGCCTGTGGGGAATTGATGCCAGATCCAGGATTAATTGCATACCTTGAAGTGGAGTGGTTTATGTAAGGAAACAGATCTGGCAGGCTGCCCTATCCAAGACTGTATTTACCTAGTGGATTCCTCACACCTTTTGCATTGCAGGCCCAACGTATTCCTTCATAATTTCTAAAATGAGATTTTTCAATAGTTGGATTCTGTACTTTCCATTGCATCTGAATTCAACCCTGCTCCACATCTTTACACATCCTTAGTTTATTTGGAGGTTTCTATACATGTGTCTTTGAACTGGGTAAGTGTTTTCATTTTAATTCCTACACCAAACCTCCTTATGACTAACGTTGGCCTTTACCCAGTTATTTCTGTCTTTAATCCAAGAGTGGGAAATACACAGGCATTGATCTGACCTCATACAGGCCTCAGTATACAGTAATTTCAAAAGACCTCTGCAGGAGTTTGTGTGAGAGAGAATTGGGGTCGGGGAGAGAGAGAGCCTTCAGCCCAACTCAACTTTGGGAGATTCTGGAAGTTGTCCTAGAAAAGTAACTTTTCCAAGATATGGTTTGGACAGGGTGGGGAGGAATGATTCTTCCTTATTTTTTGTGCATTAAATTAACACGCAGAACAGACAAGGTGGAGGTAGAGGTGGAGGATGTAGGAATGACTATACCTTCACAAAAGTCCTATGGTTTCCGTGAGTAGAAGGGTTTGGATCTGAAAACATGCTCAAGTGGCTTTGAAACTGCATGTGACGTTTCTAATTTAACTACACTGGTAAACATCTTTGAGGTTGTCAGAAAGTATGTCCTTAACCATGGTCCAGTACAGAGTGACAAAATGCCTTAACAGAAGGTTTAAGTATGAATTTAGCAGTTGTGATATAAGAGGAAAGCTCATCTTAAGAGTTGATGGCTGATTGAATAATAGGAGATGTATAAGAGAAAGAGGAGATGTATAAGTCTGTTTGCATGGATGCCATGCTGAGTTTTTTTTTTCCTTGGGATTTCCTTTTGTCTCCTGAGCACATGGCCTGGGGGTGGGGTCTAGGGGTGGGACTTCCTGCTTTATAAGAGCATTTCCCAAATTTTGTATCTGGCCTTAATATGGTAAATAGGAAAGCCAATTAGATTTGCATAAGCCGGGGAGTCAGGAAAGTTTTAAGGATCAGATCATACTTTTGCACTATTAAAGAGCAGGCCGGGTAGGTGGGGCTCGTCAGCCATGGAAGGCAGCCCATCTAGGAGAAGGAAAACTCCGATTTCAAACCTCCACTGCCTTGTGGCTATATCCATTCATGGAAAAGGCTTCAGGAGTTAACCTCGAGGCAAAATCCGGAGCTGGAGTCCCGAAGGCAGCATGTGTCGTTCTGCCAACTCCTGCGACATTGCTGGAACCAGTTGTATTGGCTCTTGCCTTTCCATTGGATCATTTCAGCAATGTGGAGAGGGGGGATCTGCTGCTTGGGTAACAGCCTATCCTCCATATTACCTTACCCGGGCTTCATGCTCTGGAGAGGACACTCCTCGATTCAGAGCATGTTACCATAGTCTCTTGAGACTGAAGGATGCCTATGATTTCCAAGGGCTTTGTCTACAGTGTGCCAGACAGTCCGGAGTGACTCGAGGCAAAACTCTTTGACCTGACTCCTGAAAATATTGTGCTCACAGGGGTGCCGGAGTTCGAGCAAATATATAATTATACTCCTCGGGCAGTCTAGGGAAGAAAAACAGCACCATTGAGTTTATTAAGAGAAAAGATGAAAGCCTTTGGAGCTTAATTGAAGCTGTGTGAGCAACAAAAAAAACTATCTCAGGTTTTGGTAGCTCCACATCCATCTCCAGACAAATCTCTCCGAGAAAAGGTGATGACAATGCCTTTATATCAGGAAAGGTTTGGAGTCAAACAAGGGGAAAAGATAACCTGAGGCAACTTTCTAGAACAGAAGCACGTATCTTCCCCTTGCACCTGTAAATTATGAACAGGGAGAAAATTTTGTTTCCATCATTTCCATATGACAGGACATTTTACAAGTCTGACATCACCGCCACCTTGGCCAATAAACAGAAGCACTGGAAGAAGTGGCTAGCACAATTCATTTTGAAGGATGAAATCTGCATTTTCCTGTAGTACTATTTGAACTGATTTTGTCGTAAATATGGATATTACATATTTCTTAATGTATCTAAAACCTTCCAAGACCCAGAACATTCTAGCCTTTGTACCTTCATTGACAGCTTGACCTTAGTAACTGATTGTCTAAAAACAACAAATGGGGTGGTTTATATTTTGTTGATTCTAAATCTGTTTTTCATAATTAAACCTAACATTTAATAATGTAATTTCCCCTTTAATATTTGAACGATGTACTGTTCTTAGCTTTTAATATTTTTAAAAGTTTTTTTTATTTCTGTTTTTAACAATGCAAGCAGCCTTGAGTACTTTTTAGGACAAAAATATTGTGTGTGTGTGTGTGTGTGTGTGTGTGTGTGTGTGTGTGTGTGTGTGTGTGTGTGTGTGTGTGTGTGTGTGTAAGTAAGCAAGTAAGTATGTAAGTAAGTAAGCAAATAAATAAATAAATAAATAAATAAATAAATAAATAAATAAATAAATAAATAAAAAGAACAGGATATAATTGGTTGTGCAGAAACTGTGCTAGGTTTCTTTCGGTACAGCAAACATTTTCCTAGGCTATTGGGGATTAAAATAAAAATAACAGTACATTGTAAATTTATTATAATTGATAATTGCCAGTTTGTGACCATTACAATCACTTGGACCATATATAGTATATGTTGTTTTTAAAGAAAACCCCCAGCAATTATTCATCCTTCATATTAAAAAACAAAAGGGGTGTGGGGGTAGGCTGTTGGGGTAGCTGGCTGTGTATGTGAGGGGTGGCTGCCTATCGGCTTCTGATCAGGTGATCGGCGGCTGGTAGGCAGAATGGATTTCTACGTCATGTGGTAAGCTCTCCTGGGGGGACCCTATTTGTGGGTGAATAACTCGGATGTCTGATAGCCAATCTTCACCAAAGTTGGCAGGCGTGTTAGGGAAAGACATAGGAAACTCCATTGTGATTCTGGAGTCTCTAGGTACTTGGGGGAAGCTTTCCTGGGGATCCTCTTTGTGACGATATAACTTGGGGGTCCGTGATCCAATGTTCACCAAACCTTCAGCCATTGTAGAAAAGTGTCTGAGGAAGCTTCTCTGCAAATATAGTGTATCTAGGTGGTTGGGGGACAGTGTTATAGCTGTTTAAAGTGCAGATGAATCGACAGATCAGTTTGTCGATTCATCAAAGAATATTCGTATTTGTTGATCTGTTAAACTTGATAAATAACAGAACAATATGAATTGCCATTTTTTTTATTTGTCCCCATCTCTGATACTAACTCTTTGTTAAATTATACTCAAATGTCCATACATGTGAATAGACAGGAATAGGATGGCTGTTGGTGAGCCATTTTATTGCTGTTGGTGAGCTATTGTTGGCAATACCATTAACTGCAACCTGAAGAATGAAGGAAGTATTGAACCAGAACTTAAAGTATTTAAATTACTGCTACTTAAAGTAGTGCTTGAGTAAGTTACTTTTTTGGACTACATCTCCCAGAACATTCTCTCTCTCTCTCTCTCTCTCTCTCACACACACACACACACACACACACACACACACACACACACACGCACACGCACACGCACACGCACACGCACACACAAAAGCATGGCCATTTCTAGGATTCCAATAGATGTAAATTTAAAAAGTAATTTGTCCAACCTCTCACTTTAAAGATTTATCTGGCAGTCTACAATGAACAATAACAGAGTACATGGGCAAGACTCTTGGATACTCTTGTGATGCCAAAGAGAGCAGGGCAACAGGATTAACAGCCATGTTAGATGATAGTGCAAACTGAATATTTAATAAACACGAGAAAACCTCATGGTTTCGGATTCAATTTGAATCTAGTCTTAGTAGATTGTTTTTCTGAACATCTGCTAGCTAATTGTTTTTCTGAACATCTGCTAGCTAATTAGCTTGTTTCTTTGGAGTTTGCTTTGTAGCATATCTAGCATTTTTCAGCAAATGACAAATACGTTTCCTTTGTGGCTAATACGGTATTTACAAGACTAATACTGTACTATTGTTCTTAGCATAGAACTGTTACTAATTTTTCAGGGCCTAAGCAGGCCCAAGTGCAGCTAACCACTCTTGTCATCTTCCTCGTCATCTTGCTTTGGAGAAGGCTGTTGAATTTCTTGAGTCACATGCTACTAGCTTCTTACCATGTTCTAGCAGGGAGGCCATCTGGGTGCATGGGCCCATCCAGTCACGTGCTGATTCTTAAGGGTGAAAAGTACACACAATGTCATCTCTCCTAGGGCACTGGGTGCTATTTTTGCCTCTGTTGCTGACCTGGTGTATGACTGGGGGGAAGTAACAGCATTCCCTTGCACTTATGTGTCCCCTCCTACCTTTTCTGTGTCTGGTCTGATTAAAGTGCAAGAGCTAAGCTTGGCAGGAAGGATCCATCTGTTAAATGCAGCACCCAGCGCAAAGTCAGTCTTGATGCTAGAACAGATACTTGAGATGCAACAACAGCATCATTATTCATAAACCATGCCAGAACGTTATTTCTGGAGATTATTCCTGCTGAGGAGGTGCCTCTTTTTTGTACCTGAGTCAATGGAAGAATGGTTCATGACCATGTTCACCTGGCCAAACCCACCCAGTGCAGCACAGCTGCGCAAAGTATCTAGCAGGGCAGAACCAATCACCAACATCCTTGAGAATGGGCTCACAAGGGGGGTGGACTTGAAAAGCAATGACTCCTCTCTGGTTCAGTCCCAGCATATTGACTGGGCTCCCACATTTGATTTGAGCCAAGATGTTCAACAGCAGCATTCCCACCTCCACTCCCCTATTTATCTGCATATTGGTTCCTATGGATGCAAATTAGCTGTTGGTTGACCAGGCCAGAAAAGATTTTTTTTTTTTACCCATGTATTTGTGCCTGGCACAACAGGGTTTCCACTTGCCTTACAGCAACAGGCTGGTTGTAGAAATCTATTAATGATACTGAATGCCTTTGGTCTGTGTTACCTTTGTCTTCTGAAGGACCATCTTCTAATGTCCTTTCACATGGATGCTGGAAGCATGCAGTTGGATCCCTTCCAGGGTTGACCATGGTTGCTGCATCTGTCTCAAAATGGTGAGCCCAAAGAAGGGATGATGTTGGTAATTAAACAGGCTCCAGCCTCATTCAAGAATCCTCATACCTGTTGGACTCCCTGGTAATGTGGTGGCCCCACATAGCTCAGTAGCCCCAACATTCCCCTTATGTAGGCTGAGGGGCTGGACCTTTGACAGTGGATGGGCTGCCCAGTGACTGGATCCTTCTATGGTACACCACAGATCCTTCTATGGTACACCACATATATATGTGGTGGCTGAGGAGCTCCAGGTTCTCCTGGATGAAATGGATTATCTAGAATCATTTCAATTGGGTGTCAGGCTGGGTTATGGGATGGAGACTGCCTTGGTCACCCTGTTTGATGACCTTTGCCAGGAGAGAGACAGGGGGAATGTGTCCCTGTTGATTCTCCTGGACCTCTCAGCGGCTTTCAACACCATCGACCATGGTGTCCTTCTGGATAGATTGGCTGGGATGGGAATGGGAGGCACAGTTTAATGATGGTTCCACTCCCACCTGGCTGATCGAGTCCAGATGGTGGTGCTGGGGGACAGTAGCTCTGATCTATGGTGGTTGCATCGTGGGGTTCCTCAGGGTTCTATACTGTCCCCCATGCTATTCAACCGCTGGGGGAGGTCATTAGGAAGTTTGGGCTGAGGAGTCAGCAATATGCTAATAACACCCAGCTCCACCTTTCATTCTCTATCAATCCAGGTGTGGCAGTCACTGTAGTGCAGTGGTCCCCAACCTTGGGCCTCCAGATGTTCTTGGACTTCAACTCCCAGAAATCCTGGCCAGCACAGTTGATGGTGAAGGTTTCTGGGAGTTGTAGTCTAAGAACATCTGGAGGCCCAAGGTTGGGGACCACTGCTGTAGTGAACTTGTGCCTGGACTTGATAATGGACTGGATGAGGGTCAATAAACTGAGGCTCAATCCAGACAAGTTGGAAGTTCTGCTGGTAGGTGCTCCACCAGATAGGTTAAAGGGCCATTTCCCTGCCCTAGACGAGGTTACACTCCTCCTAAAGGACTGGGTCTGCAGCTTGGGGGTGCTCCTTGACCCGGGTCTAACCTTGGAAGCCCAGGTGGATTCAGTGTCCAGGGGTGCCTTCTTACAGCTGTGGAGAATATATCAACTTTGCCCTTACCTGGATGAGTGGAGCCTGGCAACAGTCACACATGCATTGGTAACACCCAGACTGGACTACTGTATTGCAATGCGCTATATGTAGGACAGCCTTTGAAGATGGTCTGGTGACTGCACCTGGCACAGAACCAGGCTGCACGGCTGGTAAGTGGTGCCGCTGTGTGGAGTCATATCATGCCAGTTCTGGAAAATTTACACTGGTTGCCATTTGCTGCTTGGACCCAATTCAAAGTGCTTATCTTGACATATAAAGCCCTAAACGGCTTAGGACCTGGTTACCTAAAGGACCGCCTTCTTCCATATGACCCTGCCTATACTCTAAGATCAGGCCAAGAGGCCCTTCTAAAGGTGCCATCCCTGAAAGAGGTGAGGGGGATGGCATGTCGAAATAGGGCTTTCTCAGCTGTTGCCCCCCAACTTTCGAACACCCTCCCTATAGAGATCTGCCTGGCTCCAACTCTTTTGGCTTTTTGGCACCAGCAAAGACCTTTCTCTTTAGCCAGCATTTTAATTAAATAGCATCCTTTAGCTGGCCATATGAGCAGCAGGATTTATTGGGTATTGGGAGGGATGTGGTGGCGCTGTGGGCTAAACTGCAGAAGCCTGTGCTGCAGGGTCAGAAGACCAAGCAGTCGTAAGATCGAATCCATGTGACGGAGTGAGCGCCCGTCACTTGTCCCAGCTCCCACCAACCTAGCGGTTCGAATGCATGCAAATGTGAGTAGATTAATGGGGACCACCTTGGTGGGAAGGTAACAGCATTCCATGTCTAAGTTGCACTGGCCATGTGACCATGGAAGATTGTCTTCGGACAAAACACTGGCTCTATGGCTGGGAAACGGGGATGAGCACTGCCCCCTAGAGTCGAACACGACTGGACAAAAATTGTCAAGGGGAACCTTTACCTTTACCTTTTTATTGTTATAATATTGGGTATTTTAATGGTTTTAATGTTTTTTTAAGTTTTAATATTGTTGTATGCCGCTCAGAGACCATTGATAATGGTGGAGCAAAAAAAGCTTGTAAATAAATAAATATTATGCTTATTTAAATAGTCTGGCACCACCGGAATTGCAGAACGTCTGCTGCAGAGGCCTTGTATGTGTCAGGAACCTCAAGGATCACCAGCCTCCCACACATCAGGCCCCAGCTATAGTGCCAACTTTATTTCAAGATTTTGCATTTCTCTGGAAGACCGTTCACAATGGTTTATACCACATTAAGAATAAATAGGCTGTAAGGTCTCGTACTGTTATTTTCCTAACATTATACCGTGAAACAGTTATGTATACCTGTCAAGTCGGACTTAAGTAAAGAGTGTGTCTTGGCTCTCAAACTGTATAAGTGTAAAAAAGGTATTCAAATGAGAGACAAATATTTGAGATCAATAAAAGCTTGCTCAAAAATGAAAGTCCATATGCAGGCATTGGAATGGTGCATTGAGCTTATTTGAATATTAATTGGATTTTGTTTGATCATTTGCATGCTTATCAACAGAGGCACAAGACTCTAAGGCAGCCAAGGAGTTCAGAGATTTACAAGGCCACCAAACCTGGCTTTCATTGTAAGATGCAGCTTTCTACTGATTATAGACAAACACAAAGCCAAAAAGAATAGCAAAGCCTGATGGTCATACAAGAGAGATGGTATTTTAACCTATAATGCAATTTTTTCTTGCTGTGAACACCATTGATTTTATTTGTGAACAAACCTGATAACCATGATGAGTAAACATTATGACAGACTGTCAAAAGCTCTTCATGGGTTCAGATTCAATCCGTAACTCAAGCTGCCAGCTGTAGCCAAATAAGTTCTTGTAGAATTAGAAATGGACATCCAACACAACACCATGGTTTAGAGGTGCTGCATCCAAGTCAGAATCATTATCATGGTGTCCAGCCTCTGGTGGAAGAGGAACAAGCAACAAAATTGAAAAGTGGAAAGAGAGCCCAGGCAGAGGGAGAAACACCCCTCATAAATAAAAACAGAATTTCAACAGGGCTGTATGTTCACTGTCTCTACGGGGTAGTGAAGGGAAAGGAGTTATGTGGGGGAAAGACCTGTGAGTTGGTGCCACCATGCATTTCAACATTCAAGCACCACCTTGGGATTAAGGCATGAGCAAGCATTACCCATGCCTTAAAAAGGTAACATAAGTGTCCACATTAAGTGGAAACTCCTGTTATCTGTCGTTGGAGCCAGTGCAAGAAGCAGTAGCAGTGTCCAAGCAGGAGAGTTCCTCGCTTAAGGATTTCCATATGAGAACCTCACCTTGTTTCAGGCAAGAATACAGTTTGTATAACTCTCTCCTGAATCCACTTTGGTTGAATTGAGTGGGGAGGCCTCAGCCTATGTGAGACAGGATCATCACACTGCTATGGACTGGTGCTGTTTTAGATGTGTGTTGAAATGCTCCATACAAACTCTGAGCATAAGTGTGGATGCAAAATGGCAAACCTTTGTAACAGAAGGATTGTGCTGCACTGATGAGGCTGAGTCAATCTAATTAAACCCTAGTGGACTCAGGCAAAATGAGTATGCCCTGACAGTTTGGCATACAGAACCAAATATCACATGGATGATCTTGTTTGCAATCTTCAGCGTTATTATTACTCAGATAATAATTATTGAAATAAAACTCTGAAGCCTTTAATAAGCCTACAGGGAAATTCATGAAACAGCAGCATCATTCTCATTCTTCCAGATGGGCAGTGCTTCAATAGGTTGACAGGTTACTTTGCTGTTATATGCCATCAAGTCAGAACCGATGGAAGCTTAGTAGGGCTTCCAGCGTAAGCGAGACGTTTATGAAAGTAATTTTACTAGCTCCAAGATACCCAGTGTGATGTAGTGGATTGAATGACATATTAGGACTCTGGAGACCAGGATTCAAATCCCATTTGGCCAGGAAACTAACTAGAGGAGTGAAACTGGTAAAACCATTCTTTAAATGCTTTGGTCACCTTGGTGGATGACCTACGCTATGGAGAGGAGTTGTGTGTCTCTGTTGATTCTTCTGGTCCTTTCAGCAGCTTTCAATGCCATCAACCATAGTATCCTTCTGAGCTCTCTCTGTGGGATGGGACTGTTTTACAGTGGCTCTGGTCCTTCCTGGAAGGGAAAAATCAGAAGGTAGTGCTGGGAGACTCATGCGGAACACCTTGGCCATTGGCCTATGATGTTCCTCAGGGTTCTGTTTTGTCTTCTATGCTGTTTAACATCTACATGAAACTTCTGAGAGAAGTTGTTCAGAGTTTTGGGGTTTCAGTGTCACCAGTGTGAGGATGGCACCCAACTCTGTCTCTTCTTACCATCTAAATCCAGGAAACTGTTTCAACTCTAGATCAGTGTCTGGTGTCTCTAATGGACTGGATGAGGGTGAATAAACTGAAACTCAGTCTAGGCAAGACAAAGATGCTCCTGGTCAGTCAAAAGGCAGATCAAGGAATAGGGATGCAACCTGTGCTGGATGAGGTTACACTCCCTCTGAAAACACAGGTGTGCAGCTTTGGGCTGTTCCTGAATTAATCTCTGAGCCTGGATGCCTAAGTTTCGATGCTGGCCAGAAATGCACCAGCTGCGCCTGCTTCTGGAGAGGTCTGATCTGGCCACAGTAATTCATGCTTTAGTTACATCCTGGCTGGATTACAACAACACACTCTCTGTGGGGCTGCCTTTGGAAAGTGTTCGGAAACTTTAACAGGTCTAAAATGCTGTAGCCAGATTGTTAACTGGGGCAGGTTTAGGGATCACATAACCCTCTTGTTGCTGTTCTGTTTCCAGGCACAATTCAGTACCGGTTTTAACCTATAAAGTCCCAGCCGGCTTGGGTCTAAGCCAGTGGTCCTCAACCTTGGGTCTCCAGATGTTCTTGGACTTCAACTCCCAGAAATCCTGACCAGCAGAGGTGGTGGTGAAGGCTTCTGGGAGTTGTAGTCCAAGAACATCTGGAGGCCCAAGGTTGGGGACCACTAGTCTAAGCTATAGCAAGGGCCACATCTCCCTTTTCGAGCCTGATCATCAGGAGAGGCTTTTGTCTTTATTCCATTCTCATTGGTGCATTTGGAGGGAACACAGGACAGGGCCTTCTCTGTCACTGCTCCAAAACTCTGGAACTCCCTCCCACAGACTGGCCCCATCTTTGTTGTCCCTCCACAAGCAGACAAGTATCTTTTTCTTCAAGTCGCCTTTCTCTTAGTGACTGGCTGTCTGAGAGTGTTCATTTTTTTAAAAAAAATTAACCATGGAAACTGTCTTCTGACAAACTCTGGCTCTACGGCATGGAAACGGGGATGAGCACCGCGCCCTAGAGTCGGACACGACTGGACTAAATGTCAAGAGGAACCTTTACCTTTACCTTATTATTTTAAAGTGTGTTTTAGTATGGATTTTACTTACTGTTTTTAATATAATATTTATTCAATTCTTTTTAAATATTTGGTTTAATATTTAGCTTTTAGTATTTTTAATATTTAGTTTAATATTTCACTTTTAAATGTTGTCCTTTTAATTATGCAAGCTACCTTGGATCCTCTTTAAAGAGAAAAGCAAGGCAAAAATGTTTTAAATAACAGAACACCCATAACAAAAAAACCCTGATCACCATAATCACCCAGTCTCCTGAAAAGGACAAAAAGCTGATCCCACAGCTACAAATACTATCCTACACACTACACCAGAACACAGAGTTCTAACTCCTGAAGATGGCATCCACAGAGACTGCTGAAACGTTAGGAAGAAAAACCTCCAGAACATGGCCAAACAGCCTGAAAAACCTACAACCATTGGATCCCAGCTGTGAAAGCCTTCGAGAATACAAACTATAGTAATACTGTGAAAAACTGTTGTTTTTCTTTTTAGCTCTCTTGTTAGTATAATTGTACAAGTTGATGTAAATGTATGATCTCACTCTCTGGAATTTTATCCTTTCTCTATCCATACCTACCCGCTAATCCTAAATTCCTTTCCTCATAATCCTACCCCCATTGAAAAGAATAAAAAAATTAGGAGCACACAAAAAAAGGAAAAGTCTGTTATGATCACTATAAATTGGTTATGACTTGATGGCACAGAACTAACTAACTTTACCAGTTCCATCTCTTCCTAAATGAGTTTCTACAGCTAATTGGTGATTTGAGTCCAAGTCTACCTTTTTTTTCCTACCACACCACACTAAGTACCTGACGGATTACTGTACTTAATGCTAGGGGGGAAATGTCCAAATTACATTATCAGTTCTTTTCCAGTATATAAGTATATAAACCCATACACATTTGTACTTCGAATCTTTCACTCTGTCCTCACACATACACACAGATTTATATGTGTGTTTCTGTCCCACTGTGTTTCTCTCTACACAAACATAACACAATTCTCTCTCTCTCTCTCTCTCTCTCTCTCTCTCTCTGTGTGTGTGTGTGTGTGTAAGCACTTCCTGCGCAAGAAGCTTCAAGCAATCTTTTGTTACCACACTTCATTTCAATAAGAAAAGAACCTAAGACCTGCTCCCTGCACCCTTCAATGGCCTGGTTTTCTTTCTTAGGATAGACTCAGCATGGGACTCAAATGGGGGATGAGGGAGGGGTATTAAAGGTTAATGGCAAACTGACTGTTGCATTCATTGCAGCAATGGCAGATAGATGGTTGTCATTAATCACTGAGGGGCGTTTGTGTGTGTGTGTGTGGATGGGAGGGGGGTGCTGCTGGAAGTAATATTGAAACTGCAGGGTGAGGCCATGATGATAAAGAAAGAAGGGCAAGGGCGCCCAGACGCGAGCCAAGACCCAATCGGTGAAGAGTGTGAATAGTAGTCCTGATGGTAAGACACGTGGCTTGCACACCTGCTCTCTGCTGGAAGTGTAGGGCTTTTGAACAACACATTTTTGTGGGGGGGGCGGGGGACACCATGTATCAGTAAGAGATGAAGGGAGGGGGATCTACAAAGGTCTATCTGCATGGATATGCATTTATCATCCTCATCCTCATTGTGAATAAACATTAAATCTGTAGGTATCGATCCGTTAAGACAGGCTTGTTCAGCAAATATAGCACTTTCCTAGAAGGGAGAGAACACAGAGAGGGGGGCAGAGCAAGGTGGGGGTGGGGGTGGAGACCCACACCTTATTGGGAAAGGGAAAGAACTTCATTGGAGATGGATATTTTATTGTGTTCTTTCAGCTTTTAGGCCGCTTCTCTTCACTGAATCTAACTTGTTTGGAATTTTATTTGTAGGGAGACAAACAAGGTTGTTTGTTTGTCTGCACAGACCTGCACAGACCCCAAGTGAGGCTCTCCAAACAAGCTAATAAGAGGTTCCAACTCTTCTGACCTAGATGAATATGTAGTGTATTAGAGAGGGAGAGATACTTCCAAAGTAATAAAAACAACAGGGGTTTTCAGTCTCAGATGTTCTGTACATGTATATTTCCTCCTGGTTCAATGCTAAGACCTGAGACCAGATCGGGGCACCAGATTCAATATATGCAAAACTCTGATGTTCACCTAAAACTTGTCCAAAATGGACTTTGCTTTGCTTCTTTATTTTGGCATACCACATGCATTATTATTAAACTTGGGATAATTATTTACACAGATTCAAAATGCCTACCCAGCAGGTTAGTTCTGTGCAACAAAATATGACTCCTCGTAGTGCAGGAGGTTTTAAACAATACTTAAATCTTACCATTCAAAAACTACAGTACTTTGAATTCTGGCTATTCAAGCAGATCAGTGATAGACCCACACTCTCTACCTTAAGGGCCACCCTGACTCAGCATTTGTTTTCTGTGTGTGGGATACACTTTGTTTAGAACCATCCTGGGATTCAGCATAAGGACCATATATATAAATGAGCTGTAGGAAGGACATCTCTGTATCAGGTCACAGGTTCACTGTATTTTTCAAATAATTGTCCTAGGATGGTTGCCCAGTGGATGGATGCCTCCATAGAGACCTCCAAAAGAAAAGCCAGGATTTCTTTTGCCAGCAGAAAGTTTAATAACATGGTGCTGGGTAGTTTGTCTATAACTTAGATATTTTTCCTACTCTCCATGCATGTCTTGATTGTAACATTATTGGTTTTTTTAAAACTGCTTTGATTGTGTACAGAAAGATAATAATCAGCATTCACATGCAAATAAGTGGATTTCAAAACCGTCCAGGAATAAGAGCTAGGGTTATTGTGTAACCAGATGTATCTGAAGTTAGGGGATTTTGTGGGACTAAGTTCAACATATAAAACTCCAGGTTTGTAGAGTCTCTTTCTGTATCCCTTCAGCACCCCCAAAAGGACAAGCACTGTGTCTTCAGTTCCTTGAGTCATACTTATTTTGTACAACTTGTAAAATATGGTTCAGCATATAAACTCAGGAAATCAGTTCAGTTTCATTGATTCAATTCTAGAGTGCTGTACATTCAATAGTGGGGCTGCAAACAAAGTAGCTAAAAGACCCATTTTAAAGGTACATAATACTGTCTGAGAAACAGTGGGACATGAAAAGCAACATTATGTGCCCATTTAACTCTGGAATTGGGGGTGGGGGTGGAGGCACACAAGAGAACCACTTTGATCCATTGAAAGAAGGAGAGAAGGGTAAGGAGGAGCAAACAGGGAGGAGGGGCACTAACAACAAAACAACACAACAAAACAAAAACTCTCCCAGCTGGGACACAAGTCAGAACCTTCCCTTTATTTAGATGGATAGAGCCAGGCACCATAAGGCAACCACTTTCCTTGTTTCAGAGGTAGCTCTGAACGCTTTCAAACCCTCCTAGCCTAAAGGAGCTCCTTCCATCAAAAACACACACATACTCTTCCCATTTCTGCTCCTCTTTCCTTCTTTTCATACTCCCAATTTGCTAGGAACGAGAAAGAAAGGAAGGAAGGAAGGAAGGAAGGAAGGAAGGAAGGAAGGAAGGAAGGAAGGAAGGAAGGAAGGAAGGAAGGAAGGAAGGAAGGAAGGAAGGAAGGAAGGAAGGAAGGAAGGAAGGAAGGAAGGAAGGAAGGAAGGAAGGAAGGAAGGAGTTTAGGAGTGGCAGGGGAAGATGGCAAGTGATCCTGAGATGAAGGGAAAGCGAGGACTGCTACAAGTTGGAAACTCGTCCTCACATGATATTGCTAGAAGAGCTATTGCTGAAAGTCAGTTAGAAGGACAGGAGGACCTGCTTTTCTCAGGAGGAAAGCTTTACTTTGAAGACACAAACAAGGGTCATGCCAGCTGGGCTCAAGTGTGGACTGCCTGTCTGTTTGTTTTCTTCAGGGCTTTTCCATTAGCACCACTTCTTCAATCAAAGAAGTCTAAATGTCTTGTTGACCTTGTATTAAATCATCCTTATACAGTTGCCCCTCTTTCAGAGCTTGGAAAAGTTGCTTTTTGGATTTAAAAAACAAACAAACAGATTTTCCCCAAGCTTCATGGACACTTGCCATTGTGTCTGGGGTTCTGAGAATTTGATCCTCACAAAAACACCAATTTTCTAAGCTCTTCAGTTTGTTTATATGCACTCACAGGTTGGTAAGATTACTTTTTTGGATAATGAGTTGCTGTAAGTATGCTGGTTGTGGTATTCTGTCGGTTAAACATTTTTAAAAATGCAACTTTTCCAAGTTCAGTATTCTCTCTCTTGCCTGTTCCGTACAAATGTAACCTGAGTATCAATTTATTTATTTATTTGATTTTTATACTGCCCATCTGGAGAAATCAATTCTGGGTGGTTTACAATGAAACACAGATAGGATTAAAACAATCAATAAAAATAAAACAAAAAATAACATACGAAAATCCAAGATGGGAAAAAATGAACAAGGGGGCCAAGCGAATCTCCGTAGGCAGTGTGTTCCAAAGGTGAAGGGCCACCACCGAGAAGGTCAGATTTTTAGTTTTTTTCCTTCTGGGCCTCTCTTGGGGTTAGGCCCCTCAGCCGCCCAGCCTGACTGGAGTGGGTGATACGGGTAGATCTAGGTCAGAGGAGGCGCTCTGCCAGGTATCAAGGTTTAGGGTTCAAGTCACAGTCTTCCTTTTCTCCCATGAAACAGTGCAACACTTCATAGCAAACACCCAGAATTCACCACCCAGCCTGATACACTTTAACAAAAAAAATGTGGTGACAACAATGTGAGCCTCTCTTGGATCAGGAGGACAATCTATGTCACAAATATGGTGCTCCTTTCTGCTCTGGGTCAGCCGGGGATAGAGCTGTTTTGACCGTTCTCGCCTGAACTATAAGAAGGACACACTCTCTCTTGTTTTTAAGAGCAGGAGACAAAAATCATATGGTTTCCATAAGGAAAGAAAAAACAATATCACATCTAACACTTGAAGGACAGAGAACGCGTCAGGAATTATACAACTTAAAAGTATTTCTGGGATATAAATTGGTGTATAATCCAGTACATTATAGACCATTAAAGCACTGCTGAAAGGAGTGTGTTTCTGACAGTGAGTTTGGACTAACAGAAGGCACGTCTGCTTCCACAAAGCAAGACTCCCTATTTTTTTGCCAATTTATCCGACTTCTGCAGGCACCCGCACTCTCTGAAAAGCTATTCTGGAGGGTTTTATGTCACACTTGAAACAATACTAGATATGGCATGAAGAGTTGCAGAAGAAGACTGATCAAAAGTGGAGTGATTCACCTTGTCTAAACAGAAATACTTCCCACCGACTCAAAACCACCCCCGGATAAAACCAAATATCTTTACATAAGCAGGTGGTAACCTCTGTATTCCCGATTGTGTCAGACTACATCTCTCATCATTATCACTAGCTTCTGGGCATGTTGGCATTATCTACCAGGAGTAAGTATTCCCCAACACCTGGAATGGCAAAAATTCACCGCCCTTGATTTATACTCTTTTGTCTCTGGTGTGAATGGGCAGGCAGCTCTTAGCCTAAGTTCTGATTTCAACAGCTCAAGAAGTTAGTTCAAACCTCTGGCAGGAATGCTCTGTCCCTTCTCTGGCAGACCACCAAAAGGGAAAGGAAGAAGAAGAAAGAAATGGATGGGAGAAAGAGAGAAAAATAGTGGAACCGAAAGAGATGGAGAAGAGAGAAAAGGTGAGCCCGCCCATTTTCAGCTTTGGCCCTACACAACACTGATTTTAGTCCCACCCATCACCAGATTATAGCCCTGACAGATAATGGTGGGGATGGAGAAGAGGAAGCGGGTGATCAGGAGAGAAACGGTTTGCCTTTGATCTAATTTAGTGGCCAAAATCCGGTCAAAATTTACAATTAGAGCTGTTGCTATACACCTTCAGGTCACCTCTGACTTATGGTCACTCTATGAATGGGGGATGTCTAAATTGTCCTCAACAGTCTTGCTAGGCTCTTGAAAAACGAAGGCTGTTGCTTCTTTTAGGGAGTCAACCCATGGTTTTCTATATAGCCTTGTATTCAGTCTTCGTCTTTTCCTGCTGCCTTCCACCTTTTCCAGGATTATTGTGTTTTCCAGAGAATCTTGCCTTCTTACTATGTGCCCGAAATAGGACAGCCTCCATTTCATAATTTTTCACCTCCAGGCTTAACTTGTGCTGGTACCCAGTGTATAGTTAACACGGAAGAAAACTGGTTGTCTGCCTTTGAGGTGCCATAGACCTCTTGGTTTTGCTTTGACAGGCTGAGCTAAGTTTTCTCCTAGAAATGATTTTAATAGGGAACACCATATTTAATTAAAACACATAAAACAGAGGGGGAGGTGTGTGAGAGAGGGGAAGGGAGGAAGGGAGAATGAGAGGAAGGAAGGTGATCTTCCATACGCACAATGGTGGTACTGTATTTCATTGTTCCACACAGATGTCCTTTTCAACAGCCAGATCCCTCTGTCCTTCCAAGGATCCTCAAATTCTCTTCTTCTTTGTCAACTGACTCTCAATAAACTATATTTCATATATTATAGTACAGTAGTAACTACATAAATATAATTAAGCAGTGTGCAGATTACTTGAGGCATGGAGAATTAGCAAGTTACAAACACTTTTTCCCGAGACATATATAGCTGTCAATGGTTTCAACACTGCTAGAGTTATTCTGTCCTGCTTTCCCACTATGCTTTGAGTGGCCATATTCTGAACAAGCCAGACTCACCTTGCCAGGGAGAAAAACTGATTTACTTATACGTATCTGGATCCTGCTGTACTGCACAGAAAGCAGAACTAGTTACTCGTATTTATTTACTTCATTTGTTTTCAAAGCACTTCTGCTTTCATGTTTGGGGTTTTAATGTTTGTAAATTTAGTGAGCATTGTTTAAAAATTTAAGAATAATCTTCATTATTAAATTTTTGCAGTTAGCCACTTTAAATTTCTGAAAGAAAATGCTGCGTATAAATCTTTTAAAATAAAATAAATACATTGTTCTTCCCCTTCTCTACAATGTTATCATTGCATTAATTCTATGAAGTAATTTAGAAAATAATGACTTGCCCAGGGTCACATGGGGAACTTTATGGATGATCAGAGATTTTAACCTGGTGGGGTTTCATCATGGTAAGAACCGGTGGAGTTTCAGGCCAGCTCCTGAAAGTGATCAAGACCCCTCAGTTCCAAAAAAATAAAACAGGGGGGAAAGGACAGTCCGCTAGGAGAAGTGACATCTGAAGCAGCTGAAAAGTCTGTTTTCCAAACTCTGGTAAACCACACTGGCCTTTTCATCTATAGTTGTTTAGTGCCTATGCAAACAATCTTTTAATTTGACCAACAGATGTGTGCGTCGTATTCACAGCATAGAAAAATGTTCAATTCTTATTCTTTGCGTTTTTCTTGACCATGCTGAAGGCATGATCCTCGAAGAACTCAGAGATATAATGCTGAAGCAGACTTCAATTCTTACCCTTCTCCCCTGAAGGTGGCTGAGAAAAGTATCACATAAAAACATTCTCAACCCTATAATACCCCTTTCTGTTGCTTACAGGCAAAAGGGAGGCAACACAAATATTTTCTCTGCAGATTTTCCCCTGTTCATAAAAACAAAGGCTAATAAAAGTACTAACAGTGTTTATGAGCTGCTGCTATTTGCTGCCAGTGAAGGTGTTGCTTGCAGGACTACTTCCCAGACCAATTATTAACTCATACCATGTTTCTGTTTGTTTCTGACTTTCCATATGTTATATGGTGCAAAGTGTGGTGCGGTGTATTGGACACAGTGATAGACTGAGACTCAGGAGACTTGGGTTCAAATCACTGCTCAGCCATGGAAACTCACTGGGGGTATGTATGGCCTTGCTAAAACCACTCCTTAAATATCTCACATGTGTTGAAAATTCGGTTGAGGCCATTATAACAACACATGACACAACATGCTACAGACCTGAAGCCAGGCTCACAATTGCAGCAGAGAACAAATAGTAACAATCTGGTGATCCTCTCTGCAGAGTTTGCAAAAGTTGCTTTATAGGACTACTGTACTTTTTTTCAGTCAGCCTGACTACTGGACACATTAAAAACCAAAAAGGTTACTTTCTGAAGCCCTGCAAATGAAATTACCCACATGTCTTTCTCTTAGCAGTGTTTGTTTTCATGGTTGTATATACATCAATAACTCAGTGAGTTAGGCATCCGGCTGTAGAGCCACAGATAGGAGGTTCTGTTCACCACTGTGCCTCCCAGGTGAAAGAACCAGCCTGTGCAGCCTCTGCATCGTCCCAGAACACTTCCAGAAGAAGGGAAGGTTAAACCACTTCTGGTTTACCAGTTCCTACTCTTTATACCTGGAAAACCATGGAAAAGGTAACTATATGTCAGAACTGACTTGACAGCACATAATTCATACTATTTATGTACATCAACAAATACAATGGTGCCTCGCATAGCGATCGCTCTGTTTAACGAAGAAATCGCTTTGCGACGATGTTTTTGCAATCGCTTAGCGATAGTCCCTATGAGGAAAATTCGAAAGCCCCCATTTTCGGCCAGCTGATCGGCGGTTCCAAAATGGCCGCCTGCTGTGTTGCCTCGCTTTAGAGGCACGGAAAATGGCCGCCCCTATGGAGGATTTTCGCTTAAGGTTAGTTTTTAAGCCCATAGGAACACATTAATGGTGTTTTAATGCGTTTCTATGGGCTTTTTAATATCGCTTAGCGATGAAATCGCTTAGTAGCGATTTTTGCTCCACGGATTAACATTGCTAAGCGAGGCACCACTGTACATTCCATGTATGTCGGAAGAAACAATATACATCTCTGCAATTTCATTTGGATTCTACTGTCTAGGTTCTCACAGAAATCAGAACATTTTGATGACTTAAGTGCTTGAGAAAAAGAGGAAGAATAAGAGGAATGGAGTAGAAGAAGAAAGGGAAATGAACTTCTAAAGACGCAGAGATTGCAAACCCTAACCATTGCAACTCTGATTCTTAGCTCTCAGCAACTCAGGCTTCAGAAGTCACAACTGCTACTTTTTCCAATTTTTGATCTATTACTTTAAAAGAAAAAGGCTGAAAGACTCAAGGCAAAATTGCACCACACAATCTGGAATGCATTACATATCTGGTATTTAATAACACTCTATAAAAACACTGTTGATTTTGTCTAATAACTTCTGTTGACACCAGCAGCTTTGCATCTTCCTGACACACCGAAGCTTAATTGGGTTTCAGCTTTAGTATTGAAAGTGCTGAACTGTACTTTGGCAGCTCCTCTTTGTCTGTAAGGCAGAGGAGTTTCTTTCTCCCAAGATGGCTCACGCAAGTTTGCTTTGGTCTCTGAGGCTAACATAGATGTAACAGAGAGAGGGGCCACAACCTCTTTGCCCCTCACAGATGCATGCAAGCTGACATGGTGCTCTCTGTACCACCAAAGCCATTTTCCTCTTAGCAGTCTGCAGGAAAAGATATTAAGAATATAAGAAAAGTCATGCTGGATCAGACCACAAGCCTATCTATGTAGCTCAACATTTTGTCCACAGAGTGGCCAACCCCTTGACTTAATATATTATTTTTCAACTTTTCATACCTCATATCCCACCATTCATTCTACCAAAGAGCCTAGGTCTCAAGACACAAAAAAAACCTTCTCTTATTCTGAGAAGAAAATCTATGACTAGATTATACAGTAGCTTTAAGAATATAAACACTGCAGTAGTATTATTGGGAGTAAACAAAAACAAATAATAAACTCAGTACAGTAGTTGAGAATTGTACGAATGCCGTAGCATATAACGCATGATAAAGCAAGAAAGTAACACCAACTGAGACATGAAGGAGGATGTGGAATTGAGGAAATTGAGTTTTTAGTCATTATTAGGAAAACTATGTGTCCCACCTAGAACTACGTCTGTGTTGCACATCAGTAAGAATTGCTGGCCTGTAGGAAGTCCACCAGCAGGACATGAGTGCAGTCAGCACCATTCTGCACATGCTTCCCACCACATAGTATGTAAATAGACAATGCCTCTGGCGGTAATATACATTCATGGTAACTAGTACCCATGGATAGCCTCATCCTCGGTACATTTGTCCAATCCTGTTTTAAAGCTATCCACATTCGTAGTCATAATTTGATCTCGTGGTAGCTAATAATATACTGTATACAAATGTTTTTGAAGTAGTTGCTTCCAAAAACAACACAAAACAAAACCTTACAGAGAATTTATGAAAAATGAGGGATTTTTCCCTTAAGGCTCAAGACACATGGCCAGTAATAGGTCACAACTAGAGCAGGCCAATCAAATCAACGGAACTTCTACCAAATCCCTGTTGATTCAATGGGCTAACTATAGTGACTTACTATCAAATATATATGACTAAATATCATTATCTTTGTTCCAACCCTGGCTTTTATCCTCCCCACCTTCTATTGCTCAAAATACAGATACTGGTCTTGCCTTTTTTTCTTCCCTCAAGGCCCTGCTAATCAGGAAGCTCCTGCAAACGAAGCCTTGCTGAGTTCATCACAGATCTGAACGGATCCCTCCTGGGCACTTCTAGGACTACCATGGAAATACCGGGTCAAAGAACTTCAGCCTTGATTACTAGAACACTCTTGACTGAGGTGGTGAAAGTGGGAATGGGGAGACATTGAGCTTGTGTATGTTGTTGCTGACTTCTTATTGAACAAGTTCTTAACTGGAAGAGTTTGGTAAGAAAAAAAAATTAAAAACTGAAAAAAAGTGCCACCTTCACCCTCTGGACTAGTACTAACAATATTTTTTTTAATTCACTCAATCCATTTTATCTCCAAAAATTCATTATTTCTTCCCTCAGAGTATACCCCTTCACTCTCCGAAACACATATTCCAGAAATACACTCCATGTTTTCTTAAAATCATTACTTTTTTGATAGACCTCTTCTTATTTTCATATCACATGTCAATTTATCGCCGTATCCCATAATTCTGTATAAAATTCCTCTAAATTAATTTGGTTAGCACTGGTGTATTATGTAATTGTATTTTAATGTGGGGTTAGGTTTATCTTGTTTAGGTTGGATGTTTGTTTAATTAAAAAACTCAAAAAAGCAACAATGTCTAAGAACGTACGTTTCTATATTGTTTCAGACTGAGATGTCTCTAACTTTTGGCTTGTTTCTGAAAAAACAATTAAATGCAAGAATACTTTACAAAAATATTGTAAAGTTCTCCCGCACACACCCTCTTTCATTTTCATACAGTTAGGGCAGCTTTATACACTGAAGCATGTCCTCAAACTAAAGCCAGAGGCGGAACAACTCTTACACAAAGTATCTTTGAAGTATTTGTTTGAAATAATCCTAAAGCACCTTTGGGTATAAATGAAATTGCCTGTTCATCAGCCCTTTATGTTTAATCCCCAGTTAGCAGTGAGCCAGTTGCTAATGTTATTGTAAACACTGTACAGCAAGTTTTAATAGACCTGAGCATGACTGAAGCATAGTAGCAGAATAACAGAAGATAATATAGAACGCCTTCATGCCATCCTCTGCTTTACCACTAACCATAGTCTTTGGTATTATTTCAGTTTTTCTTTTCTGTCTTCCAACAGCTATATAAAGTAAGCCTATTCAGTCATGATCTAGATTAGAAATGGGCAAGAACCGCCAGTTTGGTGGTTTGTGCCAGTTCGTCTACTGGATAAACAAGTCTTTGGTGTTTCCCAGCTCTGCCTCCTCCAAGAGGTAGCACCCCAGCTTCCCTGCCCTGCCTCATCCAGGTGCTGCCTCTGAGTGAGTACCCACCAGAGGAGTTTGGCCTGGGAAGCACTGAACACCTGTTTGCCCAAAGGATGAACCAGCAGAAACTACTGTACCAAACTGGTGGTTCACGCCCATCTCTAATCTAGATTTTGGTGGCTGATTTTACCACAGGAACTAAGCCCCAGACTATCGTAACCAATTCCATTTTCTTGGAACTTCTGCTTAAGGACTCAATGTCATAAGTAATTAGGGTAATGTCATATATTGTTTTCTCTTATCCAAAACCTTACAAAGTGGGCTTTCCTCTTCCACTTATGAAAATAGTGAAGCATTAATTAATGAGTACCACCTATAATTAAACTCACTGTCATAAACTATACCTACCAACACCACTATGTTAACGAATTTAAAGGCATTGATTTAAAAAATGCTCTCATCTCTACACAATTTTACCTTCAGAACTGTAATATCTGCTGGAATGCTTTCATTTAGAAGTATCTGTTTCTTGCCTTTATTGGCCGCATTTCCTCCAACAGGCTCAAAACAAAAAGCATTGTTCTGCCACCCGTCCAGCTTTATCCTCAAAGGAAATCTGTAAGATAGGGCAGGCTGAAAGACTATGACTCCAAGCCACCCAGGGAGTTTCATGACTGATTGAAGATTTGAACCCTGGTTTCCTGGGGCATTAGCACTCTGCTGCACTGGCTGTTACATGGTAAATATATATAAACAAAATAAATGGCCTACCTATTTTCCTTTATTTCTGATAATGGCTTTGTCTATACTAGATTGTGATTACCTTGCCCAACACAAAGCCACCACGTTCCTTGGCTATCTCCTCTGGATAAATTAAACAGATTGATACAAGTTAGAGCAAAAGAGAAGGGGAAAACTAAGAGGCCAGGAGGCGATTTTACTTCCTGTGAACCTTGCTTCACACCTCTAGAAGGACAAAAGTATACAGTAGATAACCAAAGTTACTTATAAATAGATTTTATTTATAAACTTGATTTACATAAAATAGTATACTCTTTAAAAACTGCATATATACAACTCAACAAATCCTAGCAAGTGCATACAAAAATACCTTCAATACATTAAAAATAAAACTTCAGGGTGTTCTTTTCCTTTCTTTCTCCCTCTCTGCCTCCAGATAAATGAACCTTCACACAATACCCAAGGAAAAAAACAGAACAATAACTGGGACACCATATTTAAGACATACAGTTTTATCCTTCTTTAGTATAAAATGTTAGGAAATTTATCTAAATTGTGTCAGTCCTCGAAACATCCTAGCTGGCAGTGTTAAGATTTCCTTTTACTCTCCTATTGCAATTTCTAACGATTTTTGTACAAAAATACATCTTCATATTAACAGTGTTGTTTAGGCAGTTCAAGTCTATTTCTACAACATTGCAATAATTCCCTTCCCAAACAGAAAAAGGAAGCATCAAGTTTTAATTATTTTACCCCTTTCCCCATATAAAAAAAACCACACATACATTAATAGTAGAAACCCAGTAGATCACCATTGGCCAGTGGAATCAGAAATAAACCTTCTTTTTCATTGGTAGTTCAAGAGTTCAGAGGGCACCATAAACTACTGTACAACAGCAGGTAAAAATTCTGCCCCCATTTATTTATTTACATAATTGCACTTTAAAAAAATTAATGAGGAAGAATAAGCAAAACACATCAGTCCTTTGTTTCAAGGAAGATCATTGAGACAACAGTGCTCCATGTCACAAGTGTATGGCCATCAACCATCCTTTTGCGCTGAGGCTTGAGAAAAATAGAAGACCATGTTGTTCATCAAGAAATCCTTGCTGCTCTTCTGCAGGATCTTAACAGGTGCTTGTGGTGATGAGGTACTGCGGTTCTACACAGCACTGCATTCAGTGTTGCTACAAAAGAAAAGAAAAAAACATTAAAAATATGCAATGAGAGACCCAACAGAGAGACATCCAGGGCCTTTCCTGCAGTCACATATTTTCACATATTTGGCTTTAAGTAGTGTACTGTAAATGTCCCATACAAAATTCTGTTACAATGACTTACCAACTTTAATATCTTCATAAGATAAATAGAGTCCGGTCCACATGCTATTTTAGTGGCCTAAGTCCAGTTTCACATTAATGAACATTCAGAAGCATCATGTAATTTTCCTTTCCTCTCCTCTGCTCCTCCCCCCCCACCAACAGCTCTCCAGATTACCCTAAAATCTGCTTCAGAGGGAACAGGCTTTGGGGCTGTACAGAGGGCTTAGCAGGAAGGGAGATTTACTCTTCCTCCTTAGTTCCACCAACAGAAGCTGTTCCACCAGTGGAACTCCACTGCTGGATCGGATCCAGTATGTCTGCTTCTACTTCAGCAGAACAAGAGAATTATCACATAAATTTACCTTCCTACTGTTTCCCTTAGGAAGATCTGATTGGATTTGTAATGGGAAAGGGATCAGTGACAACATTCTGATGTAATGGTGAAAATGAACATGATCTGGAAGGAAGTTCTACTGAAATTAACAGACTCATTTCAAAGTAAATACATGCAGGAATGTGATGCTAGGCTGTCATGCTGCATTTATTTGGAAGCAAGCCACGCTGAACTCAATATGGCCAATTTGTGACTAAAAGACTGTACAGTAAGTCAGCTAAGTCGGAATGCTGACTCACTTGCAAGTATTTAAAAAATACAGTACCTATATATGTTCTTTCCAAACAATAAATCTCGGCTAAGCACCGGAAATTCTTTTTCTCCCCATTCAGGATGAGAACTAATTTAAGTGTAAACAGTGCCCAACCTGAGACAGGATTGTTTAAAGTTATGCAATCAAACTGGTACGCACCTTTGAAAGGAAATCAGCCTGACCAACAGTTTGCTTCCTCTTGGGGAACAAACTTTTTCAGCATACCATCACTTGCATGCCCCCTTCCAGGTACATTTGCAAGGAACCCTTCCCCCCTTTACTGTAGCTGAAATTCCTATTTCCAAAATCAGGATCAGGATCCCAGGTGGGTTGCTGCGAGGTCAGCCACTGCCCATTTATTCTAGGTTAGACACGGTATTTTTACATTCCGTGCCTGGATGCAACTTCCAGGCTTCTCCAGCGGATTTACTGCACCCTACGCGCCTGCAGCGACTGTGGTTTTCCGTCAGCGGCACTAACCTCGAAGCCGCATCCACCAGGGGCGAGCCAGTCGCGTGCAGGCTGCCACCACACGCTGGATTCGGCCCAGATCAGCTTTTGAGATCACCTTTGCCTCACTCCGTGCGCCGCTTCCACCGCTGCAGCAGCACCGTGGGCCCGATCCTCTTTGTCGAGGCTGGGGTTCGGATGGTAACCAAACCGGCACGGGCGGAGCCATCCACGGAGGTTGTGAAGGTGTCGTGGGAATAGAACCTGCCGTGATTTCACCGGCTACACACCAAAGCGCCACCCAGACGATTCTAGGAAACACTGAGGCGCTGAGCAAACTGCAGGTCGCAGTTATTCAAGAGTTGACTCCACTCCGTTTAATCTAATGGGTCTTGTTGAACACCAGGGTACTTCCCGCCGAGCAGACACACACACACACACACACACGCAGAGATCCCGGGCTCACCACGCCGCTCGCGCGTCTCGCGCCAACCTCGCGCACGCTCGGAGGGGCGGCAGGATTGCGGGGTGGGCGCGGGGGGCTCTTACCTGAACAGGCGAAGGGAGTCGCGGAGGCGCCCGGCGGTCAGTAGCTCCCGAACCAGCTGGTGAAGTCGAGCAGCTCCTGCTCCTCCGGGCTGAGGGCCCCTTCGTAGCCGCTCTCGTCCGAGGAATAAGCCGAGTGCGGCGAGCCCGGCACCGAGCTGCCCTCGCGGCCGTCGAAGGAGGGCGAGGCGGAGGAGTACGAGCTGCCGCCGCCGCCCGCGCAAGCCGCGCCCGCCACGGCCGGGGTGGCGGGGAGGCGGCCCGGCGGCAGCAGCCCGTCCTGGAAGGCGGCGCTGACGGCGTCGTGCTCGTCCAGCAGCTGCTGCAGGGCTCGGATGTACTCCACGGCGGAGCGGAGCGTCTCCACTTTGCTCATCTTCTTGGCGGCCGCGCCGTTGGGCACGTGCTGGCGCAAAGTCTGGAAGCCCAAGTTGACCAGCTTGACGCGGTTCCGCTCGCGCTCGTTGCGCCGAGCCACGGCCGCCGCGCCGCCGCTGCCGCCAGTACCGCCGCCCGGCTGCGCCACCAGGCCCGAGAAGGCTAAGCGCCTCTTGCAGCGCAGCAGCTCCGGCGAGCTCGAGCGCCGCTTGGAGCCTTTGCAGCGCGTCGCCGCGCCGGACTGGTGAGCCGGGCCGGGGCATCCTTTGACAGTGCCCCATGCGTGCTGCTGGTGCCGCCCCGAAGAAGAGGCCCCCATGCTTGTGTGGAGCTTGATCCCCAAAGCGGAGTTGCTGTTGCTGCAGCCGTGCAGTGGGTAACTTTTGCAAGCAGCATGGGGCGCTTGTTGCATGGCCGTGGCTGCTACCCCTCCGTTCATCTCGGGGCATCTACAGTATCCTGGGCCTGGCTGCTGTTTGCCACGATCCAAAGTTTGCAAGAATGATTGTTTTGCAATAAGTAAACTGCGGCTGCAGGACAGGACCTCCGTTCTCTAACGTGGGCGCGCGTTCTCTGAGCGTGAAAACCCTACTTCTTTTGGATGGAAGGGTTGGCCCCCACCGGCCTGCCTTCTTCCCTCCTTCTTCCGCCCCGTCTTGCTCCTTGCGCGCTGTCAAGGCACCTCTGCGTCCAGCTCCTCAAAGCGCTGCCCCTTATCAACACGCGCGGCTGCCACCGCCGCTCGCGGGCCCCCGGGAGCCGCACGCGACGCGCCGTGCGCCACACACACAACCCCCCGCCTGCCCGCTTGGCTCCTGAGTCGCCTCCCACCCAATGGGGAGCTCGCTTGGCAACTTCGTACGCCCGGCGCGTGGCTCCCGGCGGAGGTTCCATAAACAATCCCTCCTCCTTGCGAGGAGCACGCGCTTCAGCTCATTTGCATCCCAATACGGTCAGGTCCGCGTCTGAGCATGCGCTTTTTCTCGGGCGCTGAAGCACCTGAAAGGGTGGAGGGGGCGGGGCGGGGCTGGGCGTGAGAGGGAAGGGCGAGGTTTCCTGAGGCAGCCTGCGTTCGCTTATGCGTTCCCACTGGGCTTCCCTTCAAGAGTTTTTGAGCAGCTCCGTCTGAACGCTTCAACTGCTGATAAAAAACAAAGCAAGTTTGCTTCTGTTTTCAGCTGAGGGTGTTCTGTTCAGCCAATAGTCTTCTGATCTCAAGATGACAAGAGCAGTCTCAGAGTCTGCCGCGTTTGAGGAGAAAAAAGGCTGATTGTTGTGCTCAATATATATAACACCTCTGGCCTTTCTCAGCTGGTACCACATTCACTTGGTCAGCATGAACCCATTTGTGTGAAATGATGAATGTCTGAATGGGTCTGAAGAGAGAATCTGCAGGCGCATGTGTACCATTCTCCAGGGTGTGGCTATTTTCCAAATGAGCAGAGCAGACACAGTAAATTGCAAACATGATTTTTAAAAAAAAAAAAAAATCAAATAATAAACAGGAATCATACAAACTAAGTCCAAATATGTTGCTACCCTCCCCTTGCCCAAATGAAGTCTCAGAAAGTCTTTCTAATCAAAATGTGTCAGAAACCAAATCTCAAGACTCTCTTTCAAAGTCTTCCTCTAAGGAGCCAAGACTCAAAGATGGTACTTCTGGAAACAAGATCTTCAAGGCCTTGAAATACAGTACAGGGGCAGGTAGAAAGACAGACAGTAAGTGATAGCGGAGGAAAGATTGTGTGGTTTGCATTCTCACCCTCAGATTCAGTGGAAGATCTGCATAGACTGTGCATAGAACTGTTAAGTGTGTGAGAGTCATGATCCAGCTGGGATACTTGCTTTTTAGTGAGTAGAAGTAGTTCTATATGTATGGACACAGACTCTTAAATAGGTCTAAAATTGAACCCATGGCAGCTGGAAATAGAGAGGGATGAGACTGTGCTTTCCCTCTTTCCACCCCATCTTAAAATCTGCATAGTTCTGCATTTTGTTAGGGTTTCCCAGTTTCCAGTGCAAGGAACTTTGGAAAGATGTTCTTGAAGGGCAAGGATATATACATAGTCTATGCATTCCATGCAAGCAGAGAAAAATATTTTTTAGAACGTCAGACCTGGCTTTGAGAGTAGGTGTCATCAATGTGTAGAATTCAGTTTTCTTTTTCTTTGCTGTTAAAAATCTCATGTTGGCAAAGATGGCCTTAAAAATATTAGAGAAAAAAAGCTGATGAAATCTCAACCAAGATGAAGTGAGGGGAGAATCAGTGTTTATGCAGATACTAGAATTTTGCATCTTTTCTCCAATTTCAAGAATATAGAGTCAAATCAAACCCAGCAAATAGCCTCTCTGATCACAAAGAGGTTGGCCTCAGGCCTGAAATTAGGGAACCTTTAACCAGAATTTTTCCCCTTCCTATAGTGCTGGCAGAAGATCCCTCCTGCTTAAACCACAGGACACCTGTGCAGAAATGTTATAAGACCTAGGAGGGACCACATACCTGTAAGAACAGTAATTTACTGCTGTAGTACACCTGTCTTTTCTTCTTCACTGAAGAGTTGCCTATGCTACAAATAGTTGAACAGACCCAGCTTCCAGCACCAAACAGGATTTTAGAACATTAACATCAACATTACTCAGTATTCTGTAGAAAACTCTAAAATAAAGCAACTTTTCAAGGCCCCTGATGTGTTAATGGAACTTGTTGCATGACCACACATATGCAGCAGAGTCCTGCACATAGTTTACAGAGAAGTAAGCTCCACTATGTGTAATAATGGCATAAGCTCTAATAAGTGTGCATAATGCTATGGTGTAATAGAATAATTCTTTACCAGGTGATCCCTTAAAATGTTGAAGTGGGTTGCATTACACCCTGGTCCATGATCTACTCTGTCCTAAAGAAATTTGCTCAACAGTAAATCCCATTAAATTCCCTGGAGATTATTCCTAGGTAATACCCAGATCTTCTGAATGTTTCTGCAGGCAGTAATTCTTAAAATCAAATTCAGTTTTAGCTCTTGCCAATTCCAGCCCTGTGTGTTGGGTGTGAGTACGGCATCATCATTGTTGGGGATTTGCCTGGAGCCAGTAATTGGAGGGGTTGGATGAACATCAGTACATTCCTTCTCACATTGCCCTGTCTTCACAAAATTGTTTTAATGATTTGGTCTGCTTAGTACAGGAAAATATAACAACATTATCATTTGATTTCAAGTTACCCAAATAGAGCAGTGCTTTAGAAAGCTTGTTAAGGATACTCTCTGTAAACCTAGAGACCATCCATTCATTTATATTCAAAAGGATACTGAACTTTTGCATTCCATTGACCTCATTTACAATATACGTTGGAAGTGTTCTTTCAATTTTTTTGTTACAAATGGGGAAAATTGTACATTTCAACCAACTACCTGTCCTGTCAGGACCATTTTCTCTGACTGTACTTGGGTGAGAAAGGATAGTTAAACATTGCCTTTTTTGTTCCATTGCAAACATTTTTAATTGTAAATGTTACTGTGCAGTTTAGAATTGTTTATATAATAACAAGCCAGCTATGCAACATTTATTTAATTGCTGTGTGCAAACCTTTCATCAACTGTGGGCTGAGTTGTACTTTTGGAAAAATAATCAAAAGGAATTTTGAAGAGTCATTTGTTGCCAAAATAACATGCTTCGCATTTTGAAGTTTTAAATAAATCAGGTGAAAGGTGGAAAGAGAAATTACCCAGACAGCTCCCCCTGCTGCATAATCTGGACTGGAATCCGGTTCCTTCCACTTTCTGCATCATATATTGGAATAAGCAAATCCAGCATTTGATCCAACATTGACTGCTGCCTGATACTGGGGTTTATCACAGGGATATCAGTGTTTTGAAATTGTGTCCTGAGAGTTCCTCCTTGGCAGAAAAGCTCTGAATTCCTGGCTGCAGCAAAGGCTGGAAGTAGAGCCCTTCTTTTGCCCATTCAGAGAATTTGGAAAGATTCCTTGCAGTCTGCTTGGATTTTCACCAACTTGAATAATGTATCATTCTCAGACTTGGCTACCTAGTTGCTCACGTCCTGCTACACATAATTTATGAATAAATTGAAGCATTGGTCCCAGTACAAATACCTGAAGGTTCCTTCTGCTCACTTCTTGACATTTTAAGTCTCTTACTTTTGTTCTTTAGCCAGTTGCTGATTCACAACTGTTACATTTACTGAGGAAATTAGAGACTGTCAAAATCTTTTTGGAAAACCAAATATCCATCTACAGTACTTGGTTTGCAAGCTTATTATCAGTTGGTAAACAAAGAATCCCCTTTGCAGGAGTCACACTGATTTTTATCCAAAATATCTCATCCATATACAGTACATATTCAATAATTATAGACTTTATCATGCTTCATAGCAACTGAAACAGCACAGGTTTTACACTAATGGATCCATATCTCTTAGCTGCTCCAGAATGTATTGTTTTTTTTTTTTTTAAGTGTTATGTTGTTGATCAAGGCCAAGATCACTCCACACTATTGTATGGAAAAGAAAATATGCTTAAACATAAAAATGTGTCATTGGAGACATTGTTAAGGTCATTCATACTATGGTATTTCTGATGACTGTTTATGGATATGAAAGCTGGATAGTGAAGAAAGCCAATAAGAAAAAAGCATTTTGTATGAGACTGGAGCAGAGTTTAGTGGGTACCACAGACTGCCCCAAAGACAAATTAGTTGGTGCTGGATAAAATCAAACCTAAACTCTTCTTAAAAGCAAATATTATAAAATTGAGGCTGCTCTACTTTAAGCACATTGTGAGAAGACAAAAGTGAAGGCAGTGAAGAAAAGGAAAGATCAAATATGCGGTGGATTGACTTACTAAAAGAGATTATGACCTTGAGATTGCAAAAACTGAGTAGTGATGTTAATGACATAACCTTTCGGAGGTCACCCAGTCTTACAGGTACCTTAAATTGGAGGTTACTTGATGACAGATCATTTATTTATTTATTTATAATTTATTAGTAATTTATAAGTAAAATCATCTCACACTTAACATCAAAAAAACTAAAGAACTCATAATTGATTTTAGGAGGAAGAGAAATGTACATTTATCACTGTACATAAACGGTGAGGAAGTGGAGAGAGTTGGTAGTTTTAAATTTCTGGGTACTTACATCTCAGAGGACCTCTCATGGACTATAAATGCCAACATGCTAATAAAGAAGGCACAGAAGAGGCTGTATTTCCTGAGAATGCTCGGGAAGTTAAATTTATCACAGCACTTACTTCTGTCCTACTACCGTAGCACCATTGAGAGTGTCTTAACTTATGGCATTCTGGCATGGTTTGGGAGTAGCTCTGTAGCGGACAAAAAAGCTCTACAGAGAACCATTAAAATTGCCCAGAATATCATCGGGCTCCAGCTACCAACCCTGGATGACATCTTCACATCCCGCTGTCTGAGGAAGTCACACAGCATCCTGAGAGACTCTTCCCATCCTGCTTATAACTTTTTTGAACTGTTACCGTCTGGCAGAAGATATAGAACAATTAAGACTCGGACCACACGTTTTCTAAATAGTTTTTATCCTAGAGCTATAATTGCAATTAATAATGAGCTTAAAGGCCACCAGTAGTGAATAATTAGTTGGACTGTGTTACTTGGCCTGAGGTGTAGATGTTTGTATTTTTAGTGGGGGACTTCTAGTGGGTGGGGAGTGTTTGGGGAATGTTATGTGTGTGCATGTGTCTGGTCTCTGGGTGTCTGTGAATTTCGTTGTATGGTATACTGTGTATATACTTACAATGACAATAAACTATATTATTATTATTATATTATTATATGCTGTGTGACTTAGTGGGACCACTACTCTGGGTGGTCATTACAATACCGTATAAACCGTAACCCCCTCCCACTATAATAAAAATAATAACTGGACTGATAAGCAAGCTGAGTAAACAAACCCAATGAAACAAAGTGATGGTGACAGTCTTCAGGTAGCCCAGTGTTGAAAGGTTCACTAACTAAGGGGAAGAATACCACTGAAGGCTTCCCTAAATAATGTTGTTTGTTTTCCATTTAACTGGTTAAAAAAAGAAAGAAAACTATTTTAATGACATGCAGTGGTGTAACAGATGTGAGAAGGCCAACACGCTGGCCGTTTTTGATTATCACATTTATCTTCCAGTCCCTTTAAGCTGGACAAAACAAAGGCCTCTTCTGTGTAGAGGTAAAAAAATGGTTTCTTGAAATAGGTTACTGTGATTGCCTACATGTTTAAAAATATATTCTTATTTTTGGAGGGAGGCTGGCTATGGGAATCGATCATGGAGAGTACCTGCATTGACAAGTTACACTTCAAGACAAGAACAAAAAAGAAAACCAATAGGTAATTTGACATTGAAATTCATTATTATGTGTCATTCTGAGTACAAACTGATTAACATTTTACCTTCTATTTGTTATGTAGCCCTGAAACTCCATATCTTGCTTGTGACACATCTGTTAAAATTGTCAAGCACAACCTATTATATTCAGGATAAATTAGATTGCTTGAAATTGACATTTAGAGGGGAAATCCAGGATGCTTTTCTATTTTGACAGTCCACTAATGGTATCAAGGACTACTCTCAGTTCTTAACCCCTGGGATTCATCACATCACATCTCTCTCCACCTTCCCTCCCTCTCTCATTGTGTATGTTTGTACCTATTTGGTCCATTTTTCCCCTGTCTGCAGGCAACCTTACTATCCACCATCCTCTGCCATAATGATCACAGACATGAGTTGCTTGGAAATACCTCCTAACCAGAATAGTCATGCTGGCTGCAGGGTTTGGGAAGTGGTAGCTAAAAAGTAACTTTTCGAAGCTCTGCTTCATACCCTACTGCATTTTAAATATTTTTTTAAAATGTCATCCTGCTTAATGAAACCATTTCTGTTTCTAAGATCATGCTGGAGTCAGAGTTGCTGACTTTTAGCCTAAACCTTCTTACTCCCACAAATGTGGAGATACTGAATAACAGCAGCATCACACACTTAAATAGGAATGCAGAAAATCACAGACATATGTATTATGAACTAAAATTTGTGATTTGGTCACCTAATTGCTTTCAAATGTAATACATCAAGAAATATCTGACACCTACTACATGGATGTCTGATATTTCATGGATGGGCTATGCTGTGCCGGGACAATGGGCTATGGACTATGCCGTGGATGGGCTGAGAAGCTATGGGCTATGCCATGCAGAGACACCCAAGACAGACAGGTCATAGTGGAGAGTTCTGACTAAATGCGATCCACCTAGAGCAGGAACTGGAAAGCTACTTCATTTTCTTTCCCAAGAAAGCTCCATGAACAGAAACAAAAGGCTAAAATATATGACGTTGGAAGATGAGCCCCTCAGGGTGGAAGGTGTTCAACATGTTACTGAGGAAGAGCGGAGGACAAGTACAAGTAGCTCCAGAGCTAATGAAGTGGTTGGGCCAAAGCTGAAAGGATGCGCAGCTGCGGACCGTGCCTGGAAGTGAAAGTAAAGTCCGATGCTACAAAGAAAAATACTGCATAGGAGCCTGGAATCTAAGATCTATGAACCTTGGTAAGCTGGATGTGGTCAAACAGGAGATGGCAAAAATAAACATTGACATCCTGGGTGTCAGTGAACTAAAATGGATGGGAATGGGTGAATTCAATTCAGATGATTATCGTATGTACTATTGTGGGCAAGAATCCCGTAGAAGAAATTGAGTCATCCTCATAGTCAACAAAAGAGTGGAAAAGCTGAACGAAAATGACAGAAAATTTTCAATAAAAATCCAAGGCAGACCTTTCAACATACAGTAATGCGAGTTTATGCACTAACCACCAATGCTGAGGAGACTGAAATTGACCGATTCTATGAAGACTACAACACCTTCTAGAACTGACCCCAAAGAAAGATGTTTTTCTCATTATAGGGGACTGGAATGCTAAAGTAGAGAGTCAAGAGATAAAAGGAACAACAAGGAAGTTTGGACTTTGAGTTCAAAACGAAGTAGGGCAAAGGCTAATAGAGTTTTGTCAAGAGATCAAGCTGGTCATCACACTCTTTCACAACAACACAAGAGGTGACTCTATACATTGAAATCACCAGATGGGCAATTCCGAAATCAGATTGATTATGTTCTCTGTAGCCAATGATGGAGAAGCTCTATACAGTCAGCAAAAACAAGACCTGGAGCTGATTGTGGCGCTGATCATCAGCTTCTCATAGCAAAACTAAAGGTTAAACTGAAGAAAGGAGGAAAAACCACTGGGCTAGTCAGGTATAATCTAAACCAAATCCCTTATGAATACACAGTGGAAGTGAAGAACACATTTAAGGAACTAGATTTGGTGGATAAAGTGCCTGAAGAACTATGGAAGGAGGCTCGTAACATTGTCCAGGAGGCAGCAACAAAAACCATCCCAAAGAAAAGGAAATGCAAGAAAGCAAAGTGGCTGTCTCTTACAAATAGCAGAGAAGAGAAGGGAAACAAAATGCAAGGGAGATAGGGAAAGTTACAGAAAATTGAATGCAGACTTCCAAAGAATAGCAAGGAGAGACAAGAGAGCCTTCTTAAATGAACAATGCAAAGAAATAGGGGGAAATAATAGAAAAGGAAAAACCAGAGTTCTGTTCAGGAAAATTTGAGATATTAAAGGAACATTTTGTGCAAAGATGGACATGATAAAGGACAAAAATGGGAGGGACCTAACAGAAGCAGAAGACATCAAGAAGAGGTGGCAAGAATACACAGAGGAATCATACCAGAAAGATCTGGATGTCCCGGACTACCCAGATAGTGTGGCTGCTGACCTTGAACCAGACATCCTGGAGAGTGAAGCCAAGTGGGCCTTAGAAAGCATGGCTAACAACAAGGCCAGTGGAGGCGATGGCATTCCAGTTGAACTATTTAAAATCTTAAAAGATGACGCTGTTAAGGTGCTACATTCAATATGCTAGCAAGTATGGAAAACTCAACAGTGGCCAGAGGATTGGAAAAGATCAGGCTACATCTCAGTCACAAAGAAAGGCAGTGCCAAAGAATGCTCCAACTACCATATAATGGCACTCATTTCATACGCTAGCAAGGTTATGCTCAAAATTCTCCAAGGCAGGCATCAGCAGTATGTGGACCGAGAACTCCCAGAAGTACAAGCTGAATTTCGAAGAGGCAGGGGAACTAGGGACCAAATTAGTAACATGTGCTGGATTATGGAGAAAGCCAAAGAGTTCTAGAAAAACATCTACTTCTGCTTCATTGACTATGCAAAAGCCTTTGACTATGTGGACCACAGCAAACTATGGCAAGTTCTTAAAGAAATGGGAGTGCCTGACCACCTTATCTATCTCCAGAGAAATCTATATGTGGGACAGAAAGCAACAGTTAGAATTGGATATGGAACAACTGATTGGTTCAAAATTGGGAAAGGAGTATGACAAGGCTGTATATTGTCTCCCTGCTTATTTAACTTATATGCCGAATACATTGTGCGAAAGACAGGACTGGAGGAATCCCAAAACAGAATTAAGATTACTGGAAGAAATATCAACCACCTCAGATATGCAGATGACACCACTCTGATGGCAGAAAGTGAGGAGGAATTAAAGAACCTCTTAATGAGTGTGAAAGAGGAGAGTGCAAAAAATGGTCTGAATCTCAACATCAAAAAAAATAAGATCATGGCCACTAGTCCTATCATCTCCTTGCAAATAGAAGGGGAGCATATAGAGGCAGTGACAAATTTTACTTTCTTGGGCTCCATGATGACTGCAGATGGAGAGAGCAGCCATGAAATTAAAAGATGCCTGCTTCTTGGGAGGAAAGTGATGACAAACCTAGATAGCAACTTAAAAAGCAGAGACATCACCTTGCTGACAAAGGTCTGCATAGTCAAAGCTATGGTTTTTCCAGTAGCGATGTACGGAAGTGAGAGCTAGACCATAAAGAAGGCTGACTGCTGAAGAATTGATGCCTTTGAATTGTGGTGCTGGAGGAGACTCTTGAGAATCCCCTGGACTGCAAAGAGAACAACCTTATCCATTTTGAAGGAAATCAACCCTGAGTGCTTACTGGAAGGACAGATCCTTAACGTGAGGCTCCAATACTTTGGCAATCTCATGAGAAGAGAAGACTCCCTGGAAATGACCCTGATGTTAGGAAACTGTGAAGGCAAGAGGAAGAAGGTGACCACAAAGCATGAGATGGTTGGACAGTGTCATCAAAGCTATCAACATGAATTTGACCCAACTCCGGGAGGCAGTGAAGAAGGAGCTCCTGGCGTGCTCTGTTCGATGGGGTCACAAAGAGTCGGACATGACTTAACAACTAAACAAACAACAACTACATGGATGGGTTCCGCAGGGGTCGATTATCTCCCCAATGCTGTTTAACATCTACATGAGGCCGTTTGGAGGGGTCATCAGGGGGTGTGAGATGACGCTGATGACGCCCAACTCTACATCTCCTTTTTACCAACTGCAGGAGATGCCGTTCTGTCCCTTCAGCGCTGCCTGACGACCGTACTGCAATGGATGCAGGAGAACGGGCTCAGGCTGAACCCGGACAAGACGGAGGTACTGAGGGTGGGTGCTCCCACAGCCGGGGATTTGGGAAACTCCCTCTCTTTTTGGGGGGGGGGTGACTCTGCCCGCCAGGGATGTGGTTCGCAGCTTGGGGATCCACCTGGACCCGGCGCTCTCCATGGAATTCCAGGTGGCGTCGGTGGTCCGCACCGCCTTTTTTCACCTAAGGCAGATAGCCCAGCTGCGGTCCTACCTAGATGTGGGGGCGCTCACCACCTTGGTGCATGCGCTCATAATCTCGAGATTAGACCACTGCAATGTGCTCTACGTGGGGCTACCTTTGAGGCTGCTGCGGAAACTACAGGTGGTGCAGAATGCGGCGGTCAGATTACTTAGTGGTGTGAAAAAATACCAACATATTTCACCCACTCTGGCCACTTTGCATTGGCTGCCCATCCGATTCCGCATCGACTTCAAAGTCTTGATGCTCACGTACAAAGCCCTAAATGGTTTAGGGGCTCGATACTTGGCGGAACGCCTTCTCCCACCAAGATCTACCCGTGTCACTCGTGCGAGCCAGGAGGTGAGGCTGAGGAGCCTAACGCCAAGGGAGGCCCGGAAGGAAAAGACAAGAAATTGGGCCTTCTCGGCGGTGGCTCCTCGCCTCTGGAACAATCTCCCTCCTGAGATTCGCGGGTCTCCCTCGCTGGGTATCTTTAAGAAGTAATTGAAGACATGGATGTTTGGGCAGGCCTTTCCATCACATTCCTCTTGACCTCCCTCTTTCCTCTTTCCTATTTTGTTTTGTGTTTCATGTAATGTATTGTAGTGTTTTTATTAATTAGAATTGTTTATTTATATTTTTCTTGTATCATTTTACTGTTGTTAGCCGCCTAGAGTGGTCCTCACCAACCAGATAGGCAGGGTATAAATAAAATAAATAAAATAAATAAATAAATAAAATAAATAAATAAATAAATAAATAAATAAATAAATAATAATAATAATAATAATAATAATAATAATAATAATAATAATAATAATAATAATAATAATAATAATAATAATAATAATAATAATAATAATAATAATAATAATAATAATAATAATAATAATAACGGGAAGAGTATATATCTTGGTCTGTTGGTGAGTGATTTACAGCCAGTCACCAAAGGTTTCAGATTTCATTTTTTTAAAAAAGTCACACATTTTGAAAAGATCACATACTCCATATTTTGAATTTTACTGCTGAAATGAAGAAAGTTTGGGATCACCAGGAACAGATTTTTACAAGAAAACATAGTAGATTGTGCTTCATTCTGGTAAAATAAACTCCTAACCTCCTAATTCTTTGATTCCAAGTTCATGTTTTACATGTCAGGTCTAGCTGGTAACATAAAAGAAGCTTACTGTTTACATAACAAGTTACAGTAATTTGTGATGTCTTGGAGATAAACTCTTACGGAGGTGTTTATATACTTTCCACTGGAGTGCTACTGTTCTTCCAAGGTACACATACATTACTCCATTCCTTATCATGTTCTCTTCACAGTAGCCCTAAATTAGGCTGAGAGAAAGTGACAGTCCTAAGGTTACCCAATGAGCTTCAGGGTTTAGTGGGGATTTGAATCTATGTCTCCATAGTACAGTGGTGCCTCGCATTATGACGTTAATTCGTTCCAGCCATGTTTTGAGTTGGTAGGTAACTCAGTTCTGGCATTTCAAAGAACTTAAAACTGTGCACCCATGGAATAGGGTCCCCCCCCCATCATGATTTCTGCAATTTGTACAAAATATCATTTTGCATAAAATTGGAATACTTTTCCTTTTGTGAACCTCATGCACATGCATACAAAGCAAGCAAAACAAGACTGATTCATCAGAAAGACATAAATAACACACCGGATGCTTCTTTCTTTGCAAGGCAACAGTTAACTGCATTTTCTAGTCCTCTGCGTGTCACAGGAAGTCATGCATTATTTTCAGTGACCATTTCTTAAAACTTCTGCCAATAATGTTGACTATTTAAAGCTTTCTCATTACCAGAGGAGGAAGAATAAAGTTGCAGTTTATTTCCTTATGCACTGCTGTGAATTGCAAAACTATACCCATCAAACTATAATTCTTCCTAGACTTGTGATATACAAGCGAGTCCAAATTGCATTCTGAAAATACAAGACCCATGTGCTGCCCACCTCTAAACAAAAATTTGATTTCAGCAAAAGAAGGGCAGCCATATATTACGTTCTGTCCTATCCTGCATGTAGCTTGGCTTGCTTCGTGGTTGAATCCCAGCCTTTGTGGTAGTTAATTTTACATTCCAGATTTTTTATAATTAAATGTAAAAGTGTCCAGTATTCAGAATTACCTTGTAATCAGGGCATTGTTTGCATTTACAGTCTGTATCTAAATGTAGCTTAGGCCCAGACTCTAAATTTTCATCATGTTGGGGATACTCATTCCACCCCCGCCCATCCCATTTTCTAGTGAAACTTTCAAATGTCTCCCTCCTACGTTTCTCTAGTAGTAACTTTGTCTACATGTGTGAAATACAATCCAGTTCTCTTGATTGCCCAGACATTAATCATCTGAGGACATAATTCTTAGCCTTTATTTTAGTCTCCTGGTTTAGTCATAATCACTGTGTGTCGGACTATCTGACTTGGGAGGCAAATGTTTTGGGCTCGTTTGAGTGCCCTGTGTTGAAGGATAAGTGTTTCATGTTTTTGTGGGGTTTTTTACATCATACTAATCAGAGTGCCTTGGGCTACATGCGCCAAAAATCTGATGTGTAAATCATGCATATACAATAGCTTATTATTATTTTTATATATATTCTGCTTTTTCACTATAAACCCACCTGTGTCTTTCTGACAAAGTTCCTTGGGCAATTTTACATTTTATGTTGGTTGGCTTCTATTTTTTTTTTAATATTTCCTTTATTTAAGACTAAACTGCTTTCATATCACTTTGCGTTATTTGTTCTCCTCTCTCTCTCTCTGCCTCCCTCTCCCTCTCTACCAACTGGATGTCTGTGTTAAGATTGGGCTTTCCTAGCCATTTCCCTCAATCTCCTATTCACTTGCTTTAAATTCATTTGAAAATGCCTCGGCCTCCATTTGGGTTTCTAAGGCGCATTTTGAAAACTTTTTTCCCCCTCAATAACACCGTCTCCCACCCAATGGAGAGGGGTTCTCTTGGTCTGGTTTCTTTTAAGCCAGCTACAGTCAAACTTTGTTCCCATTCACTGTGGAGTCGCATTATGAATTTTAAGCCTGGAAAACCCAATAGCTCATATCCCTTCCTCCCTCCCTCCACAACCTCTTCCGCTTCTTCTCTTCTTGAAAGGGAGACAGGCCTGGGTTTAAAAGTTTATTTTAGCTTTGATTGTGTGACTCTGCTAATGCATGTTAATCAGTTTCCACAATGCATCCTTGTGAGGCACTAGAGAATGCAGGCTTGGGCTGTGGGGGCTTTTTGTTCTCAGGTGATTGTAATGGTGAAGGGAAGCCTGCTCTAATTAATAGTTAGTGTATGTTTTGGTGAGGGAACAGGGCCTTGGTGATTTATAGTGCTCTGCTTTTATTCTCTTCAGCAGGCAAACTCCAACGTGCATAGAACCATATTATATCCAGTAGGTGAAGGATTGAATGCCAGGGCCAACACCCCTATAATGTTATGCTTGAGTCTGTGGCTGGTTTCCACAGGAAGAGAGAAGTATTTTCAACAAGCGGACTTCTTTGATCATCTACAATCCTGCATGCAGTGATATAATTTTTCTTTTTGCTTTATCTCAATCCCAAAAGAATAGAACAGACAATGGAGTCTTTCATAATGGAGTCGAGAGAAACAGCAGATATAAAATGGAGAAGGCGCATCAGCGATAGAAGAAGAAAAAGGTTATTCAGCCATGATATTCTGTAATATAAGGCCAAAGAGATGTTGGCAACCATCAGTTAGAACCTTCTTGGTAACATGATGCAAAATAGAGAATTCTTAGAAAGGGGGGGGCTGCAAGGAGTGGGCCTCATTCTTTGTTTACTGAGTGGTCCTACAGTGGATCATGTTGCTGAATTTAGTAATAACTGGAGCACAATTCAAGCTATCACTACTCAGCTCAGTTTGTAGCCATAACCACACACGTACATCTAATCTGGCAAACACATGGACATTTGCTCCCAGATCGTAAATTACAAGATGAAACAATATGAAGCATTCCCATATTCTCATATTCATCAAAGGGGTTGCTGGAAGCCCATGGCTGGGTAGGAGCTAAGAGCCTAATTTTGATGTTTCATAGCATAACACTGATTGCTCAAAGTCTGACTCACAGTTTACAAAGGCACTATGACTGGATCCACCTGCACTTTGCAGGCTTCCTGCAAGTCTCTCATAGCCCTGTATCCACTCAGAATACACTTGGTGTGTGTGTGTGTGTGTGTGTGTGTGTGTGTGTGTGTGTGTGTGTGTGTTTGATATGGAGCTCTTTATATTCTTCTAAAGAGGGTTATTTGTTTCTGCAAGTTTCCTATTGTTTATGTTCCCATTTTTCAGTTGGAGAATTCAGAAAAAAATTAAGTGACATGCCTAAAATCACACCAGGGATTCAAGGCATGACTCCAACCAAGGTTTAGGAGACTCCATTTCACTATTCGCTGAACTTGAATGGCAGCACAAATGGCCAACTACAGACAAGTAGCACATCCATATTTTGATCACAAGCTTCTAATATGTAGACCGCCTTGAGTGTCACCCAAACAAGATTCAGGAGGCTGAGAAGCAGATTCGATTTATTTCAGGCATATTAACTATGTACAGGACTGCAGCCTTGTTTTATGAGTAGTGTTTACCTAAGGAAATGTTGGAAACAGAATTGGAAACAAAAGATTGCTAGCAGCTGGAGCCTTTTAGAAAAAAGATAATGCATGTGAGAAATCAAACAAAATGTATGCAAAGCCTGTTCAATATGCTTTGTATCCTGTGTTCAACAAGAAACAAAATACATTATTATTACAATAAACACACATTTGTTTATGTCCTGAAGATAGTACAGTCAAGAAGACCTATCTGTGGAGTTTAGTTTGGTGACCCTTTCAGCTAAGCTGTCAGAGCAAGCATCCAGTTCACTTGCCCTAAAGCCCAGAGAAAGATGCCAAGAGATAATTCCACATGGGCCTTTCAGAACAAAAAAGTGTAGGCAGTCAGAGAAGATTCATAGTGATCAAGAAATGTGTCATAGAAAAAGCCCAGTGCAGCACCTTCCACTACTACTCAGCACTACAACAAGTTTTTAAAAAGTCACCAAAATAAGATCCTGAGAACAAGGCAGGAACAAAGAAGAAGATTCTTTCCATGAGGAAATAACATTTGAGATGTGGGGGACTGCAGAAGAAACTTTGGCCTCTTTTGAAGGTGTGCACAACACTGTCATCTCCATCATTTACTGCTATAGACAGTAAAGGGAAAGAGGTCTATTGTAACTATCTGCAATAGAAACAGAATTCGGAAATGCAAAAAAAAAAAAAAAAAAAAAAGCAAAGCAGAAAGCATACAAACCGGGCAAGACACTTTGGAAATGAAAAAAAAAAAAAAAAAGCAGAAAGCAAACAAACACGACAAGATCCATTAGAAATGCGGGAAAAAAACCCAAAGAGTAAACAAACCCCACAAGACCCATCGGAAATGGGGGAAAAACAACAAAAAACAAACAACCCCTGCAAGACCGATTACAGCATAGAAACATAATCCCACGACCCAGCCCAAAACCACACTGCAAAACCCAATCAGAACAGTTTTTAAAAAGCACAAAGCAGCACCTTACTAGGCAGTCTGATCGCACTCACTGTAACTGCTGGGGTGAAAGAGATACAAAGATGCAGCCTCTTCGCCTACCAACAGTTAGTATTTTGAATTCCCCACCTTTTTCCCCCTGCCTTTTTCTGTTCGTAACTGAAAGCTCCGACCGCAAGTTGAAGCAAATTTTGCAACCGGAGCTGGTTGTAATTCAAAATGGTCATATGTCGGGATGTTCGCAAGTCGATGCACCACTCTACAGTGGTGTCTCGACTTATGACCATAATCCATTCCAGAAAATGGACGTAACTCGAAATGGTCATAAATTGAAGCACAATTTCCCATAGGAATGAACTGAAATGCAATTAATCCGTTCCGGCCAAAGAAAACAAATATCAAAAAAATCACTGCAAGACACATTGGAAATGTGATTAATCCCTTCCAGACAAAAGGGGCAGAAGAAAAGCAATCAAGTGTGCAAGACCCAATGCAAATGCACAGAAAACAAATGGAGCAGATCAGAAATGCACAGAGAACAAAGGGGGCAGGTCAGAAATGCAAAGAAAACAAAGGAAGAAGCAAGGGAAGCATGCAGGACCCATGAGAAATGGGGCAAAATCCCAAAAAGCAACCAACCCCCCCAAGACCCATCGGAATTAGGAGAGAAGCAAAAAAAACTAAACCCCCCAAGACCCATCACAGCACAGAAACATAACCCCTCAGCTCAAAACCACGCTGCAAAAACACCCAGAACAGTTTTTAAAAAGCAGAAAACAGTACCTTACCAAGCAGCCTGAAGTCTCCCTGCAATCACACATACGCACTCATTCAGAAGCAGAAGGAGGCAGTCCCAAGCCTCCTCCAACACACACTCTCTAACTGCTGGCGCACAAGAGCTACAAAGAAGCAGCCTTGTCGTCACCTACAGTTAGAAATTTGAATTTCCCACCTTTTTCCCCTGCCTTTTTTCTGTTCATAAGTGGAAGCTCCAGTCGCAAGCAGAAGCAAAATTTTGCAGCCAGAGCTGGTCCTAACTTGAAATGGTCGTAAGTAGAGGTGTTCGTAAGTCGAGGCACTTCTGTTCCGAGAAAGACATTTTCTAGGGAGGATTACTGGCTTTTCACCAGCAAAGTTTCGTTACACAATAAACTGAACTGAAATGCTGGTATAATGCATGTAAAACCATGAAATCACTGTTTGGAAAAGTATTTTACCATTCCAACCATCGTCGTCTTAATTCTTTATTAAAGAATTACTAAGCTTACCTTCAGCTCATGTCAGACTTCCACAGAGAGCTGGCCATGGTTCACCTTATGCAGTAATATCATCATTGCCCCATTAAATGTAGCACACATACATTTAATTACATATCCTGGGAAAATGATTTAAATATGCATTTAATATCTAGAGAGAATTGTTTTATATTCACAGTAAGTAATGGAACAGAATCATAGAACTACAGAGTTGGAAGGGACACTAATGGTCATCAGTCCAACTCCCTGAGGAAACAAGAAATCCATACGATTCCTGAAAGATGGCCATCCAATCTCTATCTTTTGTTGTTGTTTAGTTGTATCTAACTCTTCATGACCTCATGGACCAGAGCACGCTAGGCCCTCCTGTCTTCCACTGCCTCCCGGAGTTGAGTCAAATTCATGTTGGTCGCTCAGATGACACTATCCAACCATCTCGTCCTCTGTTGTCCCCTTCTCCTCTTGCCTTCACACTTTCCCAGCATCAAGGTCTTTTCCAGGAAGTCTTCTCTTCTCATGAGATGGCCAAAGTACTGGAGCCTCAGCTTCAGGATCTGTCCTTCCAGTGAGCACTCAGGATTGATTTCCTTCAGAACAGATAGGTTTGTTTTCCTTGCAGTCCAGGGGACTCTCAAGAGCCTCTTCCAGCACCACAATTTAAAAGCATCAATTCTTTGGCGGTCAGCTTTCTTTATGGTCCAGCTCTCGCTTCCATACATTGCTACTGGAAAAACCATAGCTTTGACTATGCAGACCTTTGTCAGCAAGGTGATGTCTCTGCTTTTTAAGATGCTGTCTAGGTTTGTCATCGCTTTCCTCCCAATCTCTATCTAAAATTCCTCAATTAAGGAGAATCCAACTTGAACCTGAACCTGAACCTTAATGGAGTTTGTTCCCTTGTTGAATACCTCTTACTCTCAAAATGTTTTTCCCAATGTTTAGCTGAAATCTCCTTTTTGTAATTTAAATTGATTGTTTTGAGTCCTACCCTCTCAAGCTGCAAGAAACAAGCTTCCTGCATCTTCCAGAAAGTAACTCTTCAAATATAATTTTTTGGTCATCTCCTCTCCAAGCTAAATATACTTTAGACATTTTGTCAAAGGTTCTTCACTGGGCTTGATTCTCACAATTTGGCTACTCTCCTCTACCCAGAGTGATGGATAAAAATATGTAGAGGTAGGATGTACTGGAAGTAGACAGCTTTTTTTCCGCGCTTTAATATTTCTAAGAATTTTTTTTAAGATCCCGTTTTCCAGACCTTAGCAGGAAAGTATTCTGGTTTGATTAGGAAGGCAGATTTTGGTCTCTGAGGGCCTCTAGTGGATAAAATGAATGTACATCTGTTTAGTTCAGGTTATAAAAAGGAAATAAAAGGAAGACAAAGATTGTATTTTTAAAATAAAAACATAGATGTCACCATATGAGCCAACACTTTTCTAACAATAATTTTAGAAAGGTGAGCATGATTTATCAGGAGTACCTTAGGAGTTCATGTCTACTATGACAAGCATGGGGCTGTCCCACGTGGTATCTAGCTCTACATGTTGCAGGGCGCACTCTTGATCTGTTTTTCTGTATTATGCAGGATGATTATGATCTGGGTGTAGAGGAACTCTTAGTAGCTCCATGGTCATGGACGGTTCACTACCTAATAGGATTTATGCTTATTGGAATTCTGAGCCTCTGCAGAAGTGAGAGACCAATTAAAATGCCTAAGAGACAAATGGATCCAAATGGTCTCCTGATGGCTTTTGAGGAGTTTCTGGCTGTTTGGGCAGGCAATCTTGTCAAGGCCATGGAAGATTTCTGGAATGCGAAGGTGGCCAGGTTTATTGACATGATTGCTCCTAAGCATCCTCTCCAACAGTGTGCAGTCAAACTAGCTGCTTGGTTTACTAGAGAGATGGGGATAAGTAGGATGAGACTAGAATGATAATGGCAAACTACTTGGAGCAAATCTGATCAAACGTGGGCTGGAGTTCATTGGAAAGCCTTCTGCATGTCAGTGGTGGCAGCAAAGCAGCATTTCTCTGCTGCCATTTCAGTTTCACAGACCCATCCAGTGAAGCTCTTTTGAGTAGTCAAGAGTCTTTTGCACAGATGTCCATAAGAAAGATTTAATGTCCACTCAACAGCCTGCTATGAAGGCACTTTGCAGACAAAGTCACTAGGATCCACTCAGACTTAGATGCTGTAGTTGATGCAGGTCCTGTTGTAACTTCGGCCCCTACTTGTCCTGTTATAAAGGATACATTTCAGTTGGTACAGCCTGGGAATGTGGACAGGATCTTTGGAAAGATGAAAACCACCACATGTGCGCTGGATGTTTGCTCTTCCTGGCTTATAAAAGCACCCAAAAAAGGGGGAGTGGTGAACGCTTCTTTGCAGCAAGGCAGGGTACCAGCATGCCTAAAGGAGGCAGTCATGAAACCTTTTTTAAAAAGCCCTCCTTGAATGCCGCTGTATTGGATAATTACCAGCTAGTCTCCAATATTCAGTTTTTGGGCAAGGTTTTGGAATATGGGGTGGTGTTCCAGCTCTAGAGGTTCTTGGATGATACGGATTATCCATCTACTGTATATCCATTTCAATCTGCCTTCAGGCCTGGTTAAAGAACAGAAATATCTTTGGTCACCTTGGTGGATGACCTATGCTGGGAACTAGATGGGGGACCGTGTCCCTGTCGGTTCTGCTGAACTTCACAGTGGTTTTTGATACCCCAAACCATGGTATCCTTCTGGTGTGCCGTTCTATGATGGATCTTGGATGTACTGTCTTACCATGGTTCCAATCCTTCCTGGATGGCTAAATTCAAAAGATGATATTGGGTGAATCTTGTTTGACACCTGACATGAGAAAGGGCCTTCTCAGTGGCTACTCCTAACCTTTGGAATGGGCTGTCCCGAGAAGCCAGGTTGGCTGTCTCCCTCTTGTCATGCCATCATCAGGCAAAGATATTCCTCTTCAGGAAGGCTTTCCAACAATAAGTGAGAGTCTTGGGAATGCTCTATTTATAAAATTTAGATATTTTAAAATGTTCTTTGTAATATTTCTAAATTTGTTTTTGATTTTCATTAATGTTTTTTAAAATACAGTTTTGTACAGTATTTTAAGTCTGTCATTATTGTACAGTTCCAATTATTATTAACCACCTTGTATCCCCTATGGGGAGCAAGGTAGTTCTAAATAATATAAATGAATACAACAAATAAATAATTCTACTTTTCTGGCGTTCTTACATGGGTTGCCAAGAAAGCTTGAAAATAACTTTAAAATACAGTACTATTTTTGAAAAGTTTTAAATAGTCAAATTATGCTTGTTTTTGAAACCTTTATATTCATCCATCCATTTATTCATTTAAAATATTTTTACCTCACCTTTCTCCTTAAAGCTGCTCAGAGTCATATAGTCCTGGGGTTCTCCAGCACCATCTTTGAGACTACTTCAGTTAGCTCAGTATGAAGACTGCTAGATAACAGGTGAAACTGTACACAAAAAAATGTAGCTTTTCCTTTTTTTGTGGCCCAAAACTAGGTACAGACACTTGAAACTGGTACAAAGCTAGATGGTTCTCCTTAGGCATATAGTTTTCCTTAGGAGAGAGATGGAATCCTCACAAATGATAGTGACTCCTCTTCCTCCTTCCTCCTCTCCCAACCCCTCATTCTGTGTTGCTGCTTACTGAGTACTTTGGTGGGCAGAAATAAGTCATATAAACCCCACCAAGCCCAGCCAGTCTGATCTTGATAGTGCATGCCAATTGGTTGTTTTGTTATGGAATGACTATAGCAGACTCTCAAGACTGAGGACAGGCTGATAGGTCAACAAAGATCTTGAAGGGTGAAGAAAGGACCAAAGGATAGGACAGCTTTCAGATATATTTTCTGTAATTTATTTAGTTGCTACATATGTCCACCCTGCAGTGCTGTACCTCCTTCCTCAATGAAAGTTCTTTGCTCTCACCAAGCAGATATATTAATGGAAAGGTTAGGAAGTGTGATAGAATTAAAAACTTTGGTCATACAAAATCCACAGTAGTATACCATGTAAAGTAGTACAAAATGTAAACAACTCACAAAATGCAATATCGAAGAACTGCTGTGTTGGCTTAAAACAGCATTCTGAGTTCAATGTCAATAACAACCAGGAATGCTTAAGTGTTCTCCTCAGAAAGAATAGTTAACAGGAACTGCTGGAGAGCCCAGTGGTCTAGGAAACAGGGGTTGGGAATCTGATTCTGTACTGTGACTCTTTGACAGGAATGGACTTAATGATTCATAGGTTTCCATCCAGCTCTGTAGTTCAATTATGATGATGCAGATGATGATATTATTTGGCTGGGGCATTCACTAAGTCCATAATCCAAGACCTCTGTCCATCTTTCAGTTGCTACTTCTTCCCTCCAACCTCTGCATCTCTTACAGGAGTTCTGAAGGCAGCCTTTAGTCTGTACTGTGCAGCTTGACTAATATGTCCTGCTTCTGCTTTGTCCATACCCTTCTGTTTACTCTTTGGTATGATGGCAATGTGGATAAAGGATTCGCTGGTACTAAGCATAGGTTGCCTGGATACCTTGGTGATTTAAAATGGGAGCTCAATTTCTTACTGTGCCTCTGTGGCTTTGGGCAAGCTGCATAGTCACAGGACATCCCCAGAAGGAGGGAATAGTAAACCACTTCTGTGTATTCTATACCTAGAAAGCCCTGGAAAGGGTCTGCCTTGCTATATAAACCACAAAGCATGTGGTTTCTGACAGAAGCCTCTCATCTCTATAGTGATCACCAAACTGAGTGATCAGCAGTGGTGATGACACAAGACGAGATGCAAGAAAATTTACTTCCTTGACTCTAATTCCCAAAATTCACTAGGCCAGGTTGGCTGGGAGATTGTGGAAGTTTTACTCCAAAAACCCTGCCCATGACATTGGGAGACTGTAAATGCTCTAGTCTCAGATGAAATCCTAGCTCTTGCCTGGTCAGTATGTCTCCATGTGCACATTTGGGTGTTACCCTCTGGTTCTTTGCTTCTGCCACCAGTTCAGAAGGTGACGAGAGAGAGTCCCAAAAAGCTGTACTTTCCCTTCTTGCTTAGATCTGGCATAGCTCAACCCCATCCTTTCTCCACCTCTTTTTTTCTGAGTTCTGTTGGCAGGACCCTCCGCTGGCAGATCTCCGAGATCAGATGGCAGAAAGGGAATCTTCAATGAGAAGTAACTTCTACCTGTTCCCATTGAGATTCTGCTGTAAGATTTCATCTTATAATCAATGTTTATTGGACTTTTCTCTGAAGACCTATTGTTTAACATTGGTAGAAACTGTCTGGTGAATGTCATTCCCCCCCTCATTCTGATTTATTCAACCAGAAACATGAATGAAATCTCATAGGAAGAAACAGACAGTAAATAGGACTACATTGCCCAAGATGCAATGGTGTAAATACTGCCTGGAAGCCAACCCTTCTTTCAACACAATCTCTTTAGCAACTCCTCTAGTTTGTCAGTAAGTGGTAAGAAGAGGAAGGCATGTCACAGAGATACTGGGTCCGAGCTATGAAGTGTCAGTTGCTGGTGGCCAGCCTCTTTGTTACGGTAATGAAGTAGGGAACTAATGCAGAAACTGTGCTGACTAAATGACTTTGGTAAAGGTGGCTATTTAATTCTGTTAATGAAACTGTGAATTGAACAGAGTTGTTAAGAAGTGTAGGGAGTGTGTACTCAAGCTGCAGGATATGGCTAAGGGTCTTATCACTCCTTTACAGCACTGCCTCTTCTTATCCATAGGCTTGTGGTTTGTTGTTCTAAATGAGCTGAGAAAATCCGTTTAGATATTTAACACCTAAAACTTAAGATAGCAATAGTTTGTACTTATAAGAAGTGTCATTTTAACATGTATTACATATGTTTCAATGATTTATTTAAAATACTAGAAAATATGCTCTGTCTAGTAGGGTACTAGTAATTCACATGCCTAACAACTAAAGTTACTAGTACCCTACCAGCGGGAACATATTTAGTAGAATTTTAAATAAATAATTGAAACATGTGTGCTATGTTTCAATAGTTCTTTACTACTTCCAATACTTGGTTAATAGTTTCACTAAAGGACCTAATTTTCTCATATCTGTCAAGAGAGGTACAGCTTTGGGTGACTTTTTTAATACGTTCTCGAAAACAAAACCTTTCCCTTGTCTTTAACAGAATGTTAAAGCACAACTTGAAAACTTTGCTGAATCTTTAGACTGTATCTTGTTTTAAATGTCTTAAAATTACATTGTTGTTTTATTGTAAGCCGCCTAGAGTGGTCTAATACGATCAGATAGGCGGGATAGAAATAAAATAAATAAATAAAATAAATAAATAAATACTGCCAGTACTGAAATTATTTGAGGATTCTTGTAGTGTGGCAAGGTCTCATGCTGGCCGCATTGAGTAGGAATGAGGACTCACCTCCTGCCCAACCCTCCACCCCCCCCCCCCAGCATCTGGTGCATGTGATGGAAGCTAGGAGTAAAGTGTGGTTGGTTTCTGCAGCAAGCACCTTTCTCATTTTGCGATGACCCAGAGCTGGTTCAGTGAGTTGTGTTAAGTGTCCTAGCTGAGAAAGGTACTGGTTTCTCAGTTTTATGTTAGCATGTGATGTTTAGGCTTGTGCCTGTGCTAAGATTTTGCAAGGCAACATTGCAAAATAGAACAGTATTTCCCTGTCTTTCTTTAGTGACTAGTGAAGAGCTCTGAGAGCTTCCCCTCCTAACTCTCACCTTCACCTTCAACTCAACTTTGTAGAGTTAGGCAGAGGGAATTTCAGCCTTTGGCTCTCGTGAGATGAGACCCAATTTCTTTACTTGGCCTCCACAAGCTGCACAACTGGAGCTACCTTTACATTGCCCTTTAATTTTCCTTGCACTCCAAGGCATTCCTGGTTGTACCAATTAATATATTTAGGTTGGGAATGCTGGTGTGTGTTCACATGCCTAACAACTGAGGCTACTCTTATTCTGCTCTGAGGTTTCAGAAGCAGTTTGAAATCAGTAAGTATGCAGGAAAATGAAAATCACGGGCAATAGCTCATGGTTGCATTTCGTTTGGATTAATAGTGCATCGTGGCCCGAATGACATTTCAGTGTATATTTTATGGATTCAAGAGATATACCTGGAAAATATCAGTTATATACCAAGATCAAGTGTGTTAGAAAATATGGCTACAGTCCAATCTTATGTATGCTTACTCAGGAGTATGTACCATGTAGTTCATACAAGAGGTGTGCACATTTTTGTTTTTTTACTACAGCTCCAAGAATTACCCAGGCAGTGTGTAGTCTAAAAACACAAATATGACACCTCTGGTTCATGCATTACTCCTAGGCAAGTATGTGTAGGATATAGCAATGAATTCCTAGTAATAGCTGAAGCTGGGCCCTCTGATTTCTGGTGGTGAACCCTTTCATGGATTTAAGTAGAACTTTCAAGGAACTATCCAAGGTGCTCAATCCTATCCTCAAAAGGCTCAGTAACCTTTGAACATCATCAGTGTTTTCACCAAAGCTTGGAGCAGATGTGCTGCTCCTATAGAAAAAAAGTGTGCTGCTTATCTACTGCCTCATAGTGCTTAAAGCACTCTCTTGGCAGGTTACAATTTAATAATGTAGACTACCTGTTACCCCACCCCAGTGAGCGGGATACTCAGTTTACCAACCTTGGAAAGATGAAAGGCTGAGTGAACCTCAGATCGACTACTTGGGATTGAACCCAGGTTGTGACCAAAGTTTTGGCTGCAGTGCTGCAGTTTAACCCCTGACCCACAAGGTTCCAAGTACCATCAGTGGCACCAGCCTCTGTTACATAGCAAAGGTATAGAGATGCGAAATGTGCCTTACATGTTTTGAAGAACATCAAGATGTTAAGAAATTGAAATGATTGGGCAGAAGTTGGGCTTTTCAATAATGGCAGCAAGGAGCTAAAACAAGTGTTTACAATATTATTTTATACAACCTTTACAACTTTGCTTGTTTTAAAATAGCTTGTTGTACCATAGTGTCCTGAGATTTGATCCAATTATATTTTTAAAAAAATATCCAGTGCGGTGTAGTGGTTAGAATAATAGGTGAGGACTCAGAAGTTCTGAGTTCCAGTCCTTGCTCTACCAGGGAAACTCACAGGGGCTATAGCACTGCTAAAACCACTCCTTAAATATCTCACTTACCTTGCTTATAAAAGCTCTGTTAGGGTTGCTCTAACTCAGTTACGTGCATGTACTCCATTTCCCCTTTACAGATAGGTAAGTTCATTATCTAAGTCTGTAAATTTCACAAGCTGAAACACTTACATCAAATTAAAGTGTGTACTCTTAGCTTTTCAGAAATGTTATAGAAACACAAATACTGAATTCGCGAAAATAAAATTGAACAAACACAGAATTATAAATATCAACGATGGTTTAATACTTTATGGTCTTGGAAAAAGCTATTGAAAAGCATTCAAACACAAACCCAAACAAACTGGGGGTGAAATCTTAAATATTTATGAACTAAAGGGGAAAGACAGATATTACCTCTAGTCTAGAGAATCTGTTGAAAGCCACTGTTGATCCATTTTGTGTGATATAAAGAGGGTCTGTTGTATTCAAATCAAACTATTAAAGGCCATTCTAGAGGGATACAGAATAGCCCAGAATTGTATTTGCATATGAAAATAGGGTCTTCTTATTGTTTCAATAGGACTTTCGCTTCTTAGTTTGCACTCTTGGGTGTAGCAGATTATTCGTTAGCAAAAATAAGTTATCTGGCCAAACAGGAAGCAGCTTGAAGCGGTTTGTATGTTCTGTGCCGTTAAGTCATTTCTGACTTATGAGTGATCCTATGATGTTTGATGACTTCCTAAAGGTCCCATCATGGGACGTGGGTGGCACTGTGGGTTAAACTGATGAGCCACTGGTCTGTTGATCGAAAAGTCGGTAATTTGAATCCGCATGACAAGGCGAGCTCCCATTGCTTGTCCCAGCTCCTGCCAACCTAGCAGTTCAAAACCATGCAAATGTGAGTAAATGAATAAGTACCACCTCAGTTGGAAGGCAATGGCATTCCGCATCTAGTCATGCTGGCCACATGACCACAGAAAGTGTCTACGGACAATCACCGGTTCTTCAGCTTACAAATGAGGATGAGCACCATCCCCTAGAGTCGGACATAACTGGACTTAGTTGTCAAGGGGAACCTTTACTTTACCTAAAAGACCTATCACAAACAGTCCTGTTCATATCTTGCAAACTAAAAGCTGATGCCTTGGCAGCCAGATGGGCAGTATAAAAATCAATCAAACAAACAAACAAACAAGTCAGTCCTAGAGTTGTCCTATTACACAGCTGGCCACATTTACCTGGAGTTTAGGTATTCTGCCTGATGCCCATTTAGCACATCAGCCAACCTGGTTTCTAAGCTTTCATTCAAATAATTAAGCAAGAAAAGAAAAGAAAAGAAAAAAGGTAAGCTTCTAGCCCTTTTGACCTGGTGGCATAAGGCAAAAACAAACAAATAAACAAATAAAAAAGATGCAATCAGTGTTTTGGCTGGTTGTTTTGAGAGAAATTTGAGAGAAACTTTCCATTTTGTTGAACTAATGAGTGAAGGCATCCACAGTTTGTCAAGATCCCATAGGCAGATAATCCAAAGACTTTGAGCAAGTGTTTCAGCTATGGGAATACATGGTCCCTACCTGTTTTATAAACAGCCGAAATATGCTTTTAGACCTGTCTGCAAACAATGCATAGAGAGCAATTAGGCCATGGCTGTGAATGCTGATTCAGGGATTAAGGGAACAATAGCTCAGTGGGTATGTAGAACTTTTCCAAGCTCTGATATTGTGTAACTTATTGTATTTACTGTTCTGACAAATGGTGGGACCCAGCCCTTGAGGTCCCTTCCAGCTGTACAATTCTATTTTACAGGCTGAAATTCTGTGGCTCAACTCTGTGTACAATGCTGGTGACGTCAGCAGCAGCAGCAGCAAATCGCAGCAAATCACTGACATCATCCCCATTGTGCACATGGAGCTGCAAAACAGGGATTTCAGCCTTTGAGTCTATGATTGCACATCAAATCCTGTTCCATTTTTATAGGCTTTTGGAAGCTTAGTTGTTTGCTGCACTAAGGAAGGGAAGAGTTGGCATAAATAAGTGCGGAAAAGGAGGGGGGATATAAATTATTAGAACCTTTTCCTTGTCGTTACAGCTGTTGTTGTTGAATGGTGGTTGCTGTGAACCTTACATTCTATTGAGAAGTTTTAAACAATGATAATGATGTTATTAAGTATTTTTCTTATAGAATTATAAGAATGTTATGATTCTACATATACTTGTCTTGATATTCCCCTTTGAACTACTTTCTCAGGTGTATACTAAATTAAATGACTCTTACATTCCAGTTATTGAACATAGGAAATTGATATATTTGCACTTAATTGAAGCAGAGATTAGAAAAGCTGTTTTCTTGGACTACAACCTCCAGAATGCCCCAACCAAAATGATCAGTGACCATTTAGCCTGAGGGTTCTGCACTATGTGGTTTAAACACATGTCAGACTTCGCTATGAATCATAAAATAATGAAGTTGGAAGGGACTTAAGGCCATCAAGTCCTTGGGGAGCTTGAAGGGAGGTGCCATATTGGATTGGCATTTGCTTTTATATAGGGCTGTGTGTGTATGCGTGAAATGTCAAATATGACAAAGGAAAATAGAATATTTTCTAATAATGAGACTTAAATGCTTTCAAGTCAGTTCAAGATTACAGTACTACTCCTGGGTTTTGCAGGATATAAAATATTCAGAAGTGATATATTAGCTTCTTGGTGGTTCACTCACACCAAGCCATAAATATATGATTCCTAGTTTACCCAGATTCCTACTTCTCCCATTTCATGTTTTAGTTATTTGTATTTGACACCACTGCCTTTTCATTTCATGTTTGTACACATCAAGAGCTGAATTCCTTCGGACTTTAATCCTGCCGCTTCATTAAGAACACTACTTGTACTTCTTGCTCTTTCTTTGCTCTTTTTCATCTACAAAAGTTTTGGCAATTGGGGAACGTATTCCTTCAGAATAACAATGAATCAGTTAAGGAAGTGTTCAGTCACAGTTCCTGTGCTGTGTATACTCAGAAATGTCTTTTTCTTATATTGGTAAAATTTGCCCAACAGTATCATCTGGACCCTTTTCCCTGGGAAGCTGGGCTGAGGGTGAAGGCCAGGTATGTTTGAATGGATGTTTTGCTGAGGTTTTTTTTTCTGGGCTTTCTTTTTGTCTCCTCACCACATGGCCTGGGGGTGGGGCCTAGGGAGTGGGACTTTCTGCTTTAAAAGAGCGTGTCCCAGGACCATGGACCCTTTTCCCTGGGAAGCTGGGCTGAGGGTGAAGGCCAGGTATGTTTGAATGGATGTTTTGCTGAGGTTTTTTTTCTGGGCTTTCTTTTTGTCTCCTCACCACATGGCCTGGGGGTGGGGCCTAGGGGTGGGACTTTCTGCTTTAAAAGAGCGTGTCCCAGGACCATGGACCCTTTTCCCTGGGAAGCTGGGCTGAGGGTGAAGGCCAGGTATGTTTGAATGGATGTTTTGCTGAGGTTTTTTTTCTGGGCTTTCTTTTTGTCTCCTCACCACATGGCCTGGGGGGTGGGGCCTAGGGGTGGGACTTTCTGCTTTAAAAGAGCATGTCCCAGGAAATTCTCAAATTCTATCTCTGCCCATAATATGGGAAATAGGAAAGCCAATTAGATTTGCATAAGCCTGGGAGGCAGGAATGTTTTAAGGGTCAGATCATACTTTCGCACTATTAAAGAGCAGGCCAGGTAGGTGGGGCTCATCAGCCATGGAAGCAGCCCATCTAGGAGAAGGAAAACTCCGATTTCAAACCTCCACTGCCTTGTGGCTATATCCACTCATGGAAAAGGCTTCAGGATTTAACCTAGAGGCAAAATCCGGAGCTGGAGTCCCGAAGGCAGCTCGTGTCGTTCTGCCAACTCCTGCGACGTTGCTGGAACCAGTCGTATTGGCTCTTGCCTTTCCATTGGACCATTTCAGCAATGTGGAGAGGGGGGATCTGCTGCTTGGGTAACAGCTTATCCTCCATATTACTTTACCCGGGCTTCATGCTCTGGAGAGGACACTCCTCGATTCAGAGCATGTTACCATAGTCTCTCTAGACTGAAGGATGCCTACGATCATCTGCTCAAATATAAATCAAGTTTGAAGGATTATCTTTTCAGAATGAATGCATTTAAGGGAGGTTAATCTTTCCAGGTTTCAGCTATAATGTCATTATGGTTAGGGTGTAGAATACTTTTGCAGCCTTGTAACCTGTAGAGGTTTTGAAACCTACCAGGCCCAGCTACCATGGCCAGTGGTCTGATATGCGGGGAATTGGAGCCCAAAACATCTGGAGGGCACCAAGCTGAGGAAGGCTGGGGTAGAAAGTCTAAGGATAGAATCCATAGAAGGAGGAGAAGACGGAAAGAGTGAGGAGGAGCAAGGGATCAAGGATGTGACAGTTACGAAAGAGGCGGGAGAAGTAGAATCAAAGTAAAAGATGGAAAAAAATAGAGGTTTGCTTAGTAGAAAAGGATAAAAAGAAAGAGTGGACAGAGCAAGAGGTGACAGTGTGGGAGGAGGATATATGCGAGGAAGGGGTACGCTGGTTCGGTTCAGTTGTGGCGGATTATGAGAGAAAGAGGGCAGAAGCGTGGAGAAAGGAAATTGAGAACATAAAAACCCAAGGACTTTTAAGAGACTTCCCAAACTTAAAGGTGGGAGGATTGTTACCGGGACCCAATCCCAAGGAAATCAGACTGACTCAGTTCTTAACTAAAGAATGGACTGTGATTGTGGCGCTGTGCGAGCTTGAATTGCAGAGAGAAGCTGAGATAGCCCATAATTGATTTTATGACAGACGGACGAGAGAGGGTGGATTAGACACGTGTGATGTGGGGATGATCTGTGCCCTGAGAAGTACTCCTCCCCAAAGACTGGACTACAGGGAATGGTGTGGAGGACATCCCTGTTGAGTCCGTGGGAGTATGGGAAAAGTTTCAGTTCTGTCAGTTGTGGCCTGTTGCCAGAGTTAAGAATTTTCGACTCTATGAACAATGTGCTGCAGGAAATGAGTGACAATAAAAACGATAGTCTGAAAGTTGTAAAAACGTCTCCTCTGTTATTTCCCGCTGAAGGTGAGGGCTGCCTAAAGAAGTCGAAGAACCCAATCACACCTTACAGCAAATGTTTCTGCTGTGTGTTTTTTCAAAAGTGCCTATTGATCTAACTTTTATCAGATACACCTATTGCTTTTTGTAAAAAATGGCCTGGAGATTAGAAGTAGTAAAACTGCCACTTTTTCACAATAACATTAGCTGAGTTTATGAGCTATTTTTATGGAGAAGAATATAATGCAATAAATTGATATGGAATCCCACTGTTTGATGGTAGCCTGCAAAATCTTAGGTATTGATTAGCTTCAGATTTTAAGATTTGGAATCAGTCAAAACACTATCTCCCTGGAGTCTTGTAATGGTAAACAGTAAACACTGATATACTTTATATACTGTACTTTGAAACCATATGTATGTATAAAATAACCTTAGATGGACCAAAGTATTATTCATATCAGCTAGTATCTGTTTTGTGGTCCTCACTTTTGTTTATGTTCCATGGCTTCTTTTTGTTTTTAGCTGCTGGGGATATCACTAAGCATACTGACTGTTGTCATGTACTATGGGAAGCACTTCACTATCATGAAAGATGTCTCCTTGGAGAAAAGCTCATATTACAGAACCTTTCACAGTGCAGGTGAGTGTTTGGGACTCTGGCAAATAAAAATCCTCCTTACAATACACTATCCCATTTGCAGTACAAATTTATAATTCAGTTCCTTAAAAAAAACACCTTCTGATTTGTGAATGTGGGATATTGGGCTTCTGTACCTGCAATTCAAAACACCAGGAAATGGCCAGATATTGCTGAATAGTATCATGTCTACATTGCCAGCAGGAAAAAGGACACTAGGTTTTACATAGCAAAGGGCAGCCTGAATGTTGACAACACCACCAGCAAGATATCTACAGGATGCCCTCTTGTGATTGCTACCGTTCACAAAGTGACACAAGCAGGGGAAAATTCTAGAAGTGGACTCCCTTTTTAATCAGTTAACAACTTCTCTCCTAAACAAATTGTCAGGCCTTTTTTTAACAAGTTCTCTAGGTCAGGGGTCCCCAACCCCCGGTCCGTGGCCCAGTGCCTGTCTATGGGCTTCCTGGAACTGGGGCGCAGAAACGGATCTCCATCCCCTGCACGGTGGGCATGTCGCGTTTGCAGAGGGGCATGTCATGCTTGCGGAGGGGAGTGTCACACTTGCAGAGGGGCATGACACGCCCACCAGTGAGCACGGTTTGGGGACCGCTGCTCTAGGTATCTATTGCTTGGAAAATGGGAACGGTGTCTCTTTGTGAAATGGTAGTGACCACAAACCATATCCTGTATCCTTTGCTATATAAAGTTTGGAATCCTTTTTCCCGCTGGAAATATGGGCACAATACTGTGCAACAATAGCAGGCCATTTCCTGGTGGTCTGAATTGTAGGTAGAAAAGCACAATATTCCATATTCACAAATCGAATGGTTTTTGAAGAATTGAAAATTTTTGGCTCTTTAAAATGGAAGTTTGAGTGTGCACACACTTCATACAGATTCCAATAGAAACTTCCCTCATGTAGAATTATTCACTGCTAGGTGATCACATGATCTGTACTGTGAAACAGTATGAAACAGATTGACTCAATATAGAAAGCCAGAGCTGTTAGGTTGCAAGATCTGAGCAGAAATTACTGGAAAAGACAGTATCACTGTGGAGGAAAAGGTGGCAGCAGTAAGAGAGAATGAGCTAACATGAGATTCTGGTTTGTAGAATCTGAGCAGAGCTGTCAGTGGGAAGACATTTTAGAGGTCATTACCGCATATATAGTCACCAGACATCAGAAGTGATTTGATGGCTCATAACATCTTTGGAATTTTTTAAAAATTAACAAATAATTATATAATGATAAGATGTGTGGAATGATTGAGACTATATCAGGATATAGGCACCAAAGCTCTGCTAACATAAAATAAGACCATCCTTGGTCACAAAGCAAAAAAATAGTAATTTCACAGTTTACATGAATGAGCTCCTGAATATTTGTTTTCTGTTCTTTTAAAAATATTTTTCCAACCAGACATACAATACCTTTGCAAGCACAAACTTCTATTTGGCCAGGAAGGAATTAAAAATTAAATTGGATCCTGTTTGTCTGATTCAAAAGTTCAGACTGCCTCAGACCTGGAACTAATTTCTCATACAGAAATTTTGAGAGAATGTTTATTGTGAACACTTCTAGAACAAAACACAACTGCTATGTACTTTTCTAATAGAAAGGGAAATACTTTGAATATGCCTTACGGATTTGTGTGCTAATTCCTCCTGCTAATTCTTTTCCGGAGGACTGTCATTCCATTACTTTGTTTGAAGCAAACTTAGATTTTTTTTTAAAAAAAAAACAACTTTTCATGTGGGCTATGATCTTTAGTTGCCCTGCCCACTCAGCTACAATATAGCCTTTGCCAAAACCATTCTTCTTGGCAAGCCTGTACTACATATGCTTTGTGTAGTACAGGAAATAACTGTTTCTGCCATGTTCAAATGGGAATATTTCAGCACCTGCAGCTTGAATTCTTTCCAAATAAAGAAAAGTGGGTGGGGCTAACAATTCTCTTTCAAGATAAGCAATATAATATTTTCAAATTGAGCTATTTTAAATCTGGGGTAGCTTGGGGTTGCCTATTTCTGAACAACGGGTAAAACAATTTTACATACAAAATGATAATTGCCAGTGAGTAGTGAGCTTCTTCGAGTGACAAACCTTTGGGCATGCTTATTTGTCTACTATCTTTGTTCTTCAGTGTGCTCCATTGGCCTATGTCTGAGCATTATTCTGGTCTTTGCTGCCTTGCTGAGTATTGTTGCCACAGTGAGAGAACTGGAGAGTGCCATGGCAGTGGTAAGTAGATAGAAAGTAATACTGAGTTGCCAAACTGACAACATTAGAATTTGGGAGAGAGTTTAACCAGTTAGGATAGAGGGGAAAGCAGCATTCTAGTTTTTCAAACAACAACAATAACAGAGCTAAATGGGGCTCACTTCACACTGGAACCCATCCCAGGGGAAATGTTATATCATAATTAGAAAGCAGCATGTGTTGTCTTTTCAAAATGTCATAATATGTGCTTTTGTATAAACCTTCATTTTGTGAGCCCCAGGTCAGTTTATACTGCAATGTTAAAACAGAGGTCTTTTGATGAAAAGAAGGCTTTTGGGGTCAGACATTCTGAGCTGCTGGCACCTGCGTCTAGCCCCCACCTGGCACAGCATAAGAATAGAAATTCCATCTTGTAACATCAGAGCCACATGTAAGAGAAGGGAGTCTGAGAGCAGGGTGTATAATCAATTTCTCTCTCACTTGCTCGCTTGCACACAACTGTTGTGGAAAATACATGGCCCTTCCCTCACAGATGTCTTAACCTCTCTAGAAAAGATGATGGATGTGACCAGGGGCCTTTTTGGATGTGATAGTTTCTTCTAATGTAACTTCTTTTGCACATTTTTTGGCTGCTTTACAACTCCATCAACCAATTCCAATATGGTTTAAAATTCCTCACCATGTTATGGATTCATTTTATGCATTTGTTGTGTGGTTCAGACAGCACAGCCAATGAATGCTGCTTCTGAGAGCTATAATTCAAGAACATATGGGGGCCTACAGATTGGGAACTTTCTTATATAGAACAGTGGTTCCCAACCTTGGGTAACGCAGGTGTTCTTGAACTGCAACTCCCAGAAGGCTTCAGCACCAGCTGCGCTGGCTGACGTGTCTGGGAGTTGCAGTCCAAGAACACCTGGGTTACCCCAGGTTGGGAACCCCTGATATAGATGAAAGTAGAAGAGATAGAATAGAAAAGAAACCAGATGGGATCGGAAGAACAATTCTGAGGCAATTATTAGCAATCTCCACAAGTCTATACATTACTATTTAAAATGTACAAAAGAGTAGCACATGGGACTTTGGCATTGGAGGCACTTCACCTTCACATGCAAGACTAAAAAGAGGCTGAGTGAAATCCCATTATGCCTGTGGAAGAGCGATGTCACCAGCAGCTGTCCTGTGACTTTTCAAACTGCCATGTAGTCTTTCATTGTGTGGAAGTCGTGGGAAAATCTCTCCTGTTGGTAATAACATCCAGTGGCAGCATTTTTTAAATTAATTACTTCTTCCTTCTGTTCTGTGGCTCCCTGTCACACTGGTTCTATGTGATGAAAGGAATTGCACAGGTATTAAAGAAGTCACAGGAGAGAAGTGGGAAGTTTTTATTTACCAAAATTAATTGCCAAAAAGTGCTCCCTGTCTGTGACATCGTCACCCATCCACAGGTGTAAGTTGCACAATAGGATTCTGCTATTGTTTTAAGCTCCAATTTTATGGTCAGTTATGGATAGTGAAATACAGTTGTTGCTGAATTCCTCCATTCTTGTAGTAAGTCTCTGCAAGTTAAACTAGATGTTACAATGACTATATATTTCCTAGAATTACGGTAACCTGTTTCCCCACCAATAGGATTTCTGAAGATGTTTGCCGCTGCCATTAGATTTGCAAATCAAGCCCCTGTTTGCTTCCCAATTTTCATCACACTAAATGCAAGATAGATGACTAGATAAGAAAGATCACATGTTCTGACAAACATACAACTTTCAGCAATTGGGAGAGCAGCTCTCTCTCTCTCTCTCTCTCTCTCTCTCTCTCTGTGTGTGTGTGTGTGTGTGTGTGTGTGTGTGTGTGAGAAACTTTACATATGGTAAATGTACCATTGGGTTTGATTCTAAGCTCTGGGACAAATGAAGGAGAAGTGTTTTTCTGGGGAAAAAATACTTATTCTTTCCCATAGCTCTCCACTATGTACTTTGATTACTTCATGTATTTGTGAAGAGAAAATATTATATGTGGAAATCTGCCATCAAGAGCATGGCAAGCAGCCAATAGGAATGGTATAATTTGACTTTCAGAAAATGGTAATGGCTGCTGTCTGTCATACTGTCTGAGTACAGAGCATTCATCTTTTGTTAGCTCTAAAGTAAAACATTTGTACAGGAATTGCAGGTTTTCGAGATGAATCTCTTGTGCTTTAGCAAAACACTAATGTTTGCTCCGAAATATCAGACCATGCCAGCTTGATTGTCATGTTCCACAGGCAGAGAGCACTAAGTCTCTTTGCAATGGCCAGAAACACCCAAAGGACAAAAGTGGCAAGGAGGCATCAAATAACATTGGCTGATAGAGATAAGGATGATTCAGGCTCAGTTCAATCGCTCCATCATCCAGCAACATCAACACAGATAGAGAGGGGCTGCTAGACACTCCTCCATCCTTACCACTTTCTCCATCTGAGCAGGGATAGGTCTGAAGAACAGAGATTCCTGCTTATTCATGATCTTTCTTGGGCCAGATTTCCCAATGTTCTTGCTTGTGTGTATAGCCTACACATGAGCAGAAACCTCTCTTCTTCAGACTTGTCACTGTTGTCATGGAGAAAGTGATGAAGGTGGGATGGAGTTAACCTGCCCCTTCTGTGCATGTTCATACCATCAGCTCACATAATGACTGAATACAATTCAGATTTCTGATGCCTTGGTTATTGAGTTGTGGTTGGGTTTTGAGGGGAGGGTAAAAATTGAGGCACCGTTAAACTCAATAATACATGTTAGTTAGTCCCATCACCACCAAACAGTGAACAGGCATACTCTTTGTTGCTTCAGGATAGCTCATATTGTCCTCTGGAGTCCTGTCTGTCCCTTTGCCCAGCCAGTCAGAAATGGTGTTGCATTCTCAGGGCAACTGTGATGCTTTCTAGGATTGCTTTTAATGCCTGCCAGCTGATACGCAGCATCTAGGAATAAATCCCAGGACAAACTTATTTTCTGCCGTGAGATGATGCCACCAACACATATAGGTTGGAGAAGGCGCTTTTCCACAGGGATGGGAAACCTTTGGGTCACCAAATGTTTTAGCCTGCAGCTTCCCTCAGTCTCACCCAGTATAGTATTTGGGAAGTTGTCCTTTAAAATGCCTGAAGGGACAAAATCTATCCACTTTCGCCGTGCAGGACTGTGCTATTTCAACAGGCCCAGAATGGTGGATGCATCTCACATGGTGGTTTATTTTTGAGCAAGCAAGCTTCAGCCCCTCCCACACCACCCTGTAGGAACCACTTGTTTAAATGCGCCATGAGTTCTTTAGGCCTCGAACTCTGTCCTTGGGTAACTCTATCAACCATCTCTCTCTGTTCTTTCAAACTGCAACTCAAAACGTGGGTCTTCACTTCAACTGGGTCCAAGGTTAGACTGGAACTCCCATCATCCCTCCCCACAGGCTATCCTGGTAGGACCGATGAGAGTGGCAATCTGAAAAAATTGCAACTGGAAGGCTGTACGTTGCTTACCTTTCCATTTAATCATAATCTCCAACTAAAACCAAGCTGACTTCCAGTCTCTTTGTTTGTTTGTTTACCCTGCTCCTTTTTTTTTCCTTTAGTTTTCCTAGTCCTCCCTTCTGTTCAAATTTTGGTTGCAGTTTCCTTAAAAATAGTCTTTTTGTTTAGGCTACAAAATATGGCACAATGTGGTGCCCCAGGGTGCTGCCAAATGTATCCAGGGCGCTGCAGAATCCTCAGAAGTAATGCTCAGGCCAGGCTTCCCACCCCTTCTCCTCCCTCACCCAAAGTATCACATTGGGGAGCCGCAGCCAATGGCCAGTAAGTCAAGGAAAACACAAGTCAAAAAAGTTTGGGAACCACTGGACACTATTTGGCCTACATTTCACATCAGCCCCACCTTGCATGAGATTTTTAGAGTTGTGCTGGGACAATGTGGGCAAATAGTTCAGGATTTGCTGCGGAAGTAAAATTTCATTTTTAAATTTAAATTTAAAACATTTCATTTTTTAAAAGCATTTCTCTTTTTTTCCACTGATCACACAATGCAAAGGCCAGTGCAAATCAGCGTGGCCCTCTTTGCTTCTGCAGCAAAGTTTTTTCCCCTGCTGCTGGGGGCTTCTGATTTTTTTTCAAAACTGGTAAAGTCATTGCTAGTACAGTATAGTCACAAGCTGGGTTTGGAAGTCTATGCTCAAGATATTGAACACAATATTCACAGTTTCACCACTAGAGGGGGCGTAATTCCTAAAAATGGAAACAAATCCATGCTACTAATTAGCTCCCCACATTCTCTTTCTGTTTTATAATATCTGTGACTTCACTCTTTCTCATCCCAGCAATGTAATGTTCTTGTATTATGCTTTGCTGACTCAAACCTAATTCTAGTGTTTGCATTCAGAGTTGGAAATGTATATATTTGTAACACAAGAGTATTAATTACAGGTAAACAAATGAAACCTGGCATAGGAAATAAGTTTTAAAATTGCAATAGCCATGGGAGTTACCAGTGAATGCTCTACATATACAGTACATGGAAACACAGGGATGACTTACACACATTGCAAGGCAACACAGAAAATACACATTTGAGCATGTTTTGTTTTATTTTGTTACAAGAAAAAAGGTATTTATAAAGACTATACAAACATCAGAATGTTTACTGTTGTTCCACAAGGATCACAGTAAATAAGCGCATGTTGCATTTCTTTCTATAATTATATACTTGGAGGTTGCTTACATCCTCACCCAAATACAACTCTATGTTTTCGCTGTGTAGTTGCGATCTAGTAGAGCTATACACGATCAACACTGGGATTTCTAGGAGAGCCGCATAGATAGATTGCCAACTGGATCTGTTTCGCAAAATGGCTTCCTTATGAAGAGTTATTCCCCACTTTATCAACAAAGAGTGAGGGGACTGGTGTACATAATGACAAAATTCTCCAGTCAAACCCACAAAGCATCAACTGGAATGAATTCCATTATATCAGGAATAAGACGTATGTATATTTCAACAAAAGGGGAACATGAACTAAAAGAAGGGAGCTGATCCTTCTCTTTTGTGGTGCTGCTTTCTCCTTTGGCAGATTGTGTGTGTTGATGAAATATAGAAGGGAGGGCTATCAACTGCACAACTGGATGCTTTCTCACTGTGACTTCAGAAATCCTGATGCCAGTTGATTGCCATGGGTGCTTGAGTCAAAGAAGAGTAGAGCACTCTGTCCTCCCAATATTGTGTGTGTGTGTGTGTGTGTGTGTGTGTGTGTGTGAGAGAGAGAGAGAGAGAGAGAGAGAGAGAGAGAGAGAGTTCTGTACTTCACTGAACAAGAAGAAAGAAAAGGAGACCGTCATTCAACAAGTTGGCCAAGCTGCCATAACAGAAAGGGGTACTGAGAGTTAGAATAGGCAGAATATGCCCCTGAAAGAGAAATATGCCTTTGGTTTTCCATAGTAAATAAAGGTTTTCATGCTTATTTGTAGGGATAAGCACTGGTTCTGTGAAACGTTTCTTGCACTTACTTTATCAGCAGAGGAAACTCATCACAAGAAACCAAAGTGAAATAATTGCTTTTGTTTTGAAAATCAGGGGCACGACCCAGTGGACTGGCTTCCTATATAAGCCCTGAAAACAGCTCCCTACATAACGGTGTTCAAGGAGACGGCAGAGAGAAGGAAGCACTTTGGAACAGTATACTTGCACTGTTCTAGCAATTTCCAGGGCTTGACACTGTGATCAATAGATTAAGTGACTGAAGCATTCATCATCATTTTTTTCTAAACAGTTGGCCACTTCCATCCTACCCCCCTAGCAGTTTTCAAGTCTACAAACCCATGTAAGCAATGTAATGAGGCTGTCTGTTGAGTACTGAGTAGTGTGACTTTGCGCATAACAAATAATGTTTACTGTGATTTCTTAACTTGAGGAAATGTGCCTTCAAAAGTTGCACCACTAGTTCTATGCCACCATAACATCTGAATAAGATTTTGGCTAGTATTTTAGACAGACTTGCCTTCTAAAAGGCGGTAGCTGTCAATTATGAACTGCAACTTACCTTTCATGTAATGTTTCCAAAACTTATTTATACTGAGCTCCTAAGAACATGTGACATTGTTAGAATTTGATCGGTTCGTTATGACAAATCAGCTACAGTGTTGTGATAGAGAGAGAGGAAAGATAGAAAATGAAAATACCAGTGTAAGAAAGAGAAAGACAGAGATATAAGAGGAGATAGTGTGTGAGAAAGGAAATGTGTGAGAAAGTGGTATGCAGAATGGAGAAACGGAGAAGATAGGGAAACAAGGGGAAGAAGAATAAATTGAATCAACAGGTTATAGAGAAAGAGCTTTTGTGTATCTAAGGTGGAGTCATATTACTCACTGATTAATAGGCTAGGTTGGTGAGATGGTTACTCCATGTATATGTTGAAATTTTAATAACCGTTGATCAAGGCCTCATATATCTTTTGGTGGTACTTCTCTAGTGGAACTGATAATATCTTTTGCAACTGTTCTCATAGGACTAGTTTTCATTTCATCAAACTGAGCTCTTATTCTTTAAAAAAAACAGACACACTGCACATAAATACAAACCTTTTAAGCATCAGTGATAGCATTTCCCACAAGTAATTATTCTAATTCCATCTTTTGTTTGGCTGTAGGGATTCTTTTGTTTTGCAGTGGTGTTCTGCGCATCAGTACAAGCAACATATTGGACAATTACCAACAGCATTGTGGTAAGTAGAACTGCATGATAAAACTCCTGTGTAGCACAATATATAGAAATATAACAGTAGTCATCAATATCATTGTTACTGTTCTTCACATCTGAATTAGAAAATTCTTGCTAATTTGAAATGAAAACCAGAAGCCAATTTCAAGAGACTTATACAAGCCCCTGTGCCTCTTTCTAGCACTATTCCTCTGCATGCCTCTACAGAAGATCAGTAAACACAAACATAGCCAGGATACTACTGAGCCATTATATATGGGTGCAATTTTTCAAGCTTGCATGAGGAAGAATCCAATACTTCACTACAAGCTCCAGCTGCACAGTGGAACTGATTTCACCAACAGTGGCAGATTGCTGCTCATTAGAATGTCCTTTTTTCAATCTGAGGTGCGTGTGCAATTTGCACACAGTAATATAATGTCCCTCATATGATGAAAGTGAAAAAGAAACTCTTTGATTAGCACCAATCTGCCACTGCCAGTGACGTCATACCTACTGCTGTGGCAGAGGTACACAAAAGGATTTTTTTTTAATTTAAAACATTTTTATTCTGCCTTTCTTTTTAAAAATAACCCAATTATATGAGAGAATTGTAGAGCCCCAGGAATCATTGAGTCAAATTCACAGAAAATGCAGTAAAATGAGTATTATAATTGCTTGGAAAAGTTCCTTAGATGGATGCAGTTCCCATAATTTCCTCCTCTGAATTTACACCTATGTGTTAACTGCTACACAGAATTTGCAAGCAGCTTTGCAAGGATTAGGGACATGGTGGCGCTGTGGTCTAAACCACAGAAGCCTGTGCTGCGGGGTCAGAAGACCAGCAGTCGTAAGATCGAATCCATGTGACAGAGTGACCTCCTGCCGCTTTGTCCCAGCTCCTCGCCAACCTAGCAGTTTGAAAGCATGCAAATGCGAGTAGATAAATAGGGACCACCTCGGTGGGAAGGTAAAATGGCATTCTCTAGTCACGCTGGCCATGTGACAATGGAAACTGTCTTCAGACAAGCGCTGGCTTTATGGCTTGAAAACGGGATGAGCACTGCCCCCTAGAGTCGGACACGACTGGACTAAAAATGTCAAGGGGAACCTTTACCTTTACAAGGATTAGGTATTCCTACAATTGTAACATTTACCACAAGTCTTTGGTTTCATATCTCTGAGCTTCTGTTAAATTGTGGATTGGTTGTTCTGGGTTTTTCGGGCTCTTTGGCCGTGTTCTGAAGGTTGTTCTTCCTGACGTTTCGCCAGTCTCTGTGGCCGGCATCTTCAGAGGACAGCAACCTGTACTCTGCTGTCCTCTGAAGATGCCAGCCACAGAGACTGGTGAAACATCAGGAAGAACAACCTTCAGAACACGGCCAAAGAACCTGAAAAACCCAGAACAACCATTAGATCCTTGCCGTGAAAGCCTTCGCGAATAAATTGTGGATTATTTCAGTCTCTGGTAAATCATATGGAAAGGCTTGCTTCTTCTCACACAACCATTGACCCAAACAGTGACTGTACCTTTTGCCTTTCATCTCTAGTTCTAAAAGACTTTCTCTTTTTTCTTTATTTTTAAACCAAAGCTTAGGACCTGGGACAAATGACAGACTACATGGGCACTGAGTGCCATGTCTAGAATCTGGGCAAAACCCAATCAGCCAAGTAATACGGCAAACTTAGCATCCCATTGAAGATGCAAATGTAAAACGATGAGACACACACACAGTGGCAGCCTTCACTGTACAAGGCCTTCTTGATACATTTGGATTGCAAATGGAATGTCCAACATTTTTTCACCATGGAGCCAATGTCCAGTTGCTTCTGAAATGTTGTAATAGGATGCTTCCTTCTATTGTGCTTGATTCAATTGTCAGTCCAGATGGAAAGCACATGATGCTGTTGAGTAGTAAAAAGAAACAAACAAGCAGATTATCTGGGCATCTTTGCTAATAATCCATCTTTCACTGACAGATACAAATACAGAAAGCTTTTTGTCAGTTATTACTTGAGTATTTAATGGTGGCTGTTTTGGCCTACACAAGCACTGTTTTACCACAAGGGAATTCATTATCAGAAAGCACTCTAATTTAATAGATTGTAGAACACTTCAGTCCATATTTCTAAGGAAGTTACACCTTAAATCAATGGCATTCAATAATGCCGTAACTCAACTACAGATGATGTCAGCAGATTCACCTCATGTAACTTGGAGCATATATTTACTTTTGTACACAGCTATGGCTGTCCCAATAGCCAAATATATTTAGAAACCATCTAGTACAATATGGACAGTATTAAAAGTTAGATCATTATTGTTCTTTAGTTTAATCTTCACATATTTTAAAACATATTTTAAAAATATTTTAAAAGCCCCCATGCTCTGAGTGGGGCAATATCTGGTTCATGCAAGCTAGAGATCACCTGGAACGTTATGTCTGAAGGACCTTATGGTCCATTTTTCTTCACCATGATTCTGCCCATAGAAATGAATGATACTTACACTAACTGCAGTTAGTAAGCCCAAAACATTTTAATGAGTTTACTCTAGATAGGACTGACGTTGGTTTTAGCTCATTATTTGTATCTTGCAAGTAGCTGTCGCATTTCAGTTCTGGTGTCATCTAATATGCCCTGTTGTAAACAGGAAGGAAAAACATCCTGATACTCTATGCAGCCCTTTAGAAAGAAAGATGTCCCTGTATGTGTCTCCTTTGGTTGTTTATTGCTTTCAAACCTTATTCCTCAGAAGAAACCCAGTAGGTCCCTTTTTCTTCTTGACGTCTCATTCTGATAACTGCTGAGCAGCATGGACTAGGAACACTTTGTTACTGTTTTGAAGCTTTCCCCATGGGTTCTGAAAGAGTTGTTTTGATTTAAATTGATAGCTCAATATTTCAAGGTAATGTTGAAGAGATCTTAAAAGATAGGTAGTATTGACTGCCTGTTAGTGAGAAATACAACTGCATCAAAGTTTTATTAAAGGAAAAAAGCAAAAGGTCCAGCCTGTTAATGACAACAGTTAATGATAGCTTTTGTAAGAACTTCTCTTGATTGGATCAAGGCCTTGAAACTATTCTTGCCCAAACTTATACTTTGCCTCATTTTAAGGCCAGTATCCCATTCAGTATTTATGGGTGTGCAGAGCGCTAACTGAAGAAGCTGTCTCTGTACTTGGCTGCTGGTGACTAGACACAGGACCAGCACCTCATCAGATTACCATGGCCAGTTCGGAAGTTGAAATTCAGTGCCAGTAAATATTGAACTGGATACTGACCAGACAGTCTACCTTTCTCTTCAGGAACGTTTGTCTTTTTTACGTACCATTTTATTTTTATTTCAGCCCATATTGTCATTAATTCTTTTCCTTTTCCCCTTCAGTATCCTTCTCTTGAACACTGAATTTGTATGTGTCCTTGTACACAAGCATTATAAGACATTTCCCTTAGTATTTATGCTAATACAACATAGACTACAATCTTATTGACTTGGGAATGCATCCTTGGAACCATAGCAAGAACGGAATCTCCTCCAAGGCCTTCCATGACAATGGGGATGGGGGGAGCAGAGATCTGTGAGTGAATCCTCTCTACTCCCTTGCCACCACCGTCACATTCTAGACCAGTGGTTCTCAACCTTGTGTAACCCAGGTATTGTTGGACTGCATCTCCCAGAACCCTCAACCAGCACAGCAGGTGGTGAAGGCTTCTGGGAGTTGCAGTCCAACTTCACTTGGGTTACCCAAGGTTGGGAACCATTGGTATATGGTAGACTGTATCTTCTGACCTCCAGCTCAGATCTCTCAGAGCAGCAGAAAGGGTCATTTGAGATGTATGGTGATGATTGGGAAGGGGTTAGGAGATAATTTTCTATCTTTCATGTTCTCATGGTTGTAGCCAAAGTTAGTTTTAATTTTTATTTAGGCAGTCTTCCTACTCCACCTCACTCAGTCCATGGGCCACCCATGGTTAATATATAGAAGATTTGTTGAGGCTTCTGGATTAGGTGTCTTTAAAAGGTGATGAGACAAATTCATAAAGGACAGCTGATAAAAATTAGTCCTGCTAGCCATGTTGAACATTTTACTTTAGACACAATAAATTACTAAATACTAGTAGTTGAACTGTCCAGCACAGTTGGTTTCAATTGCCAGAGCAATTGTGTCACAAAAACCTATAATGGCAATTCAATATACAGTGAAATGGGATTTAAAACAACAACAACGAAGAAGCATAACATTCTGCCCTCACCCTAAATAACAACAATTTCCTAACACAGTTGGGGCACTGTGAACAAGCAATTATTTTTCTTATTCTACAGATTGGTTCCTTGTGATGGCATTTTAATTGTATTTTGTTTTTCTTTCTTCATTTGCCAACCTCTCTGTCTTCCTAACAGCATAGCCCATGTTACTGACTACAATGCCTATAATGATCAGATCTCGAACAACTGATCAGCTAATGGGGATGCAATTGTCAGTAGTTCTACCACACTGGAGATGTGCAAAGCAATGTACATGATGATGAAATTCTGTTTGATTCTACCATAGTTGTTATTACTTCACTGAAATGGCCCTTGACAATAACATCGTTTCCTAGCTCTCATTTATTCTTATTCTCAGTTGATTCATGTGGAAAACTCTTTAAATGATACATCAAAATTACTTTAAGAAAAAGGATTAAGGTCAAAATACAGTAGTTGCTTCCCCCCCCCCCCTTTGTAGGTCACATTTTCAGGTCCAGAAGAGGTATGGTTGTTGTGGAACCCACAACTGGGTGGCCATCAAAATATTGAACTGCAGTTTCCACCAGCTTTAGCCAGCTCAGCAAATGGTGCAGGATGATGGAAGACGTGGCAGACCAACACTTTCCCAACCCTGCTCCCAATCAGAGCTTACAGAATTAACCTTTTTTCCAATGACAACTCCTCGAATTGTCCAGATAGCATAGCCACTGGTCATGCTGACTGCAGAATTATAGGAGCTGTATTCTTAAAAGAGACTGGTCCAGCTCTGCTGTTAAGAATGGAGGCCAGGGTAAGAATGATCCCTTGTGGGAATAGACTCAGTCCAGCAAGCTATGAGAAAAGAGAAGCCATGTGAAAAGATAAGTATCTAAAAGGAAGAGTATCATCATGGGACTGCGTCACATTCAGATCACTCTCATCTGTTCCTGTTCCTCTTCATAGCAGACAACAGCAAACTCAAGAATCTTCCAGCAGTTCTGCTGCTGTGATCGGTCAATAGGGCACCTACAATGTAGGTTCTAAGTTATTAAAGTGCAGCTCCTGCTTTTGCTGTCTACTTGGTTTAATCTAGGAGAAAATGTATGAGATATAATAAAAAAACAGAGGAAGTCTGTATATTAGTGTGTATCATAACATGAAACTGGCCAGGAACATTGATGAAATGCTTAGATCTGTGAGACAAGAGAAATAGATCTTCAAGGAAGCTGGAAGCCTAGTTTAACCTCTGGAACTTGCTTTGTATGCTTCAGTCCTACTGGAAATGGCATTAGATGTTCCATCATTTTGCAAACATGCCAGAAAGCATGGGAATATGTGCCAGGTGCTCTGCTTTAATATTAGAAGGCTAAATTTCAATCTGTTGTTCCTTAAAAAAACTGTTTATCAACCTGCTGAAGAGAAAGATGGATGATAGTTATTAGATTACTAAAATATCACAAGCAGAAGCTAGTTTTCAACTCTGCAGTAATCTTCATCAGGCATTAGAGAACTGGGGCAAGGTGTGTGTGCAGAAGAAGCACAAGCATTCCAACTTCCGTGGCCAGATGGTGCAGGGCAGGTGTCCCTGTTCAAAGCAAGTTCCAAAGTGGGGGCTGCAGAATCAGCTCAGACGTGGTAAGTTTCAGATTTCACCTATCGTGTGGTAGATCAGGACATTGCTCCCAAACTTTTTAAACAATGGACTGCCAGTAACTTAGCACCTCTCCATTGTACTGTATTAAAACATATGGTTCTGTTCTAGCTGGGAATGGAGACAGATATGAATGTGGCAAACTCCATATTGAAGAAGCTGGAGTAAAATTTAGTTTACATATTACGTAATCCAAGTTGCCACCAGATTAAAAGTATTATTTTTTTTTTAAAAAAATTAACAACTAGGGATAAGGTAAGGAGTACAAAAGCAGAGGGGGATATGGAGGGGAGGGGGAGGAGAACACAAAATGTACTGTCATCCAATCTGTTCATGTTACGATATCAAGTCAACTTTTCGCCTTTTGAACATTTTAAGACACTTTTAAAAATAGCTAGAAACAGGGGGACCCAAACTGTCATCACTATGCGAGACATGGTCCCGAACATCGCTATGCGAAATTCCCCCCATTGGAATGCATTGTCAGCTGTCAAACCTACAGTTCAATGTATTTCAATGGGGGGAGAAAAAATTCACCAAAAATTAACAAAGACTCAGAACAAAGCCAAATTAAGTTTGCAAAGGTTTTACAGGGTGCACTAATGATTCCAAGCATTTTAAATAGTTTTTGAACATTTTAAGACACTTTAAAAATAGAAAAAACGGACCTGTCAAAACCATTGAAATGCATTGAAACCTATTCAATGCATTCCAATGGGGGAACCGCGTTTCGCTTAGCGATGTTTCCTATGGTGATTTTCGCTTAAGGACGGTAATCCATTCCCATTGGAATGGATTATCCGGTTTTCAATGCATTCCTATGGGAAATGGTGTTTCGCTTAGTGATGTTTTCCCATAGCGATTTTTTTTGAACCAATTAACATTGCTAAGCGAGGCTTTTTGATTGCATTTAATCTGTATTGCCAGTACACATGGGTGCTTTGTATTCATATCCAGGGGATATGAATATGAAGTGTAGCACCACAGGTGCCACAGCAGACAATTCCCACTCCCAAGAACCGGGCTTTGCACAGCACAAATGTCCATCAGCATCGTCATTGTACCAATTGCAGATGTAGTCCTGCCAGCACATCGCCACCTCTCCCTGCAGCCGACCACTCCAGTAAGGAGGCAGGACAACAAGTCTCCTGACTCAGCTGCTGAACGGTTGGCTTGGGAAGAGGTAGGGAAGTGCCAGCCAGACCACTTCCGCAATTAGCACAATGCTCATCCTGATGGATGCAGGCACTGCGCAGATCCCAGTGAATGGACCTAGCTGATTATTGGGGAGAAGCAGTAATGGACCGCCATGGCATCTTTGGTGCCACGGTTCATATTCGTATTCCCTGGATATGAATACAAAGCACCCATGTCTAATTGCCAGTCATGCTAGGCACAGGCGGGGGTGGGTGGGTGGATTAAAAATCCTATTGAAAATACTGGAAATCTTGTTTAGCTGCCAATTTTCTTTCCCCAGTTTTAGCAGGAATTAATCTTTCATTTCCAAAAATATATTTGCAATCCATAACAGAAGTCTATGAGAAGATTATCAGGTTCCAATTTTTGTACAAAATTACCAATATAGCCAAATTTAAATGCATTTGTGTACAAAACCCCACACTTTCCAGAGCCTGAACTTGAAAAATACACAGAAAAAAGTGTGTGTTTTAAAAATGCATAAAATGCATATATTGAGAGGAAAATGTATACAAAATGTTCTACGTTGGATAAAAATCCTTGCAAAAAGTTTATATGTTACATGCTAGAAAATTAACTAAAAATTACACATATTAGAAAAAATTGACACAAAGATGTATATGAATTTTCAAGTTTAATTTTTTCACAGATTTTCCAGAGTTCCGGATTGAAGTTAAATATAAGACAAAAAGAGTGTGCGAGCTGGTAAATGGGGAAAAAAAAACACCAAAATTTGAAATTTATTACCACATTTAGCCTTGCCTAGAAGTTCTTGAATTTTTGCTGCTGCTGTTTTTGGTGCTGCAGTTGCTGTTCTTACTGTTTTAAGGGGGAAAGGTTCCGCTTAAGAGGAAGTGGAATTCCTGTTCCATATGTTGGGCTATTTTTCTCTAATCACTGAACAATCATTGCACATTCATAATTATCTGCTTATGAGATCCTCCCTTTAACCATGGCTGGTATTCCTCTAATGGACATGTTGTCTTTGTAGGTTGAAAATGCTATAATGGATGCTTATGATTTTGTTTATGAAGATGTGAGGAGGAACGTTTCTAACACCAGAAGACAAGAACTGCAAGGCATCCATGAAACGGTAACTTATCTGCATGTTTTGATATAGGTGGTTGCAGCTATGCCTGTTCATCATCTTCAAACTTGGTTGAGAAACTGTCTGAGATTTTACTTCAGCAAGATCCCTTTCCCATTTCTAATAAGTCCACACATGTTTTGCCCAGTACAAGTAGTTTTGATACTCACTGATTTCCACTGGGGATAGCTGAGTTGTTAAAACTGAAGGGATTTTATTTCCTTATCCTTAGGTGTGAGATGCCACACTTCAGAGAAACTTTCAGGAAAGCTGTGAAAACATGATAAAATATCCAGAGAAAGATAAAATACAATCGCATCATTTTTTTTTAAAAAAAATGACACTAAAATATCTTCAAAAGTTGGTGTGAATAAAATGTGTTTGTTTGGCACCAACAGGGCAACGGGCCTCTTTTTAAATGCTTCATCTTTGGCTGGATCTTCAAATAGAAAATGCCACTTATGGCAAACAGGGCAGATTCCTTATATTTCTTCAGAAGGACGTGTGTGGAAAAGTAGAGTAGCAAATGTCTAGACCATTGTGGGGGAAAGGACCAGAATCAAAAACAGCAATGAATTGCTGAGGTCCTTTGGTCACCTGCACTGATATGACTCAGTAGCAGCAGCATGCTATAAATCTGGGTGGAATTAATCCTTTTGTGCTCCACACCTGATGCCTGGTTTTAAGCTGGGTAGTGGTGGTGCTATGGGTTAAACCGCAAAGCCTCTGGGCTACAAGGTCAAAAGATTAGCAGTTCGAATCCATGCAACGGAATGAGCTCCCATTGCTTGTCCCAGCTCCTGCCACCTAGCAGTTCGAAAGCATGTGAAAATGTGAGTAGATAAATAGGTACCACCATGATAGAAAGGTAACGGCATTCTGTGTTTAGTTGCGCTTGCCACGTGATCACAGAAATTGTTTAAAGACAAACACTTGCGACTTGGAAACAGGGATGAACACTGCTCCCTAGAGTCAGACACGAATGGACAATTCTCAAGGGGAACCTTTACCTTTACAAAGTTGGCTTATCTATGAAATTCTAGCCTCCCTGAGACAATTGGCTGGACAGCAGACTCAAATGCGTAAGTGGAATCTGTATATTTCTTTGATATTAATTCACCAGTTGAAATTCTGTTGCTTAGAGCACTAAGTTTCAGCTAGAGTAGGCCCATAGTATCAGTGAAATTTACAGAAGAGTTGCCTCATCAAATCTCTTCTGATTCAATGCATCTACTCCAGTTGTGACTCACTATGCCAAGCAACAGGATTTTATTCATTGATCCCTACATGTTCCTGCTTAGGCTGCTTAATCAAAAGATTTCCCTACTGAAAGGGAGATTTGTAAGATACACTTCCAAGAAAGGTACAGTATAAGCAAGGTAAATTTTCACTTATTTCATTCAGAAAAGTTCAAATGAAAAATACCAAGACTTTTCTCCCCACTTTTGTAAGTTCATGAGAGGCTGTAGTTTTAGATGAGGTGGCTGTTTTAGTTTGTTCAAGCATATTCAGCAAAATCCAAAGTAACAGAAGAAGACAAGACAAAAGTATGGGTCTCTACCAAGGGATCTGAAGAGTGAAGTGTTCTTGTCAAGGCTGGCCTGGAGATAACTTAAAATGCATATGAGTGGTCTCAGTTGTGGACTGTAATTTTGTCTTCTGGGTCTGTCTTTCACTAATTTACTTCTGGATATATGTCTTGGTTTGTTAATTTGTTCTTTAATCATAAGGGGGGGTATTGTAGTCTGAGGAATGTGTTTTGTAGATCCTTGAGTATGGAGTCTATGCTATGGATCGGAGCTGTTTCGATTGTATCTGAGAGCTTGGCTTAATACAATGCATTTTGTTATCCATTCAGATGGAAGCTGGAAGAGTGCAAGTAGTTATATTGATTGGTGGGTTTTTGGTACAGTGTGGTGCTGTGATATCCATGTTGTAGCTTCACAGAGATGTCTAGAAAAAGCACCTGTTGTATAGACTGTTCCAGGTTGAGGTTGATGTTTGGGTGAGTTATTGAAATCCTGGTGGAATTTTTCTAGCTATTCCTTTCCATGAGATCAGATCCGAAAAATGTCATCAGTGTATCTCAAATAGAGGAGTGGCTTTTGGATGCAGCAGTTTAAAAATCATTGTTCCAAGTCAGACACGAATATGTTTGCATATTGTGGGGCCATGTTGTCAAAGGTGAAATAGTTGTGTGTGAATACAAAGTCACAAAGGGTGGTGATTATGTGGGCTTCTTTCTTATTTTGAATTGTGTTTTTGATAGGTTGTAGTTCATCTTTGTGTGGGATGTTAGTATAGAGTACCCAACCTGCTGGGGGAGGGCAATTTGTAGCCTGTATAAATAACTTATAAACTGCCCAGAGAGTGTTTGAAGTGCTATGGTGTGATATATAAGCAGCACACTTTGCTTTTCGCTTTAGAGAGCCTCAACATCCATTGTAGCTAGGACGATGTTGTCAGGGAGGTTGTATGTAGACTGAAGTTTCCTTAGGATGTCTGTGGTACCTCTTACATCGCTAGGTGCATTGGTGACATAAGGTCTGAGGATGGAGTTCAAGTATCCAGATATCCCAACAGTGGAGGTGTTGATGCTTGTCACAATGGGTCTGCTAGGATTTCCTGCTTTCTGTATTTTAGGTAGTAGACAGAAGGTTGCTGGTTGAAGTTCTTGTGGTGTGTTAGACAAGATTTGTTCATGTTTGCTTTCAGGGACATTTTTCATGAAGTTTTATAATTTCTTATATGCATGATGGACATCCATATATAGAGATTGAATATATAGTAAGCCTAAGTCATTACAAAATGTAACACTTATGCTGTTATCTACTGTTATTTTCTTCACAACTACCAGGCTCATCTTTCATCAAAAGGCTCAAAGGTAAAAACTGTAAATATTCCCTATTAGAGATGGGGACAAATTTTTAAAAAGGTGATTTGTTTTGATTCATGATTCGTCAAGGTTAACGACTCAACAAATATGAATATACAAATATTCTTCAATGAATTGATTCATCAATTCATCTTTGCTTTAAATGGCTATAAAACTAGCCCCTAGGCACCTAGAGTCACCAAATTTCCTCAGACACATTCTGACAATACCTGAAAGTTTGATGAACATTGGTTAATTGATTGAGTTATATAGTCACAAAGAGGACACCCCCTGGAAAGCTCCCCCCCAGGTACTTAGATAATCCAGAATCACAACAGAGCTTCCTATGTCTTTCCCCAACACACCTGCCAACTATGGTGAAGATTGGATATCGGACATCTGAGTTATCAACCCACAAATTGGGTCCCCCCAGGAGAGATGACCACATGGCACAGAAGCCCATTCTGCCTACCAGCTGCCAATCAGCTGATCAGAAGCTGATAGGCAGCCACCACCCCCCACAACCAGCCACCCCCACAGCCTACCCACCACCCCTTCCTTTCCCTACCTTAGCCCCACCAACACCCCCTTACTTTAATCACTGTTGCCGAGGTCTCCTTCTGGCCTCCCAGCCACGCATGTAAAAATGGAAACTGGCTGCCTTTTGCAAAGATGGTGGATGCAGCTTGGGTTCCTGTAAGGCAGGCTAAGGGAATCCAAGCTGCCCTTTGTAAAGATGGCAGTTGCAGCTTCCCTATCCTATGTGAAACCACAGCCATAATCTTTGCAAAGGGCAGCCAGTCTCCCTTTCTACACGTGTGGCAATTAAGCAATTACGGTAAGGGGGTATCGGTGGGGGGTGGGTTGGAGGCTAAAGTAGGGAGAGGAAGTGGGTGGAAGGGTAGGCTGTGGGGTGGGTGGCTGTGTGTAGGGGTGGCTGTCTATCCCCCGCCGATCAGCTGATTGGTGGCCGGAAGGCAGAATGGGTTTTTTGTTTGTTCATTTTTTGTTTTTTGTTTTTTAATATGAAGGACGAATAAAAACAAGTAAATATTCATCCCTTCATATTCATGGGGGTCTCTGGAACCCACGAATATGAAGGGACAAATATTTAGTGAATCAGCTATTTTCATCAAAAAAGCTGATCCGTTTTTATATTCATCCCCATCTCTATTCCCTATACTAACAACTGTGGTTCCTCTGCTATTTTCTTTTACTTTTATATACACTTGTCCATAAAAGCTAACATTAAAATATAATAGTCTTTAAGTTGCCACATGTTTGGTCTTGTTTGGTTTGGTTTCTTTGGATTTTGCCTGATATGAGAGGATGTCTTTTAGGCCAAAAGGCAAAATCTTGTATTTTGTGCAGAAAAATATATATAAATCTTTGGTTTTGCACAATCTATGAGATTTTTACATAAAACACAACTGTCATTTTGCAAAATACATGGTTATTTATTAATTCATTTATTTGCTAATGCAGCTGCTCTCTCTCTCTCTCACACACACACATACACACACACACACACACACAAACACACACAAAAGCAAAAACTGCCCTTTCTCATTCTTGTGGAAGTGAAAAATTTCAGTGCCATTAATATTTATTTCAGTAGGGCATGCTGAGACACTTGGTCTCATAGAAAAAGAGCAGATGTGCTGGGATTAATTACACCATTAATACGATGAGGTTGCATTTAAGTGAAGGAGAGTAGAGAGACAGCTTAACATTTCTCCCAGCTAAGGAATAAGGCATGAAAGAATCATTGTGACCTTGTGCAGGACACAGACAGTGTTGATGGAATATTTGTTGCACACAGAAGTATGCAATAGCTGGCTCCAGGAAATGCCAGCTCGCTACAACACATGAGTGGTTTTTGGATAATGATCTATTGGAACTATAGGGGAACATCACCATGTGCTCATGTAGGTTGTAGGCTTCTCCCTTTCATTCTATACCAGCATTACATTTCTCTGGGCACAGAATTCAAAGCCACATTTTCTGCTTCATAATGAGAGGGTTGGTTTCGTTTTCAAAACATACTTTTCAACCAACAGTAACTATAAGCCCTGTATTTTGATAACAGGAATGCCAAGAAGGCCTAGAAAAACGCCCTTATTTTTATACATGGGAAATACTGAAAAAAAATCAACATTTTATTTGCCCCCAGGAATCAAATGAGTTTGTAGAATCCTTGATGTAGGTTTGTAACCTATGAAACCCACTGTCTTTCCTAATTTATTATGTGTACGTATTTAGAGGTGCACTTTCATTGGGGAATAAACCCCACTGAGTTGGGCAGAACTTATTCCCCAATGAATGTGTACAGCAGTGTTGAGTAACGTAGGTTCCAAGTTGCTTTTGCAATTGCCACCCCCCACCCCATTTACTACCACAGTTATTACTGTTGTAAGGCACATTGCCAGCACCTCCAATAAAACAGCACTATTGAAACATGGCAGTTCCCTGTCTTCCCTTCTTCTTGGAATCATTGTATGGTGAGGGAGAATGCTTTTTCATCCTCTAGCACCCCAAGAAGCTGTCAAAATTGTCACCAAATCTGAGCAGTAACTATGGTAGCTCAAAGAACCTCAGCCTCTGCCCTCTGCCACTGAATTCCAGCACGGCTCACCTAAAATTAGTAGTGGTAACAGCAGTGCAATTCCTGCTGGTGTCAAGGTTTTAGTGAAGCTCTCCATCTCTGGCACATTGCCCAGCCAGAGCAATACAGGATTACAACTCTATTCTGAAGGGAAGAAAGGGAGCAGGGGCAGAAAACAAGGTTGGCTTTCTTTTGGGGCCAAGACTGAATGAGTCTGGCTTAATTAACCAGTCCAGATGACCACAGTACAAAGAATCCATCTGTATGCACAGAAGGGAACTGGGCATTTATTTGCCAGGGCTTCTCTCTCTCTCTCTCTCTCTCTCTCTCTCTCTCTCTCTCTCTCTCTCTCTCTCTCTCTCTCTTCCCCCACACCCAACTCTAGCCATTTTTGGCCATTTAAATTATGTGAAAGAAGCATACAAGACTTGCACAAGCATAAACTAGCTGTTTGCAACTGGGATCTCTCCTTACATAACAGAATTGTTTGAGTGTGCAGGAGATTCCCCCGTTACTGTGCTGGTAGAGCTTCATACCCTACTGGTTTCCAGCAGGATCCCAGCTTTTATACTACTATGAGCCTTAAGAGAATATAGTTCACAGGCAGTGGACACCATGTAAAATACTGAGGACAAATACAAGAGATTTAATATGATTGCAAATGCAAATCCAAGGCTATGGTCAGATTGGCCTACATGGAATGTAAGTATGGGTGACTTAATGGAAGCAACTAGAAAAAATCAACATATTTTGCAGATTACAAAGTATAAATAGGGCTACTAGTTTTGAGGAAGCAGAACTGGCACATAGACACAAGAACAACAACAATAACAACAACAACAACAAAGCCCACTCTTTCACAAGCCTAGGAGAGATGTTGAGGTTGCCCTGATTGCATTTGTGTGCTGGTTCTTACTTGTAATCACAAATAAACAAAATGCGTGCTTTTACTTTTCATATAATTCATTTTTTTATTTATGAATGTACACCCTGTGGTCCAGGCAGCATTAATGAGCTATATGCTTACACAAACTACTTGGACTGTGCTTGCTGGAAACAATGGCACAGACTCCATAGAAGACAAAATCATATGAACAGCCCCCTGTATTCCCATCATGTGTAGTTACAACTGTACATAATGCTTGTGTGCCATGAGGAGGAGCCTTGTGGTGCAGTGGTTAAACTGCAGTACTGCAGCCAAAAGTCTGCTCATGATGCCTGGGTTCAATCCCTGGTAGCTGGCTTGAGGTTCACTCATCCTTCCAAGGGCAGTAAGCTGAGTTCCCATAGAAGTGGAAGGGGGGGAATGTGTAGCTTGCATAATTAAATTGTAAACCACCCAGAGAGTGCTTTAAGCACTATGGGTGGTATATAGGCAGCATGCGGGGGGTGGTGGGGGGGTTGTATTTTGTTTTGCTTCTGTACGCAATCCATAATTTCTTCTAAGATGAATTCCTTTATTTTCACACATATGTAACCAAAACAGTTCCAGCCATGGCATGGACAAGAGAACATGGAGCGCTGTTTGACTTTGGGGTGTTGCGTGTGGGAAGGCTAACAGGAAGGATAGGTGGAATGGAATGGTGTGGCAGAAGTGCTTCACACTGCAATGTTTTGATGCAGGGCCCCACTTGTAATATTTTAAAAAATGGCAAGCATAATAGGTTGTTGACTTTTTCTTTCAGTTTCACTGTTGCGGAAAGAAGTCACCTTTTGGAGAAGCAAGTAATATTGAAAAAGAGATGTGCCACTCAGAAGCTGAAGAGTCAATCAAAGAGGTAATAAAATGCTGTGCTTGGAAGTGATGATTCTTGTCCATTACAGCCGCGCTGTGGACAGACTTTTTCATGAATGCAGCATTTTTAAACAAAAATGTTGTGTTGCGTCTACATCAGTCTCCAAAGTTTTTTTTATCCAGGAAGTTGCAGGATTCCTTCTCCTACTTTGCCTTGAATGATCAGCTACAGAAATCTATACTTCTCATTTCTCATCATGTCTCCAAGCGTTCAGTCTTTCTGCATTCTGTGTGTGTTATTATTTCTTAGCTTTTATTCATTCACCTTAGCATTTCTTTGTTGATCACCCTCTCTGTCTAGAAATTCTTAACATTCTATTTGAAATGCTATTATTTTCTTATATTGGGAGGACTGGTGACAAAAGCATCTTTGCTTTTGACTCCTTTCCCTTCCCAGACATCTTGAAACGCCTTGCTCAGCAGATTCTGGATTACATTTGTACCTGCTTACGATGTGTGGCATATCTGTGCCCTTAAAAGGATTGTGTGGACAGTTAAATAAGATAGTCTTTTCAGATCTTTTCTGCTCTGTGAAATAGTTCTCCTTTTAACAGGAACATTGTGGCAGAGAAGGCCCCTAATTGTAGACCAAAACGAAAGGTGTGGTTGATACCTAGCTACTGCCAAAAAGTAATACCCTTTAGAATCATATGCCTCCTGTAAAGTTCCAAAATGCAGAATAGATACATGACATCACTGTACTGTAGTCTTCCTGCTACACATGTGAAGTGGAAGAGTGGCAGGAAACCTCAAACTGGTGATAACATGACATCAGGACTAATTTTATGTTACTAAATATGTAATCTTTCTGTGTGGATAGATTCTCAAAGGTACATACAGTCCTAACCACAATGCATGGAAGCTTCTTTCAAATACCAGTTGCTAATGGTTTGAAATAAGCTAATCCTGTTTTATTTCATAAGACCTTTTACATATTTTACAAGGGTAGTGGAGTCAGTCCACCTGCTTCTACTACTTACTGGTTTCAGTGTAACAAAATAAAATTAATAAATATGTATATTTTGCATCGCATTTAAAACCTGCTTGAATGGTATTACCTTAGTTTTCTTCAGCATCAGAAGAGGAAGAGATAGACATTTACTTAGCTCTCTACTTAGCCTTATAGCATTGGGACTATTGCGTCTATATTTTTGCAGCAGAAGGGCAGTTCCCTATAACATGACATTTTTCATGTTCATTGGAATGAAACAATCTTTTCCAGTAACTACATAGTGCCAGCTATTTTGCTTTGTTTTCTTCAGTTCAATGCAGATATCATTGAGGCAGTACCTTTGTGATCAAAATGGCAATGTGCTAGAGGGAGGTTTTACCCAACAGACTGTCTCGTACAACATCTTGTCTCCCACTGTGACCAACCTGATGCCTCTAAGAAGGTCATAAGTAGGACTCTAAGGCCCTTTCCAATGTTGCTCTCTAGCAACATCCATGGGTGTACTCCCTCAGAACACGTAAGGATCTGATACAAGCTGAGAGTGAAAAAAGGAAATCTGGAACCCAACTAAAGGTGTGATCACACATGGATATAGATCATATTTTGTATCACTTGTGGAGTGGTCCAATGCAATCTACTATATTTCCTGGCAATCACAAGACATACAAGAAATTGAACTTCAGCCCTACCCTTATCCATGCCTGATCTGGACCTTTTTGTTCCAGCTTTAGTGCTAATTGCTGGAACAAATCCCCAACAGACAGAGGGGTTGCTCCCTTCCAAGCTACCCTTTCTGATGCAATTGGATGCATACTCTTCTTGCTATCTTATCACACTCTATACATGCTCTGGCATACCTCAGAACATATCTATAAACATTTAGTCAGAAGTAAGTCCATTACACATGCTCCTAAGTAAGTATACATAAGGTTGCAGTACATGTATACAGTGGTGCCTCGCTAGACGATGATAATCCGTTCCACTGAAATCGCTGTTTAGCAAAATCATTGTCTAGCAAAAAGCATTTCCCCATTGGAATGCATTGAAACCTGTTTAATGTGTTCCAATGGGGAAGAATCATCGTTGTCTAGTGAGGATCGGCCATAGGAAGGCCGCTTTGTGAACTGCCAATCAGCTGTTTAAATCGCTGTCTCGCGAAGCTTAGGTCCCGAAAACACCTGTTTTGCGAGCGTGCTGTCAAAATCGTCATCTAGCGAAAATCGGTTTGCGAAGCAGGGACCAAACATTGTCCAGCGAAATTCCCCCATAGGAAACACTGTTTTGCGAATCGCTATAGTGATCGCAAAAAGTCAATGTCTAGCGAAAAAAAAAACCTGTCATGCGGGGTAACTGTCTAGCAAGGCACTACTTTATAGGCTTACGTAAGGTTGCTCTTATTCATAAAATTATTTCTCTCTTACTACACAGCATTGCCTCCCAGAGATCCAATACTTCATGAAAAAGCATATGAGTTTTGTCTCCATACTGATGATCATCACAGTTTTCTTCATGGTAATAATATGTATATCCTGCTTTTGTTCTTAAGTAATTGTTGTTGTCATACAGGTCTTTTGTGTGTGTGGCACCAAAGACTGTAGCATTTTAGTTTAGGGAATAAACATTAATTTGATAAAGAGAGCATATTTATTTGATGGGAGCTCCTCCTTTATTAATCAGTCTTCATGTACCTTCACTGGAAATAAGATATTAAAGCCTTAAGTGTAATTGTTAAGTATGTTTTTATGCTTTATGTATAGATGTTTATGGATAACTGCTACTCATAAAGACTAGACTGCCAATAATTTAAAACAACTCTTATTTTATGCTGACACTCAGCCTTCATTTTATATGAGTCTGTCTTATGTCAGTTATACTTTTTATCCGTGTGATAGTGCCAGCCATTCTCCATGGTCTCAGGCAAAGGTATTTTATATCATCAGCTATGCATTTGTTCTTTTTTTAAAACTGAAGAATGGCAGAGATTGAACCTGTGTGTTTCTTCAATGTATGTATTCTAGCACTGGTTCCTATTCATTTTAAACAATGACATTCAGCAGATGTTTAAAGGTGGTGAAGGATTCTGGGCTTATCTCACACAATAATGAATCATTATTTGCAAGGGAGTCCTTATTTTTTACAAGAGACTCTGGATGTATCTACACTACACAGTTATAGTGGTTTCATTCCATTTTGACTGCAAGGGCTCCATCTTGTAAACCCTGGAATT